>NC_090373.1:168107986-168849653 GCF_036365525.1 Heterodontus francisci | reverse complement strand
CTATCAAGTGGCACTTACTTGTGGTGAGAGTGACTGCCCTTGATATCAAGGCAGCGTTTCACCGAAGCCAGAAGGAAGAGAAACCCATTTCAGCACAAGAAGGACCCTGCCAGAATACTATCTTTAAATTACCTAGAGGCAGAGACGAAAAGTGACCTTGAAACTCCCTACCTGAGAAATAGTAACAGGATTTTTACGATTGAACTGTGACTGAGATTTAACCAAAGAAGTCTGCCAGAAAGCATCCGTCCTCCCAAAACTTTCCAAAGTTTGATGTCAGTGAACCAGGAAAAAGGAAAACGTATGCCTGCACTGTTTGTAAATCTTCCTCCCGGGAAACAAACAATGTTTCACAACAAACTCTTTTAAAAATCATTAGACTTAAAGGAATGCTATCTTTTAATCACTATCATTTCTCCTGTGTGTGCATGTACGTGTGTGTGTGAGCGAGAGAGTGTATGATGGTGTGAATATTTTCAGGTATTGTTTCATAAACATTTATCTTTCTTTAAACCTACAAGAAAACCAGTCGTTTGTCTGTTTATTGACCATTAGAATGCTCAAGGGTTAAAATACAATTCTAATAAAAATGCACTCTTCAGTCAGTTGAGAGGTGAAAAGTGGAAACCATCCCTATCATTTCTTAATAAAAGCAAAATACTGCGGATGCTGGAAATCTGAAATAAAAACAAGAAATGCTGGAGCCACTCAGCAGGTCTGGCAGCATCTGTGGAAAGAGAAGCAGAGTTAACGTTTCGGGTCAGTGACCCTTCATCATTCTTACCTGTCCATAACACCTTCCTAACAGCATGGTGGGAGTACCTACACCACATGGACTGCAGCGGTTCAAGAAGACGGCTCACTACCAGCTTCTCAAGGGCAATTAGAGGTGGGCAACAAATGCTGGCCTTGCCAGTGACACCCACATCCCATGAAAGAATAAAAAAAACGATCATGGCTGATCGTCTGCCTCAACTCCACATGGTATACATGGAATCACAGAATCATAGAATGGTTACAGCACAGAAGGAAACCATTCAGCCCGTTGTATCTGTGACAGCTCTTTGCAAGAGCAACATACGTAGTCCCACTCCCCTGCCTTTTCTCCATAGTCCTGCAAATTTCTTCTCTTCAGTTAATCATCCAGTTCTCTTTTGAAGGCCTCGACTGAATCTGCCTCTCAGACCTGCATTCCAGATCCTAATTAGCTGCTGCGTCAAAATGTTTTTCCTCAAGTTGCGGTTGCTTCTTTTGCCTAACACCTTATGTTGGTGTTCTCTGGTTCTGGATCATTTTGCCAATGGGAACAGTTTCTCTCTATCTACTCTATCCTGACCCCTTATCATATCAAATCTCCTCTTAATCTTCTCTTCTCTAAGAAGAACAGTCCCAGCTTTTCCATTCTATCCAAGTAACTGAAGTTCCTCATCCCTGAAACTATTCTCATGAATCTTTTTTGTACCCTCTCTAGTGCCTTAACATCCTTCCTAAAGTGTGGTGCCCAAAAGTGGACACTACTTCAATTGAAGCCAAACCAGTGTTTTATACAGGTTGGTACAGGTGTATCATAAGGTCCTTGTACTCAGAATCCCATATGCTTTATTAACTGCTTTCTCAACCTGCCTGTCAAACTTCAATAATTTTTGCACATATACACCTAGGTCCCTCTGCTCTTGTACCCCCTTTAGAATTGTATCCTTTAATTTGTATTGCCTCCCTCATTCTTCCTACCAAAATGAATCACTTCACACTTTTCTGCATTAAATTTCATCCGCCACTTTTCTGTGCATTCCACCAGCCCGTCTATGTCCTCTTGAAATTTATCACTATATCCTCCTTACAGTTCACAATACTTCCATGTTTTGTGTTATCTGCAAATTTTTAAGTTGGGCCCTTTATACCAAGTCTAGGTCATTAATATATATCAAAAAAAGAAGAGGTTCTAACACCAAATCCTGGGGAACCCCACTATATACCTTCCTCCAGTCTGAGAAACACCCGTTCACAACTACTCTGTTTCCTGTCAGCCGGTTTGTATCCATGCTGCTACTGTCCCTTTTATTCCATGGGCTCTAATTTTGCTGACAAGCCTATCATATGGCACTTTATCAAATGCATTTTGGAAGTACATGTATACTACATCAACCGCATTACCCTCATCAACCCTCTCTGTTAATTCATCAAAAAACTCAAGCAAGTTAGTTAAATACAATTTTCCCTTAACAAATCCTTGCTGGCTTTCCTTAACTAATCCACATTTGTCCAAGTGGCTATTAATTTTGTCCTGAATTTTCTAAAAGCTTTCCCACCACTGGGATTAAACTGACTGGTCTGTAGTTTCTGGGCTTGTCCTTACACCCCTAAGGAGGATTGGAAGATTATGGCCAGTGCCTCTGCAATTTCCACCCTTACTTCCCTCAGATAGCTGCAGAGATAGTGGATGCGCTAGCTATGATTTTCCAGAATTCCTTAGATTCAGGAATGGTCCCGTCAGATTATAGAATCATAGAAAGTTTAAGGCACAGAAAGAGGCCACTTGGCCCATCGTGTCTGTGCCAGCCAAAAAACAATCCACCCATTCTAATCCCACCTTCCAGCATTTTGTCCGTAGCCCTGCGGCTTATGGCACTTGAGATGCATATCCAGACTCCTTTTGAATGAGTTGAGGGTTTCTGCCTCAACTACCCTTTCAGGCAGTTCCAGATCCCCACCACCCTCTGGGTGAAAATGTTTTTCCTCATCTCCCCTCTAAATTTTCTACCAATCACTTTAAATCTATGCTCCCTTGTCACTGACCTCTCAGCTAAGGTGAATAGACCCTTCACCTCCACTCTATCCAGGCCCCTCAAAATTTTGTACATTTCAATCAAATTTCCCTTCAGCCTTCTCTGTTCCAAGGAGAACAACCCCAGCCGATCCAATCTTTCCTCATAGCTGCATTTTTCCAGTCCTGGCAAATGTTACACTGCTTTTCAAGAAAGGAGGTACAGAGAAAACAAGGAACCACAGGCCAGTTAGCCTAACATCAGTCATTGGGAAGATGCTGGAAATTATTATTAAAGAAGACTTAATATTGCACTTGGAAAAGCATAGTTTGATTAGAACAAGTCAGCATGGTTTTACTAAAGGGAAATCCTGTTTTGACAAACTTATTAGATTTTTTTGAGTATGTAACTAGTAGGGTAGATAAAAGGGAACCAGTAGATGCGGTATACCTGGATTTCCAAAAGGCATTCGATAAGATGCCACATAAAAGATTAATAGGCAAGGTAAGGGCTCATGGTGTTGTGGGTAATATATTGGCGTGGATAGAGGATTGGTTGACAGGAAGCAGAGAGTGAGCATAAATGGGGCATTTTCAAGTTGGCAGGCAGTGAATAGTGGGGTGCTGCAAGGGTCAGTGATGGGGCCTCAGCGATTTACACTATATTAATGACTTAGATGAAGAGACAGAGAGTAATGTATCTACGTTTGCTGATGATACAAAGCTTGGTGGAAAGGTAAGCTGTGGGGAGGATGTAGAGAGGCTGCAAAGAGATAGAGACAGGTTAAGTGAGTGGGCAACAAGATGGCAAATGGAGTATAATGTAGGGAAGTGTGAAGTTGTTCACTTTGGTCGTAAAAATAGAAAAACAGAATATTTTTTAATAAGTGTGAAACTGGTAAGTATTGATGTTCAGAGAGACTTGGGGGTACTTGTACAAGGAACGCACAAAGTTAACATGCAGGTGCAGCAGGCTATTAGGAAGGTAAATGGCATGTTGGCCTTTATTGCAAGGGGATTGGAGTACAGGAATAAAGAAGTATTGCTGCAATTGTACAGGGTTTTTGAGAGACCACATCTGGAGTATTGTGTGCAGTTTTGGTCTCCACATTTAAGAAAGGATATACTTGCATTGGAGGTGATAGTATAGACACTGAGAGATCGTTTCCACTGGTTGGGGAATCTAGAACACGGGGACACAGTCTCACAATAAGGGGCCAATCATTCAGGACTGAGATGAGGAAAAATTACTTCACTCAAAGGGTTGAATCTTTGGAATTCTCTACCCCAGAGGCTTGTGGATGGTCTATCATCGAATATATTTAAGGATAGGATAGATAGATTTTTGGTCTCACAGGAAATCAAGGGATATGGGGAGTGGCAGGAAAGTGGAATTGAAGCCCAAGATCAGCCATGATTGTATTTAATGGCGGAGCAGGATCGATGGGCCATATGGTCTACTTCTGCTCCTTTTTCTTGTGTTCTTATGTTCTTGTGTTCTTGAGTTGGGCAGCATGCAGCACACCATTACGGATCATAGCACATGCTCTTGTGAGTACTGCAGGGATCCTCCAGAGCAGTCCAGGCAGCAGAAGCATTGCTTAAGCACCCCAAATGACATTTTGTGTGGCAGCATGGCTTTTTTTATGTGCATGCTGCTCATGTGTGTGTAGGTTGCACACTGGAGTTATGAGCTGGGTGGTCAGCAGATAGCCCTTGTTGCCCAGAAGTCACTGTCTATTCTCTTGTGGTGGCTCAAATGCTGACAGTACAGGGGACTGCTGCAGAATAAAGGCATCATGACTCCTGTCAGGATACTGGGCATTGACCTGCATGATGTGCTGAAATTGGTCACACACCAACTGGAGACTGAGGGAGTGGAAGCCCTTCAGTTAGTGGTACATCTTCGAACTTACATGTGACAACTGCAAAGCGGCATGAGTTCAATCAATGGCACCCTGCACCATGGGGAAACATAGAAACATAGAAAATCGGCCCTTCGAGCCTGCTCCGCCATTCATTGTGATCATGGCTGATCATCCAACTCAGTAACCTGTTCCTGCTTTCGCCCCATACCCTTTGATCCCTTTAGACCCAAGAGCTATATCTAACTCCTTCTTGAAAACATACAATGTTTTGGCCTCAACTGCTTTCTGTGGTAGCGAATTCCACAGGTTCATCACTCTCTGGGTGAAGAAATTCTCCTCATCTCAGTCCTGAAAGGTTTACCCCGTATCCTTAGACTATGACCCCTGGTTCTGGACTACCCCACCATCGGGAACATCCTTCCTGCATCTACTCTGTCAAGTCCTGTTAGAATTTTATAGGTTTCTGTGAGATCCCCCCTCACACTTCTGAACTCCAGTGAATAATCTTAACCGACTCAATCTCTCCTCAAACGTCAGTCCTGCCATCCCAGGAATCAGTCTGGTAAATCTTCGCTGCACTCCCTCTATAGCAAGAACATCCTTCCTCAGATAAGGAGACCAAAACTGCACACAATGCTCCAGGTGTGCCTCACCAAGGCCCTGTATAATTGCAGCAAGACATCCCTGCTCCTGTACTCGAATCCTCTCGCTATGAAGGCCAACATACCATTTGCCTTTTTTACCGCCTGTTGCACCTGCATGCTTACCTTCAGCGACTGGTGTACAAGAACACCCAGGTCTCGTTGCATATTCCCCTCTCTCAGTTTATAGCCGTTCAGATAATAATCTGCCTTCCTGTTATTGTTACCAAAGTGAATAACCTCACATTTATCCACATTATACCACATCTGCCATGCAGTTGCCCTTCACTCAACTTGTCCAAATCACCCTGAAGCCTCTCTGCATCCTCCTCACAACTCACCTTCCCACCCAGTTTTGTGTCATCCGCAAATTTGGAAATATTACATTTAGCTCTTCTGGCAATTGAGAGTGAAATGTATTCAGTTCTCTTTGTATATAGAGGCCCTGTGATCTCCCTCATGCAACAGTAGATAGTGAACTGGGAAATGTTGGAACAATCACCTGCTCCAGGCTGGAAGGAGCCCGACGTAAAAACCTCATGGCCACAGTCACCTTCAGAGTCACTAGCAATGCTGTCCTTGCCCTGCTTTGAGGCTGCAGGACTGCCTGCAACTGGTGGCAGGTTTCAGTGAGCATCTCCATCGTGAAGTGGCGATGTCACACCTCGCTGAGGTTGAGGTAAGAGGAATGTTCCTGAAGACACTGGATGAATATGGCCTCCTGCTGAGAGCACTTCTCCCCCTCTTTCCCCTTCAGGCAGCTTATCCTCCTCTGTATCACCTCTGCTCACTCTCTCTGTTATGCTGCAGGTTAACGGAGAAGGAAGCGACTGCACCCATTTCAGGGAACAACTGATGTGTGGGGAAGTCTTGAAGTCAGCAAAGAGTCCCTCAGCACATGCCACACAACTCGCTATAGACTTCAGCAATTCAAAATAACAGTACAAACCATCAAACACTGCTATTAACTTAGCAGCAGCCAGTAGAAATCAATCAGCAACTAACTTGAAAGAAGATGACGATCCTTTTAAATAGTATTGGTGGGGGTGAGAAGGGGGCTGTGTGCCCTTGCTGCTGCTGAATGCATATTCAGGTGTGCAAGATTTAGTGCGGCAATTGGCAGAGGCCAGGAATATGCCCCCTGCCCCCTAGCCCGTCAACCTCCTGCATGTGCACATGCAAAATTGGCTACGAGCCTAAAGCTGCCAATGCAATGAATAAAAATTAGCATGGGCAGCACCGGTGCAATGACATTTTTGTGCACTGAATCCCTTCATTGATTAAGTTTAAGTAATAATTAACAATAATAACTGTACTAATAACTACTATATATCGTATAATTACTAATAAAAAGTAAACAATTTAAAATCAGTACCCACCATGGAATGACTAGTGTTCATACTTTCGTCCATTCCTGGCGTTGCAATCTATACTATTATAAGACTGGTGATGCCTCACGGCATGGGAGACTTCACATAGTTCAGCAGCAGTCACTTTATTGTTTTCAGGCAGGGATGCGATTTGAAAAAAGGAACTCAATGATAATGTACCTGCACTTCAAGTGCTAAATTTGTGCTTTTCTGACAAAAGGTGCTGATTCACATCTCTCTTCCCTCGGTGGCTGACATTGATATCACATCGGCAAAGAATGCCTTTTGCTATGAAATCACATTCTTTTGACCATTCCGGATTGAGTAATGTCTTTTTCTTAGGCATTTTGAATTGATGAATGGTGGTGGTTGTGGTGGTGACGACAACACTCGGATCTTTTCTCCTGGGCGCTCGCCGACTTGGAAATAATTTTCAATGACTGACATTAATGTTAGCAAATGAGACTGGTAGGACAATGTTGCGTAATGTTGAGCGTGTCATCATAAGGATACAGGACAGCTCCGATAGGACCTTTCATCACAGGCATTCGCCAACCTGGAAATGATTACATGACCGGCATTTAACCAATGAGGCTGGTAGGGTGGCCATTTGGATCCACCCAGCCTCTAATTGGTTGATTTTGATTTCATTCAGTTTAAATCATCTCCATATTGGTTGGCAAATGCCTGCGAATGAACAGACCTTCTCCTCAGGGACCTAAGGGCGTCCGGTACCGGAATGGGGCCTGATGTGCTGAAATCGGACATCCGGTACAAACCGAATGAATGGCCACCCTAGCAAGATTAAGAGAGAGCGTTAGCTGGAGTGTTAGTTGAGGCCGAAAATGGCAACGTTGGCATCAAATAAGTGTGACATGTTGACTGATGTCACGATTTGCCTACTCTGTATTCTCCCGGCACAGGCTCCCAATTCCTGTGATAACAGCCTACCCGAAATGGCATCTGGCACGGCCTGCAAAAGAAGTGCATGTAGGTGGCATGGTCCCCATTTTGGTACTGATATGGCACCCATAGTGCCAAAAGTACAGATGCTAAGCATACAAATTCCAGCATATATTATGGCAGAAGACTGTTATGGTGAAAGACTATATCATGCAATTCCATGCTGACAGAGCTAGTCTTGCAGGTAACACTGTCATTGCTGTCTTAGATACAGAGGAATCAGGAAATATCAGCATTGGAATAGCCATAGGCAGAAGGCTAATTGCTGTCTATTACAGCTGTATAGTCAGTGACAAGCAATGCAGAAGAGTTTTAAGTAGCCATCAGGAAGACACAATAACATACTGCCTTCGTTTTTGCAGTCTCTCTCAGTGACATGTCGCAGACATGAATGAAAGTGATTTAACTGCCTCAAACAATCTGAAGACATTAGAAAGCAAACAAGAAAATTTAAGTTTCACTTGTCACATCAGTTGTATCAGGTGTGGAGTAGGCTGCAGGCCTCTGTTCTCACTAGTACTGAGAGCTGGTAGATAAATTATATCAGTGCATCGGGCACTGAACACAGCATATCAGCTCTGTTACATAATAAAGACTGAAACAAAAGAATGCACACGGTCAAGTCAAGGAATATTGTCTCTGCTATTTACAGAGAAGCAATGGGCGCAGATGGACAGTTTAGCAGACCAGAGAATGAAGAATGGGTTCTCTCAGAACATGTAAATTTAATTGTTGGACCTGATTACCATTTTTGAAATCTGGCCACAGATTGAGAGACTGGCTGGCTGTCAGGTGGGTAAAATGAGGGACCTTGGCTGCAGCCATAGAGGGTCTGTGAAGGAGATCAGAGGGTGTCTGTGAAGAGGATCACAAAGTATCTGTGAAGGAGATTACAGTGGGTCTGTGAAGGACAAATAACAAAGAACAAAGAGCAGTACAGCACAGGAACAGGCCATTCGGCCCTCCAAGCCTGCGCCGATCTTGATGCCTGCCTAAACTAAAACCTTCTGCACTTCCGGGGCCCATATCCCTCTATTCCCTTCATATTCATGTATTTGTCAACATGTCTCTTAAACGCCGCTATCGTATCTGCTTCCACCACCTCCCCTGGCAGCATGTTCCAGGCACTCACCATCCTCTGTGTAAAAAACGTGCCTCGCACATCCCCTCTAAACTTTGCCCCTCGCACCTTAAACCTATGTCCCCTAGTAACTGACTCTTACACCCTAGGAAAAAGCTTCTGACTATCCACTCTGTCCATGCCGCTTATAACTTTGTAAACCTCTATCATGTCGCCCCTCCACCTCCGTCGTTGCAGTGAAAACAATCCGACTTTATCCAACCTCTCCTCATAGCTAATGCCCTCCAGACCAGGCAACATCCTGGTAAACCTCCTCTGTACCCTCTCCAAAGCCTCCACATCCTTCTGGTAGTGTGGCGACCAGAATTGCACGCAATATTCTAAGTGTGGCCTAACTAAGGTTCTGTACAGCTGCAACATGACATGCCAATTTTTATACTCTATGCCCCGACCGATGAAGGCAAGCATGCCGTATGCCTTCTTGACTACCTTATCCACCTACGTTGCCACTTTCAGTGACCTGTGGACCTGTACGCCCAGATCTCTCTGCCTGTCAATACTCCTAAGGGTTCTGCCATTTACTGTATACCACCCACCTGCATTAGACCTTTCAAAATGCATTACCTCACATTTGTCCGGATTAAACTCCATCTGCCATTTCTCCGCCCAAGTCTCCAACCGATCTATATCCTGCTGTATCCTCTGACAATCCTCATCATTATCCACAATTCCACCAACCTTTGTGTCGTCCGCAAACTTACTAATCAGACCAGCTACATTTTCCTCCAAATCATTTATATATATTACAAAGAGCAAAGGTCCCAGCACTGATCCCTCCGGAACACCACTAGTCACATCCCTCCATTCAGAAAAACACCCTTCCACTGCTACCCTCTGTCTTCTATGACCGATCCAGTTCTGTACCCATCTTGCCAGCTCACCTCTGATCCCGTGTGACTTCACCTTTTGTACCAGTCTGCCATGAGGGACCTTGTCAAAGGCTTTACTGAAGTCCAAATAGATAACATCCACTGCCCTTCCTTCATCAATCATCTTCGTCACTTCCTCAATAAACTCAATCAAATTAGTAAGACATGACCTCCCCTTCACAAAACCATGCTGCCTCTCGCTAATAAGTTTGTTTGTTTCCAAATGGGAGTAAATCCTGTCCCGAAGAATCCTCTCTAATAATTTCCCTACCACTGACGTAAGGCTCACCGGCCTATAATTTCCTGGATTATCCTTGCTACCCTTCTTAAACAAAGGAACAACATTGGCTATTCTCCAGTCCTCTGGGACCTCACCTGTAGCCAATGAGGATGCAAAGATTTCTGTCAAGGCCCCAGAAATTTCCTCCCTTGCCTCCCTCAGTATTCTAGGGTAGATCCCATCAGGCCCTGGGGACATCTATCTTAATGCTTTGTAAGACACCCAACTCCTCCTCCTTTTTGATAATGAGATGACTGAGACTATCTGCACTCTCTCCCCTAGATTCATCATCCACCAAGTCCTTCTCTTTGGTGAATACTGATGCAGAGTACTCATTTAGGACCTCGCCCATTTCCTCTGGCTCCACATATAGATTCCCATCTCTGTCCTTGAGCGGGCCAAACATTACCCTGGTTACCCTCTTGCTCTTTCTATACGTATAAAAAGCCTTGGGATTTTCCTTAATCCTGTTTGCCAAAGTCTTTTCATGACCCCTTTTAGCCCTCCTAACTCCTTGCTTAGGTTCCTTAACAGTGGGTCTGTGAAGTAGATCACAGTGGCTTTGTGGAGGAGATCACAGTGGGTCTGTGGAAGTGATTACAGTGGGTCTTTGAAGTAGATCACAGTGGGTCTGTGGAGGTGATCACACTGGGTCTGTGACGTAGATCACAGAGGGTCTGTGGAGATGATCACACTGGGTCTGTGAAGTAGATCACAGAGGGTCTGTGGAGGTGATCACAGTGGATCTGTGGAGGAGATCACAGTGGGTCTGTGGAGGAGATCACAGTGGATCTGTGGAGGAGATCACAGTGGGTCTGTGGAGGTGATCACAGTGGGTCTGTGGAGGTGATCACAGTGGATCTGTGGAGGTGATCACAGTGGGTTTGTGGAGGTGATCACAGTGGATCTGTGGAGGTGATAGTGGGTCTGTGAAGGAGATCACAGTGGGTCTTTGCAGGTGATCAAAGTGGGTCTGTGAAGATGATCACAGTGTATTTGTGAAGGAGATCACAGTGAGTCAATGGAGGAGATCACACTGGATATGTGAATGAGATCACAGTGGATCTGTAAAGGAGATCACAGTGGATCTGTGAAGATGATCACAGTGTATTTGTGGAGGTGATCACAGTGGGTCAATGGAGGAGATCACACTGGATATGTGAACGAGATCACAGTGGATCTGTAAAGGAGATCACAGTGGAACTGTGAAGATGATCACAGTGTATTTGTGGAGGTGATCACAGTGGGTCAATGGAGGAGATCACACTGGATATGTGAAGGTGATCACAGGGTGTCTGTAACGGAGATCACAGTGGATCTGTGAAGATGATCACAGTGGATTTGTGGAGGAGATCACAGTGGGTCAGTGAAGGAGATCACAGTGGGTCTGTGAAGAAGATCACAGTGGGTCAGTGAAGGAGATCACAGTGTGTCTGTGGAGGTGATGAAAGGGTGTCTGTGAATGAGATCACAGTAGATCTGTGAAGGAGATCACAGTGGATCTGTGTAGGCGATCATAAGGTGTCTGTGAAGTAGATCACAGTGGGTCTTTGGAGGTGATCACAGTGGGTCTGTGGAGGTGATCACAGTGCATCTGTGGAGGTGATCACAGTAGGTCTGTGGAGGTGATCACAGTAGATCTGTGAAGGAGATCACAGTGGGTCTGTGTTGGTGATCACAGTAGATCTGTAAAGGAGATCACAGTGGGTCTGTGTTGGTGATCATAAGGTGTCTGTGAAGTAGATCACAGTGGGTCTCTGGAGGTGATCACGGTGCATCTGTGAAGGAGATCACAGTGGGTCTGTGGAGGTGATCACAGTGGGTCTGTGGAGGTGATCACAGTGGGTCTGTGAAGGAGATCACAGTGTGTCTGTGGAGGTGATCACAGTGGGTCTTTGGAAGTGATCACAGGGTGTCTGTGAAGGAGATCGCAGTGGGTCTGTGAAGGAGATCACTGTGGGTCTGTAGAGGTGTTCACAAGGTGTCTGTGTCGGAGTTCACAGTGGGTCTGTGAAGGAGATCACAGTGGGTCTGTGGAGGAGATCGCAGTGGGTCTGTGAAGGAGATCACAGTGGGTCTGTGGAGGTGTTCACAAGGTGTCTGTGAACTAGGTTTTTTTTGCACTGGAGTGTTGACTTGGGTTGCAATAGAGTGCAACAGTGGAAGTTTGGTAAGTGAGGATAATTAAGGGTTAATTTTATCTTAAATCTAATCTGTCTTTTATTTAGCAGATCAACTTAACAGTTGCTGTTAGGGTTGGGGAAGGTGAGTTTTAGACCAGCTTTCAACAGGGTTCACTCAGGCTCTGCTTGCAGCTGCACCTTTTTAATTAGAGAATTGGTTTAAACCAGTTTTCAGGGGGCTAGAGGGAGTCAGTATAAAAGTGAGCCATCTTACAGTGCTGACTTTGTTTGCATTGGAGTGCTGACTTGGGTTGCAATAGAGTGCAACAGTGGAAGTTTGGTAAGTGAGGATAATTAAGGGTTAATTTTATCTTAAATCTAATCTGTCTTTTATTTAGCAGATCAACTTAACAGTTGCTGTTAGGGTTGGGGAAGGTGAGTTTTAGACCAGCTTTCAACAGGGTTCACTCAGGCTCTGCTTGCAGCTGCACCTTTTTAATTAGAGAATTGGTTTAAACCAGTTTTCAGGGGGCTAGAGGGAGTCAGTATAAAAGTGAGCCATCTTACAGTGCTGACTTTGTTTGCATTGGAGTGCTGACTTGGGTTGCAATCGAGTGCTACAGTGGAAGTTTGGTAAGTGAGGAAGTTCGGTAAGGAGGGAGTGAGGAGCTCCATTCATTTCCAACCCGTCTTCGGAGTGAGGGAAGCCCAGAGCTTCCAAAGAGCACAGCTGACTGGGAGAAGACTCGGAGGGCGGAGTTCCGGACCGGTAAGTATAAAAAAAACTTACCTCTGGTTAAAAAAAAACTGAAAGTGACGTCACAGGAAAGCTGTGACCTGATTGGCTGGTAGGGAATTTTTTTTAACTGAATTTGAAAATAAAACATTGATAAAAATTGATTAAAACCCTAATTAACTAATGAATAAGCAGAGTAACTAAACCAGAGGGAGGAGATTACTGTATTTAGTTTGCATTTAATATTTATAGTAGGAATCTAGCACGAGGGACCATATAGTTATAACAATTTAGTAAGGATTTAATAAGTATTTATTTATCTTAAATTAATTTATTAATTAGTGCTAGAAATGTCAGTTAGAGGGGTGAAGTGCTTCACCTGTGAGATGTGGGAGGTCCGTGACGCTTCCAGCGTTCCGGGCAACTACATCTGCAGGAAGTGTACCCAGTTGCAGCTCCTCACAGACCGCATGGATCGGTTGGAGCGGCAACTGGATGCACTTAGGAGCATGCAGGTGGCAGAAAGTGTCATAGACAGGAGTTTTAGAGAAGTGGTTACACCCAAGGTGCAGACAGATAGATGGGTGACCTCTAGAAGGGGCAGGCAGTCAGTGCAGGAATCCCCTGTGGCTATCCCCCTCTCTAACAAGTATACTGTTTTGGATACTGTTGGGGGGGATGGCCTATCAGGGGAAAACAGCAGCAGCCAGAGCAGTGGAACCATGGTTGGCACTGTTGTTCAGCAGGGAGGGACAAAGCATAGAAGAGCAATAGTTACAGGGGACTCTATAGTCAGGGGCACAGATAGGTGCTTCTGTGGACGTGAAAGAGACTCAAGGATGGTATGTTGCCTCCCTGGTGCCAGGGTCAAGGATGTCTCTGAACGGACAGGGGGCATTCTGAAGGGGGAGGGTGAACAGCCAGACGTTGTGGTACACATCGGTACCAACGACATAGGCAGGAAGAGTGACGAGGTCCTGCAGGGGGAGTTTAGGGAGTTGGGTAGAAAGTTAAAAGACAGACCTCTAGGGTTGTAATCTCGGGATTACTCCCTGTGCCACGTGCCAGTGAGGTTAGAAATAGGAAGATAGTGCAGCTAAACACGTGGCTGAACAGCTGGTGTAGAAGGGAGGGTTTCAGATATCTGGACCATTGGGATCTCTTCAGGGACAGATGGGATCTGTACAAGAAGGACGGGTTGCATCTAAACTGGAAGGGCACAAATATCCTGGCTGCGAGGTTTGCTAGCGTCACTCTGGAGGGTTTAAACTAGTGTGGCGGGGGGTGGGAACCAGAGCAGTAGGACAGCAAGTGAAATAAATGAGGGGGAACTAGTAAATAAGGCCAGTAAGACTAAGAGGAAGAGCAGGCAGGGAGATGTTGCTAAGCACAGCGGGACTGGTGGTCTGAAGTGCATTTGTTTCAATGCGAGAAGTATAACAGGTAAGGCAGGTGAACTTAGAGCTTGGATTAGTACTTGGAAATATGATGTTGTTGCTATTACAGAGACTTGGTTGAGGGAAGGACAGGATTGGCAGCTAAATGTTCCAGGATTTAGAAGCTTCAGGCGGGATAGAGGGGGATGTAAAAGGGATGGGGGAGTTGCATTACTTGTTAAGGAGAATATCACAGCTGTACTGCGGAAGGACACCTCGGAGGGGTCGTGCAACGAGGCAAATTGGGTGGAGCTCAGGAATAGGAAGGGTGCAGTCACGATGTTGGGAGTTTTCTACAGTCCTACCAACAGCCAGCGGGAGGTAGAGGAGCAGATATGTAGACAGATTTTGGAAAGATGTAAAGGTAACAGGGTTGTAGTGGTGGGTTATTTTAACTTCTCCTATATTGACTGAGACTCACTTAGTGCTAGGGGCTTAGATGGGGCAGAATTTGTAAGGAGCATCCAGGAGGGCTTCTTGAAACAATACATAGATAGTCCAACTAGGGATGGGGCCGTACTGGACCTGGTATTGGGGAATGAGCCCGTCCAGGTGGTCGAAGTTTCACCAGGGGAGCATTTCAGGAACAGTGACCATAATTCCAAAAGTTTTAAGGTACTTGTGGATAAGGATAAGAGTAGTCCTCGGGTGAAGGTGCTAAATTGGGGGAAGGCTAATTATAACAATATTAGGCAGGAACTGAAGAATTTAGATTGGGGGCGGCTGTTTGAGGGTAAATCAACATCTGACATGTGGGAGTCTTTCAAACGTCAGTTGATTAGAATCCAGGACCAGCATGTTCCTGTGAGGGAGAAGGATAAGTTTGGCAAGTTTCGGGAACCTTGGATAACGCGGGATATTGTGAGCCTCGTCAAAAAGAAAAAGGAAGCATTCGTAAGGGCTGGAAGGCTGGGAACAGACGAAGCCCTTGAGGAATATAAAGACAGAAGAAAGGAACTTAAGCAAGGAGTCAGGAGGGCTAAAAGGGGTCATGAAAAGTCATTGGCAAACAGGATTAAGGATAATCCCAAGGCTTTTTATATGTATATAAAGAGCAAGAGGGTAACTCGGGAAAGGGTTGGCCCGCTCAAGGACAGAGAAGGGAATCTATGTGTGGAGCCAGAGGAAATGGGCGAGGTGCTAAATGAGTACTTTGCATCAGTATTCACCAAAGAGAAGGACTTGGTGGATGATGAGCCTAGGGAAGGGAGTGTAGATAGTCTCAGTCATCTCATTATCAAAAAGGAGGAGGTGTTGGATGTCTTGCTAAGCATTAAGGTAGATATGTCCCCAGGGCCTGATGGGATCTACCCCAGAATATTGAGGGAGGCAAGGGAAGAAATTACTGGGGCCTTGACAGAAATCCTTTCATCCTCATTGGATACAGGTGAGGTCCCAGAGGACTGGAGAATAGCCAATGTTGTTCCTTTGTTTAAGAAAGGTAGCAAGGATAATCCAGGAAATTATAGGCCGGTGAGCCTTATGTCAGTGGTAGGGAAATTATTAGAGAGGATTCTTCGGGACAGGATTTACTCCCATTTGGAAACAAACAAACTTATTAGCGAGAGGCAGCATGGTTTTGTGAAGGGGAGGTCGTGTCTCACTAATTTGATTGAGTTTTTTGCGGAAGTGACAAAGACGACTGATGAAGGAAGGGCAGTGGATGTTATCTATATGGACTTCAGTAAAGCCTTTGACAAGGTCCCTCATGGCAGACTGATACAAAAGGTGAAGTCACACGGGATCAGAGGTGGGCTGGCAAGATGGGTACAGAACTGGCTCAGTCATAGAAGACAGAGGGTAGCAGTGGAAGGGTGCTTTTCTGAATGGAGGGATGTGACTAGTGGTGTTCCGGAGGGATCAGTGCTGGGACCTTTGCTTTTTGTAATATATATAAATGATTTGGAGGAAAATGTAGCTGGTCTGATTAGTAAGTTTGCGGACGACACAAAGGTTGGTGAAGTTACGGATAGTGATGAGGATTGTCAGAGGATACAGCAGGATATCGATCGGTTGGAGACTTGGGCAGAGAAATGGCAGATGGAGTTTAATCCGGACAAATGTGAGGTAATGCTTTTTAGCAGATCTAATGCAGGTAGGAAGTATACAGTAAATGGCAGAACCCTTAGGAGTATTGACAGGCAGAGAGATCTGGGCGTACAGGTCCACAGGTCACTGAAAGTGGCAACGCAGGTGGATAAGGTAGTCAAGAAGGCATACGGCATGCTTGCCTTCATCAGTCGGGGCATAGAGTGTAAAAATTGGCAAGTCATGCTGCAGCTGTACAGAACTTTAGTTTGGCCACACTTGGAATATTGCGTGCAATTCTGGTCGCCACACTACCAGAAGGACGTGGAGGCTTTGGAGAGGGTGCAGTAGAGGTTTACCAGAATGTTGCCTGGTCTGGAGGGCATTAGCTATGAGGAGAGGTTGGATAAACTCGGATTGTTTTCACTGGAACGACGGAGGTGGAGGGGCGACATGATAGAGGTTTACAAAGTTATGAGCGGCATGGACAGAGTGGATAGTCAGAAGCTTTTTCCCAGGGTGGAAGAGTCAGTTACCAGGGGACATAGGTTTAAGGTGAGAGGGGCAAGGTTTAGAGGGGATGTGTGAGGCAAGTTCTTTACACAGAGGGTGGTGAGTGCCTGGAACTTGCTGCCGTGGGAGGTAGTGGAAGCAGGTACGATAATGACATTTAAAAGGCATCTTGACAAATACATGAATAGGATGGGAATAGAGGGATACGGTCCCCGGAAGTGCAGAAGGTTTTAGTTTAGGCAGGCA
This sequence comes from Heterodontus francisci, assembly GCF_036365525.1. Taxonomy (NCBI): domain Eukaryota; kingdom Metazoa; phylum Chordata; class Chondrichthyes; order Heterodontiformes; family Heterodontidae; genus Heterodontus; species Heterodontus francisci. The sequence goes on along the minus strand of NC_090373.1, from coordinate 168,832,675 downwards.
TCAAGATCGGCGCAGGCTTGGAGGGCCAAATGGCCTGTTCCTGTGCTGTACTGTTCTTTGTTCTCTGTTCTAGATCACAGTGGGTCTGTGGAGGTGATCACAGTGGGTCTGTGGAGGTGATCACAGTGGGTCTGTGGAGGTGATCACAGTGTGTCTGTGAAGGAGATCACAGTGGGTCTGTGGAGGTGATCACAGTGGGTCTGTGAAGGAGATCACAGTGGGTCTGTGCAGGTGACCACAGTGTGTCTGTGAAGGAGATCACAGTATGTCTGTGAAGGAGATCACAGTGGGTCTGTGGAGCTGATCACAGTGGGTCTGTGGAGCTGATCACAGTGTGTCTGTGAAGGTGATCACAGTGGGTCTGTGGAGGAGATCACAGTGTGTCTGTGGAGGAGATCACAGTGTGTCTGTGGAGGTGATCACAGTGAGTCTGTGAAGGAGATCACAGTGGGTCTGTGGAGGTGATCACAGTGGGTCTGTGGAGGTGATCACAGTGTGTCTGTGGAGGTGATCACAGTGGGTCTGTGAAGGAGATTACAGTGGGTCTGTGGAGGTGATCACAGTGTGTCTGTGTAGGAGATCACACTGTGTCTGTGAAGGAGATCAAAGTGGGTCTGTGGAGGAGATCACAGTGGGTCTGTGGAGGTGATCACAGTGTGTCTGTGAAGGAGAGCACAGTGGGTCTGTGAAGGAGAGCACAGTGGGTCTGTGGAGGTGATCACAGTGGGTCTGTGGAGGTGATCACAGTGGGTCTGTGGAGGTGATCACAGTGGGTCTGTGGAGGTGATCACAGTGGGTCTGTGGAGGTGATCACAGTGGGTCTATGGAGGAGATCACAGTGGGTCTGTGGAGGTGATCACAGTGTGTCTGTGATGTCGATCACAGTGGGTCTGTGGAGGTGATCACAGTGTGTCTGTGATGTCGATCACAGTGGGTCTGTGGAGGTGATCACAGTATGTCTGTGGAGGTGATCACAGTGTGTCTGTGATGTCGATCACAGTGGGTCTGTGGAGGTGATCACAGTGTGTCTGTGGAGGTGATCACAGTGTGTCTGTGGAGGTGATCACAGTATGTCTGTGGAGGTCATCACAGTGTGTCTGTGATGTCGCTCACAGTGTGTCTGTGATGTCGATCACAGTGGGTCTGTGGAGGTGATCACAGTGTGTCTGTGATGTCGATCACAGTGGGTCTGTGGAGGTGATCACAGTGGGTCTGTGATGTTGATCACAGTGGGTCTGTGATGTTGATCACAGTGGGTCTGTGGAGGTGATCGCAGTGTGTCTGTGATGTCGATCACAGTGGGTCTGTGGAGGTGATCACAGTGTGTCTGTGATGTCGATCACAGTGGGTCTGTGGAGGTGATCACAGTGTGTCTGTGATGTCGATCACAGTGGGTCTGTGGAGGTGATCACAGTGTGTCTGTGATGTCGATCACAGTGGGTCTGTGGAGGTGATCACAGTGTGTCTGTGATGTCGATCACAGTGGGTCTGTGGAGGTGATCACAGTGTGTCTGTGATGTCGATCACAGTGGGTCTGTGGAGGTGATCACAGTGTGTCTGTGATGTTGATCACAGTGGGTCTGTGGAGGTGATCACAGTGGGTCTGTGGAGGTGATCGCAGTGTGTCTGTGATGTCGATCACAGTGGGTCTGTGGAGGTGATCACAGTGGGTCTGTGGAGGTGATCACAGTGGGTCTGTGGAGGTGATCACACCTCCCTACCATGTACAAAATGTAATTGTCTAAAGATTTTCTCATTGCTGCTGTTTGGTTTGTTGGGCACTATTGACCCTCCAATACCTCGTCTAAGTGACCATTCCTTGCGTGTGAACCTGGGCAGTGATTGACAACAGATTTCTTGAATGCTAGGGCCAGTTTGTTAATCTCGGGCAGGTCAATGATATAGGAGAAAAAAACATAGGTGAACCAACAAGTGAAGTGTCTCTTCCCACATGTTCTGCTTTAAAATGCTAACCTGACCTTTCCTCTTTTAAGATGTTGTATTTGCAGCATTTTTGCCTTTATTTCAGTTCTCTAACATTTGCTTTTATTTTAAACCTTCCTGATGGGTTACTAAAGGAATAGCATTGACTTCATGCACAGAAATGTTTGCTTGCTGGAAGTTCAGAAATGCATGAGACATTGGATTGCCAGCCCTCTAGGATCAACTTAAACATTTCTATAAAGTCACCTGTCTCAGTCAGCTCATTTCCCAGGCTGAAGAGCCAAACCATCTTCACTCATCACTCTATCCTCTGACCCCAGGATCAGCCCTGTAGCTCTTCCTTGCTCCACCTCCAGGATTATCTCCTATCTGATGCAGTGATCTGAACTGGACATAGTGATTGAATTGTCGGCTGACAAGAACCCTGTATAGCTGAATCATGACTTCATCTGGCTTGATTATCTTGTTTTGGCTGCACAGTTTCTCGTTCTCTTTGCTTTGTTGATTGCAGATCACTTGAACCCCGTGAGAAACGGTTTAGGGATTTTCGACTGTAACAAGGAAGTCCAAATCATGGAAGTGCAGAACCATCATTCCAGCTGACGCATGGCAGTATTAGAGTAATTTGAGACATGGCATGTGGTAAGTGTCACTTCTTGGGAGGAACACGTAATTTTGGACTTAAAGTTTCAAAAATTTGCATCATGTCCGGGTATGTTTCAGACTAATTGATAGAGATTGATTATCAGGATTAGCTGACAACTGTGCTATCATTGTATGATGGTCGAAGGTGAACCAGATGGACCTTGGTCTTTAATTCATCTATCAATTCCGACGTTCCTATATCTCAAACTAATGTTCACCAAGTGCTGTGAGTTTAAGCTTGAAACACACCATATAATTTACCCTTTAGTAATAATGTAGAATGAGCATTTGTAATTTATAACAGCAGTTTGTTTGCTCTAATTCTTCACACACTTGGGACCACTTTGCCATTTGTGTCATCTTTCATCAGTGTTTTCATTGCATGAAAATATGATAAACATAAATTTACTGATTCAGTACCAATCTCTCTCTATTGCTGTGCCTGATAATGTGTTTTTATTCCTTTGATGAAAATTGGCTACTTAACTGTAGCTTAAATGCTGTAAGCCCAGTAATTGTGTGGGAATGTCACAGCCTTCAACACTTTTAAGGTCACATTTTCTGCATTATGTCCTTGTATGCATCAAATAGAATTTGATGAGTACAAGGGCAAAGTATAGAAAACGTTAGCAGGCAAAGGCAAATTTATCAAGGTAGAAAAAGTGTTGCTGATTAATTTTCTAGCAGCTCCAGACACTTGAGCAGTTCTGTTCATCTTACTGTAATATTACCGGGTGTTAGGATCATGGAACCATAGAAACAGGAGGAGGCCATTTAGCCCTCGAGACTGTTCCACCATTCAATGAGATCATGGCTGATCTGCAAACTAACTCCATGGAGGGGATTTTATGTAGGCGACAGGGGTCTTGATCACTGGCTGAAGAGCCAGCAAGAGCCCGGCATCGTCTCCTCTGGGGAAGGCCCGCCACATAACGTGCCAATTAGGCACTTAAGCAGACAGCGGCGGGCCTTCCCCAGGATTAAGGATCCTGGTGATGGAAGAGTGGCCAATCGTAGGCCGGCAGCTCTTTTACTGAGCAGTGTCACCGTGGAGGCAGTGGCTGCTGCCAGTAACGCATCCACCAGAGACTTAGGATCATCGAGGGACCCAGGCCATAGGTGAGTCTTGATGGGAGGGATTTTGCAGGGTGGTGGTCATGGGGGAGGGGGCTGTAGGGACGTTGGTAGCAAGGGCAAGGGGGTTGCTCTCGGCGGGCCGCCTCCTTCCCAGTCCTATGCCCCTTGATCAGGCAGTAAGTTCCTTTTAACGAGGGACCCCACAACTCCCCACCCTGGAGATGACAACTCGTATGCATTTGCTCGGTGTGCTCCCTGCGTGGCAACAAGCCCACCCGCCACTGAGCTAATACCAGTGGCGACAGGATGAGGCACTTAATTAGACATTAATTGCCCACTTAAGGGCATCAATTGGCAATGGATTGGGAAGGCCATCCACAGGCCTGTAATGCGTTCTTTTATGTTGTCTGGTGCAACATAAATGAGATGTGTGGAGTGGTTGAAGATCTCAAACAGGTTTATTTACAGCTAGACTATTATATACAGTACAGAGCTAATTATTTACAGAACCTTACTCTGGGTGTTACAGTTGCAGAGTGACTCTGGCTTTGAGTCCCATGACTGCACCCTGGTACTTGCCTCATTAGCATACTAAGATCTTAAAGGGACATCACTCTTAAAGGAAATCATACAACATCCCCCTTCTTTCCAAAGATAAGTCTTGTATGCTAAAAGTAACAACACATAAATTTGATAACATCAAAATTATTTACACAGGTATAGAGATTATGAACTTTACATGTGCGGAAGCTTTAATGGTCCACATATTGTTTCAGTGCTTTGACAACTCTTCCAGATCTGATAATGGTATAACCTTCTGGGAATGTCATCCTTGGCTGTTTTTGGTTTGCAGACGTGTTGTCACTGTGTTGGTTTGTTGTCCTGTTGTTCCATCACACCCTCATCATCGGAGTGTGTTCTTTCGAGTCCATTGTGTGCAATTGGAGTATTGCACACTTCTCTTAGTTGGTTACGGTTCCTTTGCAACACCGCTCTGCTAGATGTTCTAATCTCTTAGGACCTAGGCTCACTGCAAATTTTGGATACCTCTGTGGGTAGCCATGTTATCATTGTGGGGTGTATGACCCTGACCTTTTGTCCTACTTGTAGCTCAGATAGTTCTACCCCTGCATGCCGGTCATGCACCATCTTCATTCTCCCTGCTTTTTGAACAGTGTCTCCTGCATCTGGGAAAATCTGGACAGATGATGGCTTGGCAGAGTCGTCCGCACTTGTCTGCCAAACATCATCTCTGCTGGTGATGGTAAGCCAATATCCATAGGTGTAGCTCTGAGTCGGAGAGTGGCAACATGAAAATCTTGTTTCGTTATCCTCCACTTCAGGATAAGTGACTTGACTGTGCGAACCATTCACTCGGCAAGACCATTAGATCTAGGGTAGTGTGGTGAGGACGTCACATGGTTTACGCTCCGTTTGGCGCACATATCCCTGAAAGGGTGGCCCATTGTCTGAAATGATTTCTTCAGGTGCACCGAAAAGACTGAATATGGCACTCAATGTGTCTGCAACAACCGCGCTTGAAGTATCTTTTATCTGTCTGACAATTGGAAATTTGGAGAAATAATCAGTGACTAAGTTAAAGTCGTCTCCATTAACTGAAAACAAGTCAGTGGCGATTTTGGACTAAGGGACTGATGGAATCACGTGAGGGCGTAGAAGGTCTTTGCATTGTTGTGGCTGGTTGCTCTGGCATGCCTCGCACATCCTCACTAACCTTTTGATGTCACTTTTTATACCTGGCCAGTTATGGTGCCTGTCATCTTGTTCACTCTATACCCATCGGACCATGGAGAAGTTGTGACAAGCCTCCTCTTGGAGAGCTTTGGGCAGAATCACTTGTTTTCCCTTGAAGGTGATGCCTCTCGAGATGCTGAGTTCATCTCTATAAGGCCAAAAGCATCTGAGGGTGTCTGGCACCACTTTTATCATATCAGGCCATCCTTCTATGACGACTCTCCACAATGCCTTCAGTTGTGGGTCATTGACTGTTTCCAATTGCAGTTGGTCACGTTTGTGCTGACCAAAATGCAATAAATCAATTTTGAGCACATCTTCCGCTTTGATGTCCATGCTGTCTACTTGTAGATCCAGTGGAACTTCTTCATTCTTGCTCGGGTTTGGCAATCTGCTCAGTGTATCCGAGGTGATCATTTTGGGACCTGGTTTGTAGCAGACTTCGAAGACGTACCCCTGTACTTTCACCAAGAGCAGTTGTAGTCGAGGTGGTGTGTTGTCAATGGTTTGTGCCAGATCATCTCCAGTGGTTCATGGTCAGTTTCCACCGTGAACTGCTTACCAAACAGGTAGGTGTGGAATCTTGTGATTCCAAACACCAGAGCAAGTGTTTCACGCTGTATGTTTGAGTAATTGGATTGTGCTGAAGATAAACATTTGGACCCGAATGCAATTGGTTTGCCATCCTGTAGGATGCACGCTCCTCACCCTTTCTGCGAGGCGTCGACTTCCAGGATTGTCTTCATCCTTGGGTGTAGTACTGCAGGGTACAGGTTTCTGCTGAACATTCTATCTACTGGCTGTAGGAAAGGTCGTTTCAGAGCTGTTTTAACTGTGGTCTTCAACCTTAGACTTTGTCTTCTCACCACAGCTGTTACCATGTAATGTGTTCTTTTATGTTGTCTGATGCAACATAAATTAAATGCGTGGAGTCCAGTTGTTTGAAGATCTCAAACAGGTTTATTTACAGCTTGACTATTATATACAGTACAGAGCTAACTATTTACAGAACCTTACTCTGGATGTTACAGTTGCAGAGTGACTCTGGCTTGGAGTCCCATGACTGCACCCTGGTACTTGGCTCATGAACATACTAAGATCTTAAAGGGACACCACTCTTAAAGACAATCATACAACAGGACTTCCCTACACGGACTTAATTGGGGTGGAGGCGGGAAGGCGGTGGGGTCCCCCCACCATCAACCCACCTGATTAAATGCTCTCCCTGTCACCAAATGCGCCCTGGGGGAGCGCATAAAATCACCCCCCCCCCCCCCACCATATTCCAGCCTTTGCCCCATATTGCTTAATATCTTTGGTTCACAAAAATCTATGTTTCTTAGATTTAAAATTAACAATGGATAGAGCATCAATGGCCATTTGCAGAAGAGAGTTCCAAACTTCTATAATCCTATGTGTGAAGAAGAGTTTCCTAATTTCATTCTAATTTGTAGACTTTTCCTAATCCTAGACTCCCCAACCAGTGAAAATAATTTCTCCCTATCTTCCCCATCTGTTCACTTTATCTTGTAAACTTTGATTAAATTACCCCTTAACCATCTGAATTCCAGGGAATACACCCCTAGTTTGTGTAATCGCTCCCTGTAATTTGACCCTTGGAGCCCAGGTATCATTCTAATAAATCTACACTGCATTCCTTCCAAGTCTAATATATCCTTCCCAAGGTGTGGTGCCCAGAACTGCTCGCAGTACTCCAGATGTGGTCTAAACAGGACTTCGTATAGCTGAGGCATTATTTCTATCCTCTTGTACTCTAGTCTTCTAGGATATATCAACCAGCATTCCATCAGCCTTTTTGATTAATTTCTGTACCTTCCATGACATTTAATGACCTATGTATCTGGGCCCCAAATATCCTTGGACCTCCACTCTTTCTAGCTTTTCACCATTTAGAAAGTACCCTGTTTTAACCTTTTTACATCGAAAGTGGATGACTCACATTTACTGACATTGGAATTCGTTTGTTCCAGTGTTTCTCATTCACAACCATAGAATGGTTACAGCACAGAAGAGGCCATTTGGCCCATCGTGTCCAAGCCTGCTCTCTGCAAGAGCAACTCAGCTAGTCTCACTCCCCCGCCTTTTCCCTGTAGCCCTGGAATTTTTTTCTCTTCAGATAATTGTCCCACTGCCTTTTGAAAGCCATGATTGAATCTGCCTCCAACACACTCTCCGGCAGAGTATTAAAGAACCAAACCACTCATTATGTAAAAATGTTTTTTGTCATACTGCCATTTTGCGAATCACCTTACATTGGTGTCCTCTGGTTCTCGACCCTTCCGCCAATAGGAGCAGTTTCTCTTTATCTACTCTGTCTAGACCCCACATGATTTTCATCCCCTCTGTCAAATCTCCTCTCAACCTTCTCCTCTCTAAGAAGAACAAGACGGCTTCTCCAGTCTATCCATGTAACTGAAGTCCCTCATCCCTGGAACCATTCTCATAAATCTTTTCTGCGCCCTCTCTATTGCCTTCACATTCTTCCTAAAGTGTGGTGCCCAGAATAGGGCCCAATGCTCCAGTTGAGGCTGAGCCAGGGTTTTATAAAGGTTCATCATCACTTTCTTGCTTTTGTACTCTATGCCTCTATTTATAAAACCCAGGATCTCGTATGCTTTATTATCTGCTGTCTCAACCTGCCCTGCCATCTTCAATGATTTGTGCACATATCCCCCCAATTGTCTCTGTTTCTGCACCCCCTTTAGAATACCCTACATTTTAGATTGCCTCTCCTCGTTCTTCCTACCAAAATGTATCACTTCACACTTCTCTGCATTAAATTTCATCTGCCGTGTGTCTGCCCTATTCCATCAGCCTGTCTATGTCCTCTTAAAATCTATCCCCATCCTCCTCACAGTTCACAATACTTCCAAGTTTTTGTCATCTGCAAAATTTGAAACTGTGTCCTGCACAGCTAAGTCTAGGTCATTAATATAGATCAAGAAAAGCATTGTTCCTATTACTGACCCCTGGGGAAAGCCCACTGTATATCTTCTCCATCTGAAAAATAACTGTTCACCACTACTCTCTGTTTCCTGTCAATCAGCTGACATTGTATCGATGCTGCCACTGTCCCTTTCATTCCATGAGCTTCAACTTTGCTGACACTTTATCAAATGCCTTTTGGAGGTCCATATACACCACATCAACTGCATTATTCTCATCAACCCTCTCTGTTACCTCAGCAAAACACTCAATCAGTTAGTTAAACATGACTTGCCTTTCACAAATCTGTGCTAACTTTCCCTAATTTATCCACATTTGTCCAAATGACTGTTAATATAGTTTCTAAAAGCTTTCACACTCCTGAGGTTAAACTGACTGGTCTGTAGTTGCTGGGTTTATCCTTACACCTTTTTTCGAACATGGGTGTAACCTTTGTAATTCTCTAGTCTTCTATATAAGGAGAATTGGAAGTTTATGGCCAGTGCCTTCGCAATTTCCACACTTACTTCCCTCAGTAACCTGCCCTGGTGACTTATCAATTTTAAGTACAGGCAGCCTTTCTGATACCTCCTCTTTATCAATTTTTAGCCCATCCAGTCACTCAACTACCTCCTCTTTCACTAAGATTTGGGCAGCAACTTATTTCTTGGTAAAGACAGATGCAAAGTACTCATTTAGTACCTCAGCCATGCACTCTGCTTCCATGGGTATATCCCCCTTTTGGTCCCTAATTGGTCCCACTCCTCGTCTTACTATCCTTTTGCTGTTTATATGCCTATAGAAGACTTTTGGATTCCCTTTTACTGCCAGTGTCTTCTCATATCCTCTCTTTGCCTCTCTTATTTCCTTTTTCACTTCCCCTCTAAACTTTTTGTATTCACCCTGGTTCTCAGTTGTATTACCAACCTGATGCTGTCATGCAACCCCTTTTTCTGCTTCAACTTTCTCTCTGACTCTTTCGTCATCCAGGGAGCTCTGGTTTTGGTTTCCCTATCTTTCCCCCTCGTGGAATGTTTCTCGACTGTACCCAAACCATTTCATGTTTAAAGGCAGCCCATTGTTTAGTTACAGTTTTGCCTGCCAATCATTGATTCCAATTTACGTGGGTTGGATCTGCTCTCACCCCATTGAAATTGGCCCTCCACCAATTTAGGATTTTTACTTCAGATTGCTCCTTCTCCGTTTCCATGGCTAACCTAAACCTTATGATACTATGATCACCATTCCCTAAACCTCCCCTACTGACATTTGATCCAATTAACCCACCTCATTCCCCAGAACCAGATCCAGCAAATGCCTCCTCCTTCGTTGGTCTGCAAACATACTGATCAAAAACATTCTCCTGAACACACTCCCTCTCTGCTCTTTACACTATTACTATCCCAGTCTATATTAGGATAATTCAATCTCTTTGGAATACTATGTTTCAATCTACACTGCTTACAATGTTGCTTATCTTTGTGTCATCAGCTGATTTGAATATGTGACTTTCTAACTCATCAACTAATTTGTTAATAAATACAGTGAATAGTTGAGGCCCCAACATAGGTTCTTGAGGGACACCACAGCCAGTTGATCCCAGGAGACAGGCTGGGTGTCAGGGTGCTGGTAAAAACGCAGGGAGCTGCATCAGGTCAGATCCCCAATGTGGTTCCGCCTCTAGGGCATTTTACCAGCAGTGGGACCAGATACGGATTGGCTGCCCACCTTCTTGCAGCAGGCAGCCGATTGTCAGAATTAAAGGCCCAATTAGGGGCCATTTTACTGGGCTGTCGGCATTTTGCTGATGGCGGGGCAACAGCCTGCTGCATGTGGAGGCCACAGCTGAATGGAGGCGGCCACTGGCAGGGAAGGTAGCCCCCATGGCACCAATGATCTCCCTGGAGATGTTTCCCCTCCAACACTTGGCCCTCTGATTTTTAATTTTTTTAAAACTACCCTGGCCCAGCCGGGGTCTCTTGTATACAACAGCAAGCACCTCTCCTGGTGGCACTGCTGAGGCTTCAGAGCTGTCAGCCCTTTGATTGGGCCAGTGGCATCAGGAGTCCGCCTGCCATCTTTAATTGGACTAAAAGTGCCTGTGGTAAAATTGCCGGTAAATGCGAGCTTGGGACCACTTTTTGCTTTGGATGTCAGGATTCCAATGTCCATGGCAAAATTCATGCCCATGAGTCAAATTTTACCGATTTGAGTAGCTGCCTATTATGCTTACTTCCTGTCTCCTGTAACAGCCAATTTCCTAACAAAATAAATAATTTGCTTTCAATTCCATGAGTTTCAACTTTAGCTAACAATCTCTACGAGGGAATCTATCAAATGCCTTCTGGAAGTCCCTATAAATAGCATCCATAGACATTTCTCCATGCACTACTTCAGTCACCTAAAATCAATCAGGTTCATCAGGCATGGTCTACTCTTTACAAATCCATGCCAGCTGAAAATTTTCAAGGTGTTCAGTCACCTTATCCTTAATTATAGAATCTAGCAATTTCCTGATAACAGATGTTAAGATAACTGGTGTGCAAGTCCCTGGTTTGCCTCTCTCACCATTCTTAAGTAACAAAGTGACATGCACAATTTTCTAATCTAAAGGAATAGTTTCTGCATTGAGAGAACTTCAGAAGATTTTAGTTTGGGCATCTTCAATGTTCTCACCAACTTCCTTTAAACCCCTTGGATGGAAACCATTTGGTCCAGGGGTTTGTCACTCTTTAGTGCCATTATTTTCTTTATTTTGCTTATTTTAACATAGATGAGTTCTTGAACCTCATTCAATATTAGTTTCCATGGGATGTCTGGCAATCCGACCTCTTCCTCTCCCGTAAATACTGACATTTTCTTCAGCTTTTTCTAATTGCAATGCACCCTCAGTGGCTGACAATTTTGCCCTGCTTGTGCACACAATTACAACTTCCATTTCCATTGTGCCTTTAATGCAGACAAAAACGTCACAATGGAGGCACAATCAGAAAAAAAAATCACACCGAGACAAAAGAGGTATGAAGTGGCGTGACCAAAAACTTGGTTAAAAAGACTGATTTTATGGAAGGTCTTAAAGAAACTCCGAGAATGGTTAGAATGTGGATAACGCTACCAATGGAATAGTTGAGGTGAAGAGCACAGATGCATTTAAGGGGAATCTAGATAAGTGCGTGAGGGAGAAATGAATAGAAGGATATGCCAACAGGGTTCGATGGACTAGGTGTGGGAGGAAACTCATGTGGAGTGTAAACACTGCGTGAAACTGTTGGGCCGAACGGCCTGTTTCTGTGCTGTAAATATTTTGTAATTGTAACTGATGAAAGAAGAGATGGGAGCTGGGGAGGTGGAGATATTTTGGAAGGGTGTTCCAGATTGTAGGACCTAGATTGCTGAAGGCAAGTCCGCTAATGGTTGGACAAAGGGTGGAGGAGAAAGCACAAGAGGCCAGAGTTGGAGGGACTCAGAGTTCTCAAAGAGTTGTAGGACTGGAGGAGGTTATGGACATAAGGAGGGATCTGGCCATGGACACATGAGGATGAGAATATTATGTTGAAGATTCTGACGGATGTGAGCCAATGTAGATCAGTAAAGACAAGTGTTCTGGATGAGCAGCACTTGGTGCAGGATAGAATATGGGTAGCAGAGTTTTAGATGAGCTGAGGAGGGTGGAGAATGGGAGACTGGGCTAGGACAGCATTGAAATAGTTGAGTCTGGTCTTATTTCTGCTTGGCACCAACCTGCCAGTCCTGGCAAAATAGTAGATTGTTGTTTAGATCTGAAAATAGAGTTGGCCAAAGTAGGATTTTTTTCACTTGATGCTGAAGCATTTATTTTGCTTTAAAGTATTAATTTCTTTTGTTTGAACTGGAATCAATGAAATAATCAATATCACAGAGGTTACAACCTCACTCTTTTCTCGGCAAACTCACTTACCAAACTCCCTTCTTCACATTCTGTGCCCTCCAGCAGCACTCAGTGCAGACAAGCAGCACTGAGAATCCCCTGAGTTTATACTCTCTGAAAACAATGCTGTTTCAACTCTGCTGGAGCTCAGAAACCAGTTTAAGCTAGCTACCTAATTAACTAGCTAGAGCTGCTCTCAGAAAGCCTGTTTAAAACTGTAAAAAACCTAACTTACCTCTTAACTTAAACAGTAATTTCAATTAATTGTTAAATGTAAACAAAACAAATACTAGACTTCAGAGAGATTAACACAATACAATTTACACTATGCTGTGAGGCTGAAACTGACATTCTGCTTGGCGACATGTGCCAGAAACTGAATAATTAAAACTGCATTAAAGAACACTTCAAGCACTGATGCTATTTTTAAGCTGAAATCACAAGAGGAATTGTCAAATGTGCCACCTGTACTTAAAGTGGCACAGTGATACTTTCATGGAATAGTTGATCATTTCTCCAGTGCTGAGTTTTAATATAATTTGAGAGTTCTAAAAACTAATTTTTAACAATAGGAAAAGAATAAAAATGACTGGGGTTGCTTTTCCACATATACTTTAGGCGCTAAAGAGCCTCAGTGGCAGCTAAGATGGGGGTCCTGAGCTGCAACGCCGGTTTAGCCTGTCTTAAGCACAAGATGCCAACTTCCCTCCCCTAACAGCAACCATCTGAAAAGGAGTAAATAAAATGTTGCTGAAGCTTTCTAGCACTACTTAAAGCCATGTTCAACTTTCACTGTTCAATTGCTTCTGGAGATAGACTGTGTTTGAAGAGAGCTGTTGAGACACATCCAGGATAGTTTGTCAAGGCTTCATCAATACTCTGTCAACATTTATTCTAGAAGTTCTCTGAGAACGTCGCCTAAAGAGGGTGCGTCCTGTGCTACTCTATGTTATTGGACATTTTATTGGAGTCACCAGTACAAAGGGAGTGCTTGGTTATGGGAATCTTGGAGGAGGATTGGGAGGAGGACATGAGGTCGGGTAGAGCAGCACCAGCTGCTGCAGGAGAGAAAGACATGAGGGGCTGGAGGGCGAGGTAGGGCTCCTGTCCCCTCCCCTGTGGTACAGAATATCCCTCCTTCTCTAGACCTCCTGGGGACTGACAGTCAGGTGGGAGTTCATATAAAGGCCACTAAATGGAAAGGTTTGTATTTTTGATTCCTATTTTATCACCCTCAACACCATTATTGACAGCAATAGGTTTTCTAATGGATGAATTGGGCCTATGGAGGGATTCTAGGCTCTGTAAACTATACCTTTGCAGTGTTACTGCAAAGATATGTGATGCCTGACTCACCATTATGCTGGGTAATTTCTTTGAACAGCATGGCAAACTTTAGATGGTGCATCAGTTATGCCAGCGTTGCATGATAGGCTTCTCCTGGCATGATGTCACCAATCATTCCTGCAGGATCTGTTATGTGCTCATTATACTGTACCTGGCATTGAGCATGGGGAATTGCCTTCTCAGGGTCTGCAGAGAACCAGATTCAGAGCTTTGCTGTCTGCTGTAAGAACATCTACGGCTACCATGCATGTAGTACTGGCACATCCAATGACAGTAAGGTTCAGCTGTGGTCTGAAGCTTAATTCCACCGGGCAAGACATGATGATAAACTATGGGGATGTTGCTATGGAGTGGCACAGGGGGAAAACCCTCTCGTAAGCACGTTGTGTAGCAACACCTCTATTTCAGCACCCATCAATTGGGGTTAGTGTAATGGGCTGCTCTGTCATTTGCTTGCAGACACAGACCTGGATCTATGGTTTCCTTTCTCTTCATGTTTGCCTCTTCTTAATCTGTTGTCTCTTCAGCCTTTGGCAAAGACAAAGACAAAGGTTGAAATACCAATTTTTTGTGTCCTGCTGTTACTCCCCACTTAATTGGTCCTAACTCTTTACATTTGACCTAATTTTCCTTTTCCCAGCATTGGGTGCTTCCAAGAGCCATCTGATTCTGTAACTGGTGCTGTAAATAGTTATGAAAATGAACTGTACAGGGGAATCAAGTGCTCTTAAACTTTAGACCTGGCCTCTGTAATGGAGAGGCGGGTACAATACTCACCCCTCCCAGAAGGTGCAGCAGGCATATGCGGAAATGGCAGTTAGTGTAAATGTTGTTACTGTACCCACAGAAGGTGGAAGATGATCAGGGAGATGGTGTTGAACTCAATCAATCTGTTAAGGTAAGCCAACAACAAGACCTGATCTAAATACACCTGCAGAAATATCCTGTTTAAATATTTAATGATGGAAGCAGCTAAGCAGCAAATGGGCACACTGCTGCCATAATGGAGCCAGGGACAGGAAGGCTTTGTTTCAATGGAAACACTTGGGATGTATGCTGTAGTAACAGTGGATGTGGCAACCAGATGGACCCGCCAATAAATGGAAATTACAGTTTGGCTGTCTACATAAGTCACTTGTGTTGGTACATAACAAACTTTAAGGTATGGGTGAGGACAATAGGAAAATCCATGTCTGCACTGCCATCTGCCATGGAGCCAGTAGCAATTCCTGTAGCATCTACAGCAGAGCCCTCAGTTGTGTAGGTTGTGAGTACAAGGAGAGCGCCTCACGTGGATACACAAACAGCTGCTATAGAGGCCTTAGGCTCAAATCTTAATTATGTTCCCTTGGCTGGCTTCAGCATGCTAGAAAATTACATAATCATAGAAAGAATCATAGAAAGTTTACGGCACAGAATGAGGCCCATTGTGTCTGCACCGGCCGAACAACGAGCCACTTCCACTTTCCAACATTTGTTTGTAGCTCTGCAGGTTATGGCACTTGAGAACAACCTTGAGGCAGAAATTTGCAAACCTTATAGTTGCCCCTATTTCAGGTTGATCAGTGGACATGCTTAGGAAGCATCCAATAGCAGCGGCATGCATGGAGTTCTGGCTCTCAGTCCAGCGATAACAAGCATCCCTAAGCAAGCAACAATACAGACGTTTGAGGGAGTAGCAAGCAACATGGATAAAGGGGAACCTGTGGATGTCGTATACTTGGATTTCCAGAAGGCAAGGTGCCACATCAAAGGTTACTAAACAAAATAAGAGCCGATGGTATATGGGGTAACATATTAGCATGGATAAAGGATTGGTTAGCTAACAGGAAACAGAGAGTAGGCATAAATGGGTCATTTTCAGGTTGGCAAACTCCAAATGCCACAGGCATCAGTGCTGGTTCCTCAACTATTTACAATCTGTATCAATGACTTGGATGAAGGGACAGAATATATGGTTGCTAAATTTGCTGATGACACAAAGATAGATAGGAGAAGAAGTTGCAAAGAGGACATAATGAGTCTGCAAAGATATATAAATAGGTTAAGTGAGTGGGCAGAGATTTGGCAGATGGAGTATAATGTGGGAAAGTGTGAACTTGTCCACTTTGGCCAGAAGAATAGAAAAGCAACATAATATTTAAATGGAAAGAGATTGCAAAACTCTGAGATGCAGAGGGATCTGGGTGCCCTAGTACACGAAACACAGTATGCAGGTACAGCAAGTGATTAAGAAGGCAAATGCAATGTTGTCGTTTATTGCAAGGGGAATGGAATATAAAAGTAGAGATGTTTTGCTACAGTTGTACAGGGCATTGGTGAGACCACATCTAGAGTATTGTGTACAGTATTGGCTCCTTACTTTAGTAAGGATATAATTGCATTAGAAGTAGTTCACAGAAGGTTCACTCAACTGATTCCTGGGATGAAAGGCTTATCTTCTGAGGAAAGGTTGGACAGGTTGGGTCCGTATTCAATGGAGTTTAGAAGGATGAGAGGTGATCTTATTGAAACATATAAGATTCTGAGGGGACTTGACAGGGTGGATGTTGAAAGGATGTTTCCCCTTCTGGGAGAGACTAGAACTAGGGGACAAAGTTTAAAAATAATGGGATTCCCATTTAAAACAGAGATGAGGAGAAATTCTTTTCTCTGAGGGTTGTGAGTCTGTGGAACTCTCTTCCCCGGAGAGCGGTGGAGGCGCGGTCAATGAATGTTTTTAAGACAGAGGTAGACAGATTCGTGACAAACAAGGGTAATGGGGGTAGGCAGGAAAGTGGAGTTATGTCCACATGGTGGAGCAGGCTCGAGGGGCCAAATAGCCCACTCCTGCTCCTCGTTTGTATGTCTGTATGCCTGACAACAGGCAGGACCAGCCAGCCGTGAGAACACCAGAGGTGACTGACTCAGATGGGCCTTTGCAATGCACGTTACAAACAATACCTGTGTCCAGCAGAAGCCCGGCAGGCTGCCAATGTACCCTCTGTAGCCAGCCAGCCACTTACTGCTTCCACTTAGAAGGAGTAGATTAGGTGTCACATATCGAAAACAAAGCACAAGCAACATTTATGACATGGATTAAATAAAGGCACCAAGTTTGATTTCAACATTGTGTTGAGTCTTTATTTACAACTGTTTAGAATAATGCAGGAGCCCAGAAAAAGTTGGGAACAGTTGGTATGTGAAAAGCTAACCAGGACAGTTTGGGCACAGTCACAACTTAAGAAATGGTGTAGGTGTGACATTCATTGGAAGGCACATTAAATTGGTGCTTGGCCACGATACCCCTTGCTATATTGGTGGTTTTGCAACTAATTGGCATTTTCAACTATTCCATTCTTCAACTTGCACAGGGCATCTCTTTGCAGGGCAATGTAATGGAGCACAAGACAACAAACTCAGGTGGCATTGTACCTGCATCGCAGTGGAAGGTGTTTCCAAGGTATCTGCATGTTTTAAGATGTCAATATGTTCAATACTGGTTCTAGTTGTAGTATGAGCATCATTGTACCTACACACTGCTTTTGTCCATGTCAGAAGGACAAGCTGCTTTACATTGTGAGTTCCAAGGCTGTGGAATTCACTTAGATTGGATAGGTGGGTCGAAGGAAAAGGGATTTGAGAACAGGATAGATAAATGTAATTGGAACTATTTGCCCGCATGGAAGGTAAACACCGACACAGACTGGTTGTGCCAAACAGCCTGTTTCCATGTTGTAATGTGCTGTGCCTCAGTGAGTAGCACTCTTGCCTCTGAGTCTCCAGGTTCAAGTCCCACTCCAGGGCACTGTTGAAGATATTGTCTTTCAGATGAGATGTTAAACTGGGGCCCCATCTGCCTCCTTAGGTGGATGTAAAAAAAAGATCCCATGGCATTATTTCAAAGAACAGCAGGTGTGTTGTCCTGGCCAAGACATTGCGTATTTCCCCCCCAAAAAACAGTATCATGACAATGGACAAGGACGCCCATATTCTTCTGAATCCCAACATTTACTGGTCTTTCAGGCTGGCACAGAGGATTGCCTTAAAACTTAAGTATCATGAGAACTTGTAGGTCCAGAGCAGCTGGATACTAACAGAAGAAATTCACTGTCTGTTCATAGTGTAAAGGATTTCCCTAAGTAGCAACGTGGATGCAATTTAAAAACAAAAATTTTCAGTATGCGGGCAACACAGCATTTGTTGTCCATGCCTATTTGCCCTAAGAGTCACCATGTAATGTGGTACTGGAGTCACATGTAGACCTGGACAGGTATAAAAACATAATGAAAAAGGCTAATGGAATGTTGGCCTTGTCTCAAGAGGGCTGGATTACAAAGTCGTGGAAATAATTTTACATCTGTACGGAGCTCTGGTTAGACCACATCTAGAGTACTACATTCAGTTCTGAGCACCAGATTTCAGGAAGCACATATTGGCTTTGGATGGGATGCAGTGTAGATTCACCTATACCAAGGCTAAAAGGGTTAAATTATGAGGACAAGTAGCATAATCTCGGCTTATAGTCCCTTGAATACAGACGATTAAGGGGGTGATCTAACTGAAGTGTTTCAGATGATTAAAGAGTTTGAGCGAGCAGATAGAGAGAAATTATTTCCTCTGGTGGGACAGTCCAGAACAAGGGAGCATAATCTTAAAATTAGAGTGAGGCTACTCAGGGGTGATGTCAGAAAGCACTTCTTCACACAAAGGGTGGTGGAAATTTGGAATTTTCTCTCCCAAAAAAGCTATTGAGGCTAGGAGGTTAATTGAAAATTTCAAAACTGAGATTGCTAAATTTTGGTTAGACAAGGGTATTAAGTGCTACAAAATCAAGGCGGGTAAATGGAGTTAAGATGCAGATCAGCTGTGCTCTAATTGATTGGCGGAGCAGGCTCGAGGGGCTGAATGGCTTTCTTCTCTTATGTTCCTATGACCAAATCAAGGTGTCAGGTTCCCTCCCCTGAAGGATATTAGTAAACTAATAGTGTTTTTACAGCAATCATTTTTCTGTTGTTAGCCTACAAATTACCAGATTTATTGAATTTGGTTTCATAATGTCATAAATGTGCTTCCATTGTTAATATTTTTTGAGGACTTGTGTGTAAAAGACTATGGAGAATATTTGAGGAGATGCTGGACTTGTTTTTTTTAAGAGTCACTGGAAGGACACTTGGGACTTTGTTTAAAAAAAACTTACTGGAAGTCACATGTCTTAAGCTAAGTATACAGCAGGAACCTTGTTGACTATTAGAGTTGTTTACAGAGAAGTGACATGTCTAGATTTATGGTGGTCAGGAATTGGTTTCATTTTTGAACTGTTTGAACGGGCATTCGGGGTGTAAGCCTGCTAAGAGAGAGAGGCTACTAGCTCATCCTGTTCCACCTCTTTGAAAACCCTGAGAATTCAATGTGAGAACTGGAGAAACTGATGCAACACTTCTCCTGAAAAGCTTCTGAAAGACTTCTTCTTGACATCTCCTGAACGAACTGCTTCTGAAAAGATCCCAGTGACCATCGCATGTGTCTAGTGACACCCATCCACGTGTACCAGGGTGCCAGACTGACGTCATTTGGAGCATTTCATAACTTATCCTTTTTTCTTCAAGAATTACTAAGTATTTGGCCAAAGTATTTTTTTGTTTCTTTGTAAAGTTGATCTCTGCAGAGAAAGCTTCTTTATTTTTTTCTTTATCTGGTGTGTGTGTGCATGTGAGTTTTGTTATTTAGAAGGGAATATATTTATACTTCTAAATTTCAACCTGCATGTTAATAAGCTTTGCAGTTTTATTGAATGAGTCTTGTTTTATAATAAATTAATAATTTTGTTGTTTATTAAAGATACCTGGTTGGCGGATTTTTATTCTGAAATTAAAATAGATACAGCCTTGGCTGTATCAGTAAGGGGGTAAAACAATTAAATATATGTTTTGACCAATGGAAAAGTGGAACTAGAGAAAGACAATGCCTCCTTCCATCCTTGGTCATAACAATAATATGCCATGGTGGGATTTGACACTGATGTTGAGTAGTGGTGAACGTGATGAGGTTATTAGCTATGCTGAGGAGCACATATGTGATCACTTTGATTCCAATGCCCTGTGCCTGATGGGTTTGGGAGGCATGGCAGTCACAGTCTGATGACATCATTCAGACCCCAGCCAGTTTTAAGCCCAGGCCAGAGTACCTACCACACCAGGGAGCCCTATCGCCTAATAGATCCAGGGCCAGAAGAGGCCCAGCAAGGTAAGGCTTTTAAACTTTCTTAGATTTCCTTGTGGGTCTGAAGGACCAGGAGTGCTCCTCAAGACCCTACAAAGAACCCTCAGGCTTTCCCTGCATTAGACTTCCCCCTCTGACCACCATCACCTCCTGGTGGCAATCTCCTGCTGCTTGACATCTCGCTCCCTCCTGTTGGTCTCCTCTTCATTGGATAAAGGCAAGTGTCTGCCTTGGAATATGGTGAAGAGGCCCGGGGAGTACAATGACCCAGGCTTCTTGCCAATCTGGTCATTTCGGCACCGTTTCCCTCCTCTCCACCCACCCTACCCCATACCGCCCACATGCCACTCCCAAGCCTTGAGTTAAAATCAGGGCTTTAAAATTTCAGCCAAAGCATCCAGCATCACAACTTTTTCCTTGTAATCCACTAGTCCTGTAAGATTGCTCCCGCAATGTATTAGCCTTGGAATATGGGATGCAGTGCTTTTAACAAGCTATAGTGCCAGCAATAACAACATTGATGATCATAATTCATCGCTTCAGTTCTGTATTACTCAAAGCCAACCTTAACATTCATAGCAATTTCACAGCACTTGGAAAACAGGTGGTAATTGAGTGCTAACTGGTGGCATTACTGATCACTAATGCTCCATTACTGCAGGATTTAGACTTGACATCAATTGCAGTTTCTAGGCTGTGGTAAATTTAGATCTTCTCTTCATTCAACTTTTGGACATTAGAGTCACACCATGCAGAGGCAATAGGATTGAATGGAACTTTAACTTGCAAAACCACATCAAAGAGCCTCCAAGAAGCCTCAAGCACTCTTTCTGAATTTTTCATTCCAATCATGCTTGTGAAATACAAGGAGAACTGGCGGGGTGGGGGTGGGGGGGGGGGGGGGTTGGTGGGGGGGAACCAGAAACCTTAACCACCTTATTGGCCACAATACCAAGGGATATAAATCAAAAGAATAATAGAACTGCTTCTAGCTGAAACCAGTTATGCATTAAGAACTTACTGATTCTCAGAGAAGTCTATCACAGAGGTACTTAAGAAATCACTTACAATGTTCTGCTTTATAAAGGGCATTAAAAACAACTTGAGTAGCTGGTCCCTTGCTCTAAGCGTTTGCACTGCAATTCCATGTTTTACTTGTCATTAATTGCTGATATCGGATCTGTGGAAGAACTGGATTAACAGTGGCACAGCTGTCTCTGTCAAAACATCAAAAGCCTAAGCAATATGTTAAATGAAATTGTTAACTATTCCTGCACAGACTTGCACTTGCAGCAATTAAAAAATAATCAGTATGACTTCTGGTGATCTTGGGTTTGGCATAAAATTATACAAAAGGAAAAAAGAATGTAGTGAACAAGACTAAAAAAAGAAAGTAGGCTCTGGGTGAGAGAATAAAAGTTCTGAAATTCCCTATTATTCTCAGCTTATCAGGGGCCTAAAATCTGGGCATTTTTTCCCACCTGTCCAACAAATAGAGGTGGAAGCCATTTCTGCCACTTTTCAATTCCAAAATTGACACACCTAAATCCGCAATCGTGATTAGGTTCATCTTTAGATCTGTCAACTGGCTCCCCATGAAACTAATTTACATAAATTAAAACCAGGATCAGTGGCTCTGCAGCCCTGAATTTCCCAAAATTATGCTCACAGTTGCCTAGAAATAAGTTAGAATGGGAAATCTCAGGAACAACTGTTATCAGCGTCAGCTGAGACAGGTGGAAATGATGATCTTTAGATGCAGGCCTTATCATTGCCTTTGTCACCTCCAGGCTCATATGTTGGAATGCTCTCCTGGCCGGCCTCCCATCCTCTAGCCTCCACTAACGTCAGCGTATCGAAAATTCTGCTGCCTCTATCACATCCCACACCAAGTCCACTTCATCCATCACCCCTGCCGCTGCTGACCTACATTGGTTCCAGTTCCCTACCACCCTCAAATTTAAAATTCTCATCATTATGTTTAAATCCCTCATTCCCCCACTCCCGTACCCCGCCGACCCACCAGCTCTGTTATCTTGAAGCTTCTGCCTCCAGCATCATGTGCGTTCCCAACTTTTCTTTACCCGAAAATTGCTGGCCATGTCTTCAGTCATTTAAGCTCTCCCAGCTCTGGAATTCCCTCCCTAAATCTTTTCAACTCATTATCCTCTTTTAAAAACAACAGCAACAACTTGCATTTATATACTGCCTTTAATGTAATGAAACATCCCAAGGCATAATGGAACAAACTTTGACATCGAGCCATATATAATAGGCCAGATGACCAAAAGCTTGGTCAAAAAGGTAGGCTTTAAGGAGCATTGTAAAAGAGGAAAGAGAGGTGGAAAAGCAATGGTTCAAACTGGAACAAGGGCATCAAAGTTGGTGGAGAGGGTGAGATTTGGGAAATTGATAGCTGCTGAGATTAAATAAATAAAAAAAAAAGAAATCAATTAAAGACCAAAGGCTAGATAGTCATAGACTGTTTTAGAGAGATACAGCACTGAAACATGCCCTTCGGCCCACCAAGTCTGTGAGGACCAACAACCACCCATTTATACTAATCCTACATTAATTCCATATTCCCTACCACATCCCCACCTTCCTTCAATTCTCCTACCACCTACCTACACTAGGGGCAATTTACAATGACCAATTTACCTATCAACCTGCAAGTCTTTGGCTGTGGGAGGAAACCAGAGCACCCGGCAGAAACCCACGCGGTCACAGGGAAAGCTTGCAAACTCCACACAGACAGTACCCAGAACCAAACCTGGGTCGCTGGAGCTGTGATGCTAACCACTGCGCCACTGTGCCACCCCAATAGTTAGGACTTTGAGAGTGCAGCAGTAAGTGAGTGAGAATTTGTTCCCAGAAAGAAATGGAATAGGGAGGGGAAAGGGGAATATGGATAGACAGCGATAGAAGGAAGTGATCAGAGATTGCCTAATCAGTGGTAGTTACAACTGGAGTAGTGAGGCCACATGAAAAAAGATTAAGGGGGTGACCATGTATGGGTATTTAATATAGGGAGATATTTAGGGAGGAGAAGAAAGCAAGAAGAATTTTGACATGGAGGTTGAAATCACTGAGGATGAGAAATCGCTTGGTGCAGAGGCTGAGGAAGGAAAGCGGAGAAGATAGCTCGTTGAGAATATTGGTATGATACTTGGGTGAGTGGTAGAGAACTAGGATTTTAAATGGAGCATGTGAAGGGTGGAAGAAGATGAGATGCTGAAAGGAGGAGAAGTTACTAGAGGACATATCAAGGTGTAATTTAGAGATAATTGCTACACCACCACTGTGACGGTTTGAGTGGGTCAAGTGGTGGAAGGTATAGCCAGTCAGGGAAACTTCATTAAGGGAAATGGTGTCATCAGCCTCACATTCAGTGAAGGCCTACAGGGATTGAGTGGGGGAGTGTGTTATGACCGAGGCGGGAGGAGTGCACTGTTTATTCGAGTTCCACTTCTCCACAGGTCACAACATATTTAATTTTTTTCTGACTTACTGATACAGTCGAATGTAGACTCTATTTTTATCCCAGAATAACAGGTTTCTTTAATAAACAACAAAACTATCAGTCTATTATAAAACAAGTAGTAATCAGTAATGAAGCAAAGCATAAACAAACAGATTGAATTATAAAAGTTCCCTTTTTACCTTCACACATGCACACCGGTTAACCAAAAAAAATAGAGATTTATGCTCTAGTACAAAAAAACAAAAAATACATTGGCCAAAATACTTGCTAATTCTTGAAGAAAAAAAGAGAATATATGAAAAGATGTCAGATATCCTTTTTGATTTGGCATCCCAAATATGTATAGACGGCTGTCACTGGGAACTTCCTAGAACAGTTCTTGTCAGGCAACGTTGAAGATCAGTTTGGGCAGGCTTTCCAGGGAAAATGCAGTAACGGGGGTTTCAGGCAGTTCTTACACTTGCTTCTCAGCTTTTCAAGAGATGGAATACTAGCAGTCTTTTTCAAAGAGCTGGAACAGACTGAACTGGGTGTTGCTCCCTTGGCAAGTTTTCTCCAACTATCTTTTCAAACCATTGTCCATATCCCAACTCACTATCTAAAGTGAAACCAAAAACAATGTCACAAGTGTCAAGCCTCCTGACCTGTCACTTCTTTGTAAACATCTTTCCCCAAGTCAAAAATAACCCCTGCTGGGTCATTATTTGAAGACAGGTGCCTTCCAGTAACTGTTTACAATCCAGACCTCTCAGTGACCCTTGTTAAAAAAAAACATTCCATTTCAGTTTTAAAACACAAATCTTCAAAATTTAACAAAAAATGGAAGCAGTCGTAACAAGCGGGACTGACTGGATTGCTCCATGGACAGCCAGCACCGACTCATGGACTGAATGGCCTCCGTCTGTGCCGTAAATGTCTCTATGACTCTTTATCTCCGTCAAGGCCGAAATGTTAATAAGCTTGTGGATGGCGAGGGCTTTATTCACAAGTGAACGTACATTTTGGAGGGAGGGGGCGGGGTGCAGTAATAGCTGATCTATGGACAGGGTTCACTAGGTCAGAGTTTAAATGCCTCCCCTCTTTTACAAGCTTTTAGTCACCACTCCTAATCCCTCCATCTTTTGTTTGGCACCTGTCATTTTCCTCATGCCTCTATGAAGTGCCTTGGGATGTTTATCTAGATTAAAGACACAGTATAAATACAGGCTCTTTATATGGTGCTGGTGTAAATGTTTGAGCCTGTATTTTGCTGAATATTTGTTTGAACTTTTTTTTCTCTTCTCCTTATTGAAGTTTTCTTTTTCTTTCTCTCCTGAGTCATTTATCGTGAGTCAATGAGGCTTGAAATAACTTGCCACACAACTGCCTCTATTCATTTGTCTGTGTATTACTGTGCCTAATGCATTGTACCATTGCATTGTGCTCGAGTAACAATAAGTGGAACATTTATTCAAGAAATTTGATCTGTTCAGCTTGGAAACTGCAAATGTTCAAATAGCACTTTCTAGAAGTGGCATTGGCAAAAATTTAAAGAACATATCACAAGCTCACAAGGTAATTATAGATAGGGAGGCCAATTGGCCCATTTAATTCATCAATCCAGCATGATCCCTACGTCCCACACCCTCCTTCCAAGAGTGTAACATCCAATTTTTTTTTTAATTGACTCCAGTGCTTTTGCCTCCATTACTCTATCTGGAGGTTTATTTCATACATTGATCACTCGTTGTTGTGAGGAGAGAATTCCTGATGGCGTGACTTGCAGACCAGGTCAGAGACATTGTTGTGAAGTTGACAACAGTATTGGGGTTCAATGCTGCAGGATCTTTCCAACTACTTCTGAGGACATCAGTCATATCAGACATACAGTGCACTCATGTACCAGGGACGTACTTAATGGGGATGACTGCTTCATCAGAGTCCTATATGATACCCATGTGGGTATCAAGATTCTTTCTTTCAACCAATGGCATCACATCATGGCATGGGCAAGTCTCATGGCATCAGGTCAAACATGGGCAAGGAGACATCCTGCTGATTACTACCAACTGCCCTCCCTCAGCTGATGAGTCAGTACTCCTCCATGTTGAACACCACTTGGAAGAAGCACTGAGGGTGGCAAGGGCACAGAATGTACTCTGGGTGGGGGACTTCAATGTCCATCACCAAGAGTGGCTCGGTAGCACCACTACTGACTGAGCTGGCCGAGTCCTAAAGGACATATCTGCTAGACTGGGCCTGCGGCAGGTGGTGAGGGAACCAACAAGAGGGAAAAACATACTTGACCTCATCCTCACCAATCTGCCTGCTGCAGATGCATCTGTCCATGATAGTATTGGTAGGAGTGACCACCGCATAGTCCTGTGGAGACGGAGTCCTGTCTTCACATTGAGGATACCGTCCATCGTGTTGTGTGGCACTATCACCATGCTAAATGGGATAGATTTCAAACAGATCTAGCAATACAAAACAGGGCATCCATGAGGCGCTGTGGGCCATCAGCAGCAGCAGAATTGTACTCAACCACAATCTGTAACCTCATGGCCCGGCATATTCCCCACTCTACCGTTGCCATCAAGCCAGGAGACCAACTCTGGTTCAATGAAGAGTGCAGGAGGGCATACCAGGAGCAGCACCAGGCATACCTCAAAATGAGGTGTCAAACTGGTGAAGCAAGAACCCAGGACTATCTGTGTGCCAAACTGTGTAAGCAGCATGCGATAGACAGAGCTAAGCGATCCCATAACCAACAGATCAGATCTAAGCTCTGCAGTCCTGCCACATCCAGCCGTGAATGGTGGTGGACAATTAAACAACTAACTGGAGGAGGTGGCTCCACAAATATTCCCATCCTCAATGATGGCGGAGCCCAGCACATTAGTGCGAAAGATAAGGCTGAAGCATTTGCAACAATCTTCAGCCAGAAGTGCTGAGTTGATGATCCATTTTGGCTTCTTCCTGAAGTCCCCAGCATCACAGATGCCAGACTTCAGCCAATTCGATTCACTCCACATGATATCAAGAAACGACTGAAGGCACTGGATACTGCAAAAGCTATGGGCCCTGACAATATTCCGGCAATAGTACTGAAGACCTGTGCTCCAGAACTTGCCAGCCCCTAGCCAAGATGTTCCAGTACAGCTACAACACTGGCATCTACCCGGCAATGTGGAAAATTGCCCAGGCATGTCCTGTACACAAAAAACAGGACAAGTCAACCCGGCCAATTACCGACCCATCAGTCTACTCTCAATCATCAGTAAAGTGATGGAAGGTGTCATCAACAGTGTCATCAAGCAGCACTTGCTTAGCAATAACCTGCTCAGTGATGCTCAGTTCGGGTTCCACCAGGGCCACTCAGCTCCTGACCTCATTACAGCCTTGGTTCAAACATGGACAAAAGAGCTGAACTCAAGAGGTGAGGTGAGAGTGACTGCCCTTGACATCAAGGCAGCATTTGACCGAGTATGGCATCAAGGAACCCTAGCAAAACTGGAGTCAATGGGAATCATATAAAATCACACACCATCCTGACTTGGAACTATATTGCTGTTCCTTCACAGTCGCTGGGTCAAAATCCTGGAACTCTCTTCCTAACAGCACTGTGGGTATACCTACCCTAAATGGACTGCATCAGTTCAAGAAGGCAGCTCACCACCACCTTCTCAAGGGCAATTAGGGATGGGCAATAAATGCTGGCCTTGCCAGCGATGCACACATCCCATGAATGAATTTAAAAAAAAATTGGGGGAAAACTCTCTGCTGGTTGGAGTCATACCTAGTGCAAAGGAAGATGGTTGTGGTTGCTGGTGGTCAATCATCTCAGCTCCAGGACATCACTGCAGGAGTTCCTCAGGGTAGGGTCCTAGGCCCAACCATCTTCAGCTGCTTCCTCAATGACCTTCCTTCAATCATAAGGTCAGAACTGGGGATGTTTGCTGATGATTGCACAATGTTCAGCACCATTGGCAAATCCTCAGATACTGAAGCAGTCCGTGTAGAAATGCAGGAAGATCTGGACAATATCCAGGCTTGGGCTGATAAGTGGCAAGTAACATTCGTGCCACAGAAGTGCCAGGCAATGACCATCTCCAACAAGAGAGAATCTAACCATCTCCCCTTGACATTCAATGACATTACGATCGCTGAATCCTCCACTATCAATATCCTCGGGGCTACCATTGACCAGAAACTGAACTGGAGTAGCCATATAAATACTGTGGCTACAAGAGCAGGTCAGAGGCTAGGAATCCTGCGGCAAGTAACTCATCTCCCGACTCCCCAAAGCCTGTTCACCATCTATAAGGCACAAGTCAGGAGTGTGATGGAATACTCTCCACTTGCCTGAATGGATGCAGCTCCAACAACACTCAAGGAGCTCGACACCATCCAGGACAAAGCAGCCCACTTGATTGGTACCCCATCCACAAACATTCACTCCCTCCACCATCGATGCACAGTGGCAGCAGTGTGTACAATCTACAAGATGCACTGTAGCAACGCACCAAGGCTCCTTAGACAGCACCTTCCAAACCCGTGACCTCTACTAGAAGGACAAGGGCAGCAAATGCATGGGAACACCACTACCTGCAAGTTCCCCTCCAAGTCACACAGCATCCTGACTTGAAACTATATCGCTATTCCTTCACTGTCGCTGGGTCAAAATCCTGGAACTCCCTTCCTAACAGCACCTACCCCACATGGACTGCAGTGGTTCAAGAAGGCAGCTCACCACCACCTTCTGATGGGCAATTAGGGATGGGCAATAAATGTTGGCCTAGCCAGCGACACCCACATCCCATGAATGAATAAAAAAAAAGTCAACACGGATTTACGAAAGGGAAATCATGCTTGACAAATCTACTGGAATTTTTTGAGGATGTAACTCATAGAAAAGATAAGGGAGAGCCAATGGATGTGGTGTATTTGGACTTTCAAAAGGCTTTCGCTAAGGTCCCATATAAGAGAACTGTATGGCAGACAGGAAACAAGAGTAGGAATAAACGAATCTTTTTCCGAGTGGCAGGCTGTGACTAGTGGGGTACTGCAGGGATCAGTGCTAGGACCCCAGCTATTCACATATTAATGATATAGATGAGGGAATTAAATGTAATATATCCAAGTTTGCAGACGACACAAAACTGGGTGGGAGTGTAAGCTGTGAGGAGGATGCAGAGAAGCTCCAGTGTGATTTGGACAGGTTGAGTGAGTGGGCAAATACATGGCAGATGCAGTATAATGTGGATAAATGTGAGGTTATCCACTTTGGTGGCAAAAACAGAAAGGCAGATTATTATCTGAACGGCGATAAATTGGGAAAGGGGGAGGTGCAGCGAGACCTGGGTGTCCTTGTGCACCAGTTGCTGAAAGTAAGCATGCAGGTGCAGCAAGCAGTTAAGGAGGCAAATGGTATGTTGGCCTTCATAGCGAGATGGAGTACAGGAGCAAGGATGTCTTGCTGCAATTATAGAAGGCCTTGATGAGACCACATCTGGGGTATTGTGTGCAGTTTTGGTCTCCTTATCTGAGGAAGGATTTTCTTGCTATGGAGGGAGTGCAGTGAAGGTTTACCAGACTGATTCCTGGAATGGCAATACTGACGTATGAAGAGAGATTGGGTCGATTAGGCTTGTATTTGCTAGAGTTTAGAAGAATGAGAGGGGATCTCATAGAAACCTACAAAATTCCAACAGGACTGGACAGACTAGATGCAGGAAGAATGTTCCTGATGGCGGGGGAGTCCAGGACCAGGGGTCACAGTCTAAGGATTACGGCTAAGCCATTTACGACTGAGATGAGGAGGTATTTCTTCACCCAGAGAGTGGTGAACCTGCGGAATTCTCTACCACAGAAAGCAGTTGAGGCCAAATCATTAAATATATTCAAGAAAGAGTTAGATATAGTTCTTAGGGCTAAAGGGATCAAGGGATACGGGGAGAAAGCGGGAACAGGTTACTGAGTTTGGATCATCAGCCATGATTGTATTGAATGGTGCTGCAGGCTCGAAGGGCCGAATGGCCTACTCCTGCTCATATTTTTCTATGTTTCTATGAATGGCATCTTTTTCAATTTTTCAAACTTAATGGAAAATTCCATCATACTATGATCATTTTTCCCTAAAGGTTCTTTTACCCCCAGATTATTAATTAGCCCTTTCTCATTGCATAATACTAGATCCAAAATAGCCTGTTCCCTAGTTCATTCCTCAAAATAGAATGCTTTGGAGATAGTTTCTTAGAGCAGCAACCAGAGCAGGTTATATTAGACTTGGTGTTGTGTAACATGACAGGATTATTTAATGACTTCAGAGTAAAGGTATCTCTTGGTAGCAGCAACCATAATATGATTGAAATTTACATCCAGTTTGAAAGAGAGAAGAGTGAGTCTAAGACTTGTGTTTTAAACTTAAATAAGGGCAACTATGTGGGCATGAAAGCTGAGCTAGCTGAAGTGAACTGGGTTACTAGGCTTGGAGATAGATCAATAGAGAAGCAGTGGCAGATATTTGAGGGGATATTTCAGAATACTCAGAATAAGTATATTCCTACTATAAAGAAAAATTTTAAGGGGAGGACCCACCATCCATGGTTAACTAAAGAAGTAAAGAAAGCATCAAACTTAAGGAAAAGGCATATAATTGCGCAAAGATGAGTGGAAGTTCAGATGATTGATCAGAATATAAAGAATGGCAGAGAATGACTAAAATGTTAATCAGGAGAAAGAAATTAGAGTATGAAAGGAAGCTAGCTAGAAATGTAAAAACGGATAGCAAGAGTTACTACAGGTATGTAAAAAGGAAAAGAGTAAGTAAAGGGAGTGTTGGTCCTCTAGAGATTGAGAATAGGGAGTTAATAGTAGATAATAAGGAAATGACCGAAGCAATGAACAAATATTTTGCTTATGTCTTCACTATAGAGGATACAAAGAACATTCCAGTAATAGCTATAAATCAGGAGGTGGAAGGAAGAGAGAAACTTGGTGAAATTACAATCACCAGGGAAGCGGTACTGACCAAACTGATGGAGCTGTGGGCTGACAAGTCCCGGGTCCTGATGGACTTCATCCTAGGGTCTTAAAGCAAGTGGCTAATGAGGTAGTAGATGCGTTAGTGTTAATTTTTCAAAATTCGCTAGATTCTGGAGAGGTTCCATCAGACTGGAAATTAGCAAATATAATCCCTCTATTCAAGAAGGCGGAGTGGCAGAAAACAGGTAACTATAGACCAGTTAGCCTGACGTTTGTCATGGGGAAGGTGTTAGAATCAATCATTAAGGAGGTTGTAGCTGGGCACTTAGAAAAACTCATGGTAATTGAGAATAGTCAGCATGGTTTTGTGAAAGGGAAATCATGTTTAACAATTTGTTGGAGTTCTTTGAAGGAGTGACATGTGCTGTGGATAAAGGGGACCCCGTTGACATACTATACTTGGATTTCTAAAAGGCATTTGACAAGGTGCCACAAAAGACATTATTGTGCAAAGTAGGAGCTCATGGCGTAAGGAGTAACATATTAGTATGGATAGAAGATTGGCTGGCTGGCAGAAAACAGACAGTATGCATAAATGGATCCTTTCCTGATTGGCAGAATGTTATGAATGGAGTCCTGCAGGGGCCTGTGCTGGGGGCTCAACCTTTTACAATTTATATCAATGATTTAGATGAGGGGAGCGATGGCATGGTGGTCAAATTTGCAGATGACACAAAGATAGGTAGGAAAGTATGTTGTGAAGAGGGCAGAAGGAGGTTGCAGACCGATATAGATGGGTTGAGTGAGTGGGCAAAATCTGGCAGATAGCGTATAATGTGGGAAAATGTGAAGTTGTTCACTTTGGCAGGAAGAATAAAAAAGCAAAGTATTACTTAAACGGAGAATGACTGCAGAATTCCGAGGTGCAGAGGGATCTAGATGTTCTAGTGCAGGAGTGACAAAAGGTTAGTATGCAGGTACTGCAGGTAATAAAGAAGGCTAATAGTGTGCTATCCTTTATTACGAGAAGAATTGAAAATAAAAGTAAGGGTGCTATGCTTCAGTTATACAGGGCATTGGGAGACCACATCTCGAATATTATGTGCAGTTTTGGTCTCCTTATTTAAGGAAGGATGAAAATGCATTGGAGGCAATTCAGAGGAGGTTTACTCGATTGATACCTGGAATGAGCGGGTTGTCTTATGAGAAAAGGTTGGACAGACTGGGCTTGTTTTCACTGGTGTTTAGAAGAATGAGGGGAGAATTGATTGAAGTTTATAAGATCCTGAATGGTCTTGACAAGGTGGATGTGGAGAGGATGTTTCCTCTTGTGGGTGAGTCCACAACTAGGTGGCACAGTTTTAAAATTAGGAGTCACTCTTTTAGGACAGAGATGAGGAGACTTTTTTTCTCTCAAAGGATTCAGCGACTTTGAAACTCTGCCTCAGAAGCTGGTGGAGGCAGGGTCATTGAATATTTCTAAGGCGGAGATAGATAGACTCTTGTTAGGCAAGGGAATCAAGGGTTATCGGGGGTAGATGGGAGTGTGGAATTCAAAACACAAACAAATCAACCATGATCTTATTGAATGGCAGAGCAGGCTCGAGGGGCTGAATGGCCTTCTTCTGCTCCTAATTCATACATTTGTATGTTTGTATGTAACATATTGCTCCAGAAAACCATCTCAGACACATTCCAGGAATTCTTCTTCCACAGCATTGCTGTTCATTAGATTTACCCAGTCTATATGTAGATTGACATCACCCATGACTAGTGCACATTGCCCTTGCTACATGCAACTTTAATTTCCTGATTTATACCATGCGCTACATTACCACTACTGTTTGGTAGCCTATAAACCACTCCTATCAATACTTGTTACCTCTTGTTGTTTCTTAGTTACACCCAAACAGATTTTACATGCTGTTCTTCCGAGCGAAGATCTTCTCTCACAAATTCACTGATTCCATTCCTTATTATCAGCACTATTCCACCTCCTTTTCCTTTTTGCCATGTCCACCTGCACAATGAAAGAGTGTGTGCAAGGGGAATGGTCATGCACAGTGCTTGGAATGGTTCATTTCAGGGGGAACCAGAATTCTCAATTTGGCTTTGTACTGTCATTAGTATAAGAAATGTGAACAAAATTGAGATATGTAGGTCTAGCTGCTAATACCAAACTTCTTCTTTCTTGTTCGCAGCCAGGTTTGAGGGACAAGTGTGACTGTAATGACCCTGTCAATAATCTTTCACCCTTCAGCTGGCTCCTGTAATTTTCCTATCATCCTATCACTTTAGCCTCAGGGAGTAGTATTGCTTACGCATCTCTGCTGTGATGTTGTGAACATTTAGTCGACTTTCCTGCCACCACCCTGACTTCCCCTTTAATGGCGTGCCACAGCCTTTTGAGAACTGCCTCCACATGGGACTTTGCGACTCCCCGCGTTCAGGGTGCTAAAGGTCATGCTGGGTGAGTATTTCCTTTGCCTATAGGCTAGTTAAACAAGGGGGCGGGCCTTATATCATACTGGAGTAAATCTTCACCTTCACCACCAGGGCAGAGTAGATCACCTCGCCTGCTCATTATGGGACCTGCCCATGTTTCATTATGATGATTTCAATGGAATCAAAGCCAGTTAGGTTTATAGAGAATATCAAAGCCAAGAGTCTCACTGAAACATTAACCTTTCAAGCACTGCCAATGCTATTGGCATCCAGCATTTTCTTTTTTTTTTCCATCTTCAAAGTCACCACCCACCTCTTTTGAGAAGTGTCAAAATATCATTGTTCATTTCTCCTGCTAATTCATGGTAACAGAAAGCTGGGCAAGTGGCTCAGTTGGTAGCATTCTGGTCTTTACAACAGAACATTTTGCATTCAAATCCAGCTCCAGAAATTAAGCACAAAAATCAATGCTGTCACTGCAGTACTATGGGTTTGCTGTACTTTTGGCTGTGCTGTCTTTTGGATGAGACATTAAACTGAGGCTCTGTCTGCCCTCTCAAGTGGACACACATGATCCCACTACTTTGAAGAAGAGCAGGGAGTTATCCCTGGTGTGCTGGCCAATATTTATCCCTCAATTAACGTCACAAAGCCAGATTATGGTTATCACATTGCTGTTTGTGGGAGCTTGCTCTGTGCAAATTGGCTGCAACATTTCCAACATTATCACAGTGACTGTACTTCATTGGTGGAAAGCACTTTGGATGAAAGACACTTATATTAATGCAAGTCTTTTTTTCTTTTTGAATGCTGCAAATACACTTTATAGAATAAGGAGTGACTGACACAGGCATTAAGCGTGATGATATGGCAGAAATTATAGCCCTGATTTCTCTTGCCTGAAACAGCTTCTCCTGAATATTGCAGTTACCATTTTACAGAACACTACAGTAGCTCCATTTTTTTCCCCAGCACAGGGGCTGAGACCTTACACGTAATTTGCCTGAAGTATATGTGGAAAGGTTGTGGTACTTGGGAGATCTTGTCATTAAAGATATCCTTACTCCCAAGAGCTGACACTGTGTTTAGAAGCCACACCTCCAGCAGTGAAAGCATCGGGATAAGGTGGAACAAAGAGCAACATAGTCCCTCTTTTCTTCAAAAATAATTGGTGCTCGTCACGCAGGTAGCACGGCTGTGTGTAGAATATTAAGTTCCACAGAAGGCTGTTATCAGCACCTGTTTTGTACAGTCCTTCACAATCAGTTCTTTTTCATGTGGTGAAGAAGCCCTGCCGCCCCGCCCCCCCCCCCCCCCCACAGATATTTTGACTGAACCATGTTTTTGCCCCATGTATAGTTCCTGGCATCTATAGTACACTTCAGTTTACAAAGCGGCCTCTGGGCATAGTCAGTGACCAGCATGTTGGGAGTCTCTGACAGCAGAAACACACAGCAGGTCTTTCAGTGTCTACAAGGAAACAAAAAAGATAGGTTAGTGGTTCTGGTATCCACCTTTCCTCAGTAACCTGATAGAGTACTGAAGGATGACATACACCTGAAAGATTAGCCCATCTTCTCTCTTTGCAGAAACTTCCAGACCTGCTGCGTTGTTCCAGCATTATCTGGTCTCATTTCAACTGTTGGGAGTCTCCACTGCCCTGTGTTGTGTTCAGTGACACCTCGCACAATCTCCACCGCGTTGAAGCTAGAGATAAAGGGGTGGAAATTCCTGCACATTTGCTTCAAGAGACACATGTAACCAGGGAGTATAACAAGTAACTACATAAAAGACTGGGGTAACTTGGGTGCAAGTATGCATGTATATATGTAATTGTGCTACACCCAAATTTCCTCATTCTTTTATGTCTGTCTATTGATCCCTGATCTGGAACGTATCGCTGCTCATTATAATGGCTCCGTCCCCAGCCGTCCACCTGAACTCCCTGCAATTTTGCTGGTTCGAAAAAGCTGGAAAATTAAGGCCAGAATTTTAGGTGCAATTTTCCTGGTGTTTTAATAAATGTGTCCTCACTGATATCTGAACTGCAATTTCTGATTCATTGAATGCATTTATATGGCTTGGATATGAGTTACATTAAAAATTGAAAAGCTTCCCTGAGTGCATGCTCTTAAACATGCTGTGCCTAATGTGTATCAATGATAATTAGGTGGCTGGAAACTTTAAGGAAAATTTGATGTGAGTTCTCCGCTTTCTTCTGGCCCTGATTGTTTACATTGTTTACATTGGAGTTTTATGTTTGGCATGCACTGAAGAATTTACAAGATGCACTGCAGCAACTCACCAAGGCTCCTTCAACAGAACCTTCCAAACCCGAGACCTCTACTACCTGGAAGGACAAGGGCAGCAGATGCATGGGAACACCACCACCTGCAAGTTCCCCTCTGAACCACACACCATCCTGACTTGGAACTATATCGCCGTTCCTTCACTGTCGCTGGGTCTAAATCCTGGAACTCCCTTCCTAACAGCACTGTGGGTGTACCTACCCCAGATGGACTGCAGCGGTTCAAGGAGGCAGCTCACCACCACCTTCTCAAGGGCAATTAGGGATGGGCAATAAATGCGGGCTTTGCCAGCGATGCTCTCATCCCAAGAACGAATAAAAAAATATTTGGCAGGAAATTTAAGAGTAAATTGGCATTGGCAAAATTGGCATTGGAATGAGCATAATTGTGGGTATCATTTCCAGATTACAGCTCCACAGGAAATATTACCCCAAAAAGTAAAACTGCCACATTTGGAGATCTGAGCTGATAATTTTCTAATACTGTGCTGCTGGGGGAGCCTTGCTTGGCTGATGCACCTACTGAAAGGTCATGCAGTCATGCTCGAGGGTTTCTAAAGCCAGTTTCTAACTTGTGGTAAAGCTCTGCACTGGTAGCCCAATGGAGAAAATGGCGTTCCTGAATTAAAAACAGAGACTGCCCTGCAGATCGACCAGCATCTGAAAGAGAAAGATCTCCTAACATCTCAGAGGAAAGGGGAGGTTCTGATTCCCAACAACATTTTGATGAATTCATGCAGCACAGAAGCAGACCATTCAGCCCATATTGCCTGTTCTGGCACTTTGAAAGAGCTATCCAATTCGTCCCATTCCCTCACTCTTCTTATAACCCTATAAATTTCTACTTTTCAAGTATATAATTGTCTTTTTTGTTCAGGTGCTTACTGACCTAACTTTTTCTGTGTTTAATCACAAAAGCAGCAGGACATTTAGAATTTCATTGCCAATAGAATAATGTTTACCATTGTTAAATGGTAGGAAGTAAGCATGTGGTGAGAGCCACAAAGATCATTAAATCTCCAAGCATTTTTGTGAATAGAAAACTCTATTAATTCTTTGCGAGGATCGAAATATTTTTTTTTAACCTTTTGTGTGGCAGCCTTCCAAACATCCTCTCCACCCTCCCTCCTTTACAGTTCAATGAATCTTTAGAAACTCTGTTAAATTGTCTCAGTGTGAACACGTGAGTGAATGAATGATGGGAAGATTGACAAATCTATCACATACGTTTGCTTGTAAGTGATGCACTTCATTTATCAACACACAGGCATCTGAGTTCTAGTCTAACACTGTGTCAACGTGGGGAATTGAAGAATTATTGGATCAATTTAGTTCAAGTTAATGCTCTGAACTTCTCTTGTCGGTCTATTTACCCAGCCCTGTGTTGGAATGAAAGCCTCGGAATTACAATTCTTTCTCTATTTCTGAAGTCATTGCAATGTATATAATGATTAAACTTCATGCATCCCCTTCCATGTATTAAAGGTTTGATGTGTTGTTTTTCATAATTCTCCCCTGTTTTCTTCCTCCCCTCTCTCCTGGAGGTGCTAACTCTGATGATAATCACAGTCCTGAAACATCAACTGTGTTTCTCTTCCTCTCCACAGGTCGTGTCTGACCTGCTGAGTATTTCCAGCATTTTCTGTTTTTATTTCAGATTTCCAGCTTCTGCAGTATTTTGCTTTTGCGCTACCTCTCTTGCTGGGATACCTTCCATCAGAGGCAGTCACTTTTCCCGGTGACCATTATTTACATGTGAGCCTTAATAATAAGTACTGGAAGATGGTGGAGGACATCACAATCAAATCTGAACTTGTCCTTGCCCAACTAGCAGGAGTCACCTATAATGATCAGGAGTTGGAGTCCTAGTTAATCTTCTTTTCCCTAACTTCGATCCTGCTCCAGGTACGTGACCTTATTGATACTTTAGTTGAGATCAGCTAACCTTGTGCAGGCTGGACATTGAATCCTCCT
Source organism: Heterodontus francisci (assembly GCF_036365525.1). Taxonomy (NCBI): domain Eukaryota; kingdom Metazoa; phylum Chordata; class Chondrichthyes; order Heterodontiformes; family Heterodontidae; genus Heterodontus; species Heterodontus francisci. Next base: position 168,795,676 of record NC_090373.1, on the reverse strand, counting down.
GGCCTGCTTGACACAGAGTCAAGTTTATTACTGAGTCATCTATAGGGGGCTCCTAAACACACTATTTAACAGTAATTTTCCTTATAGTGGTTAGTAGGCTGTATTTATTCATCGCTCATGGTCTGGTCTCTATATTCAGGAGACAAAATTTAGATTAGATGACTGATTTGTTAAAACATCTCTTGTATTTGGAAGAATTACCTTGACTGCCTGGTTGTTCAACCACTTTAGATCTCCAAATGGCCTTTCTGTCTTTGACCTGTAATACTGCTCTAACCAAGCTCAACTCAAACATCAGGCAGAGTATTTCATTTTCCTTCTGAGGAAACCCTGGGGTGAACATTGGCTTTAGTAACTCCAGCCTTTTTAATCTTTTCCCCTTATATTTCTGCCAGTTTGCAAATTTCCATACTGAGTCGTTTTACTCCCCTTCCTAATGCCTTTTCCTGGCCCAACTGGAATAACCTCTGAATATATTCTGGCATTTTTCCCTCTCATTCAAGTTAAACTGTCGACAGGCTATTTGCTGTGTTAGCATACCTGGCTGCTGGCATTTACCTTTTCTCCCCACTTTGTTTCTTGAGGCCAGTCAAATAAAAAGAAATAAATCTTTGCATTTATATAGCTCCTTTCACAACCTCATCATGTCTCAAAGTGCTAAACATCCTATGAAGTATTTTTGAAGTGTATTCACTGAAGTAATGTAAGAAACACAGCAGCCAATTTGCGCACAGAAAATCCTGCAAACAGCAATGTGACAATGACCAAATAATCTGTTTTAGTTATTGTTTGAAGGATAAATAATGGCCAGGACAATGGGGAGAACCTGAATGCACTTCTTCCAAATAATGCAATGAAATCTTGTATATCCACCGGGCATCAGTTTATTACCTCATCTGAAAGATAACAGCTCTAGACAGTGCAGAAGCCAAAACCAATCTTCTCTCTAAGTTACTTCACAGGCCGTGCACATGTCGTCCCCTTTAAGATATTGCACGTGCACAGCCGTGTAAAAAAATTTAAAGGTGCCACGTATTTAAACAAATAGGCCTTGCACAACAAAAATAAAATTAGATGGGACGTTGCCAACAACCTTCTGACTCAGGAGCAAGAGTGCTACCAATTGAACCGCCACTGACTATGATAAAAGGGCATTTGTGTCACCCTTGATCAGTCCTACCTGAAACGTTAAGATGTCTTTTCTTTTTTCAGGTGCTGACTTGCATTTGTCCAGAATATTTTTGTCTTTAGTTTAGTGGTGGGGTTTTCTCTGCTGCATACCCTTTATGCATTTCACCATCCCACACTCTCCTTTGCATATTTAAAGACTTTGAGAGTGGTCTGTTGAAATTAAAACGTGTTTAATTTAGAGCATCTTAGGTTCATCAAGTAATGGTTTGGTGTTCCCTTGCCATTGCTAAATATCCCTGAATATTGATAAACTTACAGGAAAATCGGTGATCAGATATATCATAGAAACATGTGGAAAGTGTAACGCACAGTAGTGCTGCCCTGACGCACTGATTTTGATTGGAATGCATTTAAGAGAACAATTTTAGGTATTCTGCATTTACATCGCAATTAATATTGTTTTTAGCTAAATAAAGGCAGTCAGATTGCAACCCCTTTGCTGACAGTCATAGCCATTGTCAGATTATCAGCCAAATCCACCTCAAAAACAATTACCTCATAGATTCAATCAGAAAGCTCTTTTAAATCCCTGTTTAAGGTTCGAGAGGTTTATGGGAGTGGTCTATTGTAATCAAGCTGGAGCTAAGCTCCTAATTTTCTGACTTAAACCCATACTGTTTCAAGAGCTGCTGATGGCTGCCTGTAGTTGCAAACTGTGTGTTTGACTAATCACCCAGTACCCACATTAATTCAATAACATTCTCTTTGGCGTCAGTGCAGAGAGAGTGAATTTGTAAAATAACGTAAATACTTAAGCCTACATTTTCTGCCTATGCCAAGGTGGGACCTCAACAATGCAGTTTGTCCCCAGCCGACCTACTGAGCTCAGGATCATTCGCATGGGGTTGGTAGGCTCCCCAACCTCCACTGCAGGATGGCTGACTGCAGATTCCACAGGCTTTCAGGATTCAATAATTAAATCTGCTCCCCCTGCCTCAGCCCATCTCTGCGATGTTTGAGGCCCAGCCCAAACAGGCATCACTCACTCCATTACTATGGCAGAAATGATGATAAATGCAATACATATTTCCCACATTTACATTTGCTTCAAGAGCACCCGCCAATAAATGTACAGCACGCAGCCAGCCCCTGCCTGTGGGGAGTTCTGGGATGAAAACATGGGTGGGAATAGAGCTGACCACCTGCCTTGTTCTGCTGTAGAGAGGGAAGGAAATCATGGCCCTCAACTGTTTGCCGAATTGTGTTATTGCATTAGCGATAGCAAAGCATTTTTCAAAATAATGTTCAGTCTCAAAGCAATCACGGGCTGCACAGGACCTTCGAGAGATTCTACAGGGCATACTGGGGTAGAATCCCAAGAAATGGTTGAGGTGCTGAACTTTGCATCTGTTTTCACTGCTTAATGATGCTGAGTTGCCTGAGCTGGTAGATAGATAAAACTGAATCTATTATAATTGATGCAGTTCGCCTTGGCTATGAATAAGACTCTAAGGCCTTGATGGTATCTATCCTAGAGTGATAAAACAAATGGGGTGTTGTGTGATGCCCACCACTTGCCCATGTGATACTTATTAAAGAGGGGAGCAAGTCCGAGTCTGGGCAATTTTAGAGCAGTTAGCTTGGTGCTAGTTATAGGTAATTTGATGCAATGTATGATCCTTTGGAAGAGCAGTGGCTATTATGGATTCCCAATGTGGCTTTTGGAAACAGGGGAGTTCCTGTCTCAACTTCTTGGTATTTATATACATTGAAGGATATCGGCTACTTCTGTGCCCCATTCCCTCAGTGTATCTAAATCAGTCTGCAGTCTATTTATTATGTCTAAGTTCAAAACCACAGGAGATCCACAGCCAGGAATCAAGTGTATGTTATGGAAGAAAAGTCACTTGAGGATGTAATAGTTTAAACCAAGCAAATGAGAAAGGTTGGATGCTGCCATTAGCGCTAAATCAAAGAGCCATTCAGAAAATCATCAAGGGAGCTTCAGAAACTTGAGGCTCTTTAGGAGCAGCTGCAAGATCTGAACTTGCTTTCACTGGGGAAAATCAGATAGACATGATGCAAATTCTTTTAATGCTGAAGAATTCTTGCAGCTATCCCTGCAGCTGGGCATATTGTATCATTGGGCACAGTGAGTAAAGGAAAATCAGGCAGGAACACACGTCTGTAAGTGAACTCCCCCAAACTTCTCTCATGAATGGAAAGTTTGGAGATTCGATAATGGCCTTTTGCTCCTTGGTGTTGGACTTCCCACAATGCACTGCACCCAAGTGCAGGAAATTAAAACTCTGGCCCCAGATGCTCTTAAACAACTTCCAGTGGTTTCAATTACATTGATAAATTGCTTTAGCTGCTCTGCTATGGTTTATTGCATTGTTGAAACTTTTCATTGTGTTACCACCTTGCAAAACAATGCTAGATATCCAATGTTTTCCTTCAATTTGGCTGAACTTTGTTGGGGTATGGAGCTTTTTCATATTCATAATCGTATTCATAGTCATCATTTGTGTGTGAACCCTGGAAAAGAAATATCAGCAGACTGTTTAACCATTTGGGAGGGGGGATTGCAGTCAATTTAATCTCACCTATTTCAATACTGACTTCCAGCATGGATCAGTGGATTGTGATCAGGATTGGAAAGCCTGGCTAATTTTCCTATCAGCAACCAGAGGCAAAGAGATTAATTATGGAACCCCTCAGACAACTCAGCACAGATTTGTGGGTTGGTGAGGAGGGGGAAGGTGGTGGGGCGGGGGGTGGGGGGGCGGTGGGTGGTGCGGGGTGAGGGTCCAGCCTAGAACCTGCCTAGTCTGTATGGCTCAGATTCTCAATGCCTTAACTAATTGACCCATTGGACAAGCTTTGCTCTGTCTATATTTATTTATATCAAACTAACAGAGATTTTAAACATGCCAGGGCTAACAGAATTTTTAAGTCTTCATGTTAAGTCTTATCTCAAACATGTTGCATGCATTACTCCTTGTGCACTTTCCGGTGGAACTGTACATTCGATTGCTGACAAAATATTGCATGTACTTACAGCCACACTTTCAACAGAACTCATTGCCATATGTGAGATAAATGAGCCTCCATTTGGTCAAGATATTTAAGAAGTAATCAAAAGGACTGAATCCCTACATTTGCTGGATGCACTCAGTGACATAAACTGAAAAGATTTACAAAGCTGGGTTTTCTTTGCATTTCAGGACAGCTTTAAAGCTAAAATATTGTTTCTATACCAGTTTCTTTGGTTGTGAAATTCGATAAGGCACGACAACGTGCACAGGAATTGTGATGCCCGATTAATCTCCGCCCGTTGCTTCTGACGCAGGCACCAAACAGATTTTGTGTTGCCTGCTCATTCACATGATTGCTGCAAGTAGCCAGAGTCTAGCACGCTGTTGAGTGTCTGCACGCCTGATCAGGGAACGCAAAATCGTGAGAGAATGTGTTCAAGCTAACCTGCACTACTTAAAGCCAGTCTACACTTTTTAAGGGAGGTGCAGTTTGACTGGTAGTCATTCTGGAAGTGAGTTTGACCTGGGAAAGATACAAAAAGAAACAAAATGGCAGAAAGCGGGGTCCAGGGGTCTCCCACTCAGCACTAGAGACTTGTAGGAGGTGGACAGAAGGAGAGAGGTTCTCTATTCACAGGGGACCAGGAGACCCTGCAGACAGACACTGCAAAAACAATGGAACCAGATAGCTGTCACGGTCAATGCCAGCAATCTTGCCCCAAGGACCTGGATGCAGTGCCGCAAAATGTTCAATGACTTGACACGAGTGATCAAGGTCAGTGAATGCAACTTCAAATGCCCATAGCCCATAAACTGCATCACCAGCCTCACTAAAAACCACGACTCATACCTAACATTACATAGCTTCAACTCATCCTCAAACACTTAGCACTCTATAAGCTTCACACCCACATCTCACTGCTTGCACACACTGCTAACTATTCAACCATGACAGCTACATCACCCAAAAGATTGCACCACACTCATTGACACATGTCCCTCTCTCTAGCAGAACAAGGTGGTGTACAACCAGAGGCAGCAGCAGCTAACTGGTGAGGGACAGACATGGATGCATGTCCTCACCCAATGGAGGAGATGGAGTGACCTGGACTGAGGCCGTGACCAGCAATGAGGCTGAAACCATTGAAGGTGATGGTATGTTCATACTTCATCCTCCTTCTCACATCTCACTTCCCCCTCAGCCCACAAACTCTTCTGCTTTACAAGCTGTGAATAATCTAAGCATGCTGCCCCCCCATCTCCCCTCACCATAACCCTACCCTTGTGCCTTTCTCCTTTCAAATACCAAAGTTGGAGCAGGATAGGTGATGGGGGGAGGGGGGTGGGGTGCTTTAGATTGAGTGGGAGGTGGGGGGTGCTGTAGCTCCCCAACAGCTATTTTCCCAGCGGCAGGTGTGGGGGGGGGGGGGGGTGGTGGTGGTAGGCGGCCCGCCCAGCCTGAGGCCAATTGAGGCCCTTTATTAGCCAATTAATGGGCACTTTGGCACCTGAGGAGGCTGCCATGTTATCATAGAGTCATAGTTATATTGTGAGGGTTCCTGTCTCTACCACCTCTTCAGGCAGTGTGTTCCAGATTCCAACCACCCTGTGGGTGAAATTTTTTTCCTCAAATCCCCTCTAAACCTCCTGCCCCTTACCTTAAATCTATGTCCCCTGGTTATTGCACCTCCGCTAAGGGAGAAAGTTTCTTCCTATCTACCCTATCAATGCCCCTTATAATTTTGTCTACCTCAATCAGGTTCCCCCTCAGCCTTCTCTGCTCTAAGGAAAACAACCCTAGCCAATCCAGTCTCTCTTCATAGCTGAATGCTCCAACCTGGCAACATCCTGGTGAATCTCCTCTGCACCCTCTCCAGTGCATTCACATTCTTCCAATAGTGTGGCAACCAGAACTGTACACAGTACTCCAGCTGTGGCCTAACTAACGTTTTATACAGCTCCAACATAACCTCCCTGCTCTTATATTCTATCCTTTGGCTAATAAAGGCAAGTATCCCATATGCCTTCTTAACCACCTTATCTACCTGTGCTGCTGCCTTCAGTAATCTATGGACAAGTACACCAAGATCTCTCTGACCTTCTGTACTTCCTACAGTCCTACCATCCATTGCATATTCCCTTGCCCTGTTAGTCCTCCCAAAATACATCACCTCACACTTCTCAGGATTAAATTCCATTTGCCACTGCTCTGCCCATCTTACCAGCCCATCTATATCATCCTGTAATCTAAGGCTTTCCTCCTCACTGTTAATGACCCCACTAATTTTCATGTCATCTGTGAACTTACTGATCATACCTCCTATATTCATGTTTAAATCATTGATGTACACTATAAACAGCAAGGGTCCCAGCACCGATCCCTAAGGTACACCACTGGTCACAGGCTTCCAATTGCAAAAACAACCCTCGACCATCACCCTTTGCCTCCTGCCACTATACCAATTTTGGATCCAATTTGCCAATTTGCCCTGGATCCCATGGGCTCTTACCTTCTTAACCAATCTCCCATGCGGGACCTTATAAAAAGTCTTACTGAAGTCCATGTAGACTACATCAACTGCTTTACCCTCATCTACACATCTAGTCACCGCCTCGAAAAATTCAATCAAACTTGTTAGACACACAATGTGGGGCGGCACAGTGGCGCAGTGGTTAGCACCGCAGCCTCACAGCTCCAGCGACCCGGGTTCAATTCTGGGTACTGCCTGTGTGGAGTTTGCAAGTTCTCCCTGTGTCTGCGTGGGTTTCCTCCGGTGCTCCGGTTTCCTCCCACATGCCAAAGACTTGCAGGTTGATGGGTAAATTGGCCATTATAAATTGCCCCTAGTATAGGTAGATGGTAGGGAAATATAGGGACAGGGTGGGGATGTGGTAGGAATATGGAATTAGTGTAGGATTAGTATAAATGGGTGGTTGATGGTTGGCACAGACTCGGTGGGCCGAAGGGCCTGTTTCAGTGCTGCATCTCTAAACTAAACTAAAACTAAACATGATCTACCCCTGACAAAGCCATGCTGACTATCCTTGATTAATCCCTGCCTCTCCAAGTGGAGATTAATCCTGTCTCTCAGAATTTTTTCCAATAGTTCCCCTCCTGTTGTATTAGTAGGCGACCTCCTTGTGGGCTGGGGAGCCCTCCTGATTGGGCAATCAGTGCCCCACAGAGGACCTCCCAGGATAACAGGCCACCCCTGATAAAACAACCCCCCCTGCCCTACACTCTGATTCACCACTCACGACTCACCGAGGCTGAGCCAATTGTCCCCGCCGAGGTCCAACTCCCAATTACCTTTTTGGAGTCCGATATCCAGGGTCTTCTTGCTGGCTGCAGTTCCAGCAGTGGCCACCATTCCCATTGGTGCTGGTGGGGCCTCAGAAGGGCAGAATCCCCGACTGAAGCCAATTAAAGGCCTGAGCCGCGCAAAATAGCAGCATGGCTTTCAGGCCCACGGAGGCGGGTTCAGCCCCAGCTTTCCAGCTGCCACCTAACGGTCTGGCCTGAAGAACTGCAACCTGGCCAGGTAGTGATCAAAGAGGAAAAGGTGGACAAGCAGTCACCAGTTCAGATACTGACACTGCACACAATTTAGACTCTAGCTCAGAGGCAGGATCTGCACATGATGGGCTGAATTTTATTCCCGCTGCCGGGGCAGCTGCGGGTGAAAAAAATGGCGGCCTTCACGCAGGGGCCGTACACTACCATGTCACTGTGATCTGGCACATGGCGGCTCACCTACATATGCAGGATGGTCGCTCCCCCACCCCAATCACGTGGTGGGGGCAGACTCTGCGACACCGGCAATGGCGTTAGCTGCCTCTGTGCAGGCGCCATTTTTAAAGAACTGCCAGAGCAGCACAGTTGAACCCTGTACCCCCACCCAATACACAGAAAATTAATTTCTGTCCCGTTCTCCCCCCAACAGAATGAAAATAAATGGGCACCTCATTTCCCCCTCCCTGCCAAATCACTGACATTGTTGAGTTGACCTCTCCCCCTGCAACTGGACAAAGTGCAGAGGTCACCCCTTCCCCTCCCCCACACTAGAAATGCAGAGTTGAGCCCGTCCCCCACCCCCACTCCCACTTCACTAAAATTCCTAAGTTCACCCCTTTCCCCAACTCGATGGCACCAGCTTTCCCTGGAGGGGAAAGTGAAGGCACGTGAGTGCTGGCCACCACGTGGAAGATCGCAGACAGTCGGCAAGATCGCGGTGAAAGGTAAGAAAATGTATGCCTATCCTTTATTTAAATATTTAAAGTTGGGTCCCGTCGCCGAGCAGCGGTAGCTGGGGGGTGCGGGGTGGTAGTGGGGGGTGTGGGGGGTGGGGTGCTAGCATGGAGCCTCACCACTGCCGGGAAGATCGGGCCTGGAAATTCCGGTGTCGGGCTCCATGGCTCCATGCTGCTGAAATGCTTGGTGCATTGGCAGGCCTACGAGAAAGTCTGTAGTCACTGCGAAGGAGAAGGGAGGACTCCAGCACCAACTTTGTACGGGGCTTTGCATAGAGATTGGAGACCATTTTTTCCAGTGTGGAAGTGGTGGCCAACTCCATTATGAACACACGATTTAGGAGCAGGAGTAGGCCACTCGGCCCCTCGAGCCTGCTCTGCCATTCAATAAGATCATGGCCGATCTGATTGTAACCTTGACTCCACATTCCCACCTACCCCCGATAACTTTTCACCCCTTTGCTTATCAAGAATCTATCTACCTCTGCCTTAAAAATATTCGAAGACTCTGCTTCCACTGCCTTTTGAGGAAGAGAATTCCAAAGATTCACGACCCTTGAGAGAAAAAAAATTCTCCTCATGGGCAACCCCTTATTTTTAAATAGTGACCCCTTGTTCTAGATTCTCCCACAAGGGGAAACATCCTTTCCACATCCACCCTGCCAAGACCCCTCAGGATCTTATATATTTCAATCAAGTCACCTCTTACTCTTCTATACTCCAGGGATACCAGCCTAACCTGTCCAAACTTTCCTCATCAGATAACCCACCCATTCCAGGTATTAGTCTAGTAAACCTTCTCTGACCTGCTCCCAATGCATTTAAATCCTTCCTTAAATAAGGAGACCAATAGTGTACACAGAACTCCAGATGTGGTCTCACCAATACCCTGTATAACTGAAGCATAGCCTCCCTACTTTTGTATTCAATTCCCCTCGCAATAAATGATAGCATTCTATTAGCTTTCCAAATTACTTGCTCAACCTGCATATTAACCTTTTGCAATTCAGGTACGAGGACACCCAGATACTTCTGCGTCTCAGAGTTTTGCAATCTCTCACCATATAGATAATACGCTTCTTTTTTATTCTTTCTGCCAAAATGGAAAATTTCACATTTTTCCACATTATATTCTATTTTCCAGATCTTTGCCCACTCACTTAACCTATCTATATCCCTTTGTAGCCTCCTTATGTCCTCTTCACAACTTACTTTCCGACCTATCTTTGTGTCATCAGCAAATTTAGCAACCATACCTTCAGTCCCTTCATCCAAGTCATTTATATAAATTGTAGAAAGTTGAGGCCCAGCACTGATCTCTGCAGCACACCACTCATTACATCTGTCCAACCAGAAAATGACCCATTTATGCCTACTCTCTGTTACCTGTTAGCTAGCCAATCTTCTATCCGTGCTAATATGTTACCCGCTGCACCATGAGCTTTTATTTTCTGCAATAACCTTTGATGTGGCACCTTATCAAATGCCTTCTGGAAATCTAAGTACAGTACATCCACAGATTCTCCTTTATCCACAGCACATGTTACTTTTTCAAAGAACTCCAAAAAATTGGGTAAACATGATTTCCCTTTCATAAAACCATGTTGACTCTGCTTGATTACCTTGAATTTTTTGAAATGCTCTGCTATAATGTCTTTAATAACAGCTTCTAACATTTCCCCTACGACAGATGTTAATCTAAGTAGCCTGCTTTCTGTCTCCCTCCCTTTTTGAATAAGGAAGTTACGTTCATTATTTTTCAATCTAATGGAACCTTCCCGAATCTAGGGAATTTTGGAAAATTAAAACCAATGCATCAACAATTTTACTAGCCACTTCTTTTAAGACGCTAGTGTTATGATCGCTCAGGACAAAGCCCCCAATCAATATGTATGATTCTGATCGCGTTGGGAGCAATGCACTGTCAATTCAATCCCGTCGTTCCACAGGTCGCATCATATTTCTTTAAACTTTCCAAATCGAAGAAAAAAGCAGCCAAATTGAACAATCTAGTAACCCCTGAAGCGAACCAAACCAGGTATCTAGATATCAACAAATTAAGCATTTATTTTAAAAAAACCAGAATCTTAAACACTACTATGTATAAATGAATATCTAAAGACCTTTATAACTTCTTATTTAAAAATCTAACTTCCGAATCCGCATACATATGCTAAAAATTAACAGTGGTTTGGGTTTTAAAAGAATGTAGATTTTATAAGTAGCTTTTTCTCAGAAATAAAACAAATTATCAAATCTTTGTAAGTTACGTTCCTGACGAATGGTCTTCCAATACCACACAGTCAAAGTTCACTTGCAGTCTTCCAAGGTCCAATGAAAAAAGGGTCCCTCCAAGACAGGGGTTCAGCAGTTCAGTTGTTGTAGTATTAAACTTTTTTTCCAGCGATGAATGCAGCAGATATCAATAATTTGTTGTGAAAGAAAAAGCTTTTTCTTATTTTTTATGGATTTAGCTTGAAACTTTTTTAGAATTTTGAGAGAGAAATAACAGTTCTTTTCCCTTCAGTTTAAATTGTCTCTTTGCTCAAACCAGTTTTTTTGCCAGCTAGTTTTCAAAGTCAAAGCTGCAACATTGAATCTCATCCTCTCTCTCCCTCTCTCTGTGGCTGTTGCTTAGCAACCAGAATGCATCCGGCTCACTGAGACTCCGGAACTTTATGTCTTAAAGATGCACTGTTCTTTTTACAGTCTTAAAGGCACACTGCAATATTTCTGAGGAGAGAAGAAAAAATAGCACAGGAACATGACCTGGGATGAAGTCCATAAGAACCTGGGGACTTGTCCGCCTGCAGCTGCAACAATTTGCTCAGTACCACTTCCCTGGTGATTGTAATTTTCTTGAGTTCCTCCCTCCCTTCCATTTCCTGATTTACAGCGATTTCTGCCATGTTACTATAGTGAAGACCAATGAAAAATACCTGTTCAATTCATCTACCCTCTCCTTATTTTCCCTTATTAATTCCCCAGACTCACTTTCTATAGGACCAATGCTCACTTTGTTGACTTTTCTTTTTAAAATATCTATAGTGTTACAAGGGTTTCCATTTTTTCTAAAACTTGAGAATCTATATTTTAAAAGCTGAAAAGGATTACATGGTTGCTGGAATCTTGAAGAAGCTAAACTTTGGGTGTTTTTTTTAAAAGAAAGGTCAACAGATGGTTGACCAATAAAGATGTTTTTACAGGAAGGCACATGATTTCAAGTAGACACAGCAGGGGGTTGTGTTTTGACCTGAAAAACTATTTGCTTATTGACAAGTCAGGATTTATGGCTGTCATAGGACTTGCCTCTGGAAAAAGTTGGTTTCATTTTGAACTGTTAAAAAAGCCAGTTGGTTTGGCTAGAATCAGGCAGTTGGACGTCACTTATTGACCTGACAGGAGAACAGAAGATCCAGCCAGCCCATCTTTCTCTCTTGATTAGTAAATCCTGTGTCAAGTGTGTGTACTGTTGCCTTCTGTATTTGAAGAAATCCTACACCTTTGAAGGAACTTTGCATTGAATGTGTGAGAATTGAAACCTTTCTTGCTGCCCACCTATGTGAAGCCTTCTGTGCTGAATGCCATTGAATGCCTACCCAAACGGACCATCAACATTGCTTGGAAACAACTGTTCTAGGAAGATTCCTAGTGCCAGCCATCTATTCACCTTTGGGACACCTCACTAAACAAAAGACTTCCATATCTTCTCTTTTAAGAATAAGTGTCTTTTCCCTTCTATTTCTTTGTAACAGCTGTAAGCAAAAATCCTTTTTTCCCAGTTAACTGGTTGTGTACATCAATGTGTGTGTGACGTCTAGGTTAAAATAAGGGGCCATAATATTTCCATTTGTGCATATATTTTTCTACATTATTGGTTAAGACTTGGTTTACAGTAAATGGATAATTTAGTTTTTTATGAAAGAAACCTGGTTAGTGTGCTATATTCTGGAGTAAAAATAGAGTATATGATTGACGGTTTTGGTAAGTGGGAAAATGTAAGGTTGTGTTTGCTGACAACGCAACCACGAGGTGGCACAGTACTTGCCCATGTGCAAATGCAGCCTCATGCACTAAAATGTCACTGTCTGCGATGTTTTTGGCAGCTGGCAGTGGTAAAGATGGCGCTGCTCAATTTATCACAAAAACAAAACAAATGAAACCCAAATGCCCACAGTGGCTGCAATCGCCGCCTCCATCCTACCCCCAATAGTACCCTGCTCCCTCCTGCCATCACGCTTCTCTTTGCTGCTGCCTCCTGTGTCCATCTGCTCACCGCTTGCTCCACGCCTCAGCCACTTGCTCCTCGCTTCACCCCCACCCCCACCCCCCCACAACCTGTGGGCCACTTGCTCCCGGCATCGTCGCTTCATCCCCTCTGCTCTCCCTCTGCGCCCCACTCCCTCCCACTTCTACTCCCCACTCCATCCTGCTCACAGACTCCCTCCCCTCTTCTGCCTATTTTGTCATTCTCTCTCACCCCATTTTCCCCGTGCAGTCATCGCGGGAGGGAGCAGGGAGCAGAAGTGGGAGGGAGAGGGGGAGCAGAGGGGAGGAAGCGGTGAGGTCGGGAGTGAGTGGCCCACAGGTAGGTGGGGGGTTGAAGTAAGGAGCAAGCAGTCGAGGAAGGAGAAGTGGTGAGGTGGGGAGCGAGTGATGAACGGACATTTCAGTACGCCATGGCGTTTCGCACACATGAGCGAATTAGTCCTGGCAAGCCCAAGGTTCTGTTCTGTGCATGTGCAAAGCTGGGAGCGCTCTCATGACATCGGTGCTGGACTGCGTTGTCAGGAGTCACTTTGAAAATTTAAATATATGTTGTGACCTGTGGAGAAGTGGGACTGAATTAACAGTGCACTCCTCCTGCCTTGGTCATAACAATAGAAACACTTACTATCTGTTTTTATATTTCTAGCTAGCTTTCTCTCATACTATAATTTTTCCCTCCTTATCAATCTTTTTGTTATTCTTTGCTGATTTTATATTCTGTCCAATCTGCTGACCTGCCACCCATCTTTGTATACTTTTCTTTAAGTTTAATACAATCTTTAGCTTTTTTTAGTTAACCACAGATAGTGGGTCCTCTCCTTGGAATTTTTGTTTCCTGTTGGAATGTATCTATTCTGTGTAGTCTGCCACTGCGTCTCTATTGACCTATCCCTCAACCTAATTTGCCAGTTCACTTCAGCTAGCTCTGCTTTCATGCCCTCATAACTGCCCTTATTTAAGTTTAAAATACTATTCTTGGATCCATTCTTCCCTTCCTCAAACTGAATGTAAAATTCAATCACATTATGATCACTGCTGCCTAGGACTATGAGGTCCTTTATTAATCCTATCTCATTGCACAATACCAGGTATAGTATAGCCTGCTCTCTGATTGGCTCCAAAATGTGCTGTTCTAAAAAACTATCCTGAAGACATTCTATGAACTCGTCATCTAGGCTACCTTTGCCCATCTGATTTTTCCAGTCTATATGCAGATTAAAATCCCCCATGATTATCGCTCTACCTTTATGACAAGCTCCCATGATTTTTTCCTTTGTACTCTGTCCTACAGTGTGGCTAATGTTAGGGGGCCTGTATACCACTCCCATGATTGACTTCTTGCATTTATTATTCCTCATCTCTATCCAAACTGCTTCTACATCCTGGTTTCCTGAACTTAGGTCATCCTTCTCTAATGTGCTAATATCATCATTAATTAACTGAGCCACACCTCCATCTTTTCCTAGCTTCCTGTCCTTCCTAAATGTTTTTTACCCTTCAATATTCAGGTCCCAATCTATGTCATCCTGCAGCCCTGTCTCTGTAATGGTTATCAGAACACACTTATTTATTTCTATTTGCACTATCAGTTCATCTGTTTTGTTTTGAATGGTACATGTATTCAGATACAAAGCTTTTAGTTTTGTCCTTTTATTATTTTTGAAACATCTAGCTGTGATGGAATTCACACCTGCCAAATGGAAACATATTAATCTCGTCATATGGGACACGACTGAACCTTTTACTGGACATTGCATAGAACGTGTTTAAAAAAGATCACAGAGTTGAACAGCTGAAACATGGCTGCACATTTGCATTCTGAGAGACTGTTGAATAGAGAGTGAATGGGAGTGCTCACTGATTCAATTAACAATATTAGTCTGGGCAATCAACTTTCTTTGCCTGTGTAAGAGTCAGCGCTCCACATCCCACCGAATGTGACTGGAGAACTTTGAGAATTGGCAACTCTCGCAGACGATGCTGTTTCAAACAAAGAACTGGTCACATGACTTATCTGCTGGCCAGACTGGGAACTATTTGAATTGTGCCTCAAAGAAAGGTTTGGGCAGACTGCAATTTGAAGACCAAAGAGAAGGAAGCTCTCTCACCCTGTCTCTCTCTCAAGCAAAGTCCCAGGGACCCATGGAAGCAGCTTAAGACTCAAGACAGAGGACCTCTTCAGCCTTCTGGTACCAGAGAAGCAAGTTTGAAAGCGTGCACTGCGCCCCAGCGAGAACTTCAAGACCTCAACTCCAACCAAGGACTTTACATCCAAACCAAAAGACAGTAACTGAATTCTATTTATTGCCAACCCTACTTCAACCTCCCCCTTTAGTTCTTTCTCCTCCTCTGTATCTATTTGTATGTGCATTTAACACATATGCATGCTAGCATGGTGGCGTCACGTATTTTAGTAATTTTAACCGAATTAGAGTGTTAGGTTAATAAACTTATATCTTTCTTATTTAAACCTAAAAAAAACTGTCTGAGAGGTTCCTTTGTAATTACATTTAGGGAGCAGCGAAGTGAGCAAGGATTCACTGAGGTGTTAAGCTAAAAACACTGTGTTTTAAAAGTTAAACGCTGTTACGGCCAAACCAGGTCACCGGGTCATAACACTGCTGATTTGCTTTTAGATTTGTACTCCCTATCCCTTCCCATCATGGTCTGTTTATCATTTCCCATATTAATACCTTTCTCTCTTGCCTTGTCTTTACTCTTTGATTTACCACATCTTCCCTTATTTGATCCTTTGCCCCCCACTATTTAGCTTAAAACCCTCTCTACTTCCCTAGTTATGTGGCTCGCTAGAACACCAGCCCCAGCACGGTTCAGGTGTAGATTGTCTCAATGTTACAGCCCCCAATTTCCCCAGTACTGGTGCCCAGTGTCCTATGAACTGAAACCCACTTCCACCACACCAGTTTATGAGCCATGCATTCCATGTTGCTAAAGGATGTGGAGGTGGAGATAGCGGAAGGTCTTGCCATAATCTTCTAATCTTAACTAGATATAAGGGAGGTGCCAGAGGATTGGAGAGTGCCAAAGTGACACCCTTACTCAAGAAAGGGTTTAAGAAGAGTCCTAGAAACTGCAGGACAGTTAGTTAAATTTCAGTGGTGGGTAATGTTTTAGAAACAATAATTAGGGGAAAATAATCAACAGGCACTTGGACAGGTTTGAGTTAATTAAGGCTAGCCAGCAAGGATTTGTAAAAGGCAGGTACTTGACTAACCTAATTGAATTTTTTTGATGAAGTAACAGAAAAGGTTAATGAAGGGAATGTGGTGGATGTTGTCTATCTGGATTTTAAGAAACCGTTTGATAAAGCACCACATAAAAGGCTCCTAAAGAAAACTGAGGCCCATGGAATAGGAGAGTCTGTGTCAGCTTGGATAAAAAGTTGGCTCATGGACAGAAAACAGCGAGTCATGGTGGAGGATGATAGACAGCAGTGTTCCCCTATCTTGGAGGAATGGGAAACAATGAGGATTATATGAACCACCTGCAACAGGACATAGATAGGCTAGCAGAATGGGCATATAAGTGGCAGATGGAATTGAATACATAAAGTGTGAGGCAATACATTTTTGCGGATGGGATAGGGTGAAGAAATGAACAGTTAATGGTGCATTAAAGAGTGTGTAGGAACAGAGGGACCTGAGGGTACAGGTGCATTGATCTTTGAAGCTGGAAGGACATATTAAGAGTGGTTAGCAAAGTGTTACGACCACGTGGTGTGACGTGGATGGTTCCCATTGTTCAACTCCCCACCTGACCGCAGCAAGTGGATTTGTATTACACATTAGCCCCTTGCTGTTTTATTTTTCAAATAAACAGACAGTGACAGGTTTTCTTGTAGGTTTTTAAAAACAGAAAATCAATTGTTTCTTGATCAATACTCCTTATCCCGAAATTGTTGCAACCGCATCCACTCATGCATTCGTTTGCACAGACACATTCACACATGCGTGTGCACACGCACACACATACATACATGCACACAAGAAGAAACAGATAGAGAAGAGCAAAAGGAAGGCTTTCAGTTGGGGGGGGGGGGTGCGGTTACGATAAGGTTGCAATAAACCTTTTGAATTCTCTTGGAAATCAAGTTCTAGGTGGATGTAAGCCTGAGATGAGTATAGATTTCTCTCTTAATTGAAGGTCCTGTTGAAGATGGTGGGTTACTTCTAGCTCTCACTGCTGTATAATGTAGGTGTCAGATTTTTCATCAGTGCATGAGCTTCCTGGCTTGGCTGGAATGCAAGCTGTTAGATGTTGCTTCTCTCCTGGGTGAGTCTCTCTCTGTTTGGCTGTCTCGTTTTTTTTAAAGGAAAAGCCGTTATCTCTCACCTACTGTTAGGAAACGCTTTGGTTTCTTCCCATTGGTGATCACACAATGGTCCAGGACGTGGCTACTTCATACCTCCTTTGTTTCAGAAAAAGACATTCAATTCTGGAATGCTTTAGGATAGGTGTAGGTTCGGTTCCATTGACAACTTTTAGCTTTGAAGATTTGTCCTTTGTCTTTGTCAGACAGTTTGAATACACAAAAGGCCAATCCCTTTTTCTTTGGTGGCCATTTCAGACCATTGTTCACTTTTTAAAAGGTTTATTTTTTAACGACAAAGTCCGTTTTTCATAACTCTTCAGAGTTAGTCCATGATTGTTGTATCATTGCACTTCCGTGTGTGCATGGCAGAAGTATTTCGGCTCTTGAGCTTCATAAATAGAGGCCTAGAGGACGAAAGCAGGGAAATTATACTAAACTTTTATAAGGCTCTGGTTAGGCCCCAACTGGAGTATTGCATCCAGTTCTGGTCATCACATTTTAGGAAGGATGTGAGGATCCTTGAGAGGGTGCAGAGGAGATTTACCAAAATGATTCCAGGGATGGGGGATTTTAGTTTCAAGGTTAGGTTGGAAAATCGGGTTGTTCTCCCTGGAGCAAAGGAGATTGAGGGGAGATTGATAGAGGTGTACAAGATTATGAATGGATTATGTAAGTTAGACAAGGAAAAACTGTTCCCATTAACTGATGGTACAAAAACTGGGGGACAGAGATTGAAGGTTTTGGGCAAGAGATGTGGGGGGGAATGTGAGGAAGATGTTTCTTATGCAGCGGGTGGTAATGCCCTGGAATTCGCTGCCCACAAGGGTGGTGGAAGCAGAGACAATCAATGAGTTCAAAAGGAAATTGGATCGACACTTGAAAGAAATAAACTTGCCAGGTACAAGAATCCAGTAGGGGAGTGGGACTAACTGGATTGCTGTGCAGAAAGCCGGCATGGACTCGATGGGCAAATGGCCTCCTTCTATGCCGTCAATGACAGATATGACTCCTCAGCTTCTCACCATATACTTGATGGCTAGGACTGTGTCCTCATGATGAAGAGATTGTGCAGCATACAGTGAACCATGACAAATACTGCATGGCCTCTCCAGAGTGGTCCATGTAGCAGAATCGTTGCTTAAACACCCCAATGGTCTACTCGTGATATTTTGTCTGGTAGCGTGGTTTTCACTATATATGTGCTGCCCACGCGTTGTTGGGTTCTGCACCAGAGCCGAGTCAGCTGGACAGCAGATTGTGCTTCTCGCTTCTGGTTTCTCGTGGTGGCTCAAATGCTGATGTTACAGTGGACTGGTGCAGAATAAATGCATCAAGACTGCAGCCAGGATATTGGGCTTTGACTTGCATGATGACTTGAGGGTAGTTGCACACCAGCTGGACTTTGAGGGCATGAGGAGCTGGCACAAAAGAGGGGTTGCGGTCTGGGGCAGATCAGCCATGATCTTATTGAATGGCGGGGCAGGCTTGAAGGGCCGAATGGCCTACTCCTGCTCCTATTTCTTATGTTCTTATGAATCCTTTTGGTGTTGCGGTACATCTCAGAACTTACATGTGGAGCCTGCAAAGCGACGTGAGCACAGTCAATGGCACCCTGTGCCATAGGGACTCCCGCTATTATGGCAAAACTGCATGTTTGCTCTACCTCCTTTTCTCTGGAAATAGAGAATGCAATATATTCCCCCTTCTTTGCATACAGGGGGTCAGTGACATCTCTTATACAGCAGTGGATGGTGAATTGCGAGATGTTAGAGATGTTACCTGGTCCAGCCTGGAAGGAGCCCGATGCAAAGAAGTTCAAGTCCACAGTCACCATTACAATCACTGGCAATGCTGTCCTCTCCCTGCTCTGAGGTTGCTGATCTGCCTGCAACAAGCAGCAGATTTCAGTAAGCACCTCCTTTGTGAAACAATGACATTGAACACACTGTTCTTCGCTGAGGCTGAGATAGGAGAATTGTTCCCGGAAGGGCCTGGGTGTATATGGCCTCCTGCTGAGAGCTCTTCTCCCTTTCTCTGTTGTATGATTCCCTTTAAGAGTGATGTCCCTTTAAGGTCTTAGTATGCTAATGAGCTACGTACCAGGATGCACTCATGTGACTACAAGCCAGAGTCACTCTGCAACTGTAACACCTAGAGAAAGGTTCTGCAAATACTTTACTCTGTACTGTGTATAATAGTGTAGCTGTAATAAACCTGTTTCAGATCTTCAACCAACTAGACTCCACGCATTTCATTTATGTTGCATCAAGTCCATGGTGACCATTACAGCCACTGGCAATGCTGTCCTCTCCCTGCTCTGAGGTTGCAGATCTGCCTGCAACAGACAGCAGATTCCAGTAAGCATCTCCTTTGTGAAACAATGACGTTGAACACACTGTTCTTCGCTAAGGCTGAGATAGGAGAATTATTTCCTGAAGGGCCTGGGTGTATATGGCCTCCTGCTGAGAGCTCTTCTCCCCTTCTCCACCTCCCTCTTCAAACAGCTCGTCCTCCTTTATGTCGCTCCTGCTCATTCTCCCTGTGAGGCTGAAGATCAAAGGGGATGGACTTGACTGAGAGCAAGTGGTGTGAACAGAACCCTCAAAGTGAGAACCAAGTTCTTCATCACGTGCTCAGCAACTCAGCACCAGCCCAGCAGCCAGTAGAAATCAAGCAGCAACTAACCTGAATGTAGGTGATGATCCCTATATATAGCACTTTTGGGGTGTCCTTCCTGCCACTGAACACATGTTCAGCTGTGCGACGTTAAGAGAATATGTTAGCTGGAGCGTTCAGATTGAAAATGGCACTGCTGGAGTCAAATTGGTGTTCGATGCTGACTGACGTTATGTCCTGCCTACTTGACATAATTCCGGCATATACTCCTAGCGCCCACACTAGCAAACTACTCAAAATGGAGTCTGACACAGCCAGCACCAGAAATGTGCATGCAGTGAGAACACCATTTGGAACCCAAAACTCGTGCCAAAATTACCAGCGCTGTGCGACTGAATTTTGCAGCCTTAATCTGCTAATACACGCTTTGTTGATCATTCTTGGTGCAGCAGAATTTCAGTATGGTAAAAATATTATTTGGGCATTTGTTATGATAACAGGGCACTTTCAGTGCTCATAAAAATGCACAAATAAAGCAGCCAGACAAGTATCTTGCAAAGAAATATCTTTTTAAACTAGTTGGTTCACATGTTCTTCTGTCCACCATTTTAACAAAGTCACCAACTTCTTTAAAATGACTTCCTTGTAACTAACAGATCTGCCACAGTATTGCTTATAGTGATCTGGAAGCGAGACTGTTGCAGGGTAGATGGGGTGCTGGAGTGTGGGAGAGGGGTGGGCATCTCCACTTGAAGAATGTGAAAAGCAGCGTTTACGCATTCTGCTTAGAGATAGCGAAGGAAATGTTTTTTCATTAGTTTTTGTAACATAAATAATGTTTTCCACGCCGATAAATGAATGAATTTGTTCTCCTCAGATATTACAATTGTAGAATAAATCAGTCCAACTATTAGATAAAGGCAGCATTTAGAATGGGTACTCTATCCATTTGTTTAGTGTGTGGTTTTATAGTGAAAGCTAAGAACTATAAACCTTAAGAAAATAGTAAATTAATTTCCAGCTTTCCTTGTTTACTTAATATTTCTACAACAATACTTAGTGTTGCTAAAATGTTTTGTTTAAGGGAGCAAGTTTAAGCTCAAGACATTTATTCATAGACTTATATCTACTTACTCCTACGTTTTCTACATTACAACAGTGATCACACTACAAAAAAGTACTTCATTGGCTGTTAAGCACTTTGGGACATCCTGAGTTCATGAAAGGTGTTCGATAAATGCAATTTTTTCTTTCTTTTTCTTTTAGAAACTGTTAATCTCCAATAACTCCAGCTCTGATGAAAGGACATCGACCTGTTTCTCTCTGGAGCAATACTGTCTGACCTGCTGAGTGTTTTCAAGCATTTTCTATTTTGATTTCAGATTTCCAGATCAGCAGTATGTTACTTTTGTTTTATTATGCTACCGTCCTTTGAGAATTTGCTGCCAACACTATATTATTACCGGCTGTTTTGAGTTATCTCTCAAACATACATAAATAAATGTAGCTGCTATAATCCTTCAGAAAAAGGTTACATCACGTAAATAAAAAGTGAACAATGGCAATTATTCAAATCTCAAATTTTCATTAATCGTAGATGTAATATGCTGCATTTATTAAATAAATCTCTCAGCAACTTTTACAAACTGCAATGAGGTATATTCTGGTTTTGGCGGTGTTGGTTGAGGGAGGAATGTTGATCAGAATGCTGGAAGAACTCATTTCTGAATGTTGTCGTAGGATGTTTTACGTTCACCTGTGCAAGCAGAGGTGCCCTTGGATTAATATCTCATCCAAAAGACTGCACCTCTGACAATGTAACTCTCCATCAGAAACCTTAGACTGGAGTATATGTTTGTCTCCTGGAATGTGTTTTGACCCCATGACCTTGTGACTTAGAGCCAAGCTTGTCAAAGTAGATGGTGGAATTTTCTTTATATCTCTATGATGTTACAAACCATATCTCCAGTCGTCATTACTTGGCTCAGAAAGCAAGCTGATGGCTGTTTGGATCTGCAAAGATACTTGTACTGATTTAACTGGTTTTCCTTTCACTGGTTCCTTTTAATTGGTAGGTTTGGCTGTCTGCTCATTGATGCTTTCCCATGTCCTGAGCAGTTTTTCATTAGACGTTTATCTGCTCTTTTTGCTTGCTTTTGCTTGTTACGTTGTCCACATGTTCAGTGGTGACTTACTGCAGTTTAATGAGTATGAGATTTGAGCCAATCAGGTGTAAGTGTGATGCATAATTTTTTTAATATTCGTTCATAGGATGTGGGCGTCGCTGGCTAGGCCAGCATTTATTGCCCATGAGAAGATGGTGATAAGCTGCCTTCTTGAACTGCTGCAGTCCATGTGGGGTAGGTACACCCACAGTGCTGTTAGGAAGGGAGTTCCAGGATTTTGACCCAGTTGCAGTAAAGGAACGGCAATATAGTTCCAAGTCAGGATGGTGTGTGACTTGGAGGGGAACTTGCAGGTGATGGTGTTCACATGCATTTGCTGCCCTTGTTCTTCTAGGTGGTAGAGGTCGCAGGTTTGGAAGGGGCTGTCAAAGCAGCCTTGGTGTGTTGCTGCAGTGCATCTTGTAGATGGTACACACTGCTGCCGCTGTGCATTGGTGGTGGAGGAAGTGAATGTTTGTGGATGGGGTGCCAATCAAGCAGGCTGCTTTATCCTGGATGGTGTTAAGCTTCTTGAGTGTTTTTTTTCAGAGATACAGCACTGAAACAGGCCCTTCGGCCCACCAAGTCAGTGCCGACCAGCAATCACCCATTTATACTAATCCTACATTAATCCCATATTCCCTACCACATCCCCACCATTCTCCTACCACCTACCTACACTAGGGGCAATTTACAATGGCTAATTTACCTATCAACCTGTTTGTTGGAGCTGCACCCATCCAGGCAAGTGGAGAGTCATACAGAGATACAGCACTGAAAGAGGCCCTTCGGCCCACCGAGTCTGTTACAACCATCAGCCACCCATTTATACTAATCCTACATTAGTCCCATATTCCCTACCACATCCCCACCTTCTTTCAATTCTCCTACCACCTACCTACACTAGGGGCAATTTACAATGGCCAATTTACCTATCAACCTGCAAGTCTTTGGCTGTGGGAGGAAACCAGAGCACCCGGCAGAAACCCACGTGGTCATAGGGAGAACTTGCAAACTCCTCACAGGCAGTGCCCAGAACCGAACCAGGGTCGCTGGAGTTGTGAGGCTACAGTGCTAACCACTGTGCCACTGTGCATGAGTATTCCATGAGTATTCCATCACACTCCTGACTTGTGCCTTGTAGATTGTGGACAGGCTTTGGGGAGTCAGGAGGTGAGTTACTTGCTGCAGGATTTCTAGCTTCTACCTGCTCTTGTGGCTACGTTATTTATATGGCTACTCCAGTTCACTTTCTGGTTAATGGTAACCCCCGGGATGTTGATAGTGGGGGAATTCAGCGATTATAATTCCATTGAATGTCAAGGCAAGATGGTTAGATTCTATCTTGTTGGAGATGGTCATTGCCTGGCACTTGTGTTGGGGCGTATGTTACTTGCCATTTCTGACCTCATGATGGAGGGAAGGTCATTGATGAAGCAGCTGAAGATGGTTGGGCCTAGGACATTACCCTGAGGAACTCCTGCAGTGATGCCCTGGAGGTCAGATGATTGACCTCCAACAACCACAACCATCTTCCTTTGTGCTAAGTATGACTCCAACCAGAGGAGTATTTTCCCCCTGGGTCCCATTGATTCCAGTTTTGCTAGGGGTCCTTGATGCCATACTCGGTCAAATGCTGCCTTGATGTCAAGGGCAGTCACTCTCAACTCACCTCTTGAGTTCAGCTTTTTTGTCCATGTTTGAACCAAGGCATGCCAAATGTGCTGCTTGAAATATGAGAAAGGCAAACATCACATTTTAGCATCAGACCTGAGGCAGGACTTTTATTTTGAATTGAAAAAAATTCTATCCCTAAAAGGTGACTTGGAAGATGCAACTAATTGTGTACTTACAAGGTAAGATGTAATACTGAATGCGCCCTTGATGGGCTCAACATCTGACAAGACAGTTTCATTGAACTATATGAAAGGAATTACTGAGAAACATGCTGTAACCTTGAATATCCGTTGGCAGATAGGGAGCTGTTTTTTGTAACAACAAATGAGAAAACCAAACAATTGTGGTTGTACATGTCGGCTTTTATTAATGCTGCATGCAAACAACCTGCTTTCAGAAAGTGCCTTTAACATTGAAACCATCCGGCAGTGCTTTACACAAGGGCAGGTTAGGACAGGTGACCAAATGCTTAATCAAAAAGATGGGTTTTGGGAAGGTTATTAAAGGAGAGTTGGAAGGATTCAGGGAGGAAGAACCAAAGAGAGGCTGAGACAGGGATTATCTCCATTCGCGGGGTGGAGATAGGGGATATGTAGCTCGCAGCACAGGATACAGGAAGCAAGGCTAAAGGAGGTAGGGTGAGATGAGGCTATACAAGGATTTGAAATCAAGCGTAAGGATTTTAAATTCAGTGTATGTGGAAATAGGGAGCCAGTACACTGACACTTTGTTGAGCAGGATGAGAACTTTCATAGGATCAGGAGATGAATTTCACTGTATTGCTAAATTTCACAAAGTGTTGGGTGGCCACTGATGGCGTCCGTCTGGCCATCTGGGCATCGGATTCCTTCTCCTCCGATGCCACAACTTGCTCCTGTTCATGTACACACTGTAGAGTCAGAGAGTCCTACAGCATAGAAACAGGCCCTTCGGCCCATCGTGTCTGTGCCGACCATCAAGCATCAACCAATTCCAATCCCATTTTCCAGCACTTGGCCTGTAGCCTTGTATCCTATGGCGTTTCAAGTGCTCATTTAAATACTTCTTAAATGTTGTGAGGGTTCCTGCCTTGACCACCCCTTCAGGCAATGCGTTCCAGATTCCAACCACCCTCCGAGTGAAATTCTTTTTCCTCAAATCCCCTGTAAACCTCCTGCCCCTTACCTTAACCTTACCTTAAACTATAACTAATGATTTCTTAGGATCATTGTCACAATTTCTCATGGATTCATTATACAAATCAGTGAATGTTTAAGTGCTGAATTCAAACGGAAGCATTTAATAAATGTAGCACATCTTTACTGCAGCGACCCTCAGCCACTGTGTTCTCCATGACCTTATTTTTTGATGGAGGTAGGAATATGTTTCAATCATCTCTGGCTCCAGCAGTCACAATGGTTAAACTCTAGACATGTCTCTGTCTGCATCCTGGTGTTCTGTCACCTGCGAAGAAAGGACACCGCCTGGAAAGATGCCCAGATATCTGAGGTCATCCAGCCAGTGCAAGTGTTGACACTTTGGAGAAGATCTTTACTGGAAAAGGTCTGGGCTTTTTCACACTCACTTTGTCATTGCATACCTACTGGAAATAGCTGAGAGGTACATATGCTGAGAGAGCTGCTGAGAGCCAACTGAAGATGTTAGTTATCTAAAGGGCTGACCCAACTGAATAATACCTGAGGGATTGATGACATCAGCTTGACCCGGCAGCTAAATATTCTTTTGGGTAATTTCCTTTTCCATGCATAACTCGTTAAAAAAATGATTAGAAAATTATTAAAAGGAGGGGAGTTTACCATAAGTTAAGGTAATGGTGCTTGAAGTGCAATTTGTTCTACTTTTACCACACTCTTGTCAATTTTTTTTCTATATATTCATGGCATGTGGGCATCATCGGATTTGTCGCGCTTTTTGTGGCAAGGCCAGCATTTATTGCCCACCCTAATTGTCCTTGAGAAGCTGGTGGTGAGCTGCCTTCTTGAAGCTCTGAAGACCATATAGTAAAGGTACACCCACAGTGCTGTTAGGAAGGGAGTTCCAGGATTTTGACCAGGCGACAGTGAAGGAACGACGATATAGTTCCAAGTCAGGATGGTGTGTGGCTTGGAGGGGAACTTGCAGGTGGTGGTGTTCCCAAGCATCTGCTGCCCTTGACCTTCTAGGTGGTAGAGGTCACAGGTTTGGAAGGTGCTGTCAAAGCAGCCTTGGTGTGTTGCTGCAATGCATCTTATAGATGGTATATTGGTGGAGGGTACATCTTGTAAATTTGTGTTATTTTATCCAAGCTATGAGCCTGATTTTATACTCACTACGCAGGGTGGAATTTCAATCCTGACATTTTTTCAAAGCGGTAAAAATGGCCCAAAAACTGAGGTCCACAAAGGAACATAGGATATGATAAATGAAAAAAAGACCAAGGTCCATCTAGTTCTTATTGACCATCCTGGTGTAGTTGCATGTTGTAACGATCATGGAGTTGTTGACCAATCATTGCAATCAATCTCTATCAATTAGTCCACAACAAACGCAGACATGACATTAGGAAAACCTCAGTGATGGAAATCCTAAAATTTCCACTCTAACATTACAGTGGGAGCATCATCATCACATGGACTGCAATAGTTTAAGCAGAAGGTCTATCGCCACCTCCTCAAGACAACTAGGGACAGGCAATAAATGTAGCCTTGCCAACACCATCCACATCCTGAGAACAAATATTAAAATTCCACACAAAGTTCACCAAAGTTCAATGAGAAGTGCAGGAAAGCATGTCAGGAGCAGCACCAGGCGCAACTAAAAATGAGTTGCCAACCTCGTGAAGCTGCAACACAGGACGACATGCATGCTGAACAATGGAAGCAGCATGCGATAGACAGAGCTAAGCAATCCCATAAGCAATGGATCAGATCAAAGCTCTACAGTCCTGCCACATCCAGTTGTGAACGGTGGTGGACAACTGAACAACTAACCAGAGGAGCAGGCTCCACAAAAATCCCCATCCTCAATGATGGGGAGCCCAGCACATCAGTGCAAAAGACAAGGCTTATGCATTTGCATCCATCTTCAGCCAGAAGTGCTGAGTGAATGATCCATTGTCGCCTCCTCTGACAGATGTCAGTCTTCAGCCAATTCGACTCACTTCACATGATATAAAGAAACAGCTAAAGGCACCAGATACAGCAAAGGCTATGGGCCTTGACAACATCTTGGCTGTGGTCCTGAAGACTTGTGCTCCAGAACTAGCCACACCCCTAGCCAAGCTGCTCCAGTACAGTTACAGCAGTGGCATCTTCTGGCAATGTGGAAAGTTGCCCAGGTATGTCCCATCCAAAAAAAGCGCGACAAATCCGAATCAGCCAATTACCGTCCTATCAGTCCACTCTCAATCATCAACAAGGTACCAAAAGATGTCGTTGATAGTGCCATCAAGCGGCACTTACTGAGCAACAACTTGCTCATTGATGCTCAGTTTGGGTTCTGCCACGGCCACTCGGTTCTAGACCGTACAGCCTTGGTACAAAAATGGATAAAAGAGCTGAACTCAAGAGGTGAGGTGACAGTGACTGCCCTTGACATCAAGGCAGCATTTGACCAAGTGTGGAATCAAGGAGCCCTAACAAAACTGGAGTCAATGGGAATTAGAGAGTGACACTGTTTGGAGTCATACCTAGCACAAAGGAAGATGGTTGTGGTTGTTGGAGGTCAATCATCTGAGCTCCAGGACATCACTGCAGGAGTTCCTCAGGGTAGTGTCCTAGGCCCAACCATAAAGAAACAAAGAACAAAGAAAATTACAGCACAGGAACAGGCCCTACGGCCCTCCAAGCCTACGCCGATCCAGATCCTCTATCTAAACCTGTCGCCTATTTTCTAAGGATCTGTATCTCTTTACTTCCTGCCCATTCATGTATCTGTCTAGATACATCTTAAAAGACACTATCGTGCCCGCGTCTACCACCTCCGCTGGCAACGCGTTCCAGGCACCCACCACCCTCTGCGTAAAGAACTTTCCACGCATATCCCCCCTAAACTTTTCCCCTTTCACTTTGAACTCGTGTCCCCTAGTAATTGAATCCCCCACTCTGGGAAAAAGCTTCTTGCTATCCAACCTGTCTATACCTCTCATGATTTTGCACACCTTAATCAGGTCCCCCCTCAACCTCCGTCTTTCTAATGAAAATAATCCTAATCTACTCAACCTCTCTTCATAGCTAGTGCCCTCCATACCAGGCAACATCCTGGTGAACCTCCTCTGCACCCTCTCCAAAGCATCCACATCCTTTTGGTAATGTGGCGACCAGAACTGCACGCAGTATTCCAAATGTGGCCGAACCAAAGTCTTATACAACTGTAACATGACCTGCCAACTCTTGTACTCAATACCCCGTCCGATGAAGGAAAGCATGCCGTATGCCTTCTTGACCACTCTATTGACCTGCATTGCCACCTTCAGGGAACAATGGACCTGAACACCCAAATCTCTCTGTGCATCAATTTTCCCCAGGACTTTTCCATTTACTGTATAGTTCACTCTTGAATTGGATCTTCCAAAATGCATCACCTCGCATTTGCCCTGATTGAACTCCATCTGCCATTTCTCTGCCCAACTCTCCAATCTATCTATATTCTGCTGTATTCTCTGACAGTCCCCTTCACTATCTGCTACTCCACCAATCTTAGTGTCGTCTGCAAACTTACTAATCAGACCACCTATACTTTCCTCCAAATCATTTATGTATATCACAAACAACAGTGGTCCCAGCACGGATCCCTGTGGAACACCACTGGTCACACGTCTCCATTTTGAGAAACTCCCTTCCACTGCTACTCTCTGTCTCCTGTTGCCCAGCCAGTTCTTTATCCATCTAGCTAGTACACCTTGGACCCCATGCGCCTTCACTTTCTCCATCAGCCTACCATGGGGAACCTTGTCAAACGCCTTACTGAAGTCCATGTATATGACATCTACAGCCCTTCCCTCATCAATCAACTTTGTCACTTCCTCAAAGAATTCTATTAAGTTGGTAAGACATGACCTTCTCTGCACAAAACCATGTTGCCTATCACTGATAAGCCCATTTTCTTCCAAATGGGAATAGATCCTATCCCTCAGTATCTTCTCCAGCAGCTTCCCTACCACTGACGTCAGGCTCACCGGTCTATAATTACCTGGATTATCCCTGCTACCCTTCTTAAACAAGGGGACAACATTAGCAATTCTCCAGTCCTCCGGGACCTCACCCGTGTTTAAGGATGTTGCAAAGATATCTGTTAAGGCCCCAGCTATTTCCTCTCTCGCTTCCCACAGTAACCTGAGATAGATCCCATCCGGACCTGGGGACTTGCCCACCTTAATGCCTTTTAGAATACCCAACACTTCCTCCCTCCTTATGCCGACTTGACCTAGAGTAATCAAACATCTGTCCCTAACCTCAACATCCGTCATGTCCCTCTCCTCGGTGAATACCGATGCAAAGTACTCATTTAGAATCTCACCCATTTTCTCTGACTCCGCGTATAACTTTCCTCCTTTGTCCTTGAGTGGGCCAATCCTTTCTCTAGTTACCCTCTTGCTCCTTATATATGAATAAAAGGCTTTGGGATTTTCCTTAACCCTGTTTGCTAAAGATATTTCATGACCCCTTTTAGCGCTCTTAATTCCTCGTTTCAGATTGCGCCTACAATCCCAATATTCTTTCAAAGCTTCATCTTTCTTCAGCCGCCTCGACCTTATGTATGCTTCCTTTTTCCTCTTAGCTCGTCTCACAATTTCACCTGTCATCCATGGTTCCCTAATCTTGCCATTTCTATCCTTCATTTTCACAGGAACATGTCTCTCATGCACGCTAATCAACCTCTCTTTAAAAGCCTCCCACATATCACATGTGGATTTACCTTCAAACAGCTGCTCCCAATCTACATTCCCCAGCTCCTGCCGAATTTTGATATAGTTGGCCTTCCCCCAATTTAGCACTCTTCCTTTAGGACCACTCTCGTCTTTGTCCATGAGTATTCTAAAACTTACGGAATTGTGATCACTATTCCCAAAGTAGTCCCCTACTGCAAATTTAAACCACCTGGCCGGGCTCATTCCCCAACACCAGGTCCAGTATGGCCCCTTCTCGAGTTGGACTATTTACATACTGCTCTAGAAAACCCTCCTGGATGCTCCTTACAAATTCTGCTCCATCTAGACCCCTAACACTAAGTGAATCCCAGTCAATGTTGGGAAAATTAAAATCTCCTATTACCACCACCCTGTTGCTCCTACATCTTTCCACAATCTGTTTACATATTTGTACCTCTATCTCACGCTCGCTGTTGGGAGGCCTGTAGTACAGCTTCAACATTGTTACCGCACCCTTCCTATTTCTCAGTTCTGCCCATATTGCCTCACAGCTCGAGTCCTCCATAGTGCCTTCCTTCAGCACAGCTGTGATATCCTCTTTGACCAGTAATGCAACTCCTCCACCCCTTTTACCTCCCTCTCTATCCCGCCTGAAGCATCGGTATCCTGGGATATTTAGTTGCCAATCATGCCCTTCCCTCAACCAAGTCTCAGTAATAGCAATAACATCATACTCCCAGGTACTAATCCAAGCCCTAAGTTTATCTGCCTTACCTACTACACTTCTTGCATTAAAACAAATGCACCTCAGACCACCAGTCCCTTTGCTTTCATCATCTGCTCCCTGCCTACTCTTTCCCTTAGTAACGCTGACTTCATTATCTAGTTCCTTACAGGCTTTAGTTACTACCTCCTTACTGTCCACTGACCTCATTTGGTTCCCATCCCCCTGCCACATTAGTTCAAACCCTCCCCAACAGCGTTAGCAAAAGCACCCCCAAGGACATTGGTTCCAGTCCGGCCCAGGTGTAGACCGTCCAATTTGTAATAGTCCCACCTCCCCCAGAACCGGTCCAATGTCCCAAAAATCTGAACCCCTCCCTCCTGCACCATCTCTCAAGCCACGCATTCATCCTAACTATTCTTTCATTTCGACTCTGACTATCACGTGGCACTGGTAGCAATCCTGATATTACTACCTCTGAGGTCCTACTTTTTAACTTGGCTCCTAACTCCCTAAATTCTGCTTGTCGGACCTCATCCCGTTTTTTACCTATATCATTGGTGCCTATGTGCACAACGACAACTGGCTGTTCACCCTCCCCCTTCAGAATGTTCTGCAGTCGATCTGAGACATCCCTGACCCGTGCACTTGGGAGGCAACATACCATTCGGGAGTCTCGTTTTCGACCACAGAACCGCCTATCCACTCCCCTTACAATCAAATCCCCTATGACTATAGCCCGTCCACTCTTTTTCCCGCCCTTCCGAACAGCAGAGCCAGCCACGGTGCCATGAACCTGGCTACTGCTGCCTTCCCCGGTGAGCCATCTCCCTCAACAGTATCCAAAACGGTATACCTGTTTTGGAGGGAGATGACCGCAGGGGACACCTGCGCTGCCTTCCTGCTCTTTCTCTGCCTTTTGGTCACCCATTCCCTTTCTCCCTCAGCAATCCTAATCTGCGGTGTGACCAATTCGCTAAACGTGCTATCCACGACCTCCTCAGCATCGCGGATGCTCCAAAGTGAGTCCATCCGCAGCTCCAGAGCCATCATGCGGTCTAACAAGAGCTGCAGCTGGACACACTTCCTGCACGTGAAGGAGTCAGGGACATCAGCCGTGTCTCTGAGCTCCCACATTGAGCAAGAGGAGCACAACACGGGTCTGAGATCTCCTGCCATTTTTAATCTTAAGCTTAACTTAGTCTGAAACTTAGATAAATGAAAAAGGAATGAAAAGTTTTTACCAATCACACGATAAAAAACAAAGTAGAAAAAGCCTTACCTTATCTACACACCACCGAGTCCTTTTTTTTTGGTTAGAGGAGGGCGGGTGGGAGACACTACCCATGTAGTGTCTCAGGTTCAGAAACGGCCCAAATATATAGGGTTTTACTTACCCAGCAGCCCCTTGGTCCGCCGAAAACAAAAGGAAATTAAGTTTAAGCTGAAACTGACCTTCCCAGCTGCTCACTCGCTCGCACTCTCTGCTCCCGAATAAGCTGCTGCAATGAAAGGCAAGTTATTTTAAACGGCCCAAATATATAGGGTTTTACTTACCCAGCAGCCCCTTGGTCCGCCGAAAACAAGAGGAAATTAAGTTTAAGCTGAAACTGACCTTCCCAGCTGCTCACTTGCTCGCACTCTCTGCTCCCGAATAAGCTGCTGCAATGAAAGGCAAGTTATTTTAAATGGCCCAAATATATAGGGTTTTACTTACCCAGCAGCCCCTTGGTCCGCCGAAAACAAAAGGAAATTAAGTTTAAGCTGAAACTGACCTTCCCAGCTGCTCACTCGCTCGCACTCTCTGCTCCCGAATAAGCTGCTGCAATGAAAAGCTGCAATGAAAAGAAAAAATTCTTCAGCTGCTTCATCAATGACCTTCCCTCCATCATAAGGTCAGAAGTGGGGATGTTTGCTGATGATTGCACAGTGTACAGCACCATTTGCAACTCCTCAAATACTGAAACAGTCCATGTCCACATGCTGTATGATCTGTAAGGTCTGTAAGATCTGTATGACATTTAGGTTTGGGCTGATAAGTGGCAAGTTACATTCGCGCCACACAAGTGCTAGGCAATGACCATCTCCAACAAGAGAGAGAATCTAACCATCTTGCCTTGATGTTTAATGACATTACCATTGCTGAATCTCCCACTATCAACATCCTGGGGCTTACCATTGACCAGAAACTGAACTGGATCAGCCACATAAATACCGTGGCTACAAGAGCAGGTCAGAGGCTGGGAATTCTGTAGCGAGTAAATCACCTCCTGACTCCCCAAAGCCTGCATCTTGTATATGGTACACACTGCTGCCACTGTGCATCCGCAGTGGAGGGAGTGAATGGTAAAGGTGGTGGATGGGGGTCCAGTCAAGCGGGCTGCTTTGTCCTGGATGGTATCAAGCTTCTTGAGTGTTGTTGGAGCTGCAGCCATCCAGGCAAGTGGAGAGTATTCCATCACACTCATGACTTGTTGTTAAATACGCAAATCAGTGGTTGCTATTTATATATTTATAAAAATGTTGGTTAAGATCAGGTCAGCTCAACAACAGATTTAAGAAGAGAAGTACAAAAAGGTGAGAGAGTGGCAGCTGAGACAATTGAAAGAATCCAACTCGAAAGGGAAGATGCAGGTCTCCTGATTCAAGAGAGGAATTCAAAAGCAGCAGAATAGCTGAGCAGTCAAGAGAGTGAAAGCTTTCTCCCCAGAGAAGAAATACAAACAGAAAATATACAAGTAATGTGAAACAAAGAGAAAGAAAATTAACTGTGGTGCATAGTAAAAATGAAGGAACGGTAATAAGAACTGGGATGAAATGAAATAGACTGAAGAGAAAAGGGAAACACTGTGAGAGACAATTTAGTGAAAAATCGATTGCAGGCTGGGATTCGGGGAGGAATTTAATACAGTCAGAGGAGTCAAGGCAAAGTGACAGATCACGTGCGTGTAACAACACAAAGCAAGGCTTAATTAGTTGAGGAACATGTTAATGCATCTAATTAATCATTCTGGGAATGAGGGGAAATCATTCTTTTTCTAATGAAAAGTAATAAAAACAAAACGCTGGCAATACATGGCAGGTCTGTAAATATCTGAGAAAAGAGAAGAGAGACTGCTTACTAACATCACTCAGCCCCAGAAAGAGGTAAACCTCCCTCCTTACCAACTGTATTAAGTAGATGAAAGCCTTTGTTAAAATAATGGATAAAGGAATTTCAAACAAATACTTCCACGTGTTTGCTAATTTTGAAGGCATGTCTTCAACCCTTTCATCTCTACATAATTGATAGGTAACAGATGAATTTAATGTTAATACAGGAGTCCTAGGGCGGGATTTTTGCGTAGGAGGTGGGCTCCTGGCACCAGGCCTGGCCTTTTCCTGCTCCCTGAGTCCCCCCACCCCGGAACAATTCTCCAGCCTTTTTACATCACATTTTCACGAGCTGGGACCCCATCCCTTCAAAGACGGGGATCCCGCCTCCATGTGTTGCTGGTCAATCAGAAGGTCAGCAGCTCAGCAGTATCAGCAGCGCCACTGGGAGTGGTGGCCACTGCTGGTACTGGGGAGGCCTTGGACCCAGACCCAGTGCTGGAACCCCAGACCAGACATAGGTGAGGCGGGGTCGCCGGGGCCAGTCTGGAAGGTCCCAGAGAGGTGGGGGTGGGAGAGATGAGGATGTAGTTGTACAGTTCAGGCGGAGGGGGTCCTGGGGAGGTGAAGTGGATCCCACAGATTGCCCATGGAGGAGGGACCACCCCCCCCAAGCCCGCAGGGAGTGTGCCTCATGTTGCAAAGTGACTTCCCTGTATGGCAGAGGACCCCCGCCCCGCCACTGGTAAGATCCCAGCAGTGACAGGAAGAGGCCCAATATTGGCTGTTAATAGGCCACTTAAGGGCCTTAATTGGTCTCTGGGTGGGAAGGCTGTCATTGGCCTATCCTGCTCCTGGGAAGATCACTTGGCAATGGGCTCCCCCGTTGCGATACTCGGTGCCCCCACGCCTCAGGGGGGCCCATTAAATCCTGGCCATAGAGTTTTAACCTCTTGTTGAACATTTTGTAAAGGGGCAGATTTCCTGGAGAACAGAGCTGAGACCACCTCATGGCTTTCAGCACTGAAGCCTGCAGCATGAAAAAGAGAGAACTTCAAAATCTTGCTGCATCCCTAGAGTTAGAGATCTGCATCATGAGGAAAGACCGAACAGACTTGAGGGGAATTTTAACTCTTCCGGCCTGGCGAAAACTGGGTGGAATGGCAATTAAAATCCAATTGGTGACTTTTTGGGTGGTGAATGGTTGGCATGGTCAGAGTGTGTACTTGATCACATGACCACATGCAAGGCCCCAAATTGGCTCCCTTGCCTCATCTGAATGGAATAAGTGAGCTGTCAGCTTAACCCGTTGGTTGGCAGCCCTCCTAATGATGAGTGTGAACATTGCATTCCCTTGATGCCATTTAAAGGCACTCTGCACCTCTTAAATTGGAGGTGCATTTTGGCTGCATGCAACTGAAGTCAATGTCTGAACATAGTAGGCAAAGGAAAAGCTGCAAGGGGTTTTTGCTTGGAGATATTGATGCAGGAGAGACGTCCTCTGTCAATCCAGTGGAACAAAGATCCCAAGGCAAGCAGCCTGGCACACCTGGCCTGAGATGACATAGTGAGTGAATGGCAGAAGCATCATACCGTGGACCTGGCTGCAAAAAGAAAGATGTTTAGTGATCTGACAAGGCTATCTAAGGTCAGCCTACTAACTGATATCTCTCATTACTCTCTTCTGGTATTGCGCTACCTGTTACCTCAACACTTACAACCTTTTCCTCCCCCCCGATTTCTATCACTCTGCTCCAATCACTGCGACACATTTCATTCCACTGCCTTGTGCTCCTATTGCAGCAAACAGCACCTACTACTCTCCTATAACTTCTCTTACTCTCTCACACATGTACCATATTTCACTCACCAGCAAGACTATTCTACCCTGACATACACATCCTTAAAGGACTCAGCTACCACCAATGCACTTCCTTCTTTCCTGCAGGGCAAGCTCGTATGCAATAAGAGGGAGCAGATAGCCACAGAAGGAAGACGAGCAAACCATACATGTCCTATTGTTGAGTTCCGAAGAAGGGTCACTGACCCGAAACGTTAACTCTGCTTCTCTTTCCACAGATGCTGCCAGACCTGCTGAGTGATTCCAGCATTTCTTCTTTTTGATACATGTCCTATTCTCACTTGTAGAGGTGTGATGGACATTGTGGCCAGGAGGTGTGTCAGTGACGTGTCATCTGCTGAGGCTGTAGATTATATCCCCAGGCTGTACAACCACCTTTCCCGTGTTCCCTTCTTATTGAAATATCACCCTCACACCCTATGCATGACAAAGTGCTGCTGCTTTCTGTAGCGTTCATCTCATTATGCTTGCCCTTGCCTCTAACTGTTAACTCTTGTCCCTTCAACAGAAACTCAACAGTGTGCTAACAGAGGAAGAAAAGAACAAAGAACAGTACAGCACAGGAACAGGCCATTCGGTCCTCCAAGCCTGCGCCGATCTTGATGCCTGTCTAAACTAAAACCTTCTGCACTTCCGGGGACCGTATCCTTCTATTCCCATCCTATTCATGTATTTGTCAAGATGCCTCTTAAACATCGCTGTTGTACCTGCTTCCACCACCTCCCACGGCAGCAAGTTCCAGGCACTCACCACCCTCTGTGTAAAGAACTTGCCTCGCACATCCACTCTAAACTTTGCCCCTTGCACCTTAAACCTATGTCCCCTGGTAACTGACTCTTCTACCCTGGGAAAAAACTTCTGACTATCCACTCTGTCCATGCCACTCATAACTTTGTAAACCTCTATCATGTCGCCCCTCCACCTCCGTCGTTCCAGTGAAAACAATCCGAGTTTATCCAGCCTCTCCACATAGCCAATGCCCTCCAGACTAGGCCACATCCTGGTAAACCTCTTCTGTACCCTCTCCAAAGCCTCCACGTCCTTCTGGTAGTGTGGCGACCAGAATTGTATGCAATATTCCAAGTGTGGCCTAACTAAGGTTCTGTACAGCTGCAGCATGACATGCCAATTTTTATACTCTATGTCCCGACCGATGAAGGCAAGCATGCCGTATGCATCCTTGACTACCCTATCCACACGTGTTGTCACTTTCAGTGACCTGTGGACCTGTACGCCCAGATCTCTCTGTCTGTCAATACTCCTAAGGGTTCTGCCATTTACTGTATACTTCCCACCTGTGCTGGATCTTCCAAAACACATTACCTCATATTTGTCCAGATTAAACTCCAACTGCCATTTCTCCGCCCAAGTCTCCAACCGATCTATATCCTGCTGTATCCTTTGACAATCCTCATCATTATCCGCAACTCCACCAACCTTTGTGTCGTCCGCAAACTTACTAATCAGACCACCTACATTTTCCTCCAAATCATTTAAACATACTACAAAAGGCAATATGTGTCACTTGACTGTACCTTTATTGGCATCAAATTAGAGCTTGGACACCGGCACCTCATCTCGCTCAGAGGGTCGGTTAGAGGGGTCTGTTCTGGGAGATGCACCCAGCAGTAGTGTGCAAGAGCAAGGCCAGGGAATTAGGTGGCCCGGGAAGCAGCCTACTGGAGGGAGAGATGGTATCCTAGCCCTGCTGCAGAGGCCATAGATGAAGACTTCAAGAGCGTACCATACATAAGAAAACTGACAGCAACACACAAGCACACTGGCTTGCCTGTCAACCAGTTTTCTCAACAGTCTGTTCCTGCTGATGTCGAGAATCTCTCACTGATAAAACTTATTCTGCATTTGTTCTCAGGTTTGTAGCTTGCACTGAATTTCTCCACTACCTATATCAGGGCATCTTGAACTTTTTCCCTTCTGATTCAAGCTAAGCTACCTCCTTTAATGCAGGAAAAAAACACAAAGTGCTGGAAATACTCAGCAGGTCTGGCAGTATCTGTGGAGAGAGAAACAGAGTTGATGTTTCGAGTCGAATGAGACACTTCTTCAGAACCAGTCTTAAATTTGCTTTTCATGTTTTGCTATTGGATGGAGCTGTTCATTATTCTACCATTAACATTCTCTCTTGGACTAATACTTTGTCTTTTACTACATCTATTGTCACTCCCTTTGCCTTTTGTTCCTTTGTCATTTAATCTCTCCTGCCCTCTACCCTATCACTGACCTTTCCTTTTATTCTTCCTCCCCTTCCCACCTTTCAGCGGCATAAAACCCATCACATTAAGAGTTCTTAAGAATAATCATATCTGACTTGAAATGTTAACTCTGTTTCTCTCCCCATAGATGCTGCCAGACCTATTGAGTATTTCCAGCACTTTCTGTTTTTATTTCAGATTTCCAGCATCCACAGTATTTGTCTTTTATTTCCTTTACTGCATATCCTGCAGCAAGACATCCAACATGTCTTCCTCAAATGGGGAAGCTCACTCCGTGGGGGGAATTTTATGCTCTTGCCCACGTCGAATTTGGCAGTGGGGAGAGCATATAATCCAGAGGGAAGGTGGTGCAGGGAGACCACCTTCCAGCCTCCACTCAAATTATATCCAGGGTGGGAAGGCCTTTGAATGGCCTTCCGCACTGCTGCCAATTGAGACCCTTAAGTGGGAAACTAATGCACAATTAAAGCCTCATCCCGCCGCTGCCAGAATTAGCCCAGCAGTGGCCAGGCCTGTCACCACACAGGGAGCACGGCAAGAAAAACCATGTGGGTTTTTGCCGACTCCGATGGCGGGGGGGACAGAGACTGGGATTGGTCCCTCGTTAAAAGGCACTTAGTCCTTGAATGAGAGACTCGTATCAAGAAGGGGAGGGGTGTGCTGAGAGCCACCCCTGCCCTTGCTGCTGATCCCCTCTACACCACTGTCCCCTGTAACTCCACCCTGTGAAACCCCTCCCACTGAGACTTACCTGTGGCCTGGGTCCAGGGCTTTGGGTGGGTGCTCTACCGGCAGCAGCCACCGCCTCCGCTTGGCGCTCTTCAGTTAAAGAGCTGCTAGCCTCTGATTGGCCGACAGCTCTCAGCAGGTGCGACTTGCACCACCGGGGTCCTTAATCCTAGCGAAGGCCCACCGCTGTCCACTTAAGTGCCTAATTGGCACTTGATCTGGCGGGACCTCCCCAGAAGAGGTGACGCAGGGCTCTCGCTGGTGCTTTTGCTGGTGGTTGAGACCCCCGCTGCCCAGATAAAATCCAGGCCCATATCTTCCCTGAAATAAACTGGTGGCTAATGTTTGCCCCAACAAACAGCAATTGCTCCCCATGTCTTCAATAATTTTTGTTGAACAAAAGATCCCTTCTCTTTGAATGGAAAGAAGCAGCCCTTTAACAGCTGGACAAAAAGGCCAATTTTAGCACCCAGGCTGAGATCAGAAGGACCTCAGCACAGACTCGGGTCCAAATCTGGGACTTTCCTACTCTGCTTTTATCACATTACTGGATGCACTTACTGAGTGACTGGTGCCTGTGAGGGGGGACATTTTCCTCATTTCCGTTTACAAACTTGAACAGTATAATTGTTTAGATTTTTTGGGGTTATTAATTATCGGGTGCGCATTCAAGCATAGAACCTTCACCGAAAGTCAAAAGCTTTAAGTCCCCATCGACGTGAATCGTAGGCGATGATAACAGATCTCATAATGCATCACATATAGTAATTAATTAGGAGTTAAATTCAAGTTTGCAAATGCTAATTAGGATAATTGGAACTCAGACATTTCTCCGTAACTCCAAAACAGCTTACATTGGCTTTCTGAACCCTGGAGATTATAATCATTTTCCCATTACTGATCACAGATTATACTCATTAGGCCAAATGTGCAAATACAAAACAGATTAATTAGAACAGAAAATTGCCTACACTGTGACCGAAGATATTTAACTACTGCTTTTGATGAAAATTGAAACCAACCATGGTATTAGGGATGAGGAATTAATGTGATATGCAAATGATCACAATTTTCATATGCAAAATATAGTAATTTAAATTTTATCTTATATCTATGAACAGCCAATAATATCAGAAGATTCTGGCCATTGGTCCCTGATGCCTAAATAATTACCAACACTTAATGAGCTCAGGCCAGCTCTCATGATATTAAACCTGTTGGGATTGCACCGTTTCTGTCACTGCACCATGCTCAGAACTAATTTAACTCGATAATTGTTGTGCTTTGATACGAGTCTGGTCCCCTTGGCGAGATATTAAAAAAACCCTCTGCATCATGGCAGACGTTTATTGCCGGGAGTGGCGATGGAACAGACATGTTGTTGTCCTGAGAGAGGGTGACATGCACCACTCCATTCATCACTCTGGCTGTCGTGTGGGAGAGCAGAGTGCAGGAGGCCAATGACAACGACCCCTGGGCTCACCTGTCCTTCTGAATTCGTGCAGATGTTGGATCCCAGAGGCTGAATGGTGGAAGTCTGAGTTTGTGACAAAGCTGCATGAGGTGGTAAACCATATCCCGAGTGTAAGGGCCTAACTGCAGCACCCATGAAGGTGACCACGCTCTCTATGGTACTGTCGAGTAATGATACCCTGTGACAGAACACCACACAAGGTTCCTCCAGACTTTCAGACATTGTGCAGCAGCTCCTTGGCAGGTTTTCTAATACCTCATACAATTGCGCGTGTGCAGAAAATAACCTTTGGAAACACGGCACTTAAATTCAGCATCACTGTTGACCTCAGGAGAGTTTGGAACCAAGCTTGCCCTGAGTCTCCTTGGCTGTCTTTTCCACTACTCCCTGTTCCTTCACCAAGAGTAGACCGCTCTAGCTCGGTATCTATCCGACCCAGGTGCCATGTTCTGTCCTGGTGCTTAGGAGGGATGGAACAAGTGATGATGCTTTTTTTGGAGTCTGCTTTCACATCCTCTTCTACCAGGTCCAGATGTTGAGAAGCACCTTGAAAAAGGGGAAAAGAACAACAGACAGAATGGCACTGAAAGAGCAGCAGTGCGTCAGTAATGTGGCTGTTTCGTATTTGTGAGGCTTCTTCATGGAATTTGTATCCTCAGAGCAGCAATTTGTGATCAGGATGAGGAGGTGCTGGACAGGTTGAACTTAAGAAGCAGTTATCAAAGGAGTGCAATAATTAGAATCTGTTACCAGGTGCAGACAGAATGCTGTTGGATCCTGTTGCAACGGCAGCAAGCAACAGGTGAGTATGCAACTGAAATGAAGGAGAGTTGGTGCACATTCCCATGTGACTGGTGGCAATAATGACCAGATAATCTGTTTTTGCGATGTTATTTGACTGATAAATATTGAAAAGGACACTGAGGAGAACTCCCCTGTTTTCTTTGAAATAGTGTTATGGAACCATTTACATCCACTGGAAAGGGCAGATGGGGCCTTGGTTTAATATTTCATCCCAGGGCTCCTCAGTCGTGCTGTGAAGAGTGAGCCTGGATTATGTGTTTAAATCTCTGAAGGAGGGAGTTAGTGGGATAGAGAACAACTACAACAGGCCACCAAAGATTAATTGCAGGAATAAGGAAAGAAATTATGAAGGATTGGAGATTGTAATCATTACTTTATTACGATTTACTTTTTTTTACCCTCGAGTATTTGGTTCTTACTTCGGTGCAATGGAAGGAGCTGATTGATTGGGAAGATCTATAAATAAAGAGAACTAAAATCTTAAAATAAATACCTAAAGCACATACCTGTGTACTTAAGAAATGTATAACTCCTAGTTGTAGGTGGTACTAGCATTTAAATTGTAGTAAATTGTGGTATACATAGGAACTATTCTAAGCTAATTAAGCAAGTAAGTAAATTAAATGAACTAAATAACATAAGTGACAATGGCAGGACAGGTATTGTGTTGCAGTTGTGGAATGTGGGATCTCCTGGACACCAACGCGATCCAGGACAAACACAACTGCAAAAAGTGTAAGCAGCTAGAGGAGTTCTGCATCTGGAAGCTGAACTGCAGACATTGCGCAACATCAGGGAGGTGGAGAGATACTTAGACACTTTGTACCAGAAGACGGTCACACGCCTTAGAATAGGGTCATCTGTTTTGGTCAGCAGTGAGGGACAGGAGGATGCGACCCTGAGTGAGGCAGGTAAAGGAACCGAGCAGACAGTATTGGAGGAGCCTCAGACTTTGCAATTGTCAAACAGGTTTGAGGTGCATGTAACCTTTGTGGACAAAAGTGAGTTCTGCAGGGTGGATGAGCAGACTGACCATGGCATCATGGTACAGGAAGCCGTTCAAGTGGGGAGAGCAAAAAGGAAAGTAGTGGGAGTAGGGGATAGCATAGTGAGGGGGATTGACACTGTTCTCTGCAACAAAGAGCAAGAGTCCAGAAGGCTGTGTTGCCTGACCGGTGCCAGGGCTCAGGCCATCTGCTCAGGGCTGGAGAAGAATTTACAGTGCGAGGGGGAGGATCCGGTCATCATGGTCCATATAGGTACCAACGACATAGGCAGGACAAGGAAAGAGGTTCTGCATAGTCAGTATGAGGAGCTTAGGCACCAAATTAAGAAGCAGAACCTCAAAGGTAATAATGTCTAGATTATTACCTGAGCCACATGTAAACTGGCCTAGGGAAAATAAGATTAGAGAATGATGCATGGCTCAAAGACTGGTGTGGTAGAAGTGGGTTCTGGTTAGTGGGGCACTGGCACCAGTATTGGGAAAAGTGGGGGCTGTACTGTTGGGACCGTATACACCTGAACTGTGCGAGCTGCATAACTAGGGAAGTAGAGAGGGTTTTAAACTAAATAACAGGGGCAAGGGATCAAATTTGGGAAGATGTGGCAAATCAAAAAATAGAGACAAGGCAAGTGAGAGAGTATTAATATGGGAAATGATAAACAGACCGTGACAGGAAGGGGCAGAGAGTATAAATCTAAAAGTAAATCAGCAGATAAGGCTAGAGGTTCCAAAAATAAAAAAAAGACAAAAACGAAAGACCCTGAATGCATGTAGCATTCAAAACAAAACAGATGAACTGGTAGCGCAAATAGAAAAAAATAAATACAATCTGATAGCCATTGCAAAGACACAGCTGCAGGATGACATAGATTGGGAACTGAATATTGAAGGGTACATGGCATTTAGGAAGGATAGGAAGCTAGGAAAAGGTGGAGGGGTGCTCTGTTAATTAATGATGATATTAGCACAATAGAGAGGAATGACCTAAGTTCAGGAAACCAGGATGCAGAAGCGGTTTGGGTAGAGATGAGAAATGATAAAGGCAAGAAGTCACTTGTGGGAGTGGTGTACAGGTTCCCTAACAGTAACCACATGGTAGGAAGGCGTATAAAGGAAGAAATAATGGGAACTTGTCAGAAAGGTATGGTGATAATCATGGGGGATTTTAATCTGTATATAGACTGGAAAGGTAGCCTAGATGAGAATGTTTTTCGGATAGTTTATTAGAACAACATGTTCGGGAGCCAATCAGTGAGCAGGCTCTACTAGACCTGGTATTGTACAACAAGATAGGATTAATTCAGGACCTCATAGTGAAGGCGCCCCTACGCAGCAGCAATCATAATATGATTGAATTTTACATTCAGTTTGAGGGAGAGAAGAGTGGGTCTAAGACTAGTATTTTAAACTTAAATAAGGGCACTATGAGGACATGAAAGCAGAGATAGCTAAAGTGAACTGGCAAATTAGGTTAAGGGACAGGTCAATAGAGATGCAGTGGCAGACATTTAAGGGGATATTTCAGAATACACAGAATAGATACATTCCAACGAGAAAGGAAAATTCCAAGGGGAGGACCCACTATCCACGGTTAACTAAAAAGTTAGAGACAGTATAAAACCTAAAGAAAAAGCATATAATTGTGCAAAAATGGGTGGCAGGTCAGAAGATTGGACAGAATATGAAAAGAGCAAAAAATGACTAAAAGATTAATAAGGAGGGAAAAATTAGAATACAAGAGAAAGATAGTAATATAAAAACAAATAGTCAGAGTTTCTATAGATATTTAAAAAAGAAAAGAATTAACAAGGTGAGGGTTGGTCCTATAGAAAGTGAATCTGGGCAATTAATGATGGAAAATAAGGAATAAAAACAAGAAATGCTGGAAATGCTCAGCAGGTCTGGCAACATCTGTGGAGAGAGAAGCAGAGTTAACGTTTCAGGTCAGTGATCCTTCATCACTCCTGGCAGAAGGGTCACTGACCTGAAACGTTAACTCTGCTTCTCCCTCCACAGATGTTGCCAGACCTGCTGAGTATTTCCAGCATTTCTTGTTTTTATTTCAGATTTCCAGCATCCGCAGTATTTTGCTTTTATGGAAAATAAGGAGATGGCTTCTGAATTGAACAGGTATTTTGCATTGGTCTTCACTATAGAAGATGCATGTAACATCCCAATATTAGGAAATTGAAGAGAGGGAGGAACTCAAGAAAATTACAACACCAGGTAAGTGGTACTCAACAAATTTTTGGAGCTGCGGGCTGACAAAGCCCCAAGTCCTGAAGGACTTCATCCGAGGGTCCTAAAAAAAATGAGATAGTTGATGCGTTGATTTAAATTTTCCAAAATTCCCTAGATTTGGGGAAAGTTCCATGAGATTGGAAAATAGCCAATGCAAATCCTTTATTCAAAAAGGAAGGAGACAGAAAGGAGGAAACTACAAGCCAGTTAACTTAACATTTGGCATAAGGAAAATGTTAGAAGCTATT
Organism: Heterodontus francisci; assembly: GCF_036365525.1. Taxonomy (NCBI): domain Eukaryota; kingdom Metazoa; phylum Chordata; class Chondrichthyes; order Heterodontiformes; family Heterodontidae; genus Heterodontus; species Heterodontus francisci. Next base: position 168,751,934 of record NC_090373.1, on the reverse strand, counting down.
ATTAAAGACGTTATAGAGGGCACTTAGAAAAATTCAAGATAATCAGACAGAGTCAACATGGTTTTGTGAAAGGGAAATCATGTTTAACCAATTTATTGGAGTTCTTTGAGGAAGTAATGTGCTGTGGATAAAGGGAAACTGGCGTATGTACTGTACTTAGAATACCAGAAGGCATTTGATAAGGTGCCACATCAAAGGTTATTGCAAAAAATAAAAGCTGATAGTGTAGGGGGTAACATATTGACATGGATAGAAGATTGGCTAGCTAACAGGAAACAGAGAGTAGGCATAAATGGGTCATTTTCTGGTTGGCAAGATGTAACGAGGACTGTGCCACAGGGATCAGTGCTGGGCCTCAACTTTCTACAATTTATATAAATGGCTTGGATGAAAGGTTGCTAAATTTGCTGATGACACAAAGGTAGACAGAAAAGTAAGTTGTGAAGAGGACATAAGGAGGCTAAAAAGGGATATAGATCAGTTCAGTGAGTGGGCAAAGATCTGGCAAATGGAGTATAATGTGGGAAAATGTCAAACTGTCCATTTTGGCAGGAAGAATAAAAAAGAAGCATATCATCTAAATGGTGAGAGATTGCAGAGCTCTGAAATGCAGAGGGATCTGAGTGTCCTAGTGCATGAATCACAAAAGGTCAGTATGCAGGTACAGCAAGTAATTCGGAATGCTAAAAGAATGTTATTGTTTATTGTAAGGGGAATTGAATCCAAAAGTAGGGAGGTTATGCTTCAGTTATACGGGGTGTTGGCGAGACCACATCTGGAGTACTGTGTACTTTATTGGTCTACTTATTTTTTTTTATTCGTTCGGGCGATGTGGGTGTCACTGGCTAGTCCAGCATTTATTGCCCATCTCTAATTGCCCTTTAGAAGGCGGTGGTGAGCTACCTTCTTGAACCGCTGCAGTCCTTGGGGTGTAGGTACACCAACAGTGCTGTTAGGAAGGGAGTTCCATGATCTTGACCCAGCGACAGTGAAGGAACGGCGATATAGTTTCAAGTCAGGATGGTGTGTGGCTTGGAGGGGAACTTGCAGGTGGTAGTGTTCCCATGCATCTGCTGTGTTGTCCTTCTGGGTGGTAGAGGTCGTGGGTTTGAAAGGTGCTGTCGAAGGAGCCTTGGTGAGTTGCTGCAGTGGTTCATGTATATGGTACACACTGCTTCCACTGTATGTCGGTGGTGGAGGGAGTGAATGTTTGTAGATGGGGTGCCAATCAAGCAGGCTGCTTTGTGTTGATGGTGTTGAGCTTCTTGAGTGTTGTTGGAGCTGCACCCATCCAGGCAACTGGCGGGTATTCCATCACACTCCTCACTTGTGCTTTGTAGATGTTGGTCAGGCATTGGGGAGACAGGAGATGAGTTACTTGCTGCAGAATTCCCAACCTCTGACCTGTTTTTGTAGCTACAGCATTTAAGGCAGGATGTAAATGCATTGGAAGCAGTTCAGAGAAGGTTTACGAGACCAATATCTGGAATGGGTGGGTTATCTGATGAGGAAAGGTTGGACAGGCTAGGCTGGTATCTGCTTGCGTTTAGAAGAGTAAGAGGTGGCTTGATGGAAACATATGAGATTCTGAGGGGTCTTGACAGGGTGGATGTGGAAAGGATGTTTCCTCTTGTGCGAGAATCTAGAACTGGGGGTCACTGTATATAAATAAGAGGTTGCCCATTAAAGACAAAGATGAGGAGAAATTTTTTCGCTCAGAGGCTGTGGAACTCTCTTCCTCAAAAGGCAGTGGAAGCAGAGTCTTTGAATATTTTTAAGGCAGAGATAGATAGATTCTTGATAAACAAGGGGTGAAAGGTTATTTGGGGTAGGTGGAAATGTGGAGTTGAGGTTACAATCAGATCAGCCATGATCTTATTGAATTGCGGAGAAGGCTCGAGGGGCCAAGTGGCCTACTCCTGTTCCTAATTCGTCTGTTCGCAGCTGAGAGTTTGAAATAAAAGCTGAAACTGCTGGAAAATTATAACAGGCTCGTCTGCTTCCAAAAAAGGAAAGAACAGGATCATCATTTGGATGGAAACCTTTCATCAGGCAAATCATTTACACATTCAACAACGCTTGTATTGTCGGTTATAGGCTGGAATTTTACACCCCCCCCCTCCCAAAGAGCGGGTTGATGGCGGGGGGGGGGCGACATAAAATGGAATGGTAGGCTTGGGGGGGCCCTTCCCGACCCTCTCCCACCGCTGCCGCTATTTTATGCGGGGCAGCGAAAACCGGCCACTTAAGGGCCTCTGCCTGCCACCTCGGGGATTTTATCTTTGGCCGGAGGGCAGCCCAGGCCTGAGAAAAGCCACCTGACAAAAGCAGGCAGCTTTCTGACAGCCTGGTGGTGGGGGGGGGGAGGGGGCGGGGGGGGTTGTGGGGGCGGGGGGGGAATTCTCTCATGATCAGGCACCCTGTGCCCAACGGAGGGCCGCCCCGATGCCCCAAACACCCCCAACACCCAATACGTCCCCCGTCCCCCCAATCGCCCACCCTTGCCTTGCTCGGGCCCCACCAATCACCCCCGGCGAGGCTCCAAAAACTTACCTTTTCCCGGGGCCGTCCTTCCTCTTGTGCATGAAGCTGGGTTGCAGTTCCAGCAGTGGTCACTGCTCCCGGTGGTGCTGCCGGGACTAAGAGCTGCCGGCCAGCTGATTTGCTGGCAGCTCCATTAGGGGGGACTTCCTGCCTCAATGAGGTGGAAGTCCCGCCTCAGACCACTTAAAGACCTGGAGACCGCAAAATGCGGATCAGAACCCCAGGCCAAGCGGACTCACAGACTTGTTTAAAAGCCTCATTTCTGTCCGAATATCGAGAGCCCAACAAAATGGTTCAGCTGGAGTATTTATGATCATTGGGAAAAGGAAAGGACCTGGGGAGGGCCGAGGGGGTTAAGATGAGGAGAATTGTTTTTAACACAATGAGTTTTTCTAATCTGGAATGGTGGAAGCAGATCTAATAGAAAGTTTCAGAAAGAGCATTGATACATGGTTGAAAAGGAAAAAAAAAAATTGCAGGGCTATGGGGAAAGAGCAGGCGAATGGGACAAATTGAATAGCTCTTGCAAAGAGCCGCGGCACAGGAGTGATGGGCTGAATGGCCTCCTGCTGTGCTGTAAGATTCTATGCTACCATGATCATTTACTTCCACTGGAGAAGACAGCTGGGACCTTGGTTTAATGTCTCATCCAAAAGATGACACCTCCGAAAATGCAGCCACGACTGCCATACTTCATTGAAGTGTCAGCCTAGATTATGCGCTCACCTCTCTGTAGGAGTGAGTTAATGGGATAGAGAAGAACTGTAACAAGCCACCAAAGGTCAGTTACAGGAAGAAAGCGCTGTATGATGACTCTGTGAAGCGTTCTTCTGCAGTAGAAGTTCAATTTAGTTTCCTCTAAAGCCCCTCCAGCATCGACCAGCTCCACCCATCCCGCTGCTACCAGGTCAGCATAAGTCAGTGCTGATAATTGGTTTCTGGCAGCACTGATGAGCCAGTGCACTGGGGCACTGGAGTGCTCCAAATCCAAGAGCCTTGAGTGTTTGAAGTGTCGGGTGGGTATTGAAGTGTTCAGACTGACCGTTTGTACATTCTGTTCTTCAGTCTGCACTGATCAAGGGGGTTGCTAATACGTTTGCCAAGTGACCGCTCGACATAGTCAGCCTCAGCACTGACAAGGTTTAACACTTTGTCCCTCTGGACCGACCATTTTCTTTTTTGTGAATGCAGTACTCAGCTCACACAAGCGGACACTGAACCCAAGTGTTATATTACAGTCATAAAGCTGATCGACGAGAGGAGCATCTTTAGCAATACAAGGAATCAAACACCTTGCCCCAGAATTTGGGGAAGCTCAGAAATGTGTGGAAGGAGGCATTGCCGGATCTCATTCTGGGGAATGAGGTGGGTTAATTGGATCAAGTGTCAGTTGGGGAACATTTATGGAACAGTGATCACAGTAGCATAAGGTTTAGATTAGTTATGGAAAAGGACAAGGAGAAATGTAGGGTAAAAATACTTAATTGGAGGATGGTCAGTTTTAGTGGGGAGAACAGATTTGTCCCAGTTAAATTGGAACCAAAGATTGGCAGGCAAAATTATAACAGAACAATGGGCTGCCTTTAAAAAGGAGATAGTTTGGTTACATTCCCAGGAGGGGGAAGGTAGGGCAACCAAAGCCAGAGCTCCCTGGATGATAAAAGAGATAGAGAGTAAGATGAAGCAGAAAAAGGGTGCATATGACAGATATCAGATTGATAATACAAGTGAGAACCAGGCTGAGTTTAGAAAGTTCAAAGTGGAATTGAAAAAGAAAATAAGAGAGGCAAAGAGAGAGTATGAGAAGAGACTAGCAGCTAACATAAAAGGGAATCCAAAAGTATTCCATAGGCACAAAAATAACAAAAGAGTGGTAAAAGGAGGAGTGGGGCCAATTAGGGACCAAAAAGAGATTTACGCATGGAGGGAGGGAGCATAGCTAAGGTCCTAAATGAGTACACTTTATCAGTCTTAAACAAGGAAGAAGATGCTGTTGATGTCATTGTGAAGGAGGCGGCAACTGAGATAGTGGATGGGCTAAAAAATGATAAAGAGGAGGTATCAGAAAGGCTGGCTGTACTTAAAGTTGATAAGTCACCAGGACCAGATGGGATGCATCTGAGGTTGCTGAGAGAAATAAGGGTGGATATTGTTGAGGTACTGGCCATAATCTTTCAATCTTCCTTAGATACGAGGGTGGTGCCAGTGGACTGGAAAATTGCAAATGTTACATCAGCAACTACAAATTGAATAACCGGGCACATGACAGATGAACTTTAATGCAGAGAAGTGTGAAGTGATATGTATTGGTAGGATGAATGAGGAGAGGCAATATAAACTAAAGGGTACAATTCTAAGGAGAGCACAGGAACAGCGGGACCTGGGGTTTATGTGCACAAATCGTTGAAGGTGTCAGGGCAAGTTGAGAAAGTGGTTGAAAAGGCACATAAGATCTTGGACTTTATAAATTGAGGCAGAAAGTACAAAAGCAGGGAAGTTATGGGGAATCTTGGTTTGGCCTCAACTGGAGTATTGGCCAGAATCTTATGTTGAACGGAAGGCCCCGCCCGCCGGCCGAAAAGTCATGCCAGGATTTTCAGCTCCACAGACCTTTAATTGTCCTTGGGTGTGACTTCCACCTCCTTGAGGCAGGAAGTCCCACCTAATGGAGCTGCCGGACAATCGTAGGGCCGACAGCTCTTAGTCCCAGCAGCGCCACCGGGAGCGGTTGTTGGAGTTGTGGATAGTGTGGAAGGCTGTTGTAGGTTGCAACGGGACATTGACAGGATGCAGAGCTGGGCTGAGAAGTGACAGATGGAGTTCAACCTGGAAAAGTGTGAAGTGATTCATTTTGGAAGGTCGAATTTGAATGCGGAATACAGGCTTAAAGACAGGATTCTTGGTAGTGTGGAGGAACAGAGGGATCTTGTCCATGTCCATAGATCGCTCAAAGTTGCCACCCAAGTTGATAGGGTTGTGAAGAAGAAGTATGGTGTGTTGGCTTTCATTAACAGGGGGATTGAGTTTAAAAGCCGCGAGGTTATGCTGCAGCTGTATAAGGCCCTGGTTCGACCACACTTGGAATATTGTGTTCAGTTCTGGTCGCCTCATTATAGGAAGGATGTGGAAGCTTTAGAGAGGGTGCAGAGGAGATTTACCAGGATGCTGCCTGGACTGGAGGGCATGTCCTACGAAGAAAGATTGAGGGAGCTAGGGCTTTTCTCATTGGAGCGAAGAAGGATAAGAGGTGACTTGATAGAGGGGTACAAGATGATGAGAGGCATAGATAGAGTGGATAGTCAGAGACTTTTTCCCAGGGTGGAAAGGGCTATCACCAGGGGGCATAATTTTAAGGTGATTGGAGGAAGGTTTCGGGGAGATGTCAGAGGTAGGTTCTTTACGCAGAGAGTGGTGGGTGCGTGGAATGCGCTGCCAGCGGTGGTAGTAGAAGCAGATACGTTAGGGGCATTTAAGCGACTCTTGGATAGGTACATGGATGATAGTAGAATGAAGGGTAGGTAGTTAGTTTGATCTTAGAGTAGGTTAAAGGTTCGGCACAACATCGTGGGCCGAAGGGCCTGTACTGTGCTGTACTGTTCTATGTTCTATGTTCTATGTTCTACACCCAGCCATCGGAGTCAAGAGGAAATATGGCCCCGGAACTCAGGCAAGTTTCTGGGTCCTCGACGGGGACATTCGGCTGGGCCCCGGCGAGACAAGGGGAGTCGGTTGGGGGGGCTGGGGTGAATGTTGTCCGTTGGGGCGGTTGGGGCTTTGGGGGTTGTTTTCCTGCAGGGACATGATCAAATTGTCTGTAGTGTTGCTTAGGATGTTTCATTCTTACACCAACTAAAAGTAACTCTTAAGAAAATCCCTTTCATACACTGGAGTGATGATATATACTTACCTAACACTACCAGATCTACACAGGAGGAATTCTGCTAGCTGTTATATGTATACTGTGACCAGCTTGTGCAGCAGTACACATCAGCCCATCACATAACTGCAAAAGTATATATTCTTGGGGTAAATTTTCATTTTCACTGCATGAGTGGTAATCTGGTGGAATGGAATGTCCGTTCATTATGGAAATCGCATGAATTCTCACTCCATTGAAATTGGATGGGCTGAATGGCTTCCCTCTCTGTACCCACCTTTGTGCTCTTCCACAAACCCACCATAAGCTTTAGCAATCTCTCCCTCATCTTCTGCAGTCCATCTCTCAAATCCTCCAGCTTCCACCATGACACACATGTTTCTTGGCTCCTAACTTCCTGCCTATAAAAGACTGGAGACTAGTGATTCTTTTTCTTCCAGCCCAGTGTTTCAAAGTGACACATAGTGATATAACATGCTCCATATTTTTAATGGTAGAAAGTAGATCTGGTACTGAAAGCATCACCCAGGCAACAGAAAACATTCTGCATGATATAATGTACCGACCATATTTGCTGAAGGTGAACACTTTAAACTTGTTCTCCTCCCTCTCCCCTTCACTTCTGTGATGGGGAGAATCTTTCTGAAAGGGAGAATCTCTGATGATGCAATATTTGATCTCAAATATCTCCATAAGATATGATGATGAAACATGAAGCAAGACTAGTATCTTCAATATAGTTGCTCCTACATTAACCCATTTGAAAGCTCTACCAACCCTTACTAGTAGGCAAAGCACTTCTGTGAAACTGTCTGTCGTAGCTGTTAGTGGCTCAACTGCCAGGGTTTGTCAAAACAAGAACTGTACTTAAAAGGAAAGCATCAGGTTTCAAACAATTTATATTTAATGGCTGCTCTTAAATGAGTGGAAAAATACAGTATTCACATGGAAACTTGTTTTTACTGGAATTAACGTAGCAATACCATACATGGCACTTTGCACATGTAACTGGATTTCAGGGATCGGAATTACTAGGCAGTCTGCTTTATAAAGTATTACAAAATATTATAAAGTATTTGCAGAACAGAAATATCCCAATCAGGCCAAATAAATCCATGGCAGTGTTAATGCTCCACACGAGTCCCCTCCCACCCTACTTCATCTAACCCTATCAACATATTCTTCTATTCCTTTCTTCCTCATGCACGTATCTAGCTTCTCCATAAATGCTTATATGCTAGTCCCCTCACCTACTCCCTGTGGGAGTGAATTCCACATTAAAGACGCTTTCTGGAGTAAGAAGTTTCTCCTGAATTCATTGCTGGATTTATTAGTGACTGTGTTATATATATGTCCCCTAGATCAGGCCTCACCCACAAGTGGAAACATTTTCTCTATGTCTACCCTTTCATCATTTTAAAGACCTCTATCAGGTCACCCCACAGTCTTCACATTTCTAGGGAAAAGAGCCCTAGTCTGTCTAATCCTTGATAACTATAGTCTTTCAGTTATGGTATTTTCTAGTAAAATGTTTTTTCACCTTCTCCAATGCCTCTGTAATTTTATAATGTTTATAAAATGGAGACCAGAACTGTTCACAATACTCCAAGTATTCTAACCAAGGTTCTATACAAGTTTAGTCTAACCTCTCTACTTCTCAATTGTATCCCTCCAGAAATGAACCCCAGTGCTTTGTTTGCTTTCAAAAAAAAACTATTGATCTAGTAATCAGCCTACTGGTTATCTCTTTCATCATCATCACAGAACAATCCAAATATAACAACAACTTGCAATGTAGAAAGGTGTCTAAAGGCACCTCCCAGAATTGCAATTTCAGAACTAAATGGCCACTAAGATGAAAGAAACATATTAAGAAGGGTGACCAAAAAATTATAGAATTTTTTTTTAAAGGAAATTCTTAACCGGGGAGGGAGGTGGTGAGCTTTACAAAATCAATGTCAGAGTGTGGGGCTGAGAAAGCTGAAGGCATAGCTGCCAATGCTGGGGCAAAGAAAGGGGGCGATTTTTGAGAGGCCAGAGCTGGAGAATTCAGTGGGTGTTGTCGGGTGAAGGAATTTAAACAAAATGTTGAGAATTTTAAATAGGAGGTGTTGAGGGAACTGTGAGCCAATATAAGGCAAGACTGAGGTGAGTGACACTTGTGTACGATAACAGGCCAACAGTGTTTTGGATGAGCTGATTTTAAAGAGTGTAGAGGACGAGAGGCTGGCCTGAAGTGTATTAGAATGGTCAAGTCTGGAGGAAGCAAAGGCACAGCTAATGATTTCAGCACAAGATGGGCTGAGGCAGGTGATAACATGGAGATGGAAGAAGGCAGTCTTTGAGATGAGAGGATATGGGTCAGAGGTTAAGCTCGAATTTGAACAGGGTGGCAAGATTGCGACCACTGTCGCTCAACTTGAGTGACTGGGGAGGAGGATGGAATCTGCGGCAAGAGATTGTGCCGAAGACAATGCCTTTGGTCTGGAGGAAATTGCAGCTCATCCAAGAGTCAATGTCAAAAAAGCAATGTAACAGCACAGGGTCAGCGGACGGGACAAGAGAGGGGGTGGAGAAGTAGAACTGGGTGTCATCAGCAAACATGTAGACCCTGGCCCCTTGTCTCTGGATGATGATGTCAAAGCATGTCGGTGAAGAAGTGAAGAGGGCCGAGGGTAAACCCTTGGGGGAATTCCAGGTGTAATCGTATGGGGACGGAAAAAAATGAATTGCTGGAGATTCTCTGGTTACAATTGGATAGTTAAGATTAGAACCAAGCTACAGTGTTCGCACTTAGCTGGACAGCGGAAGAGAGGCATTGGAGGAGGATGATTGCGACCACTGTCGCTCAACTTGAGTGACTGGGGAGGAGGATTGACTATGTGAAAGGCCACAAAGGGGTCAAGGAGGGAAAATGATTCATAGTCACAGTCATGGGTGATGTCATTGAGACTCTTGGCTTTATAAATAGAGGCATTGAGTACAAAACAAAGAAATTGTACTAAACCTTCATAAGTCACTAGTTAGTCAGTTAGATTATTGTTTCTAGTTCTGGGCTTTAGGATGGCTGACAAGGTGTTTGAGAGGATGTAAGGGAATTGATAGGGATTGGCAAGATGATAGTTTTGAAAGGAATGGGGGCAGAACCCGAGAAAAGAAATCCATTTACACTGTCAGCTAGCATGGGAGCCAATGCCTTGTCTTTCAACACACCATTAACATATTGTTTGCCTTTGCTCCATGACCTTTTGTGGCCTTGTCCAATCTCCACCTTCTCCTTTGTTATCTCTTGCCCCACCCCTGCCTCACTTGCTTATAACCTTTGACATTTCTAATATTTGCTCGTTCCGAAGAACGGTCACTGACCCGAAACGTTAACTCTGTTTCTCTTTCCACGGATGCTGCCAGACCTGCAGAGTGGTTCCAGCATTTCTTGTTTTTTATTTTATATTAGAGAGTTACTCATTTCAGTCACAGACATGTTAGTATTCTAGCACACACAACCACAAGGGAAACCTGTTTGAAATCTTTTCTCTTTCTGATTGGGATCAATTTGACTTCCCACTTCCAATTTCTCGTTTGTCTGTGGGTCAAATCCGGACACTAGCCCCCAAATGTCTGTTACGACCAGATGAGAAAGGGGTCTAGGGGTTCCCTCTCAGCCTTTGCCTGGTTTAACTGTAACAGGTTTAATTTTTTTAAACACCGTGTTTTTAGCTCCCCCTCAAGAATCCTTGTTCACTGCTCTCCAATTGTAAGGCAAAGAAATCAACCAGACAGGTTTTCTTAAATTTAAACAAGAAAGGTGGAAGTTTATTAACCTGAAACTCTAATTCGGTTAATGACTACAAATACATAACGCGACCACGCTAGCATGCATAGGCGATAGACACACATGCAGATAGAGACAGAAAAGTTGAAAGAATAAAGGGGAAAAGTTTGAGGCAATAGCTGGGATTTATTTATGGTCCTTTGAGTTCGATGTAGAGTCTTTGATTGCCGGTATGTCTTGCCATTTCGTTGGGGCCCAGTGCACGCTTTAAAACTTGTAGGAGTCTTTTCTCTCTTGAGGTTTAAGTGACCTCAGTGGATCCAGAGATTTGCATGAGAGAGAGAGAACTAGCCAGGAGAGAAGCTCCCTTCTTCCAAGTTCAGTTGCAATCTGACCCAACTGTCCTGTGAGCAGTTCAAAACCAAAAACCTGGGCCAGCAGGTTAGTCATGTGATTAGTTGTTTTTTTTAACAAACTCCTGCATTTTTGCGGATTCTTCATCTTAACAGACATCCTGGAATGCTGGCTTTCTTACACATTCAATGTCTGGTGATCAAAATCCATTTGGGTTAATTGGATCAGGGAGCAGTTCTATTGTCTCCAGGCACTGTCTCTTAGGATGCAAATGTTTCCAGCCACTGCTGATCTCTTTAAACAAGTCATCTCTTCATTCCAGCAACAGTTTAACATCAATGATCATATGACAAAATTAATATGTCTCATTCATGGCAGGCAGGGTCTTCATGACACTGGGATTAAGGGGTTATTTTATGAGGAAAGGTTGAACAGGTTGGGCTTATACTCATTGCAGTTTAGATGAATGAAAGATGATCTTATTGAAATATAAGATCCTGAGGGGATTTGACAGGCGGATGTTGCGAGGATGTTTCCACTTATGTGTGAGCCTAGGACTCGGGCCACAGTTTAAAAATAAGGGATCTCCTATTTAGGTTGGAAATGAAGAGAAATATTTTCTCTCAGAGGGTTGTTAGTCTGTGGATTTCGCTTCCTCAGAGAGCAGTAGAGGCTGGGTCATTGAATACATTCAAGGCTGAGTTAGATACATTCGTGATAGACAAAGGAGTCAAGTGTTAGGAGGGGCAGACAGAAAAGTGGAGTTGAGGCCACATTCAGATCAGCCATGATCTTAAATGGCAGAGAAGGCTTGAGGGGCCAAATGGCCTACTCCTGCTCCTAATTCGTATGTTCGTATGTATGGAATATAGGAAGATTGCAATATGGCCTTTGATTTGAAGGATTAAGTGTATTTCCTAATTAACCTCATTTGTTTTATGAAGATTAATTAGTATACAACCTTAATAGCTTGTACATGTATGAACATTGTTTTCATGATCAGAACTCTTTGCCCATATTTGGGCTCTGACCATTCTTTCTAAAAATGGCCCACGGATCCTATGGACATTATAGGACCCTGATTTGTATATTAAGAGAGACCAACCATCTGAAACAAGCAGACACTTTAGCTGCCCAGAAGTAAGTCCTTGTAAAAATGGCAGTGGGCAAATGTCAACTTTAATGGGCTGATAAGTCTACTGACCTCATTTTGGTCCCAGCAAGATTGTTTCCAGAGTGGTTTTGAGTAAAGATGGTGTTTGTGTATTTTCAGAGGTTGCTCTTTGCACTTCTGATATTAAGGTGCTGACAGAAAAATAGCAATGTAAGGAGGTCAATGAAGGTTCTATAATAGTAAAGGATGTGGATTGGCAAAGGAGCTTTGACTTACCTCGACTACTCTTGAGAAGAGTTAATTGCATACCAAATGTTTAATTATATGCAGGTGGAAGACATTAATTGGGATTTCACTTCAGCAAATATAAGGAGACACTCAGTGAAACTGGGGTGTAGTTGAATTAGGAGGTGCACGCTTGTAATGTTTTCCTCTGTAAATCAATGTTAGGTTGAGTAAAGATTGGCTCCGGTTCTATCCTTCACCAACTGGCTTTCTGGAATGTAACAAGTCATTGAACCTCTCCCTGCCTTGTGTGGCCTAGTGACGATTGCACTGTTTGTGCCACCACTTTCCACAGTCTGAATGGCGTGATATGGGGCCTCCAGCCTCTGAGCCCAAGGATTTCTTCCTTCTGGACTTGACTTCCAGAAAAACCTTCTAAAATGCAATTGATGTTTCAGAAACCCTTTCTTTTGCTGATGCCTCCCCGCAACCACACTTCCCCCCACTACCCCACTGCCCCACCACAACTCCTCTCCATCCACATCTGCCAAAGGCTACTTACTGTTCCTTAAGGCATCTAAGATTGCTATAATAGTGACTACCCTTCAAAAGTACTTAATTGGATATGAAGTGCTTTGGAACATCTTGAGTGCTATATAAATGTAAGGCTTTCTTTCATTTAATCTATTTTTGATGGTGTGGTTGAGTGATAAGTGTTGACCAGGATACTTCTAGAAGAGCTCCCTACTCTCATTTGACTGGTGTTAATGGGATTGATGGCAAAAAGAAAGAAGCTATTAGTGTGATGTATCACAGGTAAAATTGCTTTCTTTCACCACAGCCTGTAGATCAGCAGTGCAATCATTGATGAGCTACTCATACCCTGAAACTGTGGTTTCCAATGCAGAGATCCTTGAGATTGCCATACATTTCAGTGGTCGACTGAAGTGCAGCCAACCTTTCACCCAAGACCTTAACACTCCGAGCCAAACCTTGCAGAATTTTTCACAGATTTGAGAGGGGCACTCGAGATCCTGTGAGATCAAAATCCCCAGCGGAGGCATTGACCTTACTGGTCTTTGAGTATCAAGTGCCTGCTCCTCATCTGTCAATATAACTTGCTGCTCCTCACTCATAAAACGTGACTCACTTGGTGATTTAATCATTCTCAGAGTTTATTGCCCATCCCCAGTTAACCTTGAGAATAGCAGCATGAGTGACATATTATCCATTTTACACGGCAGTCAGCAACATCAGCACCAAGAACTTCTCAAACTGCAAGAGGACAAATGCACATCCAACCACATTTAAAATTAGAATAAGAAATGATCAAACACCTAATACAAAACTTATCTCAGATTCAAGAATGTTTCAGATTTGAAACAGGATTTTATGCACCTGCTGCCGGGAGCGGGGACGGGCTCTCCGACACTGGCAATGGAGTCAGCTGCCTGTGCGCAGGCGCTGCTGCCATTTTTAAAAGGCAGCCAGCTCTGCCGGCTAATTTGCATTTTAAAAGTTATACTCCCCCCATTGTTACAATCAGAAATGTGCCGTCCCTTTCATAACCCCCCCAATAGCAATAAAATTCAGTATTTTCCCTCTCCCTCCACCGAAACACTTACCTTCCACACATGACCTTCCCCCACCCCTCAAACTGAACAAAGTGCAGAGGTCACCCCTTCCCACCATTTCCTGCACTAATGTTGTAAATTTGACCCCATCCCCCACAACAGCCTGCACTAAAAATCATGTCCCCCCCTTCCCCACCACTGCGGCGCCTGCTTTCCCTGGATGGGAAAGTGAAGGCACGTGAGTGCCAGCCACCGCTCAGAAGACCGTAGTCTGAAGGTAAGACTGGAGTGAATTTTATTTAAATGCATTCATTGTGTTAATTTAAATATTCAAAGCTGGGTCCCGTCAGCCAGTGGCGGGGGGTGGGGTGGGGGGGGGTGGTGGGGGGGGGTCGCTGCCATGGAGCCTCGCTGCTGCCGGGAAGATCGGGTCCAGACCTCCCGGCGTCAGGCTCCATAGTAGGCCACTGCCGGAATGATCTTCCAGCCCTCCCCTCACCAGGGAGCCTGATGTTGGGATCTTTGTAAAATCCCGGCCAATATATTTGCACACAAGAGAGAAATTCAGTACCGCCCCAAGTGGTGAGGTCTAAGGAGCCCCAGATATTGGGTCTCGGACCTTATTATTATCCTCAGATAATGAAGCAGTCTGAGCACATATGGCGCAAGACCTGGACAACATTCAGGCTTGGGTTGGTTAGGGAAAAGTAACATTTGTGCCACACAAGGGCCAGGCAATGACCATCTCAAACAAGAAAGAGTCTAACTAATTCTCCTTGACATTCAATGGCATTACCATTGTCGAATGCCCCAACATCAACATCCTGGGGGGTCACCATTGACCAGAAACTTAACAGGATCTATCACATAAATACTGTGGCTACTGGAGCAGGTCAGAGACTGGAATTTTGTGCTGAGTGACTCACTTCCTGACTTCCCAAAGCCTGTCCACCATCTACGAGGCACAAGTCAAGAGTGTGATGGAATACGCTCCACTTGCCTGGATGAGTGCAGGTCTAACAACACTCAGGAAGCTCGACACCATCCAGGACAAAGCAGCCCGCTTGATCGGCATACCATCCACCACCTTCAACATTCACTCCCTCCACCACCGTGGCTGCAGTGTGTATCATCTACATGATCCAGTGCAGAAACTTGCCAAGGCTCCTTCGACAGCACCTTCCAAGCCCACAACCTCTATCACCTGGAAGAACAAGCACAGCTGGCACCTGGGAACACCATCACCTGCAAGTTCCCCTCCAAGTCACACACCATCCTGACTTGGAACTATATCACCGTTCCGTCATCATCACTGAGTCAAAATCCTGGAATTCCCTCCCTAACATCACTGTGGGTGTACCTACCCTACATGGACTTCAGTGGTTCAAGAAGGCAGCTCACCACCGCCTTCTCAAGGGCAATTAGGGATGGGCAATAAATGCTGGCCTGGCCAGCGATGACCAATTACCAAGAATGAGTGAAGTAAAAAGCAAATCCTGCCTTTCCACCGCTTACTGATGAAGTCGTTCCACCGATAGCTTGGCACGTCTCAATATTCACACATACCCTGGTGCATTCGTCAGAAAGATGGTTTGAGTAATACCCTTGGCCTCTCTCTCTCTGTAACTAATAATGATTAAATGTCTCCTAAAGCCAGTTAACAGCTGGAGTAATCCTCCCCTGTCCCCACCTGATTACTGACTGATGGTAAATTCTAGACTGTCGGAAATAGGTGGTTGCGGGGCACAGGACATGAAGAAATGATAATTGGAATAGAGACTGTTGGATACACTCAGCAGGACAGGGAGAATCTGCAGAGGGAAACAGAAAAATTAATGTTTCGGATGTACAGGCTCTTGAAGAGATCATCTCGGGATATCAGTGAGCAGATCACAGATACCCCATTGGCCAATGTGTGTTCTATCACCAGCTCAGCAAACCCTGGTTAACTCAATACTTAACCTCTGTACGTGAGGTAGGTTTTAGACAAAGATGTTATCTGGCAGGTTCACTGGCAGAAGAAGCAATGTGACAAACTGTGCCACTGCTGTTCCAGACAATGCTTTTAGACTTCGAGTTCTTGGCTCCATAACATTCAATAAATGTGTGCAATCAGGACGTTATGAAGTGCAAATAGTGTCAGAAATCACCTACATGGTTCCTGGACCTGAAAAACCTCTCCTCCTCTCCCACCTGGCATAAACATGGAGGTCTTGGTGAATCAAAATTAACTTCTGTGATGCTGCTGCAGTGATAGTCCTCCTCAGGACTCAGAGCTTGGCTAGATTCCTGCATATATTGGAGACAATAGACAATGGAATGCAGTAGAATATATTCATCACATCTGCTTGAGTTTGGACTTCGCAGAAAGAAAGGACTGGATGACATTACTAAACCAAGGAGCTGAATGTTTGTAACTGAAGAGGATTTGCTACCTGCATGCAGTAGAAGTGAATGAGCAGCATCACAACCAATTTTTCATAATGGAGTTATAAATACAATACAGCCAGCTGGCTGCAGCAGGAAGGCTAGTGGCACCAGGCCCCAGCCAGGGAGCAGGGAGGAGGGAGAGAGGAAGGAAAGATCAGAAAGGTTGGAGAGAGATTAGAATGGTCGGAGGAAGACCGGAGGTTGAGAGGATTGAAGCATGGAGGGAGCTTGAAAGTTGGAGTGGGGATATAGGAGGCTGGGGAGAATTGGGGGTCGGGGAGTCGGAGGTCAGTGAGAGGGGGCGTTGTAGGAAAGAGGAAGATCAGTGGGCAGAGGCCTCGGGGAGATCAGAGCACAGAGGGAGATTGAAAACCTTGGGGAAATTGGATATCTGGGGAGATCAAAGGTTTTGGGTGGCCTTGGAGGTCAAGTGTAGATTGGAGGGAGGTCTGGTGTAGATTGGAGGGAGGTCAGGTGTAGATTGTGGGTTGGGGGATGAAATCAGATCATAGTGGAGGTGCAGTGGGTGGGTTGTCAGGGTTTGTCAGGGGAATCAGGTTATCTTAGGGGACTGGGGGAAGCACTCCTGCTCCTCCTGGTCCACAAGCAGGCCTGGAAAGTCACTTATCTTTTGGAGGCTGCTCTTGCCTCCCTTCAACTGCTGCCCTAGAACACCCTGCCCGCTAGTCTTAAAGGCAAATCTCTGTTAAAATTTCAGGTACACAGTCTGATTAAAATATCCAGAAGCAGGTTAGTTGCCTCCTACCAACATCTGTTAAAACTGGAAGTGGGTGTGTTGGGGTCGGGTTTCTGAGTTTTGAAGTTTTAACCTCCCATCTCCCTCTGTCCTGGGGGTTAAGATTACTCGCAATGTCTCTGCACTGAAGACAGAAAAGGATTTGTCAGCCTCTTGCCCAGTTCTGCCTTTTTTTGGCCTGTAGCACTTGTCTTTCAAATTGAAACTACAGAATGGTGTCATCAGCAAAACAGTCAATATAACTCTTGAACTCATCCACCTCATCTCTAACAGTCAGTGCTCTGCTTCTCTGAGGGGCGCCTGTGCATGATGGTACAATAAAAAAAATTAACGTGTCCCAGTGGTTGTGACCTCTGCGGGAAGTCACGTATACAGTTCAGCAGCTTGGCAGATGTACCACAAGGAGGTTAGCTTCTCAGTGAAGCAGAGGTGCCCTAGCCTAGCCTACTGAGATCTACTGCTCTAAATTTGTGCTGAATATCAAATTACTCTGTCTTTGGACCAAGAGATTTAAAACATCAAAAGCTTACCAATTTGCCCTGAAGTTAAGTTGACAATCAGATAGCAGGTTATTGAAATAATGATATTGCAGCAGCTTCTTATTGATGTATGCTAATGCTTCAACCGTACATCACTCAATTTTCACCTAGAAAAAAAGCCCCTGAATCTTGACTTATTTTCATATTAATTAACTTAGCCTGGTGCTGTAGGCAGTACGTTTCCTGGCCTCCAGTTTGAAACTGGGTAAGGAGAGACATCTTCCATTTTAGCATTAGCTAGCTCAGAAGCATATGAGATGTAATATTGAAATCTCCCTACCTTTCATAGTTGGCTGTCCTGATTCATATCCTCTCGGATGCTGGAATGCTCGCTGAGAGCACAGGCTTAGCTCTGATGGCTCCTATGTTCCAATCTCTTGAAAACTCTCACTGTTCATTACCTGTACATAAAGAATAGCTACTTTGAGTCCACCGCCACATCTGGAACCATACTCCAGCATAATGCTCAGGCCCTGAAATTCCGTGAGCTATGGTCACAGCGGTTGAACTGAAATAATGCCCAATGCCCATCAGTATCCTCTAACACTGACACCCCCCACCCCCCCCCCCCCACACACCCCCGTCTCATTTGAGTTTGTGGGGTCTTTGGGAGGTCACGTCATTTTCATAGGGCCAGTGGCCGCAGCTGCCATTGGGTCTCATCTTTGCTGCTGACCAACCCCCAAGCACCAAGAAATTGAAAGGGTTCTACAGCCATGGGGGAGGGTTTACCCAAGTTTCCAAATCCAACAGTGTTCCAACAAGCAACGGTAAATTCCTTTAAGATGTATATTGTCTTCTCTGGGGTCCAGACTGGAGGTTAGGACACCTCATTCCCCTTGATGCATATTAACTACCATCACTATATTGAATGAATCATCGTCACCTGCAGGCTCCTACACATGACCCCACCGCCTCTCTTATTGTGTGCGATCAGCAACAGTACACCTTGCTGGTCTCTACCCACCTTCTTGGCAGATGTTTCCCCTTGCGTTACTCCCCCACCACCCTGCAACCCTCTTTGCCCCTGCACAGCAAGTGAGAAGCTGGCGATGTACACACAAGGGCTATCCTCTTCACACCTGGCTCATGAGTCCTCTCACGAACTCATGCTCGGTGACCGAACTGCACTATAAACAGATCCATGGCTAAACTGGAGCCCTGATTGAGCACACCACTGGTCTGCTCAATCAATGATACCGTTCTCTGAACGCGTCTGGTGGCTTCCTGGTTTGCAGCCCACAACATGTGTCTGTGTGATAGTGATTTGCTGTAAGCTGCATAATTTTGCACTACGACAGGGACAACACAGGAAGCCACCATTGGATGAGGGCCTTCAGTATGTTGAGTAAAAGGGCAACAATGGTGTAGAGGGTGGTGAGGAAATGGGATGATCCAGCACCTGTTTGCAGACAGAGCTCTTTAATAGCAGGTCTTTGGGAAGAGCTTGAGCTGAATAATCTCTGCTGCCTTGCATCAGTATCTCTCGCAGTCCTTCTCAAACAAATTGCATCTGTCCAAAAACCAACATTGTTGTTTGTATCACCTGACATTGTAAGGTCACCAGCTACTCCAGGAACACTCTGCACAAAGATTGCCAAAAAGGTTTATCATTTTGCTGGATTATAAAAAATACACACTAATTATTAGTCTGACAAGAGCACTTAGCACCTATTTTATGTGTTCTCTTACCCACTCTAATAAATCCAATAGAATTCGGGAGAAACTTTTTTAATCCACAGAATAGTGAGACTGTGGAACGTGCTATCATAAGGAGTAATTGAGGTGAATAGTAAAGAGCCATTTAAGGGGAAGCTAGATAAACATAGAACATAGAACATAGAACATAGAACATACAGCACAGAACAGGCCCTTCGGCCCACAATGTTGTGCCGATCCTTTGTCCTCTGTCAAGGACAATTTAATCTATACCCCATCATTCTCCTTTATCCATATACCTATCCAAAAGCCTTTTGAAAGTCCCTAAAGTTTCTGACTCAACAACTTCCCCGGGCAAGGCATTCCATGCCTCGACCACTCTCTGGGTAAAGAACCTTCCCCTGACATCCCCCTTATATCTCCCACCCTTCACCTTAAATTTATGACCCCTTGTAACGCTTTGCTCCACCCGGGGAAAAAGTTTCTGACTGTCTACCCTATCTATTCCCCTGATCATCTTATAAACCTCTATCATGTCACCCCTCATCCTTCTCCTTTCTAATGAGAAGAGGCCTAGAATGTTCAGCCTTTCCTCGTAAGACTTATTCTCCATTCCAGGCAACATCCTGGTAAATCTCCTCTGCACCCTCTCCAAGGCTTCCACATCCTTCCTAAAATGAGGCGACCAGAACTGCACACAGTACTCCAAATGAGGCCTTACCAAGGTCCTGTACAGCTGCATCATCACCTCACGGCTCTTAAATTCAATCCCTCTGCTAATGAACGCTAACACCCCATATGCCTTCTTCACAGCCCTATCCACTTGAGTTGCAACTTTCAATGATCTATGCACATAGACCCCAAGGTCTCTCTGCTCCTCCACATGCCCAAGAACCCTACCGTTAACCCAGTATTTTGCATTCATGTTTGTCCTTCCAAAATGGACGACCTCACACTTTTCAGGGTTAAACTCCATCTGCCACTTTTCAGCCCAGCACTGCAACCTATCCAAGTCCCTTTGCAGACGACAATAGCCCTCCTCGGTATCCACAACTCCACCAACCTTTGTATCATCTGCAAATTTACTGACCCACCCTTCGACTTCCTCATCCAAGTCGTTAATAAAAATCACAAACAGGAGAGGACCCAGAACTGATCCCTGCGGCACGCCACTGGTAACTGGGCTCCAGGCTGAGTATTTACCATCTAAGACCACTCTCTGCCTTCTATCAGTTAGCCAATTCTTAATCCAACTGGCCACATTCCCCACTATCCCATGCCTCCTGACTTTCTCCATAAGTCTACCATGGGGGACCTTATCAAATGCCTTACTAAAATCCATGTACACCACATCCACTGGTTTACCCTCATCCACTTGCTTGGTCACCTGCTCAAAGAATTCAATCAGGCTTGTGAGGCAAGACCTACCCCTCACAAAACCGTGCTGACTGTCCCGAATCAAGCAGTGTCTTTCCAGATGCTCAGAAATCCTATCCCTCAGCACCTTTTCCATCAACTTGCCTACCACCGAAGTAAGACTAACTGGCCTGTAATTCCCAGGGTTGTTCCTATTCCCTTTCTTGAACAGGGGCACAACATTTGCCACCCTCCAATCACCTGGTACCACCCCCGTCAGCAGAGAAGATGAAAAGATCATTGCCAGCGGCTCTGCAATTTCATCCCTTGCTTCCCATAACATCCTTGGATATACCCCGTCAGGCCCGGGAGACTTGTCTATCTTCAAGTTATTCAAAAACCCCAACACATCTTCCCTCCTAACGAGCACTTCCTCGAGCTTACCAGTCTGCTTCCCACCGTCCTCTTCAGTAATACACCCCTTCTCATTCGTAAATACCGAAGAGAAGTACTCATTCAAAACCTCACTTATCTCTTCCGGCTCAACACACAGTCTCCCGCTATTGTCCTTGACCGGACCTACGGTCCCCCTAGTCATCCTCATATTTCTGACATACGCGTAAAAGGCCTTGGGGTTTTCTTTTATCCTACCCGCCAAGCATTTTTCATGCCCTCTCTTAGCTCTCCTAATCCCTTTCTTCAGATCCTTCCTGGCCATCTTGTATCCCTCCAGAGCTATGCCTGTGCCCTTTTTCCTCAACTTTATATACGCATCCTTCTTCTTCCTAACAAGACTCTCAACCTCTCTTGTCAACCACGGTTCCCTCACATGACCATCCCTTCCCTGTCTGACAGGGACATGCTTATCAATGGCCCCTACTATCTGCTCCTTGAAAAAGTTCCACATTTCGACCGTGCCCTTCCCTGCCAGCATATGCTCCCAACTTATGCTCCTCAGTTCCTGCCTCACAGCATCATATCTACCCTTCCCCCAATTGTAAACCTTGCCCTGTTGCACATACCTATCCCTCTCCATTACCACAGTGAATGCTACAGAATTGTGATCACTATCTCCAAAGTGCTCGCCCACCAACAGCTCTATCACTTGCCCTGGTTCATTACCTAGTACCAAATCCAATATTGCCTCCCCTCTGGTCGGGCAGTCTACATACTGCGTCAGAAAAGCTTCCTGGACATACTGCACAAACACTACCCCATCCAAACTATTCGATCTAAAGAGTTGCCAATCAATATTTGGGAAGTTGAAATCCCCCATAATTACTACCCTGTGACTTCTGCTCCTTTCCAAAATCTGTTTCCCAATCTGCTCTTCCACCTCCCTGCTGCTATTGGGGGGCCTATAGAAAACTCCCATCAAGGTGACTGCTCCTTTCCTGTTCCTGACCTCAACCCACAGTGCCTCAGTCGGCAGATCCTCCTCGAAAATTCTTTCAGCAGTTGTTACACTATTTCTAACTAACAATGCCACCCCCCCACCTCTTTTACCACCATTCCTAATCTTATGAAAACATCTATAACCAGGTACCTCCAAAAACCATTCCTCCCCCTCACCTATCCACGTTTCAGTGATGGCCACAACACGAGGGAGAAAGGAATAGAAGGTTATGCTGATGGGGTTAGATGAAGAGGGGTTGGAAGAAGCTTGTGTGGAGCATAAACATTGGCTTGGAACTGTTGGGCCAAAAGGCATGATTCTGTACTATGCTATGTAATGAAATATCATGTACGCTAGTGCTTCTATGAGGTTCTTCTATGGCAGAGTGAAGAACTCTTGAGATGCTTGTGGTCAGTGATGTCCGGACCTTGTACTGACCAGCTTCTGCCCTGCAGGTCCCATGTACTACACAGCTTCCCTTCCCCTTCACCTCCCATACAGTCTCTAGTGGTCTGGGTCCCATTCACCGTCCTGCTTCTCCCAGTGGTCAAAAGCCCATTTACTACACAGTTTCTCCTGCAAATCCATGCCTACCCAGCTTCTCCTGTGATGACAAGACCATGCAATGCCCAGCTTATCCTTGTGAGGAGTCCCAGATCCAATCCAGGTTGCATGCATTGTCTCACTTCACATATTGCCCTGTTATTAAAGGCCAGCGGGTTCAGGTCTGTGATGTCCTTCACAAATGTATAATTTCTAGTTGCCATTAATGTCTGGGATTAATTCAAAGGGCAAGCAATAGTGATTGGGGAATAAATATTCCAGTTGGCTCTTCTGCTCTGGGCATAGTCTGTAAGTGGGAAGTAAAATCATAGAATCTTACAGTACAGAAGGAAGCCATTCGGCCCATCATACCTGTGCCAGCCCTTTAAATGAGCTTGCCTTTTGCTTAATTTTTTCATAGAGTTATGTAACTCAACAAATATTCAAATGGGAAGAATGTGT
The DNA here is from genome assembly GCF_036365525.1 of Heterodontus francisci. Lineage (NCBI taxonomy): Eukaryota > Metazoa > Chordata > Chondrichthyes > Heterodontiformes > Heterodontidae > Heterodontus > Heterodontus francisci. The sequence continues at coordinate 168,729,332 of NC_090373.1, read as the reverse complement.
TCACTCACTGAGGCATTGGGTGGAATCCAAAAGGCCAGCAGAGACGGCTTTAGAGTCAGGGAATTTTTGAAAGTTGCGCGTTGGGTTGGCTCCCTGATACGTTCCTGCTTCCATGTAATCTTGCTGGAGGCGGGCTGCCATGAGAACCAGCAACCCACTCCGGAATTTTTTTTTAACAGAGACAGGCATCCAATTAGGGCAAATAAGGCTCCACTTAGGTGCCATTTCCAGAACCTGCCGGCATCTTCCTGAGGGATGGAAGGTTATCGGGGGTAGGTAGAAATGTGGAGTAATCAGTTCAGCCATAAACTTATTGAATGGTGGAGCAGGCTCAAGGGGTCGAGTGGCCGACTCCTGCTCCTAATTCATATGCTCTTATGTTTGTATGTCGGATGAGCCCCCCCACTGAGGCCGGAGCCCAGCAGCTACACAGAGGCAGCCTCCCGGCAGCAGGTGGGGATGGTAGCCATCGGAGGCTCCTCTCAATTTCCCAATCACGGAGCCACTGGAATGAGAAGGCCATAGTCAGAGCCACAAGCAATCCTGAGGAGGGGTTTCTCCCTCCACACTGATGTTCCTGACAGATGTGGGTAGTGTTTATTCATAAATTTTCAGTGCACTTCATCGAGACCCTCCATTTTTAGACGCACTCCCAGTTCCCTACCACATCTCCCGATGGAGCTGCTGGCCGTCTGGTGCTGCGGGTCCTCTGATTCGACCTCATGCTTTGGGAACTCACCCACCGTCCTTAATTGGACGGCGAACGTGACGGTAGCCTGTTAATTGGCTGCCTCGCGGAAGATTCCACATGTTGGCAAACTCCGACCCGTGTGGGATCGGGACCCAGACACGGGTCTGGCATCTGAAATTTTTCAAAGGGCAAAAGATTCCACTCAACTTGTTTGACCAGTTATTAAAGCTCCCGCTAGCGATTCCCATCTTGTGTGGATTCCCTTCTGCCTCATTCTGCTCCTCCATTACCGTTTTGTCTAGTATAAGGATGTAAAGGGTTAATACAGAAGACAGTGAGAGAGACCCCTCCCACTGTAAGAGGAATGATGTAACTGTCAGATGAGATAGGCTATAGAAGAAGAAGGAGCAGCACGTTAGGGTTAGGGTTAGGGTTAGAGGATGCTAGCTTAGGTGGCTTGAGAAGTGTGTATATAGTCTAATGTAAATAATAAACAGTTCAGAGTTAACCTTTACCTAAGACATTCTCTAGAACGCCCTGCAACACTATTAATACAACAACATGCAACATTTTGAACCCAAAGCTGCATTGACAAATTCCATGTATCCTTCCCATAGAATTCACTCCCAGGAGATGTGGCAAAGCAATGCAATCAGGATGAGACTGGCACTTCTCTCCAGGGAAATGGGCTTAAATTCTGTCTACTCAGTTGGAATAAAATGTTCTCTCGTGGATGTCTGTTGTAGCTCTTACGTGCAATGGATATTTTCAGAACGAATTCTAGGGGGAACAGTTCAAAAATACTAACTGCCTTCAATTGACTCTAAATAAACTGTGGTTAGCAGCGCAGCCTCACCGCTCCAGCGACCTGTGTTCAGTTCTGGGTACTGCCTGTGTGGAGTTTGCAAGTTCTCGCTGTGACCGCGTGGGTTTCTGCCGGGTGCTCCGGTTTCCTCCCACAGCCAAACAGTTGCAGGTTGATAGGTAAATTGGCCATTATAAATTGCCCCTAGTGTAGGTAGGAGAATTGAGGGAAGTTGGGGATGTGGTAGGGAATATGGGATTAATGTAGGATTGGTATAAATGGGTGGTTGATGGTCGGCATTGACTTGGTGGGCTGAAGGGCCTGTTTCAATGCTGTATCTCTCTATGACTCTAAACTCATTTATAGGTCAAGAGAAAGAGGGAGAGACAATGTGTCAGGTTAAAATGGCTCTGATTTTATAGAAAGATTTACGGCACAGGAACAGGCCATTTGGATTAGAATAGACATGAACATCTCTGAAACAATTACTGAAGTTTACATGTGCTTACTAACAGAGCTTTGAACCAGTGTGTATTTTTTAAAGAAGAAATGCACAATGATAATTATTTTATAATCATGAGTGATGCAGTCTGTCAGGACTGAATATTTAAGCCCTGATTTTAACTCAGAGCGTGAAGCGAGTTGGTGGTAAACCTCCATGATTTAATCGGCATGAATCCTAAGTGATTTCAACTCCCAGGTCCTATATCTCTTTTATAGAGGAGCTGCTCTGTAGATTGCATTGGGATTTGGGCAGCCCACTCACGTGTCACACGCCTATTTAAAGCAGGGATACGCCTCTGAAAATGAGGTTGTATTTCTTACATGAATTTATCGTTGAACAACTCTACAATGTAACTTGGCCACTGAAAATAGAAGGAAACAATACCTGACAATACTCCTTTCACCCACAACTCCATCACTCCCTCCCCTCTTTCACAGTCTTCAGCATAAGCTCACAAGGGCACACTGCACCATCTCTCTTTCACATTCCAAGCACAACTACCTCTTCCTTTTCTCTCTTTACCCATACGCTAACACCATTCTTTTCTCACATCCTAGCACTTTTTAAAAAATTCATTCTCAGGATGCGAGCATTACTGGTAAGACCAGCATCCATTGTCCACCCCTAATTGAGTCAGCCACATATAAGCCAGCAGATTTTCATTCCTTGAAGGGTATTAATGGCCCACAAGAGTTTTTAATAACAACCTCATACCTTCATAGCCTCTAGCTTTTTTAATTCTAGATTTATTTTAATTAATTGAAATTAAACTCCTGAGCTATTAGGGTGGGACTTGATCACATGTCTCTGAATCATTAATCAAAGGCTCTGGGTTATTAATCCAGTAACCTACCCATTACACTACCAGACCCCATGGCATGCACTTAGGAAACAAACTCCCCCACAGCACTCCCTCCCCACTTTACATTACACATAGCTTTTCAGGCTTCTGATCTGTCAAGACTCCTGAATCTCACCTTCTGTATCCCTATGGACATGCTCAATCAGCATCCTGATGGTTCCCTGGCTTTGGTGATTTCTGTGTTGATCATGTGTGATGGGGTTCCAGAGAGGTGTCATGAGCCATGTCTGTAGGAGTTATCCCAACAGCCATTCAATGACATTCCAGCCAGGAATGAATACTGGGGGAATGGTAGACTGTCATAGAATAAATGCACTAACTGTGCATTCATTTAGTGGTTACCTTTTCTACTGATGAGCACTGAGTATTGCATTGTCAGAGCTGTCAACTTTTGGACAAGACTTTAAAATATCTGCTATCTCAGCTGGATATGAACAGTCCCATAGCACAATTTAATGAAGAGTAAGGAAGCATCCTGGCAGGTGTGCTTCCCTCAAACAATCCCACCTGCTTGGGATCTTACTCTGCAGAGGTTTATTGCTCTTTTTGTCTACATAACAGTGACTACACTGCAAAGGTAATTGATTGTGATGTATATTGGGATATCCTCCAGGTGTGATAAAAGGTGCAATTCGGATGCAGGTCTGTTACTTTTTTTTTCCAACTCTACAACCTCCTCCTGCCCAATATTGTAGCATGTGGATTCTTCCCTTCCTGCCCTGCTCCACTCCAGCTCCCTTGGCAGATCCTTCATCCAACTCTGGAATGCTCTCCCTAAATCCGTCCACCTTACTGTCTCTCTCCTTCCTTCCAAGCCCCTTTCTAATCTACCTCACTGACCTTACTTTTGCTTACTTGCCTAATCTTTCTCTCACCATATTTTGATGTTCAATTATTTTCTCATCTCCCCCAATGGCTTTGGAGTGTTTTACTTTGTTAAAGGTGCAAGTTTTTATTATTGTTGATTTTATTGTTATAATGTTACACCAAGAAGGATCATGACCTCCTGGAGTTAGATTATGGGGGTAGTTGCTCCTGAAATTAGCTACTGATATTTTTGCTGCCTCCCCTAGTTAGCATGACTGCTGGTTGAGGAGCCTGTCTACTGAAGGGTTTCCAAGCTGGTTGGCTTTATGATCACAGATGTGCTTACCATGGAGCCACATAGTTTAAACTCGTGTTACCATTTATCGGCATTTATTTTCATTGGCTAATACTAAGAGATCCAGCAGCAAATGCAACTCTTATCAAACCTCTGTGGGCACAAATTTCAGGCAAGAAAAGCCACACAGTAAGAAATAGGAAGGAATCAGTTGCTTTGGCTTCGAAGGCTGTTCCGCAAAGACTCATTGGCCCCATGGACGTGCGGGCACAAGTCGGACACCTTGAGCCCAGTCAATTGATTTAGCATTGACGACTTTGGCACCCATTTCCCTCCAATAGGCTGTGAAGCACTTTGGGACATGCCGAGGTCGTGAAAGACGCTATTGACGGCGATTACATTTTCTTTCTTTCAAATACAAATTGCTGGTTCCCAGTCTTCCATGTTTTTATCTGGCTGCCATTTTTGTTGCCCAGCTGAATCAGTTGACTAAATCAAAGAAGCTATTTCAAATACAGTCTAGTCAGCACAGTGTGATGAACACCTGATAGATCCTACAACATATCAAAACTCTAGGTAGTTATTAGTAAAATGCTGTGTATGGTGTATTATTAGGCTGTCAGAACTAACACTCTGCTGAAAGGTAAATGGATGAATTTTACTTAGAGTTTCTTTCTCTCCCAGTTTCCTCACAGCAAGCACCTCAGTTTCTGGACTAAGTGATCGTGATAACACAGACTGAATAAAAAATTGACATTTAACATAATGGTAATTGCGGTATTCGGCTGACTAATGCAATGTATATAATTGAGACTGTTAGTTTGCTGCTAACGCACTGATTGTGTGCTAAATGAGACTTGTGGGCTGATTTTATCGGCCGTACATATCAGGAGGTTGTTGGTCCACTTTTCTGTCCCATTCATTTGCTTGACATCAGTGGTGGGTGTTCATGAAACCAGCCCCTTTAAATTGTGTAATTAAAAACAGAATTTGTCAAAATCAGCATAAACACAGAACTACTGAGTACAATCTCTAAAGCTGGGGGGGTAAGATGCCAGAATCCTGTGATAGAAGCACAATTTGACAGATTCAATCACCTAAAAGCAATGGCTCTGGTTACAATTAAAGCAATTGAGCAACCAGTCAGAAAAAAACCTGCAGCAATCACGCCGAATTCCCTTAACAGGCAGGTAAGTGCTTTAGATAATGCACAGTGCATCAAATTGGAGTGCTGACAGAGAAAGTAAAACACGAAGCATCCTTCAGAATATGTGCGAGCGCATGAAAATGATGGGCAAGGAAAGGCCAATCGCTCCATCAAGGCTGTCCCACTCATGAGGCTGGAGGATCATGACGAGGCCCTTCCTATCCCTCAGTGGCCACCCATTCGCCTGGGAGAGGCAAAAGACACGCAGACAGTATGAAGAAATGAGTCAAAAGAGTAGCCCACCACTGATCAGGGAATTCAGCTGAGATGGGAGTCAATCATGTGGGAGATAAGTGTGCAGAAGAAGATGTTCAACTTGAGGAAAAGTAAACAACAAGGATCACGTTATTTGGAGGAAAGTGAGAGACCTGTTCAAGATGCTGAAGGGTCAAGTTGAACTACAAGAAATTGTTTATCCTTATCTTATAAATGACTAGGAGTAGGTTGGGATAAAGGTTAGGTGAAGAAATGTGAACAGACAGATCAAATAGAACAATGTCACAGCGAGGGTGAGAAATGTTTAAGGTGGATTAACCAGGGCAATGTTCCCCCTAATTTTCCATTGTTATGCGCAGTCTGTCTACTGCACTGCATGGTACGTTTCGGTACGTTGCTTGGCCCAGATCCCCATTGACTATGGGGATGATCACATCAGTAGTTTGAAGAGGGAGTTGGATTGGGATTTGTTGAGAAAATATTTGAAGGATAAGAACACTCTATTCTGCTCTGGAGTTGTGGTGCAGGCCCAGTGCATGGGAATGAGGTCTGACATTGCATTCTCAGCACCCGAGGTTTTGCTGCTGCCCAGTGCAGAGATTCACTGACTGCTCCAGTTTATTTAAATAACTCTGCATCGCTGTCAGCAGAGTTCTGTCCCGCAGAGAGCCAGCTTAATAGGGCAAGCAGAATTTCTGGCTATCTGGATCAAACAGACTGCAGCTGTTCAAGAACTCTCACCGCCATCTTCTCAAAGGCAACTAGGAATGGACAATAAATGCTGGCCTTGCTAGTGATACCTATATCAGAAGAATGAATTTTTAAAAGAAATTAGAGGGATGTCACACTTAAAGATGAGAGCCAGCACAGGGGATAAATATTTACTTCATCTTTATCAAGTTTCAAAATGAATTTCACATAGTTGTGAGGCTTTGATAAATGCTCTGGAAACCCTGCTGGTGTCCTTCCACCACCAACAACTTGTATTTATATAGCGCCCTTAACATACGCAATTGTCCCAAAGTGCTTCACAGGAGCAACTGTCAAGATTTGAAACTGAGCCACATAAGGAGATACGAGGACATCTGATCAAAATCTTGGTCAAAGAGGTAGGTTTTAACTAGTGTCTTCAAGGAGGAGAGAGAGATAGAGAGGCGGAGAGGTTTAGGGAAGGAAGCCACGGCCACCAATGATGGAACATTTAAAATTGGAGTTCCTTAAAAGGCCAGAATTGGAGGAGGACAATGATCTTGGAAGGCTGGGGGAGGTTACAGAGAGAGGGAGGGGTGAGACCATGGAGCTATTTGAAGCAAGGATGAGAATTTTAAAATTGAGGCTTTGCTGGACTAGAAGCCAATATAGGTCAGCAAGCACAGGGGTGATGGTTGAGCGGGCTTTGGTGTGAGTTAGAATACGGACAGCAGAGTTTTATGTGTCTATAGGGTGGAAGTTGGGAGGCCGGCCAGGAGAGCATTGGAATGGTCAGGCCTGCTTCTGCTCCTGTTTTTCATATTCTTAAATAAGTCCAGAGGTAACAAAGGCATGGATGAGGCTTTCAGCAGCAGAACTGAGGCAGGGGTGGAGTCTGGCAATATTATGGATGCTCCCAGAGGGCACGAGGAGTACCAAAGAAATGCCCACACTGCCAGCGGGTACCTGACAGCGTGAAGCAATCGTGACTGGCAACTGGTCAAATAAAAATCAATCAGTAACTAGAAATGAAGAGGAACAAGAAAAAACAAACTTCGATAATCAATCCAACAGAGAATTCCGCCGCAAAGTAAATAATTCAAATAAAATTAGACTGACAATCTGAGGGAGACAGCTTTATGATGAGCAGTTCGTGGCGTAGTGGTATTGTCACTGGCCTAGTAACCCAGAGGCCTAGGGTATTGCTCTGGGGACATGGGTTCGAATTCTATCATGGCAGAAGGTGGAATTGGAATTAAAAGCTAGTCTAATGATGGCCATGAAACCATTGTCGATTGTTGTAAAAACTCAACTGGCTCACTGAATGTCCTTCAGGGAATGAAATCTGCCATCATTACCTGGTCTGGTCTACATGTGATTCCAGACCCACAGCAATGTGGTTGACTCTCACATGCCCTCTAAACTGGCCTAGCAAACCATTCAGTTGCATCTAACTGCTACGAAGTAAATAAGGGATGAAACTGGACGGACCACCCAGCAGGACAGACCCAGCAGAGGTGGCGGCACAGTGGTATACAGTTGGGAGGGAGTTCCCCTGAGAGTCCTCAACATTGACTCCAGAACCCATGAAGTCTCATGGCATCAGGTCAAACATGGGCAAGGAAACCTCCTACTGCAACTCCCCCACCACCCCGCTCCACCCCTCAGCTAATGAATCAGTATTCCTCCATGTTGAACAGCACTTGGTGGCAAAGGCACAGAATGTACTCTGGGTGGGGGACTTCAATGTCCATCACCAAGAGGGGCTCAGTAGCATCACTACTGGCCAAGTCCTAAAGGACATAGCTGCTAGCCTGGGTCTGTGGCAGGTGATGAGGGAAAGACATACTTGACCTTGTCCTCACCAATCTGCCTGCCACAGATGCATCTGACCATGACAGTATTGGTAGGAGTGACCACCGCACAGTCCTTGTGGAGACAAAGTCCCATCTTCACGCTAGGTGTACCCACCATCGTGTTGTGTGACACTACCACTATGCTAAATGGGATAGATTTCGAACAGATCTCGCAGTGCAAAACTGGGCATCCATGAGGCGCTGTGGGCCATCAGAAGCAGCAGAATTGTACCCAACCACAATCTGTAACCTCATGGCCTGGCATATCCTCCACTCTACCATTACCATCAAGCTGGGAGACCAACCCTGGTTCAATGAGGAGTGCAGGAGGGCCTGCCAGGAGCAGCACCAGGCATTCCTCAAAATGAGGTGTCAACCTGGTAAGGTACAAGGACTACTTGTGTGCCAAACAGTATAAGCTGCATGTGATAGACAGAACAAAGCAATCCCATAACTAACGGATCAGATCTAAGCTCTGCAGTCCTGCCACATCCAGTCATGATTGGTGGTGGACAATTAAACAACTAACTGGAAGAAGTGTATCCACAAATATCCCCATCCTCAATGATGGGGGATCCCAGCACATCAGTGCAAAAAGATAAGGCTGAAGCATTTGCAACAATCTTCAGCCAGAACTACCAAGTTGATGATCTATCTCGGCCTCCTCCTGAAGTCCCCAGCATCACAGATGCCAGTCTTCAGCCAATTCGATTCACTCCACATGATATCCAGAAATGGCTGAAGGCACTGGATACTGCAAAAGCTATGGGTCCTGACAATATTCCGGCAATAGTACTGAAGACCTGTGCTCCAGAGCCTGCCGCGCCCCAAATCAAGCTGTTCCAGAACAGCTATAACACTGGCATCTACCCAGCAATGTGGAAAATTGCCCAGGTATGTCCTGTACACAAAAAGCAGGACAAGTCCAACCCGACCAACTACCGCCCCCATCAGTCTACACAGTGCGGCACAGTGGCGCAGTGGTTAGCACCGCAGCCTCACAGCTCCAGCGACCCGGGTTCAATTCTGGGTACTGCCTGTGTGGAGTTTGCAAGTTCTTCCTGTGTCTGCATGGGTTTCCTCCGGGTGCTCTGGTTTCCTCCCACAGCCAAAAGACTTGCAGGTTGATAGGTAAATTGGCCATTATAAATTGCCCCTAGTATAGGTAGGTGGTAGGGACAGGTGGGGATGTGGTAGGAATATGGGATTAGTGTAGGATTAGTATAAATAGTATAACTGACCACCTCCAGGCGCGTATCCATTGTCTCTCGAGATAAGGAGGCCCAAAAGAAAGAAAGAAAGTATAAATGGGTGGTTAATGGTCGGCACAGACTTGGTGGGCCGAAGGGCCTGTTTCAGTGCTGTATCTCAATCTCAATCTAAAATAATCAGTAAAATAATGGAAGGTGTCGACAATGCTATTGTGAAAATTTCTCAGCAATACCCCTGCTCACTGCCACTGTTTGGGTTCTCCCATGGCCACTCAGCTCCAGACCTCATTACAGCCTTGGTTCAAACATGGACAAAAGAGTGAACTCAACAGGTGAGGTGAGAGTGACTACCATTGACATCAAGGAAGCATTTGACCAAGTATGGAATCAAGGAACCCCAGCAAAATGGGAATCAGGGGGGAAACCCTCCGCTGGTTGGAGTCATATCAAGCGCAAAGGAAGATGGTTCTGGTTGTTGGAGGTCAATCATCTCAGCTCCAGGACATCACTGCAGGAGTTCCTCAGGGTAGTGTCCTAGGCCCAACCATCTTCAGCTGCTTCATCAATGACCTTTCTTCAATCATAAGGTCAGAAGTGGGGATGTTCGCTGATGATTGCACAATGTTCAGCAACATTCGCGACTCCTCAGATACTGAAGCGATCCGTGTAGAAATGCAGCAAGACCTGGACAATATCCAGGCTTGGGCTGATAAGTGGGAAGTAACATTTGCGCCACACAAGTGCCAGGCAATGAACATCTCCAACAAGAGAGAATCTAACCATCTCCCCTTGACATTCAATGGCATTGCCATCGCTGAATCCCCCACTGTCAACATCCTGGGGGCTTACCATTGACCAGAAATTGAACTGGAGTAGCCATATAAATACTGTGGCTACAAGAGCAGGTCAGAGGCGAGGAATCCTGCAGCAAGTCACTCACCTCCTGACTCCCCAAAGCCTGTCCACCATCTACAAGGCACAAGTCAGGAATGTGATGGAACACTCTCCACTTGCCAAGATGGGTGCAGCTCCAACAACACTCAAGAAGCTCAACACTGTCCAGGACATAGAAACATAGAAAATAGGAGCAGGAGCAGGCTATTCGGCCATTTGAGCGTGCTCCGCCATTCATTATGATCATGGCTGATCATCCAACTCAATAACCTGTTCCCGCTTTCGCCCCATACCCTTTGATCCCTTTAAACCCAAGAGCTATACCTAGCTCCTTCTTGAAAACATACAATGTTTTGGCCTCAACTGCTTTCTGTGGTAGCGAATTCCATAGGTTCACCACTCTCAGGATGAAGAAATTTCTCCTCATCTCAGTCCTGAATGGTTTACCCCATATCCTTAGACTATGACCCCTGGTTCTGGACTCCCCCACCATCGGGAACATCCTTCCTGTATCTACCCTGTCAAGTCCTGTTAGAATTTTATAGGTTTCTATGAGATCCCCCCTCACTCTTCTGATCTCCAGCGAATATATTCCTAACCGACTCAGTCTCTCCTCATACGTCAGCCCCGCCATCCCAGGAATCAGTCTGGTAAACCTTCGCTGCATTCACTCGATAGCAAGAACATCCTTCCTCAGATAAGGAGACCAAAACTCCAGGTGTGGCCTCACCAAGGCCCTGTATAATTTCAGCAAGACATCCCTGCTTCTGTACTCGAATCCTCTCGCTATGAAGGTCAACATACCATTTGCCTTTTTTACCGCCTGTTGCACCTGCATGCTTACCTTCAGCGACTGGTGTACGAGAACACCCAGATCTCGTTGCATAGTCCCCTTGCTCAGTTTATAGTTGTTCAGATTATAATCTGCCTTCCTGTTTTTGCTACCAATAAGGATAACCTCACATTTATCCACATTATACTGCATCTGCCATGCATTTGCCCACTCACTCAACTTGTCCAAATCACTCTGAAGCCTCTCTGCAGCCTTCTCACAACTCACCCTCCCACCCAATTTTGTGTCATCTGCAAATTTGGAGATATTACATTTAGTTCCTTCATCTAAATCATTAATGTATATTGTGAATAGCTGGGGTCCCAGCACGATCCCTCCGGTACCCCACTAGTCACTGCCTGTCATTCGGAAAAAGACCCATTTATCACTACTCTTTGTTTCCTGTCTGCCGACCAATTTTCTATCCATCACAATACACTACCCCCAAACCCATGCACTTCAATTTTACACGCTAACCTCTTATGTGGGACTTTGTCAAAAGCCTTCTGAAAGTCCAAATAAACCACATCCACTGGCTTCCCCTCATCAATTCTACTCGCTACATCCCCAAAGAATTCTAGTAGATTTGTCAAGCATGATTTCCCTTTCGTAAATCCATGTTGACTCTGTCCGATTCTACCACTATTCTCCAAGTGCTCTGCTGTAAAATGTTTGATAATGGACCCAAAAGTTTTCCCCACTACTGACGTCAGGCTGACTGGTCTATAATTCCCTGCTTTCTCTCTACCTCCCTTTTTAAATAGTGAGGTTACATTAGCTACCCTCCAATCTGTAGGAACTATTCCAGAGTGTATAGAATCTTGGAAGATGACCACCAATGCGTCCACTATTTCTAGGGCCACTTCCTTAAGTACTCTGGGATGCAGACCATCTTGGGGTCTTGGGGATTTATTGGCCTTCAATCCCATCAATTTCTCCAACATCATTTCTCTACTAATACTGATTTCCTTCAGTTCTTCTCTCTCACTAAATGCTGTGTTCCCCAACATTTCAGCCTGCTTGATCAGCACCCCATAAACATTCACTCCCTCGATCACTGATGCACAGTGGCAGCAGTGTGTACCATCTACAAGATGCACTGCAGCAACTCACCAAGGCTCCTTAGACAGCACCTTCCAAACCCGTGACCACTATCACCTAGAAGGACAAGGGCAGCAGATGTATGGGAACATCACCACCTGCAAGTTCCCTCCAAGCCACACACCATCCTGACTTGGAACTATATCGCCGTTCCTTCACTGTCGCTGGGTCAAAATCCTGGAACTCCCTTCCTAACAGCACTGTGGGTATACCTACCTCACATGGACTGCAGCGGTTCAAGAAGGCAGCTCACCACGACCTTCTCAAGGGCAATTATGGATGGGCAATAAATGCTGGCCTGGCCAGCGACACCCACATCCCAGGAATGAATAAAAAAAAGTGGTCTAGGGAGAGTGGGCTCCAGTGGGCTTCCCCTCTTTTCACCGTGTGCCTGGATGAGCTTGTTGCCATTGAGCAATTGGTAGGGCTGTCAAGGCATGTCCTGGAATGCCTTCAAATATAGATGATAATGAGGCAGCAAACTCTCCTGTGCACACCTCCCCATACCACCACCCTCCCCTGCCCACCCCCCCCAGCCTCCTCCCCCGGTGCAGAACACCTGCAGAGATAAAATTCTCTCAGGACCTCTCCAGTGGAATTACAGACCTAATATATTTTCTGTATATTTGTATATGGGTGCTGTATGTAGGTAGAATTAATTACTTCATACCCCGATCCGTGTATTTTATACTGGCAGAATTGCCTATCCAAGGAGGTGGCAAGTGTCAGCCGTTTTTCTATCGTTTCATACAACAGAGTTGTTAACTTGAATCTAGGCAGAATCTTGCTGACCATGAGGCAGAAGACATAAATGAGAAAGATTCTGATACAACAACATAGAAAAAAAAGACCTGCTTACAAACTACTGAGAAAGATGGTTTACTAATGATTCTGGAGTTCATTCAAGGCTATTTCTGGGTTTAAGCACAATCTAGGCTGACACTCCAGTGTGGTACTGAGGAAGCTCTGTACTGATTGAGGTGCTGTCCTCGATACAACGTTAAACTAAGACCCTGTCAACCTATTCTTGTGATTTCAGCGCTGTTCAGGATTTTGAGCCATTACTGAATGAAGAGCAAGAGAGTTCTTGGTACCTTGGCCTACATTTCTCCCTCGGTGAACCCTACTGAAAACATTTCAGTGCTGTTTGTGGATCATTGTTGTGCACAAAATGGCTGTTGCATTTTCCTATGTGGCAACTGAGGTTGCACCTTAAAGCAACTAATTGCACGGAGAGTGTGAGAAGGCATGCTCTTTATTTTCTTTCTATCCTTAGGCACAAACACAACATACAACTGAAAGGCCCACTCTCACATCATTGAATGATACAGCATGGGAGGAGGCCATTTGAGTTCTATTCCAAATAGCCAGGCAGTGAAGGATTGAACTGGAGCCTAATCTTTACATATGTCTAAGCTTTTATTTACAAAGATACACATTACAACATACACCTCCAAACCCAACAAACACAATTTCTGTCTGTGCCTATATATAGCACAAGTGAATCTCCAGCTAATGCCCACCACCAGAATACAATTAAAACACTCAATTAATGTACAAGCTATCCAATTGTTCCCATTCTATCTCTTTCCCCATAGCCCTGTACTTTTTCCCCTTAAATATTTATCCAATTCTCTTTTGAAAGTTACTACTGAATCTGCTTCCACCATCCTTTCAGGTTGTACATTCCAGATCACAGCAACTCGCTGTGTAAAAAAGTGTTTCCTCATGCTGCCTCTGGTTCTTTTGCAAGTCACTTTAATTCTGTCTCCTCTGGTTACTGACCCTTCTGCCACCAGAAACAGTTTCGCTTTATTTACTCTATCAAAACTGTTCAGGACTTTGGATGCCTCTATCAAATTTCTTAACCTACTCTACTGGAAGGGAGACAATGTATTGCAGGAAGAGATAAGAAGGGCATGCACATACAGAGATGTTATACTAGCAGGGGTTTTCAAACAAATTAGGAATGCCCAAGTGGTTCTGAGTCTGAGTCAGTAAAAATGATGCCTTATTGCACCAGCAAAACCTGCAGCGTCTGTACACATTGTGCTTTGGTGATGGTAAGTCACCCAGATGGCACACAGCAAATAGAAGTCATGACACCCCTGGGTCAGAGCCAAGTTATGAATTCTTGGGGCCTTGGGCACACAAACGTTCAGGGATCTCTCCTTGGACAACCTTAACTCCCCACCCAGCCTGATCCATTAAAACACAAACATGTGGTAAAATGCATGAAGGAATAGGCCCATATTATCCACTGCATTTATAATAAAGCAAATCCTTTCAACATACACTACACTTAATGAAGATGCTTAATTTTCTCTGTCACATACAAGCAATAACAGAAGACGCTAAATTCTGTAGGTCTAATACCCCAGCTGTATAATATCGCAGCAGATATCTACTATCAACATCTAATTATAATTAACAATATAAAATGCCAACTTCAATTACACCATTTTCTCTAAAAACGGTCGGAGATCTATCTGCTACATGCACCATCTCCTCAGGATAGTTGAATTTGCCTGGCGTCAGATACTTTCAATTCCTTCATTTAACAGGGAAGCAATTTATGAAGGAAAGAATGACAGGAAATAAAAGTGAAGCATTTATTTATCATTAGACTAGAATTCAACGGGTGATAGAAAATCATGTGATATACAAGATTAATATACACGCTAAAATATTGCCTTAGCACTTTTAAGTAATGTCACTTGCGCTTATATAAAGACAAAGCCCAGCCTGTTGCTAACCCATCAGTCACATTGTCATGCCATTCCCTGGGGATGTCGCCTCCACATTGTAGCCTGTTGGCAGTTTTTGTGAGACTGGGGTCAGCAAGGGTTTGGTGCCCGACTCTGTAGTGCCTCACGTGAAAAGTTCCAAGAATCACATTTTAGGAAAGATGTCAAGCCGTTGGAGAGGTGGAGAGAAGGTTTACTAGAATACTACCAGGGATTTCAGTTAACTGGAGATACTGGAGAAGTTCGTGTTATTCTCCTTAGAAAATCTGAACTTTAATAAGAAAGACTACTAAGTTTTCAAAGCCTGCAGAGGGAATGGTGGTTAAGGGAATTGGTAGGAATCAGTAAATGAGGACAGCTGAAACTGCTGAACTAAACAGTAAGAATGTCCTCAAGTACTCTGAAGAAAGAAATTGCATTTATATAGCACCTTTCACACGCTTGGATATTCCCAAAATGCTTCACGGCTAAGGAATTAATTTTGAAGTGCAGTCACTTGTTTTATATCTACTCAAGCATCAGCCATCTTGTGCACAACAAGGTACCACAAATAAGAAACAAAATAAGTGACAGGTTAATCTGTTTGGTGGCAACAGTTGTGGGGTAAATATTGGCCAGCAGAACTCACCTGCTTGTCTTCAAATAGAGCCGTGGGATCTTGGATGTCCCCCTGAGCAGGCAGGCGGGCCTTCGGTTCAATGCTTCATCCAAGATGAGACACAAGTACTATCCATCTACACTCACTGACCAACAAATTGCCATTCAAAACTCTCTCTACTAAATTTGCTGATTGCATTCATTTTGCCCGAGTCATGAATAATTGGGATTACCTCATCTGCAGTGCAAGCTCAGTACTGTCTCGCTACAAGTAAAAATGTGTTTGTGCTGCCAGAAACAATTAATTATGTGCTCAATTCCACAAGCTGAGAACACACTGATCCTTCCCAGAAGAGTCAGACAAAACTATTGCAGCGAAAGAAAAATGTATTTTCCATTTTTGCAAACTCAGACTCCTTGAACGCAACACAGAAGAATCAAATCTCTCACACCATTGACATATTTAGCAGAAGAGACCAAATGCTAATAACATGGAAGCACTTTGAAATTCACTTAAAGCAATCCACCAGCTCCAGGGAACGATAGTAAAAAGGACAGAACCGAACCCTAACTGGTGATGCAAAGTAAAAGTTTGAAGAGTTGTGCAACATGACTAAAGTTTTTGGATCCTCACGCAGAACTCACAAACACAGCACAAGTAGTGCCAGCTGATGTCACATTAACCTAATCCCAAAGGTGCATCCTCTCTACCACATGCAATAATGAGATCCTGGGAGGGCATTACCGTTAAAAATCCATCCTATTACTTGCTAGAAAGGCCAGTGTTGACTGCAATTCCATGTCATTTATAAAAGTAAGGAGACATTTGCAAGGATGGAAACTTAAGGAGGCATTTGAGTCATAGAGTGATACAGCACTGAAACAGGCCCTTCGGCCCACTGAGTGTGTGCTGACCATCAACCACCCATTTATATTAATTCTACATTAATCCCATATTCCCTATCACATCCCCACCTTCCCCCAATTCTCCTACCACCCACCCACACTGGTACAATTTACAATGGCCAATTTACCTATCAACATGTAAGTCTTTGGCTGTGGGAGGAAACCGGAGCACCTGGCAGAAACCCACACAGTCACTGGGAGAACTTGCAAACTGCACACAGGCAGCACCCAGAACCAAACCTGGGTCACTAGAGCTGTGAGGCTGCAGTGCTAACCATTGCACTACTGTGCCTTGCAAGGATGGAAGCCGGTCCTGAATCATAGAGGCTTAAAAGTTTATAGCTCATCATGTCTATATTAGTTTTCTAATTAAATTCAATTCAATCAATCCAAAATTAATCCCACTGTCCTGTTCTGTACCCATTATTCTGTATTTTCCTCTGCTTCTAATATTTACTCATGAACTAGTCTATTACATATTTGGATTGATGGGATGGAAATGAAATAATTTCCCACTTTTATGCAGCCAATCCTGGTATTTTCAGGGAAGATACCCCATGGATTAGGTGAAAAATGAAGTTGTTTTTACTCTGCCCAAACAATAGAGCTGAAGCCCAGCATTAGAATGGTATCTCCTTTTGCACTGTGTGTTATTTCTGTTTTCAATACCCTTTAAGAAAGTGAGCCTTGGCTTAGTGGTAATATTCCTGCCTCTGAGTAAAAGGGCAGAGGGTACAAGCCGAGACAGCCATGGGAACCGAAGCAGGCAGGCACTAACAATAGTGCCGCTGGTTGGCACAGGTGTCCAAACCGCTGGTAACTTTCATCATGAGGGGACAGGGTGGGCCCCAGCAGCCTGCCTGATCCTGCAATGAGGCCAATTAAAGTAGTTAATGAGCTAACTGAGGGCCAGTTTGGGATTTTGGTGGGGATTCACGGGTTGCACACTGGGTCAAGGCAAACCAGGTGTATGGAGGCAGCAACATATCAAGGAGCCAGTCATGGCCACACCATCAACTTAAATGCACCCATAAAAGGGAGCATGGCTGAGTGGGGCACTCAGCCATTGGCACACAGGGAGAGTGGTCTGTACAAGCTCAGGTAGTGCAGGGGGCCATCACCCTTCTGACATTGTGGGGGCAGACGAGAAGGGAGCAAGGCCTCCAGACATAATAGGGAGTCCGGCTGAGTGCAAGGAAGACAATAGCTGGCAATGGGAGCAAGACTCTCAGATTCTGGCACAAATGGAGCAATGTCCTCAGCAGGAGATGCAGAGCCCGGGGCATAAGAAGGGTGGTAGAGAGGGATGAGGGGCAGGAAGGCAATGGAAGCCACACCCTCAGCATAAGTTGTACCACCAAAGACAGAGCTACCTGGACACACTCATTCCCATTCACTCCTTACCTGTAGCTAATATAGTTGTGCTTTGTACCATCTTTGCACTCAGGTAACTCAAAGCAAAGTTAAATCCTAGACAAAACATCCGCAATTACATTATTTCCCCCTGCAATGTGGATAATTTTTAAGTGATAAGTTTGCAATAGTAAACTCTATTGGAATAGTCTGGCATTCTGGTTTTTGAATTTTTCCACAACGGCTAGGGGGTTATGATCAGTATATACCACTGTTTCCCTGCATTCGTGTCGGACACCAAATTCAAAATATTTAAGAATTAGTAATAAGCCCAGGGTTTCTTTTCCACTGTTGAATATCTCTTTTGGTGTTGATTCAGCTTTTTGGAAAAGTATCCCACTGGTCTTTCTATGCCTGATTCATCAGCTTGTAACAGGACTGCCCCAGGTCACTAGCATCAATTGCTACCTTGAAGAGCTTAGTGAAATTTGGAGCAGCCAACACTGGTTCATTAATCAAAATGGATTTCAGACTTTCAAAGGATGCTTGGCACTCCCCTGACCACACTACCTTGGTTTTATTTTTTGAAGCAAATCCGTCAGTGGAGCAGCTATTGTACTCAAATTTGGTACAAACCTGTGGTAGAAACCGCACAACCCCAAAAACCTTATGATTTCTCGCTTAGGGGTAGGGAACTCCACAAATGCTTGTACTTTTGCTGTTCTTGGCAACATTTATCCTTTCCCTACTATATGCTTGGGGTAGCTTAGCCGCACTTTTGCAAATTCACTTTTGGCAAGGTTTATCACTAAATCACCCGATTATAATTTTCTAAGCAGAGCTTTTAGTTGTTCCAAGTGGTCTTTCCAAGTGTTACTGTATACCAGCACATTGTCAAGGTAAACCACACACTTAGGAACACTGGCTATCACTTGGTTCATTAGTCTCTGAAAAGTAGCTTAATTAATTTTACCGGGCCTCTTATCTCAAGTCCATAAACTAATTCAAAAGGACTAAAGCCAGTAAACTCATTTGGTGAATCCCTAATGGCAAACAAAAGAAATTCTAGCCCTTTATTCCAATCATGGGGATATTCAAGACAGTAGGCCCTGATCATCATTTTGAGGGTCTGATGGTACCATTCTAAAGCCCTTTGTGTCTGTGGGTGGTATGCTGAAGACTTTAAGGGTGTTATGCCCAAATTACCCAGAATTTACTTAAAAATTTTAGACATAAAATTGGAACCTTGATCCGACTGAATCTCAATCGGTAATCCAGATCTAGTGAAGAACTGGGTTAACCTCTGTACCACTACCTTAGCAGAAATTGTTCTCAAGGGAATGGCAGGTTGTGGTTTTCCCACCATCTGGCACATATGGCACGTTTTACAAAATTGCACCACGTCCTTGGAAAGACCTGGCCAGTAAAAATATCATCCTATACGTGATTTGGTCTTCCAGATCCCCACGTGTCCCGTCATAGGAATTTCATGCCTATCCTTAATATTGCCTGGCGATACTTGGCCGATACCACTATCTGGTGAAGAACCGTTCATTCTTCACCCGCAGGTCTATGAGGAGGTCTCCACTTCCTCATCAGAATCCCATTTTTAATATAGGAGCCTTCCATGGCTCCCTTTGCTTCAGCTTCAGTTATCTCAATTGTGCTTCTTTACTTAACGCTGGATCGTCTTGCTGAGCCTTGACTTACTGAACATTTCCTTCGGATTTCCAAACCCCAAAGAAAGTTTCAGAAATTCGGCTATCTGTCTGTGATGCCAATCTGACCTCCGACATTGGAACTTGTTTAGTCATTGCTCGGGTCACTACACATGAAGGAAAAAATCCTGGAACCTTTTCCTGCAACTGTTCTGTCTCTTTGACTGCACTTGATTTTTCTGTGACTACTGTAGAAGCTAATACCTTCACTCCGGCCAAATCATTCCCCAGGAGTAGGTCAACTCCATCTGCTGGAAACTATGGACAACTCCTACAGTTATGGTCCTAGACATTAGGTGACATTCTAGGTGCACCCGATACAAAGGTATGGGTATATACTCCTCGCCGATATCATTCACTAAACCTTGGTATTCAGTGCACTCATTGTTGGAAAAGTTATGCCTTTTCCCAGCAAAAGTGTTTGGGTGGCTCCGGTATCCCTAAGTATAACTATAGGTTTACCAGCCTCACATCAAGAATAAGGAGTTACTTTTCCTTTTGACGAGAGTTCCCCATAATTCTCAGGTATCTTGTTCACAACCCCACACTCACAATGGTTTTTGTACTTGGCCTTACAGCTGCAGTCAGAGCTACAGCCTGATCTGCCATACTCTTGGTCAGATCCCCTTTCTCTGCATTGGCCTTGTGTACCCCAATAAGTCCCGTGGTTTTACCCTGCAACTTCCAGCATTCTGCATGAAGGTGCCCCATCTTGTGGCAATGGTAACACTTAGGCTTTTGGACCTCACTTCCACCCTCAGTATCTTCTTTTCTGGCCTGAGGAGGAGATCCCAGGGCGTTCCCAGCTGTCCCTTCTTGTCACCAGTTACCTGCCTTCCTATCACCCTCCCACTGTCTATCCTTACCGGGTTTGTGAGGGTGATGGACAAAGGGTTTTGGCTCGTAAACTAGCTTGTAATCACCAGCGATCGCAGCTGCCTGTCTGGCTGTTGAAACCTTCTGGTTTTCGACATGGGTTCTTACTAATGAAGGGATTGAATTTTTAAATTCTTCCAGGAGAATTATTTCCCTAAGGTTCTCTGATGTTGTGTCTACCTTTAGTGACTGCATCCAACAATCAAAATTAATTTGTTTTCCCCTCTCAAATTCTATATAAGTCTGCCCAGGCTGTCTCTGGAGGTTCCAAAATTTCTGCCCATAAGTTTCAGGGACTAACTCATAAGCAGTGAGAATAGCCTTTTTTGCCACCTCATAATCTGCTGAAGCCTCCTCAAGAAGAGTGGCATAAACTTCATGAGCTCTTCCCATCAACTTGCTTTGCATAAGCATTGTCCAGTTTTCCTTCAGCCACTTCATCTGTCTGGCTAGACTTTCAAAAGAAATGAAAAATGCCTCTACGTCCCTTTCCTCAAAATTTCTGGGGTGGGGGTGTGGGGGGACTTGTACAAATGTAAACAGCTCTCCACTGGATCCTGGGCTGGGGTCAGTTCTTTCCTCACCAAAATTTTCACTGGATGCACAGGCCACTCCTTTGTCTTCGTTCCAGCTTTTTAACTTCAAATTCCCTTCCTTCTCTTTCTCTTTCTTTGCCCTGTCCTCTCTTTCAAGTTCAAGTTTCTTCATTGTCAATTCTCTTTCCTGTTCAAGCTCAAGCTGCTTCATTTGTAACTGAATCCTAGCTCATTCAACTGAACTACCATCTGGATTGCCTTCTTCTTTTTCCAATTGCAAATTCTGTGCTATTACTTCAATTATGTCTGCTTTCTTAACTCCTAGTTTTAACTGTAACCCCAATTTTGCTGCCAATGCTATTAGCCTAACCTTGGTTAAGTTTCTCAAATCACTCAGGGATAGGTCCTCCTTCTCCAGAAAGATCGTAGGAACTGATAAATCCATTCCAGTTATGTAAACTTTACTCTAATGCACAAGAAACATGGTTTTTCCTTTTCTTCTTATCAATTATCATTACCCCACTTGCAATTGAATGCCGTCAGTTTTGGGTTATCCCGCACAGAGCCTCCAATTATATGTTACGACAGAGGCGAGAGGTGTGCACTGTCTTTTCTAGTTCTACTTCTCCACAGGTCACAACATATATTTTAAATGTTCTCCCAGTTACCCATAAGGTCAATCACTCTACTCTTCACCCCAGAATAAAATACACCAACCAGGATTCTTTAATAAACAACAAAATTATCAGTTTATTGTAAAATAATACTTATCCTGTAAAGAAGCAAAGCATTAACACACAGATTGAAATATGAAAGTTCCCTTTCTAAATACCCAACACGCACACACACACACACTGGTTAAAGGAAAATAAAGACATTTTTTCTGTCCAGCTCTTTTACAAAAAAAGGACAGAAAAGAATACTTTTGCCAAATACTGTTAGTTCTTGAAGAAAGAGGATGAGATATGTTGTGTCCCAGAAATGGCATACGGTCTGGCATCCGAGTACCTGTAGACGGGTCACTGGGATCTTTTCTGAAGCAGTTCTTTTCAGGCGGCCTCATGAATTAATTTGGCAGGACTTCCAGGAGCATCTCAGGAGAAATGTGGCATCAGGGGTTTTAGCTGACACTGGATCTTTACAGGGTTTCGCAGAGACAGGACAAAAGAGATGAGCTATGTGTTTTTCTCTTGGCTGGCTAATTTCCAACTGCTTTTAACAACGGTTTACATCACAACTGAACCAAAAAACAATATCTCAGAAGCGAAACCAACTCCTGACGCTCATAAATCTTGACATGTCACTTCCCTGTAAACATCTCCCCCCAGTCACCATGGTTTCTGTTGTTTATTGAGCTTAAGGCATATGGCATCCAGTAGAGGTTTGTTTTCAAACAAGACCTCTCTGTGACCCTTCAAACAAAAACAAAGTCCGGTGTCTATGGAATCTCCCCAGTCTTAAATGAATCCATCTGCACAATTCTAACACACGAATCCTCAAAGAAAAATTTAAAAATAGAAGCAATTTCATAACACTGTTAGGAACTAATTTGGGTTAAGGCTGTTAGAAATAACTAGTTTTCCACCAATCTGACCTTATTGTTTCCACAAATGGCATGTGGTGACCCCAAGAAAGCAGGGCGTGATGTTTGCCAGGAAGGAAAAGGCCAGTCATCAGTTAATTATCCACCATTTTATTCTAATATGAATAGAGATGGCGATTTGCAAAGCATTTGCAATCCAATTACAGAATCCACCAAAACATCCAAGAAACTGTTTTATACTGAGCACTATATAATGAAAATTCTTTTCAACTGCATGGAAAGAAAATAATCTATCAAACTAAAATAATGTAGACTCGAAACTACATTAAATTTTATGCCAAATACTGGTGAAACTGAAGAACATCATTCAGCATAACTATATTTGTCTGCTGCAGAATACCTTATTTAAAAATTGATTTTTTTTTTAGCCAATTTTATGTCAGTTCTATCCTAAAAGCGTTTGCGCCCTCAGCTGGCATCAATCACCCCCTCCCCCTCCACAGTACATTATTCAAGTGGCATTTCTTCGTGTGCGAGAAGTGAGCGTTGGCAAGGTATTTGATGGTATAGGAGACAACAGCCAAGGCCACCATGCACATGTGCAGAATGTTTAGCACAGGTCAATGAATGATGAGCAAGGGTTAAAGTCGCGGCCCCCTCACCTCTGCCACTGTTCCCACTCCCCTAGTTCAAGAGAATTGAAGCCGACTGCAACACTCCTATTGCCACTGAAATGGCTGAATTATATTGATATTAAGGCAAAATACTGTAGATGCTGGAAATCTGAAATAAAAACAGAATATGCTGGAAATACTCAGCAGGTCAGGCAGCATCTGTGGAGAGGGAAGCACTGCTCACATTTCAGGTCTGTGACCTTTCATCAGAACTGGCTGAATTACATGCTGCTTTACCAAGGGAACAGCTATGATGATGTACTACTAATAAACTGTAGCCATAGCTTCACTGTTCCTGAGACCCTCGTTGATACCATGTCTTGTATCCTGCCAATGAGTAAGAAAGTGTCTTAATGGTTAGTCTAGCACAGTACAACGGCAGCACTTTTTCCTCAATAGCTTACTACCAATGAGCAGTCACGTGCAGCTGAGTGCTGCCATTGACATCACTGTTGTTGGTGAATCTAATCTTACTGAGACTCACAGCAGATATTTGCTGGGAGTTCAGTCTGTGTCTCCAGGACAGTCTGTCTATGGAATTGATGATTTCTTACTGATTAGAGTTACAGCAGTCCTTTGACCAGGTTTGACCTTTGAGAGTCCGTAAGCATGACCCTGATCTTCCGGTTGCTTGCCAGTTTACTTCACCACCCTGCTCCCATGACAACATTTCTGTCCTTGGCCTGCTGCAGTGTTCCAGTGAACCTCAACGCAAGCTCGAGGAACAGCACCTCATCTTTCGATTAGGCACTCTACAGGCTTCTGGACTCAACATTGAGTTCAACAATTTCAGAGCATGTCTGCCTTTTTTATTTAATTTTATTTTTTAACCATAGGCCTGCCTTAAACCTGATTTTCAGGTTTTTGTTTTTGGACGGAGCTGTTCTTTATTCTGCCATTAACACTTTCTCTGGACTAATGCTTTGTCTTTTCATACAATTATTAACACTCCCTTTGCCTTTGTTCCATGACATCTTTGCCACTTAATCTCTCCTGCCCTCTGCCCTATCACAGACCTTCCCTTTTGTTCTGCTTCCCCCTCTCCTTTTTCACTTGCTCAAAGCCTATTAACATTTCTAACCTTTGCCAGTTCTGATGACAGGTCACAGACCTGAAATGTTAACTCTGCTTCTCTCGCCGTAGATGCTTCCAGACCAGCTGAATATTTGCAGCACTTGTTATTTTTATTTCAGATTTGCAACATCCACTTTATTGACCTTTGAGCGCGTCTCCTCCTATATTACTTTGGAATTTTCCAGTTAATCCCAAAGCCAAACCTCTGGAATCTGAAACCATTCTGCAAAAAGTTAAGCTGCCTTGGTGATGCTGTAAGAATATTTAGAACAATCAAAGGCTATTTGGCACTCAAAGCTTGTTCCATTCACATATCGTGTCCAAGTAATCTGAGTGTGGAGTCTACCTGGTCTAGTCGACCTCTCCTGAGACAGGCAACTAACTGTACATTCAAGAAGACAAAGCTTTGTGAATTGATCCCAATCTCTAACCCATAAGGCTAATTAAACAAAGCTTCAGTGAACTTAACAGGTTTGCTTGGTATGTTAGTAAGTCTACTGAGTGTATAGCTCAGCCATGCAAATCAGAAAGATCCCAATTCGCTCCACAGTTTCTGTTGGATTAGCTGACCTCAGAGCACCACAATTGGTCTCAATGCTTCCATGATATGGAAGGGACGATCAACCAGGGTTCATGCTGTGACTGTCATTCACAGACCATAATTGGAAGTGCTTATAAGTGGCTGTGAGATGAGGAGAGTATTGAGCGGAGCTGTGATGCTTCTCATGGCCAAATTTCTACCAGCACTCACTGTTCAGGATTACATAGCAAACAATGGCCACTTAGGTGACATGCTAGAGGAAGCACTACACCTGTGCAAGAAGCCAAGGGTTTGAGGAGAGGATAGAAGAAAATTGGCAGAATAAGGAGGAGGGTAAAAAAAAAACACTTGTTACTCTCATCTCTGAATGGTTGTATGACACTGGTTAAACAGCGTGTGACCCATTATGGTTTGTATTAACACTGATGATTGTTGTGGATCTTTATCATCATCATCTTCTAAATCAGATGGTATCAAACTCATTTAAATTAGTTGGTCAATTGTTAATTCAATGTTTCTTAAATCAAATTATCTTATAATTTAATGTTTGAACCATAATCTTCCAACATTGCAGTGTTGTTTATTTTGCTTATTCAAATAATTGTACAACTTAATTTTCTTTGGTGCAAGATACAACTCTGATTTACCAGGAATAGACTGAATTGCTTTTGATGGAAGTCTATTTCACATATCCAACACTTTATGGTAAATTAGCATCAAAATGCCTGTTTTTGCTATTAGAGTATAACTTTCTGAATTTGTATGTCATTCTCTCCCCTACTTTAACAGAGGCATTAAACTATTGCAAGTCAATAGGTTATATTGCGGAGAAAGGAATTTGATATGAATGTGTTAAAGCTAATGCTGCAAGCAGTCATTTCTAGACTAATTATTTCTTCCACTCTCAAATCCCAATAAAAGCCTCATGTTTTATCCTCAAGGCTCCGAGCTGTATGACCACAATCAACTTCACCTACTTTCTCATTTTTCATGCCTCGCATCATTTTGAACACTGGATTTCTGTCTCCCTTCCTTTCTCCAAGGAAAACAGCTCCAGCTCTGTAAATCTTTTTTCCATAACTCTGAGCTCCAAGTCCCAGAATCATCTTTTGCTGCTGCACTTTTAATATTTAGAGGAAGTTAGGGGATTAGATAGAAGCTCACACAGCACCTGTTTCTCAAGTGAAAATGGGCACTGAAGGGTCTAATACGGCAATCATTCTGCGGCACGCACAATATTGGTTAGGGGACCCACCTGAAATAGGCATTAAGCCCACTGTGTATGCAATACGAAATCTGAACACCTACTTTGGGCCTCATTACAAAATTCATTCCCAATTAAGCTCAATATGCAACGTGTTTGCTGCTGTTCTTTCAGGTTTACAGCAGCCAAACCAGTCATCTTTCAGTGGACAGCTGGAGGCTACCACCAAACGTAGCTAAATATGGGGCAAGGAGGAGCAGGAGTGCTGCATATTAAAATTCCGTGCCACTGCATGCTACCACCTGGCCACTCTCCGCCCCTCCCACTCTGCCAATCTCCACCTCCACCCTCTTCGATTCACCATGAGATGTGTGCTGGCAATGCTGCCCGCTGTCTTTACTCCTCTTCAAGTTCAGCACACTGCCTCTTGAAATGTGTCGAGCAAACCCAGAAGGCTGGTTGCATCAGCTGATGTAGGAGCACCAATTTTGCATTGTCCTCCTGTGCACGGAGATCCGTGACCACTTTAGGCTCAGACCTGAAACCAGTTTCTAGGCCGAGGTTCCTAAAATGGCACAGAATATTCAAAACATGGAAATATCAATAATCTGTTTTGATGTAATGAAATTCCCTCAAGATGCTGCCCAGGATTTGATTAGTCCTGTTAAAACCAATTTTATATTGACTGGAAACATTCAAGTGAATAGTTTATAACCAGAGTGAAGCTACCTGCATTCCTATTGACTTCTAGCAATCTCCTTTACATTAGTCACCTGGCAACATAATATGGCATCCTCAGTAAATTACTTGCAGTTACTAGAAGCACGCTTCTCCAGATCACGTCTGAATAATATGAATGCCATGGGACTCAAAACAGATGTTACAACCACAGCGGGAGCAATGCACTGTCAATTCAGTCCCATCACTCCACAGGTCGCAGCATAATTATTAAGCTTCCACACCCAATTGGAAAACAGCCAAATTAAACACTCTAGTAACCCCTGGAATAAAACAGACCAAACCAGGTATCTTTAGATGACAATAAATTAACTATTTATTAAAAAACTAAATCTTAAACACAATTCAGATAAACCTATGTCTAAAGACATTATAACTTCTTATTTTCATCTCACTCCCCAATTCACACAAATACACTAAAAAAAAACAGTATTTAACCATTTAAAAAAAAAAGTTTTTGTTCTTTAAATTAGCTGTCTCTTAAGAATAAATAAAATAAGTAAGTCTTTGTGGATTACGTTCCTGGTGGATGTGGTATTCGAGTGTGGAAGCAGTCAAATGCCATTCGAAGTCTTCATGTGGATTTGATGCAGTAGTCGATTCTTAATAGGCATTCAATGCTTTGGCTGCAGTAGGCATCAACAGTTCCTTCAGCAATACAAATGGTTTCTTGAAAAAAGAAGGCTTTTCTTCTTTCTACAGGGAATTAACTTGGCTTGTAGCTCCTTGTAGAATTTCTTCTGAGAGAGAATAAACAACTCCTTTCTCTTCAGTATGCCTTTCTGGTGAATCTGGTTTTAGCCGTTTCTTTCCAGTTTTACACGCAGTTAAGTGGAAACATTATACCATGTGACCTCTCTCTCCTGCTGTTGCCTAGGTAACAAAATGCAGCTGCTGGCACACTGTGCCTTAGAAATTCCAGAACTTCCTCGCACTTAAAGGTGCACTGTTTTTAACAGAGTCTTAAATGCACCGACATTGGGCTGTATTTTATTCGGGTGCCGCGCTGTGCGGCAGTGCCCTTTAAACTCAGCGGGGTGCCCGCATTTAATGGCCGTCACAAAGCCCCCGTGATATTATGTGCGGGGTTTCATTAACATCACGGTGCCGAGCCGCCCTCCCCATATAACGTGGGGAGAGGTGGGTCATTCGGCGCAGTGAGATCTTTTGACAGTGGTGCAGCAGGTGCTGGGGCCCTATTTTAAGCACCTGCTTCCTGATAGCTGTCAAGGATACTTACCTGATTGCTGAAGAGTCGGGCTGCTGTTAATCTGGCAGCAAAGCAAAAAGTGATGCAGAAATCCAGCAGGTCAGGCAGCATCTGTGGAAAGAGAAGCAGAATTAACTTGTCCAAGTTCACAGACCTGAAAGTTAACTCTGCTTCTCTCTCCACAGATGCTGCCTGACCTGCTGAGATACCCCAGCACTTTCCGCTTTGCTGCCAGATTGACAGCAACCCCACTCTTCAGCAATCAGGTAAGTATTCTTTGACAGCTGTCAAGAAGCAGGTGCTGGGGTGCTCACGTGTAACATTCTTTCTTGTAGGTGTACCGTACCTATGTGAATAATCTTAATTTTGCACATTCCAGGATGTGAGACTTAAATATACCATAAAAGGTATTAATGAGGTTTACAGAGAATACACTGACACAAATGGGAATGCACTGGTGTCACAGCAATGTAAATATGTCTTTCACTAAATGTTTCGCACCAACATGTGTGTCCTTTTCTCTGTGTGAATGATGTGTACCAGCATGTAGCACCAATGTCACATCCCTTTGCACCGTTGGCCCTTCAGGAGAGCCAACGTATTCAATAACATCATTGCCATTTCACCATTACTCATGAGCATCTCCACGGATGCAGTGCCATGGACATTGGCTTAGTCACCTGCTGCCTCTAATGGTTTACACAGAAATGCTGCAGATGTGGACTGGTGCACAGCAGGTGAGTGAGCTGTGTGGCTTGCAGAGCTCATGTCAGTTCCTATGGAGCAAACAGCCTTTGTCTGATAAGCCACTGCCGCAAATCCCTAGCTCACTGCTAGCCCTGCGTGCAGAGCCTGGGTGTCATCTGCCCTTCCACGCGTCTTTCATGTTGTAGGTGCTCAGGGTCCTCCTGGTCCAAGGAGGAATCCTGTTGACATCTCTCCTCATCATGCCAGGCCTGGCCCCTATTGGGTGTGTAGTTGTGCAGAGCAGCAAAGAAAGCAGCTGGCCTTTTCAGCCCATAATACAGGGCATCACCCTATCCATCCAGGCATTGGAAGCGCTCTTTCAGCATGCCGATCTCCTGTTCAATGGTGGCTCTTGTAGTTCAGCAGCTGGCGTTGTATCTCTCCTCTTCTGCAGTGTTGGGGTCCCCCACTGGTGTCGGGAGCCATGTCTGCAAGGGATAGCCATTATCTCCAAGAAGCCACCCCTCCATCTGAGCCAGTTCAGTGAACAGCGGTGACAGCCGGGACTGTCGCGGGTCCCAGGCGTCATGACAGCTGCCTGAGAAGCATCACAGATTTTCACGAAGCTCTGCGGTGATCACATACTAGCTTCCCCTAAATTGAGAGGATTCCTTTAATGGTGACGTCTGTAGGTGGTAGCCTGGTGGCAGGCCTGATGGCCACGAGTGCAATCAATGAACATTACAACCTATGGTTCTCTGGCAATGGTGCCGAAACCGATGGCCCTCTGGGCCTGGCTGGGAGAGTCCGTCCTGAAGCGGACATACTCACTTGCCCTCCGGTGCAGGGCATCGGTGACCTCCCTGATGCAGCGGTGCACTGCTGACTGTGTGACCCTACAAAGGTATCTGGTGGGCCCCTGTAAAGCAGCATAGGCGTCAAGCTTGAGAACCACTGCCACTATGAGGACCAAAGACATAATATGTCTACCGAAGCCCATGGGCTGCAGGTCATCTTTGAGCAGGGCACAGAGATGTGTCACCACCCTCCGTATATGCGCAATCTCCTCTGACACTGGTGCTCTGACTTCCCATGGCATGTCATGTGGGGCCTGTAGATGCACGGCAGTCATAATGGTGAGCTCCCCTTGGGGGCTGTTGGGGGCGGCACAGTGGCGCAGTGGTTAGCACCGCAGCTTCACAGCTCCAGCGACCCGGGTTCAATTCTGGGTACTGCCTGTGTGGAGTTTGCAAGTTCTCCCTGTGTTTGCGTGAGTTTCCTCCGGGTGCTCCGGTTTCCTCCCACATGCCAAAGACTTGCAGGTTGATAGGTAAATTGGCCATTATAAATTGCCCCTAGTATAGGGAGGTGGTAGGGAAATATAGGGACAGGTGGGGATGTGGTAGGAATATGGAATTAGTGCAGGATTAGTATAAATGGGTGGTTGATGGTCGGCACAGACTCGGTGGGCTGAAGGGCCTGTTTCAGTGCTGTATCTCTAAAACTAAACTAAAACAACTGGGGGCCTCTACATGGATCACACCTGCCTGTTGATATTGCCTCTGGTGCATACGGACCCTCAGGAGCAGAGGATCACACAATGTAGCATGAGCCATACCTATTTCCATGTGAAAAATAAAGTTGAACCCTTCATGTATTCAAAGGTTCCTAACAGGGCAGGGATTGGTGTTGACGGGTACATCAGCTGCTTTCATGGATCAACTATGTGGCGTGTCATGGCCTTGCCCATCTTGGCCAACACTGAGTGGCACAGCATGACCACATCAAAATCCTACCAGCTGAATCGATTGCCCCCACCATCCATATAACCTTAATGCTCCCACCCTTTCTGGCACCCTCCCCACACACGGGGTGACTAGAGTGTCATTGTTCCTTCACAAACATGAATAAACACAGAGAATAAAAACTGTTTATGGAGAGAGGGTACACAGTACCTCCCTTCATGCCTGCAGAGCTTTACCTCCAGTAATCTCAGGCCCCCTCCCTCCTCCCTTCCAGTATGCAGAGTGAGACCCCTGAATATCCCCCCTCCTCCCTTTAAGAATGCAGAATGAGACCCCTGATTATCCCCCTCCCTTCCATAATGCAGAGTGAGACTCCTGAATAACAAAACTTACCTTCGCTGGTGACAACATCTGCCTTTGAGGACCCGCCGGCTTTTCCAATGGTGACCGGGACGGCACGTGACGGCCGCCTGTTCAGCGAAAAATCCGAAGGTGTCCATGGAGAGGTGGCGGGCTGCATAATCTGCAGAGGTGAGTACTGTTTAACATATTCTAATTGTGGTGCCGCTGCCATTGGTAATTTGTGGCCGGCCCTTCGCAACGTCGCGGGTCGAGGCGGGCCTCTCTCCACAGAATTTTACTGTCCCCCGCACCATGATCCGCGGCATCAAGGGGCCAATAAAATTCAGCCCACTGTTTTCAATCCGAGGAGAAAAATAATTACAAGTCCGTGACAGATAATTCCTATCCTTTGCTAATTTTTTCTGCAATGAAATAATTCTTTAATAAACTGAAAAGCACAGTATTGGAAATCTGTTGGTAAAAAGCAGCATTCTAAAGGTGCACAACAGTATCTGGAAGAGAAAGCAAGATCCTCAGTTCACTTACAGACTATTCATTGGAACTTATATCCTTAAGGTGTCAGGTGTGGGTCAGTTGGTAGGACTCTCATCACTGAGTCAGAAGGTTGTGGCTTCTTGCTCCACTCCAGAGACTTGATCTTATAATATAAGCTGACACTCCAGTGCAGCACTGAGGAAGTGCTGCATTGTCGGAGGTGCCGTCTTTCAGATGAGATGTTAAACCAAGCCCCGAGTGCTGTCTCAGGAGAATGTAAATTGCACTATTTGAAAGAGGAACAGGGGAGTTCGCCCAGGTGTCCTGCCTGATATTTATCTCTCACTCAGCATCTTCTGCTCATTATCACATCGCTGTTTGTAGGAGCTTGATGTGTGCAAATTGGCGAACATGTTTCCTACATTACAACTGTGTTTTACCTTCAGAAATGCATCATTGGCTGTGAAGCAATTTTGAGATCCTGAGGTCAGGAAAAGCATCATATACGTGCAAGTCTTTCGATTCTAGCTGCTTCCCAATTATCTTTCCTCATGTGTAATGTAACAGTCACCTTCTTCCCTTATACACAAAATATCTGTGAGCAAACAATCAGCTCTTTGACTGCTAGGTTATGCACAAGTGTCACGCTCAGAAGGAGCCGTGATGAAATAAACAATGAATTGGAAGAATTATGAAAATGAAAAGTCAACTGTTAAACTGAACCACAAGAACATGGACAAAATGGAGCAGTTGGTCAGGTGACCCTCCTGTATTGACAATACACACCTCTGTCTGTTTTTCTTCATTCGTTCGTGGGATGTGGGCATCACTGGATAGGTTAGCATTTATTACCCACTGAAAGCATTTAGGAGTCGACTACATTGCTGTGGGTCTGGAGTCACATGTAGGCCAGACCAGGTAAGGACAGCAGGTCCTTTTCCCTGAAGGACATTAGTGAACCAGATGGGTTTTTACAACAATCGACAATGGTTTCATGGTCAGCATTAGAAGAGGTTTTAACTCCAGACTTCATGAATTGATTTCAAATTTCACCATCTGTCAAGGTGAGATTCGAGCCCATATCCCCAGAGCATTAGCATAGCCAAGTGGATTACTGGTATAGTGACATTACCACTACACTACCCCAGTCTGTTGAAGAGGAAACTCCTTAACTTCATCTGAAATAGCTCTGGGGAGAACCCATTGAAATTGAAAGGAGCCCATTACATATTGATGATTCTTATCTGCATGAATGAACTAACAAAGGGTTCTGGAGACAGACTGACTCACAGGCCAAACCAAAATAAATAGGAGTGAAGTAGCACCATTATAACAGAATGGTCTCCATTCAGACATCAATAGAGAGCCATGGTTCCCATACCCTGGCCCATTGTGTTGTCATTCCAGGGAAGACGGCCCTGTAACACCTGACAGAGACTCAAATGTGATGGATTTTTTTTACCTTAATAGGTAACCCTCTGGAGAGAGAGAAGCAGATCAAGCCATTCTGGGTACTGCCTGTGCGGAGTTTGCAAGTTCTCCCTGTGTCTGCGTGGGTTTCCTCCGGGTGCTCCGGTTTCCTCCCACATGCCAAAGACTTGCAGGTTGGTAGGTTAATTGGCCATTATAAAATTGCCCCTGGTACAGGTAGGTGGTAGGGAAATATATAGGGACTGGTGGGGATGTTATTGGAATATGGGATTCGTGTCGGATTAGTATAAATGGGTGGTTGATGGTCGGCACAGACTCGGTGGGCCGAAGGGCCTGTTTCAGTGCTGTATCTCTAAACTAAACTAAACTAAGCCAAAACCACAGAAAGCCAGTTTCTAGCCAGAGGCTGTGAGAGAGATTCAATTAAACAGAAAAACCCTGCTGAACAAGAATTCAACAGCCACTTCAGCAGGGAAATTACAAAGTGACTTTGAGACTCTCCATCTGTGAAGGTAAACCAAATTCACACCACCAACTTTGGGCTGAGTTTAAACCACAAGAACACCTCAGCAAGTTCAAGATTGCAAACTTCCAGGGCTGCATCTTTGTTATGACCATGGTGGGAGTAATGCACTGTCAATTCAGTCCCAATACTCCACAGTTTGCAGCATATCATTAAAGTTTTTCCACCTACTGGAAATTAGCCAAATTAAAACACTTTAGTAACCCCCCAGAATAAAACAGACCAAACCAGGTATCTTTAAACAACAACAAATTAACAATTTTTAATAGTCTAAATCTTAAACACTATTAAGATAAATGTATGTCTAAAGACCTTATAACTTCTTATTTATCCTAACTCCCCATGCACACACATACATTCAAAATCTAATGGTTAACCAGTTTTAAAAAGTGTTTAAAAAAATTAACTGTTTCTTAAGAATAAGTAAATAACTGGGTTGTAAGTCTTTGTGGGTTACATTCCCAATGGGTGAGGTATCCCAGTGTAAAAATAATCATATGCCACTTGAAGTCTCCAGGCGGATTTGATGAACAGTCTTTACTTGAAGCACTTCGGTTGCAGCAGGCATCACACTGTTCTTTCAACACCCAGTATAACGACAGGTCTATATTTGAATTTTAAAATTGGTAGTCTTTCAGTCAAAACTTTACTGCAAATTCCAGAAAACACAATCAGTCAAGAGAGAGTCAAACTTGAAGCAAAGACTTCTTAGATTGGATGTAAAGAAAATGAATTTTGCTGCCTTCAGTAATACAAATGTTTGCTTTGAAGGGTTTTTTTTTCTCCTTAGGCAATTAACACAGCCTGTGGAATTTCTGCCAAGAGAAATAGACAGCTCTTTCCTCCAGTAAGCGTGCTTCACTGGTGTCTAGTTCAGACCGGCTTTAGCCAGTTTTTACACACAATCAAAAGTTACAATACACCATGTGACTTCCCTCTCCTGCTGTGGTCTAGGAGCAGGTGCAGATGGCATACTGTGCCTCTTAGTTTTTAAAGCACACTGTTTTTAAACAGAGTCTGAAAGGCACATTGTTTTGAACAGAGGAAGAAAATAAACAGTTCCGTGACACCTTTAAAAAATAGACTTTTCTCCCACGCAGATTCAGCATTTATCTGTAAACCATGAATTCTTATATCACCTTGGACTCTAATTGCAACCTACCCTTTTCTCTCTACCTATCTATTCTTGTGTATGCATGTATGTGTGAATGCATGAACGTTGTGACCATTTTGGGAATTGTTTAAAATAAATAGTTATCTTCCCCTTTTTAACAACAGGAAAACCTGTCATTTGTCTGTTTATTTGACCCTAAAAACACAAGGGGACTAACAATTTTTAACAATACATGATTGCGGGCAGTTGGGAAGTGAACAGTAGAAGTCACCAACACCACTTACCACCTGCCTGCAACAAAAAGCAATAAGACAGCCTATGTAACATGTACACTAGATGTGCCTACAGTGGTAAAAACGCCAGAATGCCAGACTGTGTGCTAAGGCTAGAAACTATACGACTCAGGCTTACATTAAGAATTACATTTCCAGAAAGCCAGTTGATGAAGGATAGAACTGGAGCCAATCTTTACTCATTTACATATTTATTTACAGAGTTACACACTACAAACATATCTCTCCTAACCCAACAACCAGAGTTTCAGTCTGTGTCTATTTATATGAGGCTCAGGTGAATGCCAAGTTAATGTCCACCATCTGTATACAATTAAACACGATTAATGGACAATTAAGATTCCCTACTCTCTTTCAACAAAAATGAGAGTTAATATGTACAACCAAAATTTCAAAAAACTCAAAACTCTCCATATTCTGTACAAAACATTACATTGTGAAGTGCCCCTCCTCTAGGACCCCTAACAATTTCTTTCTACATGCCTTTATCTTGTAAAACAATCAGACAGCTGCTGATTTGCATCTAGACATTTAATTTTAGGGATTTCATTTCTCTTCTGCATTTGTTTTAAGCCAGCAAGGATAATCTGTAATCATTTCTCATTCACACTTCTTGTAGAGTGTACATTATCCCACAATGAACAATTATCTACACAACATACATTGGGTATACTATCTTCAGTACACCCATTGTATGGAATCTCACTTAAATTATTGACAAATAGAATCCCATATTCACTGCCTCTACAAGAGCCAGTGGGAAGGATTTTTAGGTTCCTGTGGGGGGGCGAGCACAGAGACGGGTGTGTGCCAATTCACCAGCAAACAGTGGGTAACCAATTAATGGGAATGAAATGCCAATTAAGGCATAGCTGGAATAGCTGGAATTTTCCATGTTGGCTTCCAGGCCTCCCGGAACTAGGCCAGCTGCCTGGAGGCAGCCTCCCAGCAGCAACTGTGCTCCAGATAGGTTTTGAGGCCCTCCTCACCTGCCTGGCCACAGCTGCACCTGCAGGCTGTGGAGGGGTTCCTCCTCCACAATGGTGTGATGGAATATAGGAATAATAGGCTTAATTAAGTAGAATTTGGAAATAGTTTGTGTATTATGCCTTTTAGAGTTAGGGATTGAATGGATGATCAGTTTTCAGACCTCACTGAAATTCCCCTTTAAGAAGTTAGAAAGTTTCAAGGTCCCTGTTAGAATAGAATTTCTGTTGCCAGGGAATTGGAAGGTAAACACACACATTGAAATATCCTGTGTGACCTCAGTAAGAGGTAGCAATAAATGAAATTAGTTTATGGGGTTGTTGATGCAGACAAATCGGCTCCAAAGGTTGCTTTAAGGTAGCATAAAAAGGCAATTATAGAAAATGGACTGACAGGAACTAGAGGTCAAGTAAACACAATTATAAACATTTTGACCAGATAAAAGCTTACAACTTCAGAAAACAGTGGGTTTCCAGTAAAACGTTAAGTGGAAATGGTAGTTAAAAATATGGATTTTAAAAGGAACACGGGAAGGTCACATATTTGCTGGAAGTCAGATGATACCTTAGAAATAGTATAAAATGAGAGGTTTTGAAAGCAAAGTTTTGGGGTGTTGTATCCTCAAACAACACTTCTCATCCCATGCCTTGCTTGGGGGATTTAAGGTAAACGTTTACTTTAAATTTTGATGGATATTCTATATATTCTCGGATAATTTTGCTGTAACATTCGCAAGGTTAAACTTTTGGATTCTATGTTGGAAATAAGAATATGTGTTACATCTCTCAGTAATATTTGATATTGTGATATACTTATCCACTTAGGAAGTTTATTACATGTCAAATTCTTTAATAAATCTATAAAAGTTAATATATTGTCTCATGTAGCATTCTGTATACAACTACAAGAACCCCCTCTCTGTGTCTCTTTAAGTGGTGAGATATGTATCGAAGAAAGTTTCCCAGACCCTTACAATATCTGGGATATTTATGACTTAGTCATAAATATTAAAAATAGGTTATCTGAAAGATGGTAATATTCTCTGTTGTTTTTCTTTCTTTGAGGGAAAACTAGTACAATTCTTTGGACCCAAATAAGTGTCTGAGAACTTGCCTGGTTTGAACTTGATTAAAGGAGATTTATAGGGATGTATTCCTGATTTGGTTTAGTCCCTACAAGGGGTTAAAATTACAAATCACCTCAATGGTGGCCAGGCTGCTGAGTCCATTTTTGTTTAAAAGTTGAAGAAGTTGGAGAGCAGGAACCCTTTCTCTCTTCTACCTGAAAAGGTTGGCTGTTGCGTGTTCCAATCTGGAGAGAGTCCTATTAGCCCTACAGCTTCAAGAGCACACCTGCTGTCCTAAATTGGACAGTGAGTTCACTGTCTAGCCACTACGTGACTAATTCAGAGAAAATCATGCCAGGGAACTGTTCCCCACACAGTGTGGGTTTGTGACTCCCATTTGATCCTAACGTTGGCGTCCCAAATCCCTCGTGGAAAATCCTGCATAGTGTTTCAGCAGCTAAAGTATGTTTAACCATCATTTTAATTTCCTTAGGTTCCCAAGCTGTAGGACAACATTTCCCATTTTCACCCATAAGAAATATTATGAAACTGCCTGCACCAGAATACCCATCAGGGAGATTAGCATATGAAGCATCATTAAAATTTAAGCACTCATTTCTCCAGATTTAAATGTTTTACTATTTTATTTACCCTTAAAACATTCTCAACCTTAGGATGTTTTATTGTAGTACTTAACTCCAACACATCAAAACCAGCATCTGGCCTAGTCTGAGTCCCCAGCTAGTTTAACTTATCAATAAAGCTTTGCAACTGCTCAGTCTCTGCTTTAGATATAATATCATTTTTCTGTGATGATGTAGCACGATTAACCGGGATGAAAGTAAGATGCTCAAAATAGAATTGTTGATTTAAAGTTATGCAGACCTACTCTGCTTAATAACTAAACCAATATATTTAAGAGCACCACAAGACTGACTCCCAATTTTAAATTCTACCCCAATCTTTTTAATAACACATTTCTCAAATTCCACAGTACCATCCCAAAAGAAATCATCAACATGCATCATGAGATTGCCTGAAAGTTTTCCTTTATGATGCCAATAAAACATTGCAAGATCTGCTTTAAGTTGAACACAATCTTTTTTCAGCAAATAGATCTCACTAAAAAAGTACCACACCCTGGAAACATCATTCAGGGCATGAGCGTTTGTTTCGTTTCCATAGTTTTCCTTCTGCACCTGCTGCCTCTAGTTTCAGAAACACTTCTCTCTGAAAAGTATTGCCCTGCATAAACACTTATTTTATGTCAATGAACCTACACTCCCACGAATATGTGGCCAAAAGAGCTAAAAAGGTTTTCAAGATTTATTTTCCAGCTGTGGGAGAGTCCACTCTAAGATTGGTATCACCCAGTCACTCAGGGTGCCTGATCAGGAGGGCCCCCACCCCCAGGCCATCAGAAAGCCTCCTACGTTTAACAGGCGGCTTTCTGACGGCCTGGGCCGCCCGCCAGCCAAGGGTAAAATTCCCGTGGCGGTGGGCGGAGGCACTTAAGTGGCTGTTATCTGGCCACTTAAGGGCCTTGATTGGCCTGGGGCGTGCTGCTTTTCGGTGTCGCCGCCCTTCATAAAAGGGCAGCAGAGGTGGGAGCGGGTCAGGAAGGGTCCCCCGAGCCTCCTGTCCCAAAGACTGGCAGATCGTATCAAACAACATGTCCCTTCCGCTGTTTGTAATGGGCAAGGTACAGACCATACCCAACCAGCCCATGCTTGCAAAACACGAAACACAGTGTCGAACATTAGATGTGATTCCGTGATTGGACAACATTTGCTAAATAATCCTCAGTGTACTAAGAATTACGCTGGCAACCAATTTACGATTATCAGTTGGGCTTGCAGTATGGCACATTTGCACCTACTGGAAGCTACATATATTAGTACACAGGCCCTGTCCTTTGCAGACAGAAAGAACATGCACGCACATTGCGCCTGTTTCAGCGTAACAAAATAAGTGACAGCCATTCGCTGGTTCATTCCTCAGGGCAATGCCTCAGAATCAAGCTGCCTGGTTTAAATTTCAAACAAAGCTCGGCAGTTAATTGTCAGTCACCTTAAACTGGTGCATTCTCCATGGCAACGCCTCTACCAAGAAGAGTCCACTTGCCAACCAATCAGCACTCTCTTTTCATACAGTATAAACCTTTTGCTTTCCCTTACATTGGTTATTCTTGCGAATTGTCCTGATGAGTGCAAGATGAAAAGCTTCAACAAAATGTCTCTGTTTTCAGCAATACTCAAGTTCTGTATGAGCAACGACGATTTAAACTTGGACTAATTGATAGGAACTATAGCCTTCATCTATCTGGAGTGAATTCGTGCATGAACTACCTGTGCCAGAGCAGTTGTCAACATGCAGTCTGGTTGATCAGTCAAATTTTATGCAGCATTTCATCGATCATCACATGATTCCTTTCAGCTGCAGCATTCATGACCATGATCATCATATCTTCAGACATGACACTGAATTCATCGTTGGCAAATTCCCCTACATTATCAGTTAGAAATTTTGTTGATGTCCCAAGTCCAGTCCCTATCCATTTCTTCACGATTTTATCTATAATAACCCTTTTGTCCTTATTGTAGAAATACGAAATTCGGCCACCAGGTCTACAAAATGTAAATGAAAAATTTTCTGCATTTGTCCCATAACTTTAGATCCGTGGCAACTTTTAAAAAATTCATTCATGGGATGTGGGCGTCACTGGCCAGGCCAGTATGTATTGCCCAATCCCTAATTGCCCTTGAAAAGGTGGTGGTAAGCTGCCTTCTTGAACTGCTGCAGTCCATGTGGGTTAGGTATACCCACAATGCTGTTAGGAAGGGAGTTCCAGGATTTTGACCCAGCGACAGTGAAGGAACAGCGATATAGTTCCAAGACAAGATGGTGTGTCACTTGGAGGAGAACTTTCAGATGGTGGTGTTCCCATGCAATTGCTGCCCTTGTCCTTCTAGTTGGTAGAGGTCGCGGGTTTGGAAGGTGCTGTCTAAGGAGCCTTGGTGTGTTGTTGCAGTGCATCTTGTAGATGGTACACACTGCTGCCACTGTGCGTCGGTGGTGGATGGAGTGAATGTTTGTAGATGGGGTGCCAATCAAGCAGGCTGCTTTGTCCTGGATGGTGTCGAGTTTCTTGAGTGTTGTTGGAGCTGCACCCATCCAGGCAAATGGAGAGTATTCCATCACATTCCTAACCTCTGACCTGCTCTTGTAGCCACGGTATTTATATGGCTACTCCAGTTCAGTTTATGGTCGATGGTAGCCCCTAAGATGTTGATAGTGGGAGATTCAGCGATGGTAATGCCATTGAATGTCAAGGAGAGATGGTTAGATTCTCTCTTGTTGGAGATGGTCATTGCCTGGCACTTGTGTGGCACAAATGTTATTTGCCACTTATCAGCCCAAACCTGGATATTGTCCAAGTCTTGCTGCATTTCTGCACGGACTGCTTCAGTATCTGAGGAGTCACGAATGGTGCAATCATCAGTGAACATCCTGACTTCTGACCTTATGACTGAAGGAAGGTCATTGATGAAGCAGCTGAAGATGGTTGGGCCTAGGACACTTCCCTGAGGAACTCCTGCAGTGATGTCCTGGAGCTCAGATGATTGACCTCCAACAACCACAACCATCTTCCTTTGTGCTAAGTATGACTCCAACCAGAGGAGTGTTTTCCCCCTGATTCCCATTGATTCCAGTTTTGCTAGGGCTCCTTGATGCCATACTCGGTCAAATACTGCCTTGATGTCAAGGGCAGTCACTCTCACCTCACCTCTTGAGTTCAGCTCTTTTGTCCATGTTTCAACCAAGGCTGTAATGAGGTCAGGAGCTGAGTGGCCTTGGCAGAAACCAAACTGAGTGTCTCTGAGCAGGCTATTGCTAGCAAGTGCCACTTGATGGCACTGTTGATGACACCTTCCATCACTTTACTGATGATTGAGAGTAGACTGATGGGGTGGTAATTGGCCGGGTTGGACTTGTCCTGCTTTTTGTGCACATCATTAAAGTCAAGTGACAATGGAAGGTTTACAATAGGACATGTCCTCCGATGCTTTTTACAGATTTCACACTTCTCACTAACCTCTTCTATTGGTCAAGAAAACCATCCTGTATACACACCATGAATTTCTCCTCTACGGTATTATGACTAGTTTGATTTGCCCAATCTATATGCAGATTAAACTCACCCATAATTACAGATGTTCCTTTATCGCATGCATCTCTAATTTCCTGTTTAATGCCATTCCCAACATCACCACTACAGTTTGGAGGTCTATATACAACCCCCACTAACGTTTTTTGCCCCTTAGTGTTTCTCAGCTCTACCCATACAGATTCCACATCATCAGAGCTAATATCTTTCCTTACTATTGCGTTAATTTCCTTTTTAACCAGCAATGCAACTCCACCGTCTTTTATTTTTTGTCTGTCCTTCCTAAATACTGAATACCCTTGGATGTTCATTTCCCATCCCTGGTCACCCTACAGCCATGTCTCCGTAATCCCGACTATATCATATCCATTTACATCTATTTGCGTGATTAATTCATCCATTTTATTGCAAATGCTACGCGCGTTAAGGCAGAAAGCCTTAAGGCTTGTCTTTTTACCATTACCGGTCCCCTTCCCACTATTTTTCACTGTGGCCCTGTTTGATTCTGGCCCTTGATTTCTCTGCCTATCACTTTTCTTATTCCCCTTACTGTCTTTTGTTCATGTCCTTGATCCCCCCTCCTCCGACTCCTTGCAAAGGTTCCCATTCCCCTGTCATTTTAGTTTAAACCCTCCCCAACCACTCTAGCAAATATTCCCCCAAGGGCATCAGTCCCGGTCCTGCCCAAGTGTAACCCGTCCGGTTTGTACTGGTCCCACCTCCTCCCAATGTCCCAGGAATCTAAAGCCCTCCCCCTCACACCATCTCATCCGATATATCCTACTATTTCTACTCCGGCTAGCATGTGGCACTGGTAGTAATCCTGAGATCACTACCTTTGAGGTCCTACTTTTCAACTTACTTCCTAACTCCCTATATTCTGCTTTTAGGACCTCATCCCTTTTTTAACCTATGTCCTTTGTACCAATGTGTACCATGACCACTGGCTGTTTACCCTCCCCCTTCAGAATGTCCTGTAACCGCTCGGAGACATCCTTGACCCTAGCACCAGGGAGGCAACATACCATCCTGAAGTCTCTTTTGCGGCCACAGAAATGCCTATCTATTCCCCTTACAATTGAATCCCTATAACTATTGCATTCCTACACTTTTTACTCCTCCCCTGTACAGCAGAGCCAACCGTGGTGCAATGAATTGGACTGTTGCTGCTTTTCCCTGAGAGGCCATTCCCCCCAACAGTGTCCAAAGCAGTATACCTGTTTTGCAGGGAATAGCCACAGGAGATTCCTGCACTGCCTGCCTAGTTCTCTTGCTCTGCCTGGTGGTCACCCATTCCCTTCCTGCCTGTGGAGTCTGAGCCTGCGGTGTGACCACCTCTCTATATGTGCTATCCACAATACTCTCCACCTCGCGAATGCTCTACACTGTCCCCAGCCACCGCTCCAGCTCTGAAACCTGGGCTTCCAGGAGCTGCAGCTGAAGACACTTCCTGCACACATGCTGGTCCCGGGCACCGGAATCGTTCCCGGTTTCCCACATAGAGCACGAGGAGCACACCACAGCTTTAAGCTGTCTTGCCATGACTTAACCCTTTAAATTAAACCTTTTGGAAGATGCTTAATATCAAATAATATCAATTGCTCTAGGGCCCTTCTTTTCTGGTCCTAGTTACTACAGAACTCCCTAAAAAAACACTACTTACTATATATGAAAATAAACTGTAGACTTTTCTTTCCTTAGTTACTAAGCCAGCTATTTAGAGCTATTCCCTAACAGCAGTTACTCACCAACCAACCACTTGGCAGCTTTCCTGTGATGACACTTTTGACTTTTTTTTTTGTCAAACTCCGGTGCGCCTGGTCTACTCTCACGAAGATCTGCTCTGCTCCTCTCCGCTCCGCTCTCAGATGTTTCGAGGAACCTGCCTCTCTGCTTTGGGCAGTTCATCACATAATGATACTTCAAATCACATCTGAAGCACTTATGAACTGTTCCTTGGGAATTCCTGGGATTCATTTGCATAGTATTGATTTTCTAATTCTGTAATCGCTAAAGGCACTTTCATCCTCATTCTGCCTGTCTTTCACCCTTCCATTGTATTGACTGGACTATGATGAAATTTGGCAATTATCGAGTTCTCTATTCTTCGTGCCACTGCAGAATGTTCCATTTATTCAATGAAAGCTGAAGGAAATAACTGTTTCCCAGGATTTTTTTCAAGGTGCAGAATCTGATCCAACAGGAAAATGAACACCGTTTAGAACCAGGAGCCTGTCCATGTGAGACACCTTAGCACAATCCTGCAATTCAACTGCAAGTACCAATCCAGGGATCCCGAAATTGAATTTCATCAATCTTTGATACAATCTGTTAAAGTCCATGATATATCCCTCCATAGAATGACCATCTGTTTTTTCAAATCTATCAAAGTCTGACCGTGCCTCATATTTGTACATTTCGTTCAAGAACTTTAATAACAGGTCCAAACCTTCATCATTATCCAACCGACAGGCATCCAGCTCACAAATTACTTTAATTCTGATTTTACTTCTGGTAGGAAGTGAAAACGCCAAAAGCATTGCTGTGTAACTCATGTCCACACACGCCCTTCATTCTTCCACTGGTCATATGGTTCAGACTCCAAGAACATCAGAGAGTAATCATATCCCAACAATTAACTCTTGCTTTTTGCCATTTTTCACAATGGCTACTTGGATTGTAGTTTTCTGTCTGAAACTTTTTTCTTAGCTTTCAACCTTCACCTTTAGGCATCCATCCTCTGCTACCATTTTCTTTTCCACAAAGCCTGTTGGTGCAGGATAGAAAACTTTACAAGCTCTTATATTTCTTTACTAAGTTACACATTACAAGCACACAGCTCCTAACCCAACAACCAGTTTTAGTCTGTGCTTATTTATAGTGGCTCCAGTGAATCCCCAGTTAATGCCCCCCCTCCCTACCTGCATACAATTAAACACAATTAATATACAATTAATATTCTTATCGCTGAGTCAGAAGATTATGGGTTCAAGCTTCAGTCCAAGGACTGCAGTACGTAATCTAGAATCACAATCCAAAAATGCAGCCTTTTGGATATTCATATTTAAGACCAGAAAGTTAGGTCCCTGTCTGGGAGAAAAAATGAGTCTGAAGGTCTTAGATACAGTCATATTCTGCCTCTGATTTTCCTCCTTTTCCTTCCCATAATATTAGTTGTGGCTCAGTTGTTATCACTATTGCCTCCAAGTCAGTTGGCTGTGGGTTCGAGTCCACTCCAGCGACAAAATCTCTGTTGACCCACTCCAGTGTAATGCAGGATTGTTGGAGGTGCTGTCTTTT
Source organism: Heterodontus francisci (assembly GCF_036365525.1). Taxonomy (NCBI): domain Eukaryota; kingdom Metazoa; phylum Chordata; class Chondrichthyes; order Heterodontiformes; family Heterodontidae; genus Heterodontus; species Heterodontus francisci. The sequence continues at coordinate 168,685,492 of NC_090373.1, read as the reverse complement.
GGATGAAATGCTAACTGAGGCCCTCTCTGCCCTCTCCAGTAGATGCAAATGATCTACAGCACTAAGAAGCAGAGAAAAGGAGTTTTCTCAGTGCCCTGGACAACATTTGCTCCCTTAACCAACATCAGTAAAAACTGACCATTGGCTCATTTATCTCATTGTTATTTCTGGGAGCTTGCTGTGTGCAAATTGTTTGCTGCATTTCCTACATCACAACAGTGACTACACTTCAAAAGTAGTTCATTGGCTGCAAAGCCTTTTGTGATGACCTGAAGTTTTAAAAGTTTCTTAAAGCAAATAGGCCCTGAAGTTTCGCTGCGACTCTCTTGGTCTCCCAACGGAACCCCAGCAGAAGATTGACAGAATCATCTGAGAGTGGCAGTGTACTATTACTCCCAGCATCGTGCTGGTTTTTTTGGGGGATCTGCAGGTCTCCCACTGGCAGCAGGAAAATACTCGGACAATTTCAGACTCACATTATTTAGCTTTCATTTTCTGAGTCTAGCAAAACAAATCATTTCAATATCCTTAGATTACTTTGTGAAGTAACAGCTCAACCATGACGTGGAGCTTCCTGGTAGAATCATAAGAATTAAAAGCTAGTGAGTGAATGAGTTAATGCAAGAACCGCAGTCACAGTGGGACAGATTTTGATCTTGTCTGATATACGGGTGAGAGGAAATCTGCAGTCGTTTCACATCTCTCACAATTTTTATTTCCATTTGCTAGGAAGTTCTAATTTATCCCAGTGTGGCTCTGACTAGTTATTGAAAGACAAAACTCATTTTTTGATATTTGACCATTAGGAATACAAATGGCATCTCCTCTCGCAGCTGCAACTGCACATATAAGGCTGAATTTATTAACCTCGTTGCGGGTCCTGGTGGCAGACCCGCAAGTGGGCACCGTTTCCACTCATCACGTGTTTGGTAGGCCCACTGCAATCACACTGCGGGTGACCAATAATCATAATGGAGGTGCAGGCCCTGTCCAGATACACAAGGGGGGAGGGCTTTGAGGTGCAGATAACATCATCAGCCGACCCCTCAGCAGCAGCCGACGTCATATTTAACAAGCTGCTAGCCTTGCTTGTATTGCTTGTCTTTCAGCAAGGCAGTGAATTTGGAGTGTTGCTGGAGCCCTTTGAACTGCTGGACCCCCCCTGTAACACGACTGTAGCTGCTGGTTCCTGTGACGACCGGAACCCCCTGCAATACAGCTGTAGCTGCTGGTTCCTATGACTACCAGACCCCACTGCATCACGACTGTAGCTGCTGTTTCCTGTGACTACCGGACCCCCCTGCATCATGACTGTAGCTGCTGGTTCCTGTGACTACTTGACCCCCTGCATCATGACTGTAGCTGCTGGTTCCTGTGACTACCGGACCCCCCTGCATCACGACAGTAGCTGCTAGTTCCTGTGACTACCAGACCCCCTGCATCACGACTGCAGCTGCTGGTTCCTGTGACTACCAGACCCCCTGCATCATGACTGTAGCTGCTGGTTCCTGTGACTACCAGACGCCCCTGTATCACGACTGTAGCTGCTGGTTCCTATGGCTACCGGACCCCCCTGCATCACGACTGTAGCTGCTGATTCCTGTGACTAGTGGACCCCCTGCATCACGACTGTAGCTGCTAGTTCCTGTGACTGGTGGACCCCTCTGCATCATGACTGTAGCTGCTAGTTCCTATGACTACCGGACCCCCCTGTATCACGACTGTAGCTGCTGGTTCCTGTGACTAGTGGACCCCCTGCATCACAATTGTAGCTGCTGGTTCCTGTGACTAGTGGACCCCCCTGCATCATGACCCTAGCTGCTAATTCCTGTGACTAGTGGACTCCCCTGCATCACGACTGTAGCTGCTAGTTCCTGTGACTAGTGGACCCCCCCTGCATCACAACTGTCGCTGCTGGTTCCTGTGACTAGTGGACCCCCCTGCATCATGACTGTAGCTGCTGGTTCCTATGACTACCAGACCCCCCTGCATCAAGACTGTAGCTGCTGGTTCCTGTGACTACCGGACCCTGTTGCATCACGACTGTAGCTGCTAGTTCCTGTGACTAGTGGACCCCCTGCATCACGACTGTAGCTGCTGGTTCCTGTGACTACTGGACCCCTCTGCATCACAACTGTCGCTGCTATTTCTTGTGACTAGTGGACCCCCTGCATCACGACTGTAGCTGCTAGTTCCTGTGACTACCAGACCCCACTGCATCACGACTGTAGCTGCTGGTTCCTGTGACTAGTGGACCCTCTGTATCATGACTGTAGCTGCTGGTTCCTGTGACTACTTGACCCCCTGCATCATGACTGTAGCTGCTAGTTCCTGTGACTAGTGGACCCCCTGCATCATGACTGTAGCTGTTGGTTCCTGTGACTACTTGACCCCCTGCATCACAACTGTCGCTGCTATTTCTTGTGACTAGTGGACCCCCTGCATCACGACTGTAGCTGCTAGTTCCTGTGACTACCAGACCCCACTGCATCACGACTGTAGCTGTTGGTTCCTGTGACTACTTGACCCCCTGCATCATGACTGTAGCTGTTGGTTCCTGTGACTAGTGGACCCCCTGCATCATGACTGTAGCTGTTGGTTCCTGTGACTAGTGGACCCCCTGCATCATGACTGTAGCTGTTGGTTCCTGTGACTACTTGACCCCCTGCATCATGACTGTAGCTGTTGGTTCCTGTGACTAGTGGACCCCCCTGCATCATGATTGTAGCTGCTGGTTCCTGTGACTACTTGACCGCCTGTAACACGTCTGTCGCTGCTGGTTCCTGTGACTGCAACTCCTGAACTCCGCTGCACCAGGACGTCCAAGGCAAGACACCAGGTGGCCCCACGATTTAATGATGACTTCCTGCAGATTCTCCTCCAGTCTACAAGGGAAAGCCCTCTTCCCCAGCGATGACAACAGACCCTCCCGGCTGACCAAGCAAGCCTTGTCAGAGTTCGCAGAGGAGGTCAGCAGCTGTGGCGTTACTGCCCAAACATGGGTGCATTGCAGGAAGAGAGTCAAAGACTTCCTTTCGTCTATCAAGGTGAGTGCTCCACATCTCTTTCCTCTTGGAGTTTGCTTATGGGTTCACAGCAGGCAGGGCAACATGGGGAGGGAGTCATCACAAAGGAACTGGCAAAGGGAGTTAGTCGTCACCACAGCCTGGCAGACTTATGGATGCATCTTGGTCACAGGCGACCTTCTTTCAATGCTCACCCCAGTTACCTCCCCTGACAGCACACTTGGAGAGGAGCCACCTAGGAAACCCCAGCAGGGGTCGAGGGGCTGCTACTAGCAGAACTGTATTCTTGCTCATCCTGTGAAGTCTTACTATTCCTTTCTTTCCACTTGCAGGACAAGCGGACCCATAACAGGAGGGAGACCTTGCAGACTGGTGGAGGAATTGTAAACATACGGCCTCTCTCCATGGCTGAGGAGGAGACACTCGAGTTAGCAGGCACTGAGGGCAGCTGCTCAATAGCAGATGGAGAGACTGGAGCCTTGCAGCAAGAGAGTGAGGATTGTGTTCAATCGACATCCACATCTTGTATGGCTGACAGGATGAGATCTGCTCATCCTAACCTGGTACTGCCACCCGAGACCCTACTCACCTGGTACTGGCACCCGAGACCCAGCTCAACTGGTACTGCCACCTAAGACCCAGCTCATCTGGTACTGCCACCCGAGACCCTGCTCACCTGGTACTGGCACCCGAGACCCAGCTCAACTGGTACTGCCACCTAAGACCCAGCTCATCTGGTACTGCCACCCGAGACCCTGCTCACCTGGTACTGGCACCCGAGACCCAGCTCAACTGGTACTGCCACCCGAGACCCAGCTCACCTGGTACTGCCACCCGAGACCCTACTCACCTGGTACTGGCACCCGAGACCCTGCTCAATTGGTACTGCCACCCGAGACCCAGCTCACCTGGTACTGCCACCCGAGACCCTGCTCACCTGGTACTGGCACCCGAGACCCTGCTCAACTGGTACTGCCACCTGAGACCCAGCTCACCTGGTATTGCCACCCGAGACCCTGCTCACCTGGTACTGGCACCCGAGACCCTGCTCAACTGGTACTGCCACCCGAGACCCAGCTCACCTGGTACTGGCACCCGAGACCCTGCTCAACTGGTACTGCCACCCGAGACCCAGCTCACCTGGTACTGCCACCCGAGACTCAGCTCACCTGGTACTGCCACCCGAGACCCAGCTCACCCATGCAGAGCATGCATCACTGTAGGCCGACAATGGCCTCCGCTCCTCTCTTTGCAGTGTGGATCATGGCTGCCTACCTGTCACAGCACTGAGGCCTCACCTCAGTGCCCCAAATTTCAATGGCTGTGGTTCCAAAGGCATGTGAGGGTCGCTTGTCGTCCACTTAATTCCAAGCCCACCCCATTGAATTGCTTACAATTATATGCAAATGCATTAAAACTAACTGTGCTACAATTTAAATTACAGTCACATCGTGTTGGGGTGGCGAAATTGCCTTGGTGCTTTCCCACCAGTGACTAAATCTGGAACCGATGTCGCGATATCAAATTTCTGGGCAGACTCATCCGATGCCATTCTCTTGTCCCACGCCCGCACCCCCCCCCACCATCCACCCCCCCCCCCCCCACCACCACCCATGTCTCCATTCCTGCTCCAAACAACTTCACTAAATTCAGCCCATATTAACACATCATTAGCCTGAGGGACCTGGACAAGTAATCTGCACCTGATAAGGGACTGGTCATTTTAACCTCTGCCAATTTGAGGTTATCCAAAGCTCTGCTGCTCATGTCCTTACTCACACTAAGTCCCATTTACCTATCACCCCTGTACTCTCTGGCCTATATTGCCTCCTGGTTAAGCAATGCCTCGATTTTAAAATTCTCATCCTTGTCATCAAATCCCTCCATGGCCTCGCCCCTCTCTATCTCTGTAGTCTCCTCCAGCCTCATAACCTTTCGTGATATCTGCAATCATCTAATTTTGGCCTCTTGACCATCCCTGATTTTAATTGCTGCATCATTGGCAGCCAAGCCTTCAGTTCCCTGGGCTCCAAGCTCTGGAATCCCCTCCCTACACCTCTCTGCCTCTCTACCTCTCTTCCCTCCTTTAAGACGCTCCTTAAAACCTACCTCAGTGACCAAGCTTTTTGGCCATCTGACCTCATATTGTCTTATGTGGTTCGAGGTCAAATTTTGCTTTGTAACACTCCTGCAAAGCACGTTGGGATTTTATATTACATTAAAGGCGCTATGCAAATACAAGTTATTGTTCTTATAGACAAAGAAATAAGCAAACAGTAGCTGGGCCCCTTCTGTTTCTACACTTTACTGCCAACCTAGACGGGTTATCTGATAAAATTTGCAAAGCTGAGTTTGATATATTTTTGTTGGGTAAAGATGTCAAGGGAGCGGGTAAATGGAGTTGATTTAGAGATTAGCTGTGACCCAGTGGTGGAACTGGCTGAACAGCCTACTCCCATTCTCTGTCCCACAGAGACAACTGAAATCTGTCCCACGAAGTGGCCACACAAACCCTTTTCAAACTGTAGTGATACAATACAAATAAATTCTTGTTGAACATCTGCCGAGATTCCTATAATCTGAAACAGGTCAGATCCTCTGGTCCATCACATCTGCATCAGAACTCATGAAGCAGGTGAGATGCCATTCTTCGGAGCTGGGGTGTAAATGTGTTGTATCTTTCCTGACTTGCTGATGTCCATTATTTCAGTTGCTAAACTTACCAAGTGAAAAAGGGAAAAAAAGCACATGGCTGACATTTTACTTCGGCACTCTAATTCGTTAGAGAGAGATGAGGAAAAGAGGATGAGCAATGCATAAACAAGGGTAATGAATGAATGTGTGTCCTTTCTCAATCGCAGAAAATCTGCTCTTCGTTTTTTTTTATTCGTTCATGGGATGTGGGCATCACTGGCTAGGCCAGCATTTTAATGCCCATCCTGAATTGCCCTTAAGAAACTGAGTGGTTTGCTGGGCCATTTCAGAGGGCATGTAAGAGTCAACCACATTGCTGTGGGTCTGGAGTCACATGTAGGTCAGACCAGGTAAGGACAGCAGATTTCCTTCCCTAAAGGACATTAGTGAACCAGATGAGTTTTTACAACAATCGACAATGGTTTCATGGCCATCATTAGACTAGCTTTTTAATTCCAGATTTATTAATTGATTTAAATTTCACCATTTGCCGTGGTGGGATTCGAACCCATGTCCTCAGATCATTAGCCTGGGCCTCTGGATTACTAATCTAGTGACATTACCACCACACCTGTGAGCAGAACAGCCACGTGAAACTTTAAACACACTGGCCGGCATTTTATCTGGGTGATGGGGGTCTAGGCCACTGGCTAAAGCACTGGCGAGAGCCCTGCATCGCCTCCTCTGGGGCAGGCCTACTGCCTTGCGTGCCAATTAGGCACTTAAGTGGACAGTGGGTGTGGCCTTCCCCAGGATTAAGGACCTCAGAAATTGAAGTCCCGCCTGCTGAGAGCTACAGGCAGCTCTTTAACTGAGCAGCGCCACCGTGGAGGCAGTGGCTGCTCCCGGTACTGTACTCACCAGAGGTGCTGGATCCAGGCTACAGGTGAGTCAGGATGGGAGGGGTTTCATGGGGTGGGAATTGCGGGGGATGGGGGTGGGGGTGGTCAGCAGCAAGCAAGGGCAGGGGGTGGGGTGGCTATCAGCAGGTTCCCCTTTTGCTATCCCCACCTCACTGCGGGGGAGAGCGTAAAATTCCCCCCAGTATTTCTATAACCCAACCACAGTATCAGCTGATGGGCTAGCTCACTTTACCAATTGGTGCGTTTAATAATTCGCTCTCATTTTGTTTAATATAAACAAGCAGGAAGGTAGTGACTGTTCCGTTGTCATTCAAGATAATTGCAAGATCAATCCAATGCAGATTTTGGTTGAGTAAAAGCACATGGAATTTTATTCATGGTGTCCCAAGGGAGGAGCATACCACATCTGTTACTGAAATCTGATTCACCCACGTTCCCGAAATTCATTCCAATCTCCTGAATTTAACAGCACACTTAGGGCAGATGCTGATGCAAACTGCAATAGTGCAGGATGTCATAGCCGATCAATCAGACAATTAATTAAAGGAGCTGTCCTGTCTGGCACATATTGCACCAACTAAAGCAACCGTTTTACTGCTGATTTCTTTCACTCTTACCCTGTACTTTCAATCTCATGTAAAGTTACGGGCTGCTAAGTATCGGCATGCTGTGCACAGCACATCAGAAATCACTCTCAGCTGCCTCGGCTACCACTGCATATTCTCTGTCGGGCTGTCGGGGCTACACCCTGCTCATGTGTGACGCAACATCACTTCCTCCGGTGACCTTCGCTTACAGCCTCTTAAGGTGGTCCTCCTAAGGGAGTCCCACAACATCCCCTTTTCTCCAAAGATAAAAGCATATGTACAATATACAATGATGTTGCATTTCGGACTAACCTATACATGATTAAAACAAAATGCTATTTACAAGTAAGCAAGTTTAAAGATAGGGGAGATTTGCTTATTCATCCCGAGATTGTTATCATAAACCTCATCTCAGAACCGAGCTCACCTTGACGACTCCTCCGAGACTCTGGTTGCTCAGAACTCTGGTTAGCATGTTCTTCCTCTGTACACGTAGGCTCTGTGTGTTCGTCTTCATACTTTGTCTTTGAATGTTTCTGCGATGCCACAGGGTTGTCACATGTCATGTTATTGTACAGCTGTCTGAGTTGACTTCAGTTTCATCTGACAATCACACCAAAGGGTGCCGGGATCTCGTATGATCTGGGCTTGTTGCATATCCCAGCAACCTGTGCAGGATACCAAGTTCCTGACACATGATTGAGGACTCTAACCTTCTGTCCTACTCACAATTGAACCAATTCGGGTCCTGGTTGCCTGTCATACAATGCCTTCATCTTTCCTTGTTTGGAAAGCTTAGAAAAATGATGACTGGCACTGGCAATCACTGGAAATCCCTCTGGCCTCCAGGTACTTGTTGCAGCGAACTGAACCCCAAGGAGAGACACCTGGTCATAGTGTCTCTTCATGTCAAGACTCCAAGCCTTTGTGTCATCCTCTACATGGACCGACCCAATACTCTCAACCTGGATATTTTCTACCTTCTGCGGTGCATTGTGGCAAACCGTGAGGATGATATAAACCATAGGAACATAGGAAGATAGGAACAGGACTAGGCCATTCAGCCCCTCGAGCATGTCCCGCCATTCAATGAGATCATGGCTGATCCGTGACCTAACTCCATATACGTGCCTTTGGCCCATGTCCCTTAATATCTTTGCTTAACAAAAATCTATCTATCTCAGATTTAAAATTAACAACTGTTCTAGCTTCAACTGCTGTTTGTGGGAGAGAGTTCCAAACCTCTACCACCCTTTGCGTGAAGAAGTGCTTCCTAACATCTCTCCTGAATGGTCTGGTCCTAATTTTTAGACTACGCCCCTTAGTTTTAGAATCTCCAACCAGTGGAAATAGTTTATCTTTATCTAGCCTGTCTTTTCCTGTTAATATCTTGAAGATTTCGATCATATCACCCCTTAACCTTCTAAATTCTAGCGAAAACAGGCCTAATTTGTGTAATCTCTCCTCATAACTTAACTCCTGTAGTCCAGGTATCATTCTTGTAAACCTACATGGCACTCCCTCCAAGGCCAATATATCCTTCCTAAGGTGAGGTGCCCAGAACTGCTCACAGTACTCCAAGTGGGGTCTAACCAGGGTTTTGTACAGCTGCAGCATAACCTCTGTGTCTTTATACTCCAATCCTCTAGATATAAAGGCTAGCATTACATTAGCCTTTTTGATTATTTTCTGCACTTGCTCGTGGCATTTTATAGATCTATGCACCTGAACCCCCAAGTCCCTTTGGACATCCACTGTACTTAACCTCTTCCCATTTAGAAAGTACCCTGCTCTATCCTTTTTTGGTCCAAAATGGATAATCTTACACTTGCCCGCATTGAAATCCATCTGCCACAGTTTTGCCCATTCACGTAGTCTGTCAATATCTCTTTGCAATTTTATGCTATCATCTAGACTGTCTACAATGCCGCCTAACTTTGTATCATCAGCAAATTTAGATATATGACTTACTGTGCCATCATCCAAGTCGTTAATAAATAATGTGAATAATTGAAGCCCCAACACAGATCCCTGTGGGACGCCACTAGTCACATCCTGTCAATCGGAGTACCTACCCATGATCCCTACTCTCTGTCGCCTACCAGTCAACCAACTTCGTAACCATGTCAATAATTTGCCCTCAACTCCGTGGGCTTCTACCTTAGTTAACAGTCTCTTATGTGGGACTTTACCAAATGCCTTCTGGAAGTCCATATAAATAACATCCATAGACATTCCCCTGTCAGCTTTCTTAGTCATCTCTTCAAAAAACTCAATGAGATTTGTCAGGCTTGACCTTCCCATCGTGAATCCATGCTGGCTGTCCCTGATTAACTGAAATTTTTCTAGGTGTTCAGTCACCCTATCCTTGATTATAGACTCCAGCAACTTGCCCACCACAGATGTCAGGCTAACTGGTCTGTAATTTCCTTGGTTCCCCCTTTCACCCTTCTTCAAAAGTGGAGTGATGTGTGCAACTTTCCAATCCAGAGGGACTACTCCTGAATCTAGGGAACTCTGAAAGACTATAGTTAGGGCATCTACAATGTGCTTCCCTACTTCCTTTAACATCCTTGGATGGAAACCATCAGGTCCTGGGGATTTCTCACTCTTTAGTTCCATTAATTTCCTTATTACTGATGTTTTACTTACGTTAATTATATTAAGTCCCTGTCCCCTATCGGCTATTAATTTTTTCGGGACTTGTGGCAAGTTATCCTCCTTTTCAACTGTAAATACTGAGGCAAAGTAATTGTTCAACTTGTCTGCCATTTCCCCATTACCAATGACAATATCTCTATTTTCAGCTTTTAGTGGGCCTACATTGCTCTTGACCACCCGTTCTCCCTTTATATAACTATAAAATTTCTTCTTATTGATTTTGATGTCCCTTGCAAGTTTCCTTTCATAATCTCTTTTAGTAGCTCTTATAAGCTGCTTTCTGACCCTTTGCTGGTCTTTGTATCTATCCCATTCAGCCGGATCTGTGCTGCGTTTTGCATTTTTGTAAGTCATTTCTTTTTGTTTTATGCTATTCCTAATCCCTTTAGTTGTCCATGGCTGTTTTTTCTGTGAAGTGGAGCTTTTTCCTCTCAGAGGTATAAACTCGCTCTGTATTTCATTAAATATTTCTTTAAATATTCTCCACCATTCTTCAGTCATTTGACCCATTAACAGATCTACCCAGTTTACCGTGGACAGTCTCTGTCTCATCCCGGTAAAGTCAGCCTTACCCAAGTCTAAAATTCTAGTAGCTGATTCGTGCTTTTCACTTTCAAACGCTACCTTGAATTCGATCATGTTGTGATCACTATTTGATAAATGTTCACGCATAGTTAGGCTATTAATTAAATTTGGCTCATTACTCATAACTAAATCTAATATTGCCTGTCCACTTGTTATATCTAGGACATATTGCTGTAGGAAACTATCCTGGACACTTTCCAGAAATCCACTATCTTTCTGACAGGTGCTAGTCTGCCTCTCCCAATAAGTTAAAATCCCCCATTAATACTACTCTGCCTTTCTTACACACTTGTCTAATTTGTGTATTTATACAATCTAACACCTCGGAACTGCTACCAGGGGGTCTATACACAACACCTATTACAATTTTAGATCCTTTTCTGTTCCTCAGTTCCACCCATAAGGTCTCCACTGGATGCTTTCCCCTCATGATATCCTCCCTCAATGAGGTGATATTATTTCTAATCAGTAAGGCTACTCCACCCCCTCTGCCATTTTCCCTGTCCCTCCTGTAAACTTTATATCCTGGTATACTTAGTTCCCAGTCCCAACCATCCTGCAGCCACGTCTCCGCAATGGCCACCACATCATAATCTTCCATTTGAATTTGCGCCTGCAACTCATCTAGTTTATTCCTTATACTCCGTGCATTTGTATATAGAACTCTTATTTGGGCTACACCCCCTAACCTGTCCCTCAGCACTGATGCTTTATTCGCCTGTTTATTATTTCTCTCTTCTGGTTTAACCAGTATACTTCTTGCAGTTTGGTAACAATCAGCCTCACCACTAACCTGCAGTCCTACTTTCTCCTTTAACTTCCTGTTTTTTCATGCAACTGAACCCTCCACCCCCCCCCACCCCCACTATTTAGTTTAAAGCCCTATCTACAGTCCTAGTTATGCAATTTGCCAGGACACTGGTCCCAGCATGATTCAGGTGGAGCCCGTCCCATCGGAACAGCTCCCTCCTTCCCCAGTACTGGTGCCAATGTCCCACAAATTCGAACCCATTTCTCCCACACCAATCTTTGAGCCACGCATTTACCTCTTTAATCTTATTGACCCTTTGCCAATTAGCTCGTGGTTCAGGTAGTAATCCGGACATTATTACCTTTTTGATTCTGCTTTTTAATTTAGCCCCTAGCTGCTCATATTCCCTCAGCAGAACCTCTATCCTTGTTCTACCTATATCGTTGGTACCTACATGGACCACGACAACTGGATCTTTCCCCTCCCACTCCAAGTTCCTCTGCAGCCCAGATGAGATATCCGGAACCCTGGCACCAGGTAGGCAACACAGCCTTCGGGACTCTCGATCCTGGCCACAGAGAAGAGTGTCTATGCCCCTAACTATACTATCTCCGATTATGACTACGTTTCTTTTTTCTCCCCCCACGGTGCTGTGGTCAGTTTGCTCATCCTCCCTACAGTCCCTGCTCTTGTCCACAGGGAGCAAGAATCTCGAACCTGTTGGACAAGGACAATGGCTGAGGCTCCTGCAACACTACCTCCTGGATCTCTCTACCTGCCTCACTCATAGTCACACCCTCCTGTCCCTGACCACTGGCCGAATTCAAGGTAGTTAATCTAAGGGGTGTGACTGCCTCCTGAAACACAGTGTCCAGGTTACTCTCCCCCTCCCTGATGTGTCGCAGTGTCCGAAGCTCAGACTCCAGCTCATCAACTCTAAGCCGGAGTTCCTCGAGCAGCCAACACTTGCTACAGATGTGTTCACTAGGTACCACAATGGGGTCCACCAGCTCACACATCATGCAGGTACAACACATTGCCTGGCCCTGCATCTCTATTTTATATAATTAGATTTTAATTTGCTATTTAAATTTCTGACTGGTCTTTAGCTTTTTTTAAACTGCTTTCGTCTTTAGTTTATATGCTTATTAATCAATCAAGTCTTACTCTATGTTGATTCCATTAAATTAAATGAAAAAATTACCTGAATAAAGACCCTAGCTGCTCTCTGCTTCCCTGCTCTCACTGTTCAATGTGACGTCACTCTGATCTCACTTTTAGATTTTTTTTTCCCCAGCTCCTCGGGCTCCGCTCCTCTCTGCCTCTCTCCCACACAAACCACCGGTCCTGCCGCTCCTCGGGCTCCGCTCCTCTCTGCCTCTCTCCCACACAAACCTCCGGTCCTGCCGCTCCTCGGGCTCCGCTCCTCTCTGTCTCTCTCCCACACAAACCTCCGGTCCTGCTGCTCCTCGGGCTCCGCTCCTCTCTGCCTCTCTCCCACACAAACCTCCGGTCCTGCCGCTCCTCGGGCTCCGCTCCTCTCTGTCTCTCTCCCACACAAACCTCCGGTCCTGCTGCTCCTCGGGCTCCGCTCCTCTCTGCCTCTCTCCCACACAAACCTCTGGTCCTGCTGCTCCTCGGGCTCCGCTCCTCTCTGCCTCTCTCCCACACAAACCTCCGGCCCTGCTGCTCCTCGGGCTCCGCTCCTCTCTGTCTCTCTCCCACACAAACCTCCGGTCCTGCTGCTCCTTGGGCTCCGCTCCTCTCTGCCTCTCTCCTGTAACCTATAACAGTACATAAATAGTCTAGCAGAATGGGCAGAGAGGTGGCAGATGGAATATAATACTGACAAGTGTGAGGTGATGCATTTTGGCAGAAGGAATGGGAAAGGCAATATAAACTTAATGGTACAGTTCTAAAGAATGTGCAGGAACAAAGGGACCTGGGAGTACATGTGCACTAATCTTTGAAGGTGGCAGCACATATTGGGAGAGTGATTAGTAAAGCATATGGGATTTTAAACAGAGGCATTGAGTACAAAAGCAGGGAAGTTATGCTGAACCTTTATAAAGCTCTAGTTAGGCACCAACTAGAGTATTGCATCCAGTTCTGGTCACCACACTTTAGGAAGGATCTGAGGGTCCCTAAGAGGGTGCAGAGGAGATTTATCAGAATAGTTCCAGGGACAACCTAAAGTTGTGAAAGGCATGATATAAATTCTTTCTCATAAAACAAATACTATTTGTAATCATGATTGGTACTAAAATAATAGGATAATCCTAGTTAGTACTACAAATAACATAAAGTGAGCATGACCAGTGCTACCTATTTAATAACAACTAAAATTAATGGTGAAACCCACACAGCAGAACTTGATACTCCAGGATATGAATCTAGAAAGCCCTGAGTTCAGACTCCTGCCAGCTTTCCTGCATACTTTGTGCATTGTTATAATTACTAACTTGGTTGCCTGCCAGTGATGTCCTGTTAGAAAGTTGAATTCCCCACAAATCAACAAATAATGGAGATCATATAACAGTCCTGTTTGCTGATTTTAGCATCTTACCCACAGTGCTTCCTTTGATGTCCTGCTATATAAGACTAACCACTCTAATGGCTGGCATAAAGATGGTTACAGCTATGTAAGGAGCTTTCACATTGCAGCCAGTTGGACTGTTAATCAGCCTATGTGTCCTTGCAGTACTTCACAGAATTCTCAAAGGGAATACAGCAGCAACAGCGGTGTCAGAAGGGGTGCTGATCTCCCGAGCAGCAGGTCATACCTGCACCATTGCTTTGCTCCTTCTCATGTATAACTGACCCTGAAGCTCACCCTCTATATTATCTGGGACAAGTTGTACTCATCCTTCTAACAATGGAACGCTGGGAGGTACCGGCTTGTTCTGGGCCACTGGCAGAGCTACCAGTGTTGGTGGGTTCATCTCTCAGTCAAACAAAAAACCAAAGAACACATATTGCATGCTGGCTGACACATCTTCCTTCAGGAATACACTGTGTGTGATGGTTTCATGCCTGTATGTGAATAGTAGAGTGAGTTAATGAGGATAAACGAGGCCTCCAAACTCTCCCCTTTCCACCTCACATAAGAGATTAGCATGTAAAATTAAAGCGCATGGGATTGGGGGTAGTGTATTGCTCTGGGTAGAAAATTGGTTGGCAGACAGGAAACAAACAGTCAGGATAAATGGGTCTTTTTCCGAATGGCAGGCAATGACTAGTGGGGTACCGCAGAGATCGGTGCTCAGACCCTAGCTATTCACAATTATATTAATGATTTAGATGAGGGAACTAAATGTAATATTTCCAAATTTGCAGATGACACAAAACTGGGTGGGAGGGTGAGTTGTGAGGAGGATGCAGAGAGGCTTCAGGGTGATTTGGACAAGTTGAGTGAGTGGGCAAATGCATGGCAGATGCCGTATAATGTGGATAAATGTGAGGTTATCCACTTTGGTAGCAAAAACAGGAAGGCAGATTATTATCTGAACAGCTATAAACTGAGAGAGGGGAATATGCAGTGAGACCTGGGTGTTCTCGTACACCAGTCCCTGAAGTTAAGTATGCAGGTGCAACAGGAGGTAAAAAAGGCAAATGGTACGTTGGCCTTCATAGCGAGAGGATTCGAGTACAGAAGCAGGGATGTCTTGCTGCAATTATACAGGGCCTTGTGAGGCCACACCTGGAATATTGTGTGCAGTTTTGGTCTCCTTATCTGAGGAAGGATGTTCTTGCTATAGAGGGAGTGCAGCGAAGGTTTACCAGACTGATTCCTGGGATGGCGGGACTGACATGAGGAGAGATTGAGTCGGTTAGGTTTATATTCACTGGTGTTCAGAAGAGTGAGAGGGGATCTCATAGAAACCTATAAAATTCTAACAGGACTTGACAGGGTAGATGCAGGAAGGGTGTTCCCGATGGTGGGGGAGTCCAGAACCAGGGGTCATAGTCTAAGGATAAGGGGTAAACCTTTCAGGACTGAGATGAGGAGAAATCATTTCACCCAGAGAGTGGTGAACCTGTGGAATTCGCTAACACAGAAAGCAGTTGAGGCCAAAGCATTGTATGTTTTCAAGAAGGAGTTAGATGTAGCTCTTGGGTTTAAAGGGATCAAAGCATATGGGGCGAAAGCGGGAACAGGTTACTGAGTTGGATGATCAGCCATGGGCATAATGAATGGTGGAGCAGGCTCGAAGGGCCGAATGGCTTACTCTATGTTTCTATGTTGCCTTAGCTTAAGTTATCTAGTGTCACATCTTTGATGGGCATCATAGGCTTAACATTTCATGATCCTATGCCCGTTTGGGTCTTGTCCCTTTGTTAGTAGTCTTTTAAGCAGAGAACTCATCTTGAGGTGCTCCAAGTTTCAGCAGCAATCTGTTTATTCATCGTTCATTGGATGTGGGCATCGCTGGCTAGGCCAGCATTTATTGCCCATCCCTAATTGCCCTTGAGAAGGTGGTGGTGAGCTGCCTTCTTGAACCGCTGCAGTCCTTGGGGTGTAAGTACACCAACAGTGATGTTAGGAAGGGAGTTCCAGGATTTTGACCCAGTGACAGTGAAGGAACGGTGATATAGTTCCAAGTCAGGGTGGTATGTGACTTGGAGGGGAACTTGCAGATAGTGTTGTTCCAATGCATCTGCTGCCCTTATCCTTCTGGGTGGTACAGATCGTGGATTTGGCAGATACTTTCAAAGGAGGCTTGGTGAGTTGCTGCAGTGTATCTTGTAGATGGTACATACTGCTGCCACTGTGTATCAGTGGTGGAGGGAGTGAATGTTTGTGGGTGGGGTGCCAATCAAGTGGGCTGCTTTGTCCTGGATGGTGTTGAGCTTCTTGAGTGTTGTTGGAGCTGCACCCATCCAGGCAAGTGGAGAGTATTCCATCACAATCCTGACTTGTGTCTTGTAGATGATGGACAGGCTTTGGGGAGACAGGAGGTGAGTTACTCGTCGCAGAATTCTCAGCCTCTGACCTGCTCTTGTAGCCACAGCGTTTATGTGGCTGGTCCAGTTCAGTTTCTGGTCAATGGTAACCCCCGGGATGTTGATAGTGAGGGATTCAGTGACGGTAATCTCTTGAACATCAAGGTTAGATTTTCTCCTGTTGCAGATGGTCATTGCCTGGCATTTATGTGGCACGAATGTTACTTGCCACTTATCAGCCCAAGCCTGCATGTTGTCCAGGTCTTGCTGCATCTGGATACGGGCTGTTTCAGTATCTGAGGAGTTGTAAATGGTGCTGAACATTGTGCAATCATCAGCGAACATCCCCACTTATGATGGAGGGAAGGTCATTGATGAAGCAGCTGAAGGTGGCTGGGCCTAGGACACATCCTGACGGACCCCTGCCGTGATGTCCTGGGACTGGATGATTGACCTCCAACAACTACAACCATCTTTCTTTGTGCTACGTATGACTCCAACCAGTGGAGTGTTTTCCCCGATTCCCGTTGACTCCAGTTTTGCTAGGGCTGCTTGATGCCATACTCGGTCAAATGCTGCCTTGATATCAAGGGCAGTCACTCTCACCTCACCTCTGGAGTTCATCTCTTTTGTCCATGTTTGAACCAAGAATGTAATGGGGTCTGGAGCTGAGTGGACCATTCTTTTGCAGGAATGGTGGCCTTCAGTGGTAAGAAAGGTAGTCTTTCTAATTCTCCCCACTACTGGATTCTCCACTCTGGCAGTGATGCATGCCTATTGGTGAAGGAATTCCTACTGGCAGATCCACTCTACATCAATAGTGAAGCCTTCAGACCCAGAAGACCATCGGGCAGACAGACATCTCCCTCTGGCAGCTTCTGTAGAGAGAGGAACAGGGTTAACATTTCAGGTTGATGACCTTTCATCGGATGAAACGTTAACTTTGTTTCTCTCTCTGCACATGTTTCCAGGCCTGCTGCATATTTCCAGCATTTTCTGTTTTATTTCAGATTTCCAGTATCAGCAGTATTTTGCTTTTGTAGAAGTTGCCCTCCACTGCTCCCCTACTGGAAAGACACTGATAATGTAATAGAAACAGAACATTCTGGTCTGGAAATACTCAGCAGATCTGGAAGTATCTGTCGAGAGAAAAACAGATGACAAAATGACAAAAGAGATGACTGTGCACGACAAATGCGAGTGGTAGGGGGGGCGGTGGAGGTGGTAATGGGACGAGTAAAGATGTGTCTAGAAGAGGTGTTAATCATCTCTTTTGTCATTTAATCTCTCCTGTCTTCCAACCTACCACACACATTTTGTTCTTTTCCTCCCCAACTCTCTTTCCCTGTCTCTGTGCTTGCTTTAAAGCTGTTACATCTCTAACTTTTTCCAGTTCTGATGAAAGGTGGGCTGGGACTAAAACAAAACATTTTTCAAACCTAAGCGAAACAATTTAGAGTATTTTTATAACTTTTTAGAGCATTGTGTTGCATTTCTATATTTTTTGAAAATACCTATGTAGGCTGACAAGCTCCTAAATCCCATCAGACACAGAGACAGCACCTGGAGTTCACTGCAAGCTGCCTTCTTTAAAATAAATTAAATATATCAGTGTTTACTCATGAGCTTTTGGCATCATTTCCACAAAACCTAATATATTAAAAAAAATGTCAACTGAAAGTGCAATAACTGATTCTGGACACCTACTTAACCTCGAATAACATTTTTCTAACATTGCACCAGTATTAAATCTTGTTAAGTCAAAACACAAGTAATAAAAGAAAATGCAGTTACTGCTGGAAAATGCAAGCACTCTGAAGGTTTACCGATTCCAGCTAGTCTCTACCTTCCCTGTCTAAATCCAATTTCTCAACTAGCATTCAGTTCAGAATGTAGTTTATGAGTGGGTGCCTCAGCTCACTAAGCCTCAATAACACTAAATCGTTTCAGCTTGTCAGACTAGAAGCCAGTTTCCACTTAGTGTCCCATTGCGTAAAAAGCCAAAATTCTTTTCCACTATCGGAAGATGGTCTTATCCATTCCCCCATCCCGATTCCCTATTTAATAATTGCCTGATGTGTGCTCTCATCTCATCATGATGGAAACTATGACAGCCAATTTAATTTTATGTTGTCTGAATGGAAGGAAGTTTCCACACGGTGCTGGACCAACCTCTGGGTTTCCCTTGGCAGCAGAACTTTTGGTCAAATTTCCAAGAGTTTGGGCCAATCGCTCCACCACTAGGGCTGGGGGTGGGTGAGGTGAGGGAGGGGAGCACTTGTCTTGCTTGACCATGAAATCAGGTATTTAGGGGGAAGATCCAATCAACTCCAGACCTGACCTATAACCATTCTGTGCGTGGAGAAATTAAATCAATAACCACACCAGTTGCAAAGAATATCTCTCAAATGTAAACCATTGGCAGGTAGAATTAAATGTCGATGGGTCAGGGTTAGAGGAGGAGAGCACAGTGGGGCCTTTATTTTATGTCTCTGCTCAATCTTAACAATAATCCAGCTGACTGCAATCTCAGTGAATGTAGCATTAAAATGAGGTCTCTTTCCAGGTGGGGGGTTATCACTGGAGTGTGGGGTTTTGTTGGGGGAGAATTAGTGGAGGGGTTCGGGTGGGTGGGGATATGGTGTGATGGTGTGTGTGTGGTTGGGCCAGCATCAGGTTAGACAAATTTTGTAGATCCAGAAAGTGTTTGAATGCTCCTCTAGGCTCCAGAGAAATCTTTGAAAAATAATTCAGAAACTTACCTTTGGAGCAGCGAGAAGCCATCCCTTAAATGACATCTAGTTCAGTCGCTCAGCGCCTACTAATTGGTACTTCAAAATGGCATCAGGGTTCTACAACTGGCATATGACTCCGATTTGCAAATATAAGTAGACTCCTGCCTGGAATAGGCAGATAGCTTGGCCACCCATGTGAAGGTCCCAACAAAAGTACAAGTGGGCAAATCAGCAGTGGGCACGGGACAGTAAACTCAGCCCCGTGATTTTTGGAGTACGACCGCTATGTTTCCATCTGAAAACAGTGATAAGAATCATCTAGAATGTTTGGATTGTGATATGTCAGTTACAACATATTCTGTAAAGAAAGAAGGGACTTCCATTTATATATAGCGTCTTTCACACACTGAAGATGTCTAAAAGTGCTTTACAGCCAATGAGGTACTTTTGAAGAGTAGTCACTGTTGTAATGTAAGAAATCTGGTAGCCAATTTGTGCACAGCAAGCTGCCCAAAACAGCAATGAAATAATGCCTAGTTAATCTGTTTGGGGTGGTGTTGACTGGATGAAAAATATTGACCAGGGATAGTGGTACATCTCCTCTGCAAATAGTACTGGGGGATCTTTTACATTCACCTGCCAAACAAAGCTAAGATTGAATAATGAAAGATGGATAGAGAAACTACTGGCAGTGATATTAGCAGACAAATGGTTAACATGTCTGTTTGACAGTCCTCTGTCCAGTTTTTTAATGGAGGAAATATCTCCCACAAATAACACAATAATTCTCCTAATTTCTTCCCTTTCTCCAAACTGTGAGGGAAAATACACTCATTTACTGCTTCTGAGCTGTTGCTAAATGTCACAGGATCCAAAATGGATGTTGAATCATAGAATCATAAAATGGTTACAGCACAGAAGGAAGCCATTCGGTCCATCGTGTCTGTGCTGGCTCTCTGCAACAGCAAATCAGCTGGTCCCACTCCTCAGCCCTTTCCTGGAGTCCCTGAAAATTTTTTCTCTTCATATAATTACAGGCCAGTCAGTCTAACCTCAGTAGTGGGAAAACTATTGGAATCTATTCTGAGAGACAGGATAAACTGTCACTTAGAAAGGCACAGGTTAATCAAAGATAGTCAGCATGGATTTTTAAAGGGAAGATCTTGTTTGACCAACTTGATCGAATTTTTTGAAGAAGTAGCAAGGGAGATAGATGTTGTCTACATGGATTATAACAAGGCTTTTGACAAGGTCCCACATGGCAGACTGGTTAAAAAAATAAAATCCCATGGGATCCAGGGAAATGCAGCAAGATGGATACAAAATTGGCTCAGTGGCAGGAAACAAAGGGTAATTGTTGATGGCTGTTTTAGTGACTGGAGGGCTGTTTCCAGTGGCGTTCCGCAGGGTTCAGTACTGGGTCCCCTGTTTGTTGTGGTTATATATTGATTTGGACGTAAATGTAGGAGCATGATCAAGAGGTTTGCAGACAACATGAAGATTGGCTGTGTGGTAGATAGCGAGGAGGATAGCTGTAGGTTGTAGGAAGATATTGATGGTCTGGTCAGATAGGCAGAAAAGTGACAAATGGAATTCAACATAGAGAAGTGTGAGGTGATGCACTTGGGGAGGTCAAACAAGGCAAAGAAATACACGATTAATGGGAAAATACTGAGAAGTGTAGAGGAAGTGAGGGTCTTTGGAGTGAATGTCCACAGATCCCTGAAGGTAGCAGGACAGGTTGATTAGGTGGTTAAGAAGGCATATGGAATCCTTTCCTTTATTAGTCGAGGTGTAGAATATAAGAGCAGGGAGGTTATGCTGGGACTGTTTAACTCATTGGTTAGGCCACAATTTGAGTACTGTGGGCAGTTCTGGTCACCTCATTATAGAAGGATGTAGTTGCACTAGAGAGGGTACAGAAGAGATTTACGAGGATGTTGCCAGGACTAGAGAAATGCAGCTATGAGGAAAGATTGGATAGGCTGGTGTTGTTCTCCTTGGAACAGAGAAGGCTGAGGGGTGATCTGATTGAAATGTACAAAGTTTTGAGGGACCTGGATAGAGTGGAGATGAAGGGTCTATTCACCATAGCAGAGAGGTCAGTGACTAGGGGGCATAGATTTAAAGTGATTGGTAGAAAATTTAGAGGAGAGATAAGGAAAAAACGTTTCACCCAGAGGGTGGTGAGGGTCTGAAACTCACTACCTGAAAAGGTAGTTGAGGGAGAAACTCTCAACTCATTCAAAAGGAGTCCGGATATGCACCTCAAATGCTCTAATCTGCAGGGCTATGGACCAAATGCTGGAAAGTGGGATTAGAATAGGTGGATTGTTTTTCAGCTGACACAGACACAATGGGTCAAGTGGCCTCTTTCTGTTCCTTAATCTTTCTATGACTCTGATGATTTGAAAACCATGATTGAATCTGCCCCCACCACACTCTCAGGCAGTGCATTCCAGATCCTAAACACTCGCTGCTGTTACGACATATGGAAAGTAGCATGGGTAACTTCCATTCTCACCTCCCAACTGACCACAATAATGTTTTGTTAAAAATGGTGTGTTTGTCCCTGAGTGTTTTCGGGTCAAATAAACAGACAAACACCATTTTTTTTGCAGATTAAAAAAAGTTACATTTTATTTAAACAGCAAAGCCCGAATTGTTCACAACCTTCACCCTATTCATGCATTCACAAACATATATGCATACACAAGAATAGATAGATAGAAAGGAAAAGGGGTAGGATGCAATTAAAGTCCAAAGTGATGTAAGAGTTTGTGGTTTACAGAAACCTGTTGAATCTTTTCGGCAGAAGTTCTTTTCAAAGATACAGGCCTGGATGTTTGTAGTTGTGAACTTGTTGAGGTGTTATAGATTTCTGATGTTTAAAACTTCAGACCAGTGGCAGTGGTTACTTTAGGTTCTCTTCTGCAGCAAGCTGAAGTATAGTGTTAGCAGCAGGGCTTCTTCCTTGTGCTGGACCGATTTCACAGCCTTTGGCTGGACCTGGCTTTCGGTGATCTTTTTTTGATCTTCCCTCTCTCTCCAGAGGGCTACCTTGTTTAAGGAAAAAATCCATCAGGGCCCTTTCCCCTTGTGTGTCCACGGAATGGTCCAGGATATGGAAAACCATTGTTATCTTGATGTCAGGATGGGCACCCATCTGTTACAATGGTACTACTTCACACCCATTCATCTGGGTTTGGGCTATGGAGTCAGTCTGTCTGTCTTACAGAATTTTTATCAGTCTCATTCCTGTAGTTAGGAGTCATTCACAGTTTATGGGTTCGTTTCAATTTCAATGGGTTTTTCCCAGAGCTAATTCAGACGCAGTTAAGGAGTTTCATCTTTGCAGACAGGATTGTTGATTACCAGTACAGGAGGGGTCGCCTGACCCTTACTCCATTTTGTTTGTGGTACAGATGTGCCCATTTTCTTATTGTTCAGTTTAAAAGTTGACTTTTATCGTCATATTCCCTCCAGTTCATTGTTTATTTCATCATGGGTCCTTCCGAGTATGACGCTGTGTGAAAAGATTTTCCTCATGTCACTGTTGGTTCTTTTGCCATTCACCTTATATTGATCTCCTCTGGTTCTCGACCCTTCCGCCAATGGAAACAGTTTCTCCCCATCCATTCTGTCTAGACCCCTCATGATTTTGAACACTTCTATCAAATCTCCTCTCAATCTTCTCGTCTCTAAGCAGAACAACCCCAGCTTCTCCAGTCTATCCACAATTGAAGTCCCTCATCCCTGGAATCATTCTTGTAAATCTTTTCTGCACCCACTCTAATGCCTTCGCATCCTTCCTGAAGTGTGGTGCCCTGAATTGGACACAATACTCCAGTTGAGGCTGAACCAGTGTTTTATAAAGGTTCGTTATAACTTCCTTGCTTTTGTACTCTATGACTCTATTAATAAAACCCAAGATCCCATATGCCTTATTAACTGCTTTCTCAATCTGCTCTGTCAGCTTCAATGTTTTGTGCACATATACACCCATGATCCCTCTGCTCCTAAATTCCCTTGAGAACTGTATCCTTTATTTTATATTGTCTTTCCTCGTTCTTCCTACCAAAATTTATCACTTCACACTTCGCTGCATTAAATTTCATTTGCCATATGTCAGCCCATTCAGCCAGCCTGTCTATATCCTATTGAAGTCTATCACTATCCTCCTCACAGTTCACAATATTTCCAAATTTTTTATCAGCCACAAATTTTGAAATTGTGCTCTGTACACCCAAGTCTAAGTCATTAATATAGATCAAGAGAAAAGTGGTTGTAGTACAGATCTCTTGGGAAAATCACCGTGTACCTTCCTCCAGTCCAAAAAACAACCGTTCACAATTACTCTTGGTTACCTGTCACTCAGCCAACCTGGTATCCATCCTTTCATTCCGTAAGCTTCAACTTTGCTGGAAAGCTTGTTATATGGCACTTTATCAAATGCCTTTTGGAAGTCCATGTACACCACATCAACCACATTACCCTCATCAACCCTCTCTGTCACCTTATCAAAACACAGTTAACAAAACAATTAGTTAAACATGATTTGCCTTTAACAAATCAGTGCTGACTTTCCTTAAGTAATCCACATTTGTTCCAGTGGCCATTAATTTTGTCCCAGATTATCGTTCTAAAAGCTTTCCCACCACCAAGGTTAAACTGTAGTTGTTGGGTTTATCCTTACACCCTTTTTTGAACAAAGGTGTACCATGTGCAATTCTCCAGTCCTCTAGCTGGCAGCACCCTTGTAATGAACGAGGATTAGAAAATTATGGGCGGTGCCTTCGCAGCTTCCTCCCTTACTTCCCTCAATATCCTCAGATGCATTTCATCCAGTCCTGGTGACTTATCGACTTTAAGTACAACCAGCCTTTCTAATACCTCCTCATTATCAATTTTTAGCCTATCCAGTATCTCAACTACCTCCTCTTTCATGAAGACATTGGAAGCATCTTATTCCTTGGTAAATACAGATGCAAAGTACTTATTTATTTCCTCAAGCATGTGCAGATCCCCTTTTTGGTCCCTGATCAGCCCCACCCCAGCTCTTACTGGTGTAAATGCCAAGGCTTTAAACAAAACTACAACCGAACTGCACAGATCCCATATGAATAGTTCATGGTTATCATGTGAGGCGAGTATTTCCCTCCTATGTCAATAAACTGAATGCCATGGCAAAGAAGGCTCCCCTCCAAAGCTTTATGACATTGATTCAACACAACAGCCTGTCAAGTCTGTCCATGTGTTTTAGCAAAATAATATCAGGGGCTTATGTGTCAGAGTGCTCTGGTCAGTATCAAGAAGAGGTCATTTGGTATTCCCATTTCACACCATTTTAATTTCCTATGTTCTGCACATTTAAACTGGGAATGAACATTCCCAGAGTAGCAGTATTAAATTGTTTGGTGTCCAAGCATATTAGAAGATTATTTGATTGGTGTCAAACAAAATTTCAATGTGCCATTTGCCTTTGCAGAAACCTTGCCTTTGACTGCAGCTGGCAGCTGTGAAACTAGGCATAGAATTCCTCCCTGAAGTAAAGGCAGCCGATTACTCTCTCCTGTTAGTCATATTGGCAGGGAAATGGTTTCAAAGCCCTTTGGGCCTGTCACTAGAAAGCCATTGTGAGAGTCAGGATTCATAGAATCACTTAGAATTACATACACTTTATAGCACAGAAAGAAGACATTCGACCCACCTCGTCTGTGCTGCTTATTTTAGTTTGTTTCATCATTCATTTTTTTTTACCATGTGCCTGCCCACTATTTTTTTCATGTTTGTGCTTTGGGCCAGGGCTGTTCATTTTTCTGTCCATTAACACCCTCTCTGCACTAACGCTTTGTTTTTCAGCACACCATTAACATACCATTTGCCTTTGCTCCATGACCTTCTTGTCAGTTATTCTCTGTGACCCTGTCCTGTCAACACCTTCCCTTTTGTTATCTCTTGCTCCACCCCCATTTTATTTGCTTAAACCTGCTACATTTCTAACCTTTGTCAGTTCTGATGAAGGGTCACTGACCTGAAGCGTTAACTCTACTTCTATCTCCACAGATGCTGCCAGACCTGCTGAGTATTTCCAGCATTTCTTGTTCTTATTTCAGATTTACAGTATCTGCAGTAGTTTGCTTTTATTCGTCTGTGCTGCTGTTTATGCTCCACATGAGCTTCCTCCCACTCTACTTCATCTAACCCTATCAGCATATCCTTCTATTGTTTTCTTCCTCACGTAATTATCTAGCTTCCCTTTAAATGCATCTCTGGTATTCGCCTCAATGTTCAATTCAAGATAAAACAAACACTGGCAATACCAAACCACCACAAAACTCTGCAGTGTAGCCACTGCTGAGGCCATATTTTGTAACCACTGATATATAAAGCACTTGCTGCATGCAAGGATGCTTCGATGTGCTTTAGAAGCCATTACTTAAAGTTGAGAGCTCACTGTATGGTCCAACAGAAAGGATTTTAAGACGCTTATGAAAGATGGTGAGAGTTTTCAAAGTAAGACAGTTTTCAGAGAGAGTTCCAATGTGCTTGGGCCTGATGGTTGGAAGATCAATGGTGGGGCAGAAGAGCCATGGAAGGAGTGACAACGCAGAGGAGGAGGAGCGGAGGGTGTGAGGATCGGGGGTAGGAATGAGGGAACATACTGCTTGAGAGGATGAGGTAATGAAGAAAGTGGAGGCAGTTGTAAATGTGAAAGAGGATTATCTTGAAGCTAATATATTGCATCAGTGGACCTTGGTACAGATGGACTGATGGATGTGTAGGCACTTTGTATGTGACAGGATTTGGATTGCAGAGCTCAAAATAAATGGGACCTCAAGAGACTCATTTCCAGCCTTGATAGTTCTGGTTTTTTACCATGGGTATTTTACGTATGAAGGTACAAGTCCTCATTTTATAATTTTTCTCCCTTATTGCTCCACCAACTCACCATCTGTATCAATGCAGCAAGGCGGGCAACCTGTTTCTAGGCCTCCACCTATTCCACTCTCTAACCAGCTGCTTGAGAGTACAAAGGAACAGACCAGGAATGCTCTGTTACCAGATTTCCCATGCTGCTTGGCTTTTGCATGGCACTTTTGAGAAAGCTAAGATCAACAACTCAGCATTTAGAAGATTACAGGCCCAAAACCTTCTCCCCACCCGAACCCTGGTGCCAGAATTTCCTCACAACTGTTGTTCTTTCTTTGCATTTAAAATTCCCATCTTGAGTTTATTGTTAAATATTTAAAAGAACTTCGTACCTAAATTTGGTATCATTGGCTGTGGATTTGTTAGTATCCATTCTGTATCAGTTTAGCTCAGTAGTGGTGCTCGCACCTCGAGGCAGGAATGTTTTGGCTTTAAACCCATCTCCAAAGACTTGAGCACAGAATGACTGACACTTCAGTGCAGTTCTGAGGGAGGGCTGCAATGCCCTCCTTCAGATGAAACGTTAAGCCAACTAACTGTTCCAGTGGTTCGGCAGATGTTAAAGAGACCATGGATCCCAGTGCTTCACTGAATGGATTTGAAATTAGGTTGTAGCATTGGCTTCTTTATTGAACAGAAGTCTATTCTCACAAATTTGAAAAAAAATGCACCCAGATGAGAAGTGGTTAATTGGCTAAATGGTAAGTTTTTTCCCCAGGGACTGATTAGTAACTGACTTCTTCACTTCTTTCAGTAATTCGAGTGGTATGCCTGCTCTGTGGGAGAAGTGGCTGGAGACAATTTGAGGCCTGCACCTTTTTTAAATAGAGCCGACCAGCTGTGGGTTTCGAACTGGTGTCCCAGAGCAACTCGCTAGATTGAGGCCGATCTAATATTGGGAGGCCCAGAGGCCACTGGGGCTGGAGAGGGGATGGGGTGTCATGATAGAGGGCTAGTTCTGATGAAGGTCACTGATCTGAAACGTTAGCTCTGCTTCTCCCTCCACAGATGCTGCTAGACCAGCTGAGTACGTCCAGCACTTTCTGTTATTATTTCCGATTTCCAGTATCTGCAGTATTTTGCTTTTGCATGACAGAGGGTGGGGCAGGGGAAGGGAGTGGGGTGTCATGGGGGGGGTGGGGGGGCAGAGAGTGAGGTGGAAGCCTAGGACACTGAGGCCCAGATTATCTTTGAGCATTCCAGCTCCCACAAAACTAATATCAACTTTACATATTCCAGGGCTTCTTTGGCTCTATCGCCAGTGTGGGGGTGCAGAAGCACGGTTTTGACCAGTTCTATCCTTAAATATGTGTCATATTAAAAGGGGACATTTGCCTGATACAGGCGGACACTACAATTGCCTTTATCATTCATCTCAATGACATTTGTGGGATCTTCCTTTTTCTTGACAGAAAGAACTCTACGAGAAGATGCTAGTCTATATATTAAAAATAGAGTTTTGAACTTCTTGAAAGTTAAGAGAGAGAGGAGCCCGGCAAGGGGCGCTGCTGTTTCCCCTGGCTGGAGAGTCTCGGCCTGGGGACGTAGTCTCAGGATAAGGGGTCAGCCATTTAGGACTGAGATGCAGAGAAATTTCTTCACTCATGTGTTGTGAATCTTTGGAATTCTCTGTGTGAGTGTTGTGGATGCTCAGTTGTTGAGTATGTCCAAGGCTGTATTTGATAGATTTTTGGGGATTTTTTGATTTCCAAGGGAATCAAGGGATAGGACAATCAGGCCGGAAAGTGGAGTCGAAGTTAAAGATCCTGTTAAATGACGAATAGACTCAACAGGCCTTAAAGTCTACTCCTGCTCCTATTTCTTATGTTGTTATGTTCTTTCCTTGTGAAGCCCTGAAGAGTACTTCTGCTTCTTCTGTCCCCACCAGGAAAGTAAAACAATGACCTTAAATGCCCTCTTCTGGGCTCTGGCTCCTCTTCCCACTGAGTTCAACAGGAGGGATAGCCACAATGTCTTCCCTGCTCAAACCACAATGAAAATTACAGTTGGTGTCCAATAACACTATCAGCCCTGGTTTGACATATTTAAAGGAGGACCTCACCGACCTCAGGCACTGTCCTTGCTGCCTGCTCAGAAGTACAGGTTATCGAATTGAAGATGATGGGATCCATTCTGGACATCTGTGGGCAAGCCACCCAGCTAATTTTATCTGTCCACCCAGACTCTGCCGATCATGTGGGTTAAAATCGCCCTTTAAGCTTCCATTAAAAATTTCATTTATATTGAAATGTAAATGATTTAATGTAATTACTTAATGAACTATAATGTTCTGTCTCATTTGCCTACATACATAATTAAAGACAACAGATTCAAACCAGGTGCATACAGAGTAAGGTTAGCTCCCGCTCCTGTATCCCCTATGTCAGCCTCTTGTGCTTCCCAGGAATTTGCTGTACTGTGAGTTCTATAATAGGACCAAGAGCCCAGGAGATGCTGCAAACACACAAACAGAACAGGCCAAATGGTTGCAACTTATCTTGATACTTAGAAGATTTACAGGAGTAAATGGTGCAAAAGCACTGAGGCACAATGACTGCTGACAAATGATTACCATATCTGTAAAACCCCCATCTAAATTTCCGTTACTTTAACGTCCAACTCCGAACTGTGTATAAATATTTCACTGAGCAATATGTGCATTCCCCACACTAGAGCTAGGCTCCTGCTCCCTAGGCAACAACATGTCATTGTAGCAGCAGGGCTGCGATGATCAATGTTGTTAGCAGTGGAATCTGCCAGGTAAGCAACAAATCGAACTCTATAATTCATGCTATTAACATGCTATTATTCCACTCTCCACTTGCCTCCCACTGGACTTTTTTTGTTGTTGCAATATTCCAAGAGTGAGATCAGTGGAAATGTATTGAATGTTTCTGTACGTTAGAGAAACGCCAAATGTGGTTGAAATTATAATTTTAACCTAACTCGCTGGGCTCGAAACACACAGGATTGGATGGAATGCTGGTTTTATGAGCCACCCACAGAGTAAAATTGGGATTTGTAGAAAGCAAGCATTGTACCTGATCCTGTCAGTTCCCCAATGATCTATCAAATAGTGGCGGCATTTCGCAGGATTGAGTTTTTAAAGAAAACAAAGCAAGGATAATATGGGTTTGGTGGCATAGTGGTTACATTACTGCACGAATAATCCAGAGGTTTGGACTAAAAATCCACAGAATAATACAAATCCCACCGGGGCAAATTGAATTCAGTGGCTTAAAAAAAATGTTTGAAAAACCTGCTATCAGTAAAAAGTGATGGCAAAAGCTTATCTGAAAAACCCAACTGATTCACTTGCATCCCTTACAGACATCCTTACCTGGGCTGGCCTATATGGGGCTCACTAATAATGGCTGCTGCCCTCTGAAGTGGCCTCTCACACCATTCAGTTGCAGCAAAGTCAGTGCAATTAGGAATTGTGGCAATACCCACAACCTGAGAACAAATAGTAAGTGTTTCTTCAATTAAAGTGCATCCTTAAAGATGCTACATTGATGTGATGGATCCTGCCAAAGCCCAGACTGTTCAGTGCCGTACAATCTGGCTTTGCTTCACGGCACAGCAAGAGGCAAAGAGCTGCGTATCACAGTCGTGTTTCATGGCTGCTTGTACGAGTGCCAGACGAGGTGAGAAAAAGCACTTCTATGCTCCACTGTGAAGCCGGATGCTTTTGCTTAGAGACTCAGTCTCATGTTAGTATAGCTGGTTTGTTATATTTTCCAGGACATGACTCTGTCTCCCTCACAGGCCAGGCATGGGAGTCTGTAAACTGGGATTAAATAACTGCCTGCATCTAGCTACTCAGGTGCTTTCATTGAGGTCAGATTTTTTAGTTTTCATTTATTCATTCATGGGCTGTCAGACCAGCATTTATTGTCCATCCCCAATTGCCATGGAGAAGGTGGTGGTGAGCTGCCTTCTTGAACCACTGATGTCCATGTGGGGTAGGTACACCAACAGTGCTGTTAGGAAGGGAGTTCCAGGATTTTGATCCAGCGACAGTGAAGGAACGACAATATAGTTCCAAGTCAGGATAGTTTGTGACTTGGAGTGGAACTTGCAGGTGGTGATCTTACCGTGCATCTGCTGCCCTTCTCCTTCTAGGTGGTAGAGGTCACGGGTTTGGAAGGTGCTGTTGAAGGACCCTTGGCGAGTTGCTGCAGTGCATCTTGTAGATGGTACACACTGCTGCCACTGTGTGTCGGTGGTGGAGGGAGTGAGTGTTTATGGTGGTGGATGGGGTGCTGATCAAGCGGGCTGCTTGGTCCTGGATGGTGTTGAGCTTCTTGAGTGTTGTTGGAGCTGCACCCATCCAGGCAAGTGGAGAATATTCCATCACATTCCTGGCTTGTACCTTGTAGATGGTGGCCAGGCTTTGGGGAGTCAGGAGGTGGTTACTGCTACAGAATTCCCAGCCTCTGACCTGCTCTTGTAGCCACAGCATTTATACAGCTGGTCCAGTTAAGTTTCTGATCAATGGTGGCTCCCAAAATGTTGATAGTGGGGGATTCAACAATGATAATACCATTGAACGTCAAGGGGAGATGTTGAGACTCTCTCTTGTTGGAGATGGTCATTGCCTGGCACTTGTGTGGCGCGAATGCGACTTGCTACTTCTCAGCCCAAGCCTGAATGTCGTCCAGGTCTTGCTGCCTGCCGGCACAGACTGCTTCAGTATCTAAGGAATTATGATTGGAACTGAAAACTGTGCTATCATCAGTGAACAATATTGCTGACTTCAATATCAAAGCGACAGACTTTACATCATCGGCAATTACTCAGTACAGTAAAAGTCACAGTATCAAATAAATATGTCAATTTATTTTTGTTTAGTTCCAGATACAGTTTTAAACATTAATACTAGCTTCTATGTTTCTCTCATTGTTGGAGGCATCAAATACAATGGCCCTGAAAACACCCGGGAAGTGACCCAGGGATGACCGCACTAGACTTTGCAGGGGTCAGTGGGAGGGCATCTAATTTACGAGGGGCAAGAGGGCACAAACACCATTACAGGGACCTCTCCTGACACCTGCCTCCCCCACACATCTGGCAAATCTGCTGCCTTCCCTACACAGAGAGTCCAGCTCACCAACTCAACATTGGCTGACCTGTAAGTGGCCTGATTGGGATTTAAAGACCACTGGGAGACTGGGACATCTCATATATGGAAATACACTTGGCCCTAACTGAGCCGAGCCGGGGAATTGGGAACTCCATGCTTTGGGAGCACCCATGCCTTTCTCTGCCTCCACTCACCATACTTGCTTCATGAAGGTGAGAGGAGGTCTATTGGAAAGTCCCAGAAACCATGGAAACCCACGCCAACCAGGTCAATCTTTTTCCAAAAGGTTCCCCTGGTCTTTTGCTGGAGTTACGGATCTTTGGGGACAACGTTTTGAGCAAAAATAATACACATTATAATTCTTTTGAAACAGCTCTTCCTGATTATTGCAAATAAGCAAGTTGTTCCATTAGATTGGTGGGCTGGCTTCTATAGAGGGAGCCAGAAATGATAAAACATAATAAAAGAATAAATTAACTTACATTCCTTTGCCTTGTTCTTTATTGCTGCAAAATTAGTATTGCTAAAAGAAATGTTCTTCTTAAATGATACATTTAAATTCAGGACTTTAATTTAGAACTC
This sequence comes from Heterodontus francisci, assembly GCF_036365525.1. NCBI lineage: Eukaryota > Metazoa > Chordata > Chondrichthyes > Heterodontiformes > Heterodontidae > Heterodontus > Heterodontus francisci. The sequence continues at coordinate 168,654,045 of NC_090373.1, read as the reverse complement.
ACCCTCCATATATGAATAATGGCACAGTCCTAACAGGAATTTTCTTTTTTAAGTTAACCCTTCTCTGCTATATATTCTGTATTCTCTCCGAGATACACAAAACGGCCAGGAAATGGCACAGGAGTTGGTCAGCAGTGAATGAATGGAGGACAAAATTGTCAAACTGGCTTTCCATCCATCTATCAAACAATATATACTTTTTCAGCTTATCTGATAAGAACATAAGAAATAGGAGCAGGCGTAGGCAATACTCTGCCATTCAGTCGGATCACAGCTGATCTTTGACCTCAACTCCACTTTTCCATCTGATCCCCATACCACTTGATTCCCATTGAGACTAAAAATCTCAGTGTTGAATATATTCATCGACTTGCATCCACAGCACTCTGGGGTAGAGAATTCCAAAGAACCACAACCCTCTGAGAGAAGAAAGTTTCTCCTCATCTCAGATCTAAATGGCTGATTCCTTGGCCTGAGACTGTGATTCCTTCCTAGTCCTAGACTCTCCAGCCAGGTGAAGTAGCCTCTCAGTATGAATGGCGCTGGGTCAATAGAAATTTTCAGGACTGAGATAGACAGAGTTTTGTGCATTCAGGATACTAGGGGACATGGAGCAAAGGCAGGCAAATGGAGTTGAGGTGCAGATCAGACATGAAATAAAAGGGACTGTGGCAGCATGGATACGAAGTTGGCTCAGTGAGATGAAACAGAGAGCAGTGGTGGATGGTTGTTTATCGGACTGGAGGGAGGTATATAGTGGGGTTCCACAGGGGCACATACTAGGAATACTGCTTTTCTTGATCTATTTTAATGATTTAGACTTGGGTGAGCAGGGCAAAATTTCAAAATTTGCAGTTGGCACAAAACTTGGAAGTATTGTGAACTGTGACGAGGATAGTGATTGATATAGACAGGCTGGTGGAATGGGCAGACACCTGGCAGATGAAATTTAATGCAGAGAACTGTGAAGTGACAAATTTTGTAGGAAGAATCAGGAGAGGAAATAAAATATTCTTTATAAAATAAAGAATACAATTCTAAAGGGCTCAGGAACCGAGAGACCTGGGGACATATGTGCATAAATTGTTGAATATGGCAGGGCAGGTTGAGAAAGCAGTTAATAAGGCATACAGGATCTTGGACTTCATAAATAGAGGCATCGTGCTGGATTTTACGACAGGCGGACGAGAGTTGGCCTCTGACTTAAAAGTAAGTAGCAAACCCACTTCCGCCTAGCCCAGGGATATGTTCCCTGGGCTTTAATTATTTCGGGGCGGGACTTCAACCCTCTTGAGGGAGGAGGTCCCGCCTCATTAAGCTGCCAGCCAATAATCGGGCCCGCAGCTCTTAGTCCCAGCAGCGCCTCTGGGAGCGGTGGCCACTGCTGGGACCACAGCCCAGCGGAGGACATGGAGCGAGGAGTGCAGTTAAGTTTGGTTTGCCTTGCTGGGGTAACCGGCCGGGCCCCGGCGAGGCAAGAGTGGTCGTTTGGGGGGAAGTGGGGGGCGTTTTGGGTCTTAGGGGTGGTTGGGGAAGTGGGGGCGGCCCTCAATCAGGCACCCTGTGCCCGATTGTCAGGGCCCCCCCCACCCCGGTGCACTGAGAGGCCGCCACGTTTCACCGGGCCTTTCACATCTCCAGGACGTCCGCTCGCCATGGGTAAAATCCCCGTGGAGGAGGGCGAAAGCCCTTAAGTGGCCGTTAAGTGGCCACTTAAGGGTCTTGATTGGCCTGGGGCGGGCGGCCTGTTTTTCGCCTGCCCCTGCCCTATGTAAAGTGGGGTGGAGGCGGGAGTGGGTTGGGAAGGCCTTCCGGAGCCTCCCGCTCAATTTTACGCCACCCCCGCGCCACCAACCAGCTTGCTGGGGTGGCATAAAATTTCGGCCCTAGAGTCCAAAAACAAGGAAGTTATGGTGAACTTTTATAAAACTCTGCTTCCACCTCAACTGGAGTATTGTGTCCATTTCTGGGCACCATACTTTAGGAAGGATGTGAAGACATTAGAGAGGATGCAGAAAAGATTTACAAGGATGATTCCAGGGATGAGGGATTTCAATTATGTGGTTAGGTTGGAGAAGCTGAGTCTGTTCTCCTTACAGAAGAGAAGGTCGAGAGGAGATTTGATAAAAGTGCTCAAAATCATGAGGGGTCTGAACAGAGTAGATCAAGAGAAACTGTTCCCATTTGGGGGAAAGGTTGAGAAACAGAGGACACCAATTTAAGGTGGTTGGCAAAAGAACCGAAGACCACAAAGGAAAAACTTTTTACACAGCGAGTGGTGTTAGGATCTGGGATGCACTACCTGAGTGTGTGGTGGAGGCAGATTTAATCAAGGCTTCCAAAAGAGAACTGTATAATTATCAGAAGAGAATAAATTTGCAAGGCTATGGGGAAAAGGCACTAGGTGATTTGCTTTTGCAGACATGGACACAAAGGGCCAAGTGGCCTCCTTCTTTGCAGTAACCATTCGAAGATGCTGTGAATAGAATGGCAAAGCAGCCTCAAGAGGCTAAATTGTCTATTCTCTGTTTCCTATGATTGATTGATTGTGAGGTTGTTTCCCTCTTAGCGTATTTTTATTCTTGCTTCTCCTTGTCTTACCAGCTGACAGCCCAAAGTCCATTTTAAGAGATTTGTCTCGGCCCCTGCTCCCAGAGCTCTGACATACTATTCTGAATCGAACTGGCCTACAGCTGTGACACAAGGAGAAAGTTCATGACCCAAAGTAAAGATTTTCAACTGTAAGCAACCAGCTGCAATTTATAGGTTTGTGAAAACTGTGAAACCCGCTCGCAAAGAAAAAACCCCAGAGGGATTTTCCTCTGGCTTTCTCTCCGAGCTCGTCGGGAGAAAGCTAAATTGGATAGTTCCCATTTTCAGGCGCAGGCATCACGATACACAATTATTCCGTGCCCGATCCAAGTCATGGCGCAAACATCGTACTGCCTGCTCATTTCCATGACTGCGGCGTGCAGTGTGCTGAGTGGCTGCACGCCTCAGCAACCAGCTCAAGTTTGTGAGGGATAGCACTGCTTAAAGCTAGCCTGCACTACTGAAAACCAGACTGCACCTCTGAAAAGGTGAAGTGCATTCCAGTTGCAGCAGGGGCCAGACAACATTGGATAGTCTTCAGGAAGGACCTGAAGTGGCACAACAGGCAAAAGAGCATATCACAGATTTTCAGATGCCATGCTGAAGGCGCTGGTGCAGGAGGTGGACTGGAGGAGAGACCTTCTCTTCTCCCCAGAGGGCCAGGAGGCCTCCCCAGACAAGTGCTCAGAAGGCAGTGGGAGCAGGTGGCTCTAGTCTTGCACTAGGCATCATGCAGAGCTTGGAGCCCATCCTTTCCAGCATGGAAGTGGTAGCCATGAAAACACTTGAGGATGCAACTGTTCAGCAGCCTCTGACCTTCAACTTCTTAGTTTCCACTGCGACTGCAGCAGCAGCCACCCAGTGTCTGAAGTCATGAAGTCTCTGCTTGGTGCCATGCAGCCCAAGGGCCATTATAGCCCCATGAGTGGGAGCAAGTGGTATATCAGGGGCATTTCAGAAGAATGCAACTCCTTCTACTGCCTCCTGACTACGACAACTTCTTGCAATTCCTCCAACAACACAGTACGTTCCCTAACTCTGAACCAGCAAGTAGATAGGCAAAAGCATCTCACCTAGGAGTTGGATGGCTTTAAATAGTGCTGGTGGGGGTTGAGGGGTCCCTTGTGTATGTGTTCAGCTGTGTGTGTTTAAGAGAGGGTGTTAACAAGAGTGAAGAGGCTCAAAATGGCAGGTCAGGCAACAAATGGCAGTGTTAGACACTGACTGACATCATGATCTGCCCACTCTGTATACTTCCGGTGCAAGTACACAACTCTCACGCGATCATCCTCAACAGCATGGCAATTGGCATGGAGTGTGGCAAAAGTGGGCGGGACCCATCTCTGCCATTTATTTTACCTCAACTGGCTCCCTTCGTGCCGAAACTATCAGCACTAAGAAGCTGAATTTTGCGGCCTTGGCTTTTACTTGGGACTTCCTTGTAGAGAAATGGATGAGCGAAGGACATTCAATGTGTACGGGGTGAGGGGGGGGGGGGGTGCGGTGGGGGTGGTCTTAACGGACACGAGCAGTTCAATTGTACTTTACTCCAAAACCCAAAACCACTGTCCAATTATATTTACTTTTTTAAACAAACGTGTATATTTTTAGCTGACAGATTATCATTGGTAGAATAACAATTACTAATACTTCCACAGCTGACGATGCTAATTAAGACTTCATAAACCTTTCCTGCGAAGGTTTTACAAGCTTGTTCTCATTAGAGTTTGCAGTTCCCACTGCTATTCAAAGGTGACTGTTAGATAGTCGCCTCTTTGTATGAAGCGGCTGCACTATCTGACTAATCTATGAAACAATCTGTGTGTGGAATGTTAATGAGATTGCTGGTTGGATGCTGGAAGCCACTTGTTGAAATATGTGCATCAAAACAAGCTTTATAAATGCATTAAAAACAAACACTTGATCAGAATAAGTAAGTACGAGGACTGCAGATTAGTGCAATGATTTGTATGTACCATCTACACGATGCACTGCAGCAACACACCAAGGCTCCTTCAACAACACCTTCCAAACCCGTGACCTCTACCACCTAGAAGGAGAAGGGCAGCAGGTGCATGGGAACACCACCACCTGCAAGTTCCCCTCTAAATCACACACCATCCTGACTTGGAACGATATCGTCATTCCTTCACTGTTGCTGGGTCAAAATCTTGGAACTCCCTTCCTAACAGCACTGCGTGTGCACCTACCCTACATGGGCTGCAGCGGTTCAAGAAGGCAGCTCACCACCACCTTCTCAAGGGTAATTAGGAATGAGCAATAAAGGCTGGCCTGGCCAGTGACGCCACAAATAAAAAAATAGTGACTAGAATGGCCATGAAGGAGCGAATCTTTCTCCATGCATCAATCTTTATGAAAGGGTACACTTACGGAATGAAAAATCAAAGACCAGGAAAGTGCAAACAAATTATCTGTGCCACTACTAGACTGAGTAATATCATTGGAAATTAGTTGGGGTGGATTGGGAGAACAGCTTTTCACTTGTTAAAACCTTATAAAAAATCCCAGTCATGAGAAACACAATGAGAATTACACAAAGGGTATAAGAAAGGAAAATGTCCATTGAATTTGGTAGGAAGAATAGGGAGGTCACTTAATACTTGGAGGTGAGAGTCTAGGTAGGGTAGAGGAACAAAGAGATCTCAGAGTACAAATGCACCAATCACTAAAAGTTGTGGCACAGATTAGAAAGACCATAGAAAAAGCAAACTAAGCACCAGGTTTTATTTCTCGAGGAATAGAATTGAAAAGTAGGGAAGTTATGCTAAACCTATATTGAACCTTGGTTAGACCACACTTCGAGTATTGCATGCAGTTCTCGTCACCATAATATAAGAAGGATATAGAGGTACTGGAGAGGGTGCAAAGAAGCTTTGCAAGGATGATACCAGAAATGCGTGGGTTTACATATCATGACAAGATGAACAGGCTGAGTCTCTTTTCTCTAAAAAGAGGAAGGCTGAGGTGGTGACCTAATAGAGGTCTTTAAAATTATGGAAGGTTTTGATTGAGTGGATACAGAGAGAATGGGGAAGAACATAACTAGAGGCCATCAATATAAGATAGTCACCAAGAAATCCAATAGGGAATTCAGAAGAAACTTCTTTCCCCAAAGAGTGGTGAGGATATGGAACTCACTACCACAGGAAATGGTTGAAGCGAATAGTATGGATGCATTTGAGGGAAGGCTAGACAAGCATATGAGGGAGAAGGAAATAGAGGATTACGCTGATAGATTTAGACAAGGAAGGACAGGAGGAGGTTCAAGTGGAGCATAAACACTGGCATGGGCTGGTTGGGCCGAATGGCCTGTTTCTATGCCATATATCCTATGTAAACCTATGTTTGATGCAAAGGCAAGAAAAGACTTGCATTCACAAAGCACCTTACGTAAGAACTTAAAATATGGAAGCAGGAGTAGACCAAATCGTCCCTTGGGCCTGCTCCGCCATTCAACACCATCATGGCTGATCCTCAGCCTCGACTCCACTTGTCCGCCCATTCCCCATATTCTGTGATTCTCTTACAGTCCAAAAATCTTTTAACCTCCATTTTGAATATATTCAACGACTGAGAACCCACATCTCTCTGAGGTAGAGAATTCAAAAGATTAACAACCCTCTGAGTAAGAAATTTCTCTTCATCTCAGTCCGAAATGGTTGACCTTATTCTGAGTCTGTGACTTCCTCATTGTAGACTCTCCTGCCAGGGGAAACAACCTCCCAGCATCTACCCTGTCAAGCCTGCTTAAGAATTTTATATATTTCAACGAGATCACCAAGCTTCTGAGAAATGTCTCCAGGTATCTTACACAATGACTGATGTTTGAATGTGGGGTCTGTTATATAGACATTATTTCACATTAAACGCTTCAGTGCTGGAGTGGGCCTTGAGTTCCTGATTGAGGAACGGGAAGCAGTACCAAATTGAACCACACTGTCTCTGCAGAGCAGAAGTTGAATCATTAGGGCAGCTTTCGGACTGCAAAAATTAAACCAAAGTTAAAGCATGAGGGAGGGTATTCACCAACATCGCCACCTCGGTAGAAATAAAGTAGGATGATAATTGGGCGGCTTTTACAAGAGCGGGGATCAGCTTCTGCCACATTACTGCCTGGTGGTGAAAGTGAAAGCTGCCCACCAAGGTGTGTAGCATGACCAATTTACCAAATTTGGCACCTATGCCAACACAAATGCTTTCCTCTGCATTAGCCCACGAGGAGATGTAGTTGCTCTGTTCGCATAAGCTACAGGCCATATACAAGTTAATGGAGGAAAACAGTACTGGCGTTCTCCCGCCCTGTAGGATTATATTGCTCATTTTGCATATAGTGCAATCAGTTTGTCATAAGAATAAAATGCAGCAGTTTAATTTGTGCCAGAAATTCGAGATTTCCAACTGCATAGTTTATGGATTAAACACACACACTGGGGAGCAGTGTTTAGACTGCGCTTCAGATATTACAGCAATGCACTGTTTGACCAGCCCAATGTGCCCCCTGCGTTCAAAATAACTCCAATAAAGAGTCCTCAAACTATACCGTGGCTGACCCACAGAGATCACTGGCTCACCAATCCCTTTGTGAGAGATCACTGGCTCCTCAGTGAGAGATCACTGGCTCACCACTCTGCCCAGGGAGAGATCACTGGATCATTACTCTCCTCAGGGAGAGATCACTGGCTCACCACTCTGCCCAGGGAGAGATCACTGGATCATTACTCTCCTCAGGGAGAGATCACTGGCGCACCACTCTGCCCAGGGAGAGATCACTGGATCATTACTCTCCTCAGTGAGAGATCACTGGCTCACCACTCTGCCCAGGGAGAGACCACTGGATCATTACTCTCCTCAGGGAGAGATCACTGGCTCACCAATCTCTTCAGTGAGAGATCACTGGCTCACCACTCTACTCAGTGAGAGATCACTGGCTCACCACTCTGCCCCGGGAGAGATCACTGGATCATTACTCTCCTCCGTGAGAGATCACTGGCTCACCACTCACCTCAGTGGGAGATCACTGGCTCACCACTCTGCCCAGGGAGAGATCACTGGATCATTACTCTCCTCAGGGAGAGATCACTGGCTCACCACTCTCCTCAGTGAGAGATCATTGGCTCACCACTCTCCTCAGGGAGAGATCACTGGCTCACCACTCTCCTCAGGGAGAGATCACTGGCTCACCACTCTGCCCAGGGAGAGATTACTGGATCATTACTCTCCTCAGGGAGAGATCACTGGTTTACCACTCTCCTCGGTGAAAGATCACTGGATCACCACTCCTCAGTGAGAGATCACTGGTTTACCACTCTCCTCAGTGAACGATCACTGGATCACCACTCTCCACAGGGAGAGAGCACTGGCTCACCACTCTCCTCAGGGAGAGATCACTGGCTCACCACTCTCCTCAGGGAGAGATCACTGGCTCACCACTCTGCCCAGGGAGAGATTACTGGATCATTACTCTCCTCAGGGAGAGATCACTGGTTTACCACTCTCCTCGGTGAAAGATCACTGGATCACCACTCCTCAGTGAGAGATCACTGGTTTACCACTCTCCTCAGTGAACGATCACTGGATCACCACTCTCCACAGGGAGAGAGCACTGGCTCACCACTCTCCTCAGGGAGAGATCACTGGCTCACCACTCTCCTCAGGGAGAGATCACTGTCACCACTCTCCTCAGTGAGAGATCACTGGATCATCACTCCATCAGGGGTTGATCACTGGCTCACCACTCTCCTCAGTGAGAGATCATTGGCTCACCACTCTCCTCAGGGAGAGATCACTGGCTCACCACTCTGCCCAGGGAGAGATTACTGGATCATTATTCTCCTCAGGGAGAGATCACTGGTTTACCACTCTCCTCAGTGAGAGATCACTGGTTTACCACTCTCCTCAGTGAAAGATCACTGGCTCACCATTCTACGCAGGGAGAGATCACTGGCTCACCACTCTCCTCAGGGAGAGATCGCTGGCTCACCACTCTCCTCAGGGAGAGATCACTGGATCACTACTCTCGTCAGTGGGAGATCACTAACTTACCACTCTCCTCAGTGAGAGATCACTGGATCATCACTCCATCAGGGGGTGATCACTGGATCATCATTCCCTCTGTGAGAGATCACTGGATCACCACTCCCTCCATGAGAGATCACTGGATCACCACTCCATCAAGGGGAGATCACTGGATCATCACTCCCTCTGTGAGAGCTCACTGGATCACCATTCCCTCTGTGAGAGATCACTGGATCAACACTCTCTCTGGGAGAGGTCATTGGCTCACCACTCCCAGCGGGGGATCACCGATTCAACACTCCCTCAGTGGGTGACCACTAGATCACCACTCCCTCCGTGAGAGGTCATTGGCTCACCACTCCATCAGTGAGGGATCACTGGATCACCAATTCCTCAGTGAGGGATAACTGAATCATCACTGCCTCAGTGAGAGATCACTGGATCATCACTGCCTCAGTGTGAGATCACTGGCCCACCACTCTCCTCAGTGAGAGATCACTGGTGTACCACTCTCCTCAGGGAGAGATCACTGGATCACCACTCTCCTCAGGGAGAGATCACTGGCTCACCACTCTGCCCAGGGAGAGATCACTGGATCATTACTCTCCTCAGGGAGAGATCACTGTCTCACCACTCTCCTCAGGGAGAGATCACTGGCTCACCACTCTCCTCTGGGAGAGATCACTGGATCAATACTCTCCTCAGGGAGAGATCACTGGCTCACCACTCTCCTCAGGGAGAGATCACTGGATCAACACTCTCCTCAGTGAGAGATCACTGGTTTACCACTCTCCTCAGTGAGAGATCACTGGATCACCACTCACCTCAGGGAGAGATCACTGGCTCACCACTCTCACAGGGAGAGATCACTGGATCATCACTCGCTCAGTGAGTGACCACTGGATCACCACTCTTTTAGTGAGAAATCACTGGTTCACCACTCTCCTCAGTGGGAGATCACTAGCTTACCACTCTCCTCAGCGAGAGATCACTGGATCATCACTCCATCAGGGGTCGATCACTGGACCATCATTCCCTCTGTGAGAGATCACTGGATCACAACTCCCTCCATGAGAGATCACTGGATCACCACTACATTGAGGGGAGATCACTGGATCATCACTCCCTCTGTGAGAGCTCACTGGATCACCATTCCCTCTGTGAGAGATCACTGGATCAACACTCCCTCTGGGAGAGGTCACTGGCTCACCACTCCCAGTGGGGAAACACCGATTCAGCACTCCCTCAGTGGGTGACCACTAGATCACCACTCCCTCCGTGAGAGGTCATTGGCTCGCCACTCTGCCGAGGGAGAGATCACAGGCTCACCACTCTCCTCAGGGAGTGATCACTGGCTCACCACTTTCCTCAGTGAGAGATCATTGGCTCACCACTTTCCTCAGTGAGAGATCATTGGCTCACCACTCTCCTCAGGGAGAGATCACTGGCTCACCACTCTGCCGAGGGAGAGATCACAGGCTCACCACTCTCCTCAGGGAGTGATCACTGGCTCACCACTTTCCTCAGTGAGAGATCATTGGCTCACCACTCTCCTCAGGGAGAGATCACTGGCTCACCACTCTGCCCAGGGAGAGATTACTGGATCATTACTCTCCTCAGGGAGAGATCACTGGCTCACCACTCTCCTCAGGGAGCGATCACTGGATCAACACTCTCCTCAGTGAGAGATCACTGGTTTACCACTCTCCTCAGGGAGAGATCACTGGATCACCACTCTCCTCAGTGAGAGATCACTGGTTTACCACTCTCCTCAGTGAAAGATCACTGGATCACCACTCTCCACAGGGAGAGATCACTGGCTCACCACTCTGCCCAGGGAGAGATTACTGGATCATTACTCTCCTCAGGGAGAGATCACTGGATCACTACTCTTCTCAGTGGGAGATCACTAGCTTACCACTCTCCTCAGCGAGAGATCACTGGATCATCACTCCATCAGGGGTGATCACTGGATCATCATTCCCTCTGTGAGAGATCACTGGACCACCACTCCCTCCATGAGAGATCACTGGATCACCACTCCATCGAGGGGAGATCACTGGATCATCACTCCCTCTGTGAGAGCTCACTGGATCACCATTCCCTCTGTGAGAGATCACTGGATCAACACTCTCTCTGGGAGAGGTCATTGGCTCACCACTCCCAGCGGGAGATCACCGATTCAACACTCCCTCAGTGGGTGACCACTAGATCACCACTCCCTCCGTGAGAGGTCATTGGCTCACCACTCCATCAGTGAGGGATCACTGGATCACCAATTCCTCAGCGAGGGATAACTGAATCATCACTGCCTCAGTGAGAGATCACTGGATCATCACTGCCTCAGTGAGAGATCACTGACCCACCACTCTCCTCAGTGAGAGATCACTGGTGTACCACTCTCCTCAGGGAGAGACCACTGGATCAATACTCTCCTCAGGGAGAGATCACTGGCTCACCACTCTCCTCAGGGAGAGATCACTGGATCACCACTCACCTCAGGGAGAGATCACTGGCTCACCACTCTCCTCTGGGAGAGATCACTGGATCATCACTCGCTCAGTGAGTGACCACTGGATCACTACTCTTTTAGTGAGAAATCACTGGTTCACCACTCTCCTCAGTGGGAGATCACTGGATCATCATTCCCTCTGAGAGATCACTGGATCACCACTCCCTCCATGAGAGATCACTGGATCACCACTCCATCGAGGGGAGATCACTGGATCATCACTCCATCTGTTTGAGATCACTGGATCAACACTCCCTCTGGGAGACGTCACTGGCTCACCACTCCATCAGTGAGGGATCACTGGATCACCAATTCCTCAGTGAGAGATCACTGGATAACCACTCCCTCAGGGGAGATCACTGGATCACCACTCCCTCTGTGAGAGGTCACTGGATCACAACTCCCTCTGTGAGAGATCACTGGATCACCTCAGGGGGTGATCACTGGATCACCACATCCTCTGTGAGAGATCACTGGATCACCACTCCCTTTGTGAGAGATCACTGAATACCAATCCCTCAGGTGATCACCACTCCCTCTGTGAGAGATCACTGGATCACCAATCCCTCAGTGGAGATCACTGGAGCATCACTCCCTATGTGAGAGATCACTGGATCACCACTTCTTAGGGGGAGATCACTGGATCATCACTCCCTCAGGGGATGATCACTGGATCACCACTACCTCTGTGAGAGATCACTGGATCACCACTCCCTCAGGGGATGATCACTGGATCACCACTACCTCTGTGAGAGAGCACTGGATCACCACTCCCTCTAGGGCGATCGCTGGATCACCACTCCCTCAGGGGGAGATCAGCGGATCGCCACTCCCTCAGTGATATATATCTGGTCACCACTCCCTCAGGGCAGATCACTGGATCACCACTCCCTCTGTGAGAGATATCTGGATCACCACTCCCTCAGGGGGTGATCACGGGATCACCGCTCCCTCTGTGAGAGATATCTGGATCACCACTCCCTCAGGGGGTGATCACTGGATCACCACTCCCTCTGTGAGAGATATCTGGATCACCACTCCCTCAGGGGGTGATCACTGGATCACAATTCCCTCGGGGGATCACTGGATCACTACTCCCTCTGTGAGAGGTCACTGGATCACCACTCCCTCTGTGAGAGATCACTGGATCACCACTCCCTCAGGGGAAGATCTGGATCACCACTCCCTCGGGGGGGATCACTGGATCACCACTCCCTCTGTGAGAGATCACTGGATCTCCACTACCTCTGAGGGAGATCTGGATCACCACTCCCTCAGGGGAAGATCACTGGATCACCACTCCCTCTGTGAGAGATCACTGGATCTCCACTACCTCAGAGGGAGATCTGGATCACCACTCCCTCAGGGGGAGATCACTAGTTCACCACTCCCTCTGTGAGAGGTCACTGGATCACCACTCCCTCGGTGAAGGACAAATTGAATTTTGATTTTTTTGTGGGGTTGGTCTGGGGCTGGTTGTGTTGGGGTATAGGTGGGAGGAAGTTTGTATTAAGTAAAGATAAAGGACTTTGTTAAAACTCCATTGTATTTTAAACATCGCCTCAGTTGCTTTTGGGGTTTTGTGGTGGAAATGTTCAGTCTGCAGTTAGATTAATGAAAGACTCCTGTTTGCTATTTCTTCACCTTCAGCCGCATATCGTTCATGTAATTGTGAGGCATGACGAAATTTCAGACTGATAAAAGTAAAGAATTTGAACACTAACATCGACAGCCATCTTTTCTAGAGCAGGGGACAAACAGTAATGAGAAGCACAGAGGCTGTGAGCTGGTGTGATCGGCTGGACAAATTCACCCAGGTACAGCAGAGCAAGACTTGCTTATCAACCTAGCCCAGCTGTTTTATCTCCAGCATTTCTCCTGATTATGGATCAAGCAGAAGATGTTTCTTGGGGACCAATAAAAATGCTATCACTGTCTGTCGAGACAGAGAAGCAGTGACATAGGGAAAGCCAGAGGCAGCATCTTGTATTGGAGTTACCTGTCCACCAGTCCACTATTCACTCCCACCAGCACACAGTGGCAGCAGTGTGTACCATCGACAGGATGCACTGCAGCAAGAACACAAGAACACAAGAAATAAGCAGGAGTAAACCATATGGCCCATCGAACCTGCTCCACCATTCAATATGATCATGGCTGATCTTGGGCTCCAATTCCACTTTCCTGCCTGCTCCCCATATTCCTTGATTCCCTGCAAGACCAAAATTCTATCTATCCCAGCCTTAAATGTATTCAATGATGGAGCACCCACAATCCTCTGGGGTAGAGAATTCCAAAGATTCACAACCCTTTGAGTGAAGTAATTTCTTCTCATCTCAGTCCTGAATGATTGACCCCTAATCCTGAGACTATGTCCACATGTTCTAGATCCCCTGATCAGTGGGAACAATCTCTCAGCTTCTACCCTATCAAGCCCTTTCTGAATCTTGTATGTCTCAATTAGATCGTCTCTCATTCTTCTGAACTCCAGAGAATATAGGCCCAATTTACTCAGCCTCTCATCACAGGACAACCCCCTCATCCCAGGAACCAATTTAGTAAATCTTCGCTGCAGTGCCTCCAATGCAAGTATATCCTTTCTTAAATGTGGAGACCAAAACTGCACACAGTATTCCAGATGCAGTCTCACCAAAGCCCTGCACAATTTTAGTAAAACTTTTTTATTCCTGTATTCCAATCCCCTTGCAATAAAGGCCAACATGCCACTTGCCTTCCTAATAGCCTGCTGCACCTGCATGTTAACTTTGTGTGTTTCTTGTACGAGTACCCCAAGTCTCTCTGAACATCAACACTTACCAGTTTCACACCTTTTAAAATATATTCTGCTTTTCTATTTTTACGACCAAATTGAACAACTTCACACTTCCCTACATTATACGTTATTTGCCATTTAGTTGCCCACTCACTTAACCTATCTATATCTCTTTTACGCCTCTCTACATCCTCTCCGCAGCTTACCTTTCCACTGAGCTTTGTATCATCAGCAAATGTACTCTATCTCTTCATTCAAGTCATTAATATATAGTGTAAGTAGCTGAGGCCCCAGCACTGATCCTTGTGGCACCCCACTATTCACTGCCTGCCAACTTCAAAATGCTCCATTTATGCCCACTCACTGCTTCTGGTCTGTTAACCAATCCTCTATTCACACTGATACATTACCCCCAATAGCATGAGCCCTTATCTTGCCTATTAATCTTTTATGTGGCACTTCATCGAATGCCTTTTGAAAATCCAGGTATTCTACATCTACTGATTCCCCTTTATCTACCCTACAAGTTACATGTTTAGTTTAGTTTAGTTTAGAGATACAGCACTGAAACAGGCCCTTCGGCCCACTGAGTCTGTGCCGACCATCAACCGCCCATTTACACGAATCCTATACTAATCCCATATTCCAACCACATCCCCACCTGTCCCTATATTTCCTTACCACCTACCTATACTAGGGGCAATTTATAATGGCCAATTAACCTATCAACCTGCAAGTCTTTGGCATGTGGGAGGAAACCGGAGCACCCGGAGGAAACCCACGCAGACACAGGGAGAACTTGCAAACTCCACACAGGCAGTACCCGGAATTGAACCCGGGTCGCTGGAGCTGTGAGGCTGCGGTGCTAACCACTGCGCCACTGTACCGCCCCATCTTCAAAAAACTCTAATAAATTTGTCAAACAGGATTTCCCTTTAGTAAAACCATGTTGACTTGTTCTAATCATACTATGCTTTTCCAAGTGCAATGTTAAGACTTCTTTAATAATAGTTTCCAGCATCTTCCCAACGACTGTTAGCTAACTGGCTTGTGGTTCCTGTTTTCTCTCTACCTCCTTTCTTGAAAAGCGGCGTAACATTTGCCAACTTCAAATCTGACGGCACCATTCCTGAAACTAAGGAATTTTGGGAAATCATGGCCAGCGCACCCGCTATCTCTGCAGTTATCTCTTTTAGAACCCGAGGATGTAGGCCATCTGGTCCTGGGAACTGATTTTAGTCCCTTTAATATCCTTAATTTCCTCACTTTTTTGAGCCCCTCGGTTACTGCCTATCTCTGGTGTGGAACTTGCGTCTTCTACTGTGAAGACAGACACAAAATATTTGTTCAATGCCTCTGTCATTTCCTCATTCCCCATGATGATTTCTCCTGACTCTGCCTCTAAGAGACCAACTCGCCAAGGCTCCTTCAACAACACCTCCTCCCGAGTGTCACCGCTTCTCACCCATTTGCCAACTCCCCTCTCTGATTGCCACGCTCCCCCTATGATTGCCTCCCTTTCCTCCTGATTGCCTCCATGTCCTCCAATCAACACTACTCCCCCTACACCGATGGCCACCACTATCACCCTCTTGGCTACCATGATCTTTTCAGCCTGAATGTGTATCCTCCCATCCCAATCGTTCCCTTCCCAATTGACCCCCTCCCATTCCCCTTTAACCGTTTAACTGAGGGCCACTGTTGGTGCTTAAGTTTCTGGGCCACAGGTTTCTCAAACTGAAGATGTCTTTGACTAGAAAACTACACTGACCAATTGTACCTCCTGTCATGGGTCGGGTAAGTAGCTGTAATATTCTTGACTAACTTGATGGTGCTTTTAGTGAAATTTGTGGTTAACATTTGCGAAGGCTATTCAACCCAGGGAGGCATCGACAGTTCAGATAAAAGGCAAAGTGCTTTTTTCTTTAGCCAGTTGTACATGCTTGATGGAGGTAAAATGTTTCTTAAAATGTAAAATGTTTCTTAAAGTGACGTAAAACTGTGGTATGTGGTGAAACTGTATTTTTTCAAAGATCTTAAGAAAACACAGGATGTCCTTCTGTGAGGTTCACAGCTCTGCAAACAGCCATTGTTGAAGTCAACTTTGCCGAATTAAAATGTTCGATGCAAAGTTAGAACCTTAGTGAAACTTTATGTTTCAATAAGTCTGATGTGGTCCCACTATTTAAGAAAGGTTGTAGAGATAAGCCAGGGAACTACAGACCAGTGAGTCTCATGTCAGTGGTAGGGAAACTATTGGAGAAAATTCTGAAGGTGAGAATCTATCTCCACCTGGAGAGGCAAAATTTGATGAGGAATAGTCAGCATGGCTTTGTCAGAGGGAGGTCATGCCTAACAAATTTGATTGAATTTTTTGAGCACGTGACAAGGTGTGTAGATGAGGGTAGTGCAGTTGATGTAGTTTACATGGATTTCAGCAAAGCCTTTGACAAGGTCCCACATGGGAGTCTTATCAAGAAAGCAAATGCACATGGGATACAAGATAACTTGATAAGGTGGATTCAAAATTGGCTTAGCTGTTGGAGACAGAGAGTGATGACAGATGGCTGTTTTAGTGACTGGAAGCCAGTGTCCAGTGGTGTACCACAGGGATCTGTGCTGGGTCCCCTATTGTTTGTCATTTATATAAACGACATAGATGATTATGTGGGGGGTAGGATCAGTAAGTTCGCGGATGACACAAAGATTGGCCGAGTGGTTAACAGTGAGGTGGAGTGTCTTAGGTTACAGGAAGATATAGGCGGGATGGTCAAATGGGCAGAAAAGTGGCAGATGGAATTTAACGCTGAAAAGTGTGAGGTGATACACTTTGGAAGGAGTAATGTGACACAGAAGTATTCAATGAATGGCCTGATACTGGGAAGTTCCGAGGAACAAAGGGACCTTGGCGTGTTTGTCCATAGACAAAGAGGTGGTGAAAAAGGCATATGGGACACTTGCCTTTATCAATCGAGGCATAGATTACAAAAGCAGGGAGGTCATGTTGGAGTTGTACAGAACTTTGGTAAGGCCACAGCTGGAGTACTGTGTGCAATTCTGGTCGCCACATTATAGGAAGGATGTGATTGCATTGGAGGGGGTGCAGAGGTGATTCACCAGGATGTTGCCTGGGATGGAACATTTAAGCTATGAAGAGAGGTTGGATAGGCTTGGGTTGTTTTCGCTGGAGCAGAGAAGACTGAGGGGTGACTGATTGAGATGTACATGATTATGAGGGGCATGGACAGGGTGGATAGGGAGCAGCTGTTCCCCTTAGTTGAAGGGTCAGTTACGAGGGGTGACAAGTTTAAGATGAGGGGAGGGAGATTTAAGGGGGATTTGAGGATGAACTTTTTTACCCAGAGGGTGCTGACGGTCTGGAATGCCCTGCCTGGGAGGGTGGTAGAGGCGGGTTGCCTCACATCCTTTAAAAAGTACCTGAATGAGCACTTGGCACGTCATAACATTCAAGGCTATGGGCCAAGTGCTAGCAAATGGGATTAGGTAGCCAGGTGAGGTGTTTTAATGCATCGGTGCAGACTCGATGGGCCGAATGGCCTCTTCTGCACTGTATTATTCTGTGATTCTGTGATTCTGTGACAAGAAATGAAACTAGATTCAAAGAACAGGAGACAAGTGGGTGCATTGTAATCGGCCCTTGGAGAAGGGAACAGAGGTGGCGGGGTGCATGAAATCGGGATGAGAGACGTCAAACCGGAAGTCGGCGCTGTGACGTTCTATCCCTGTGTTATCAATGGCGGCAAACATGGAGGGTGGCGTTCTGACGTCAATGTGGTGGGCAGGCAATTAAGGTATTTCAGAGGCCTATTGACAGAGATTTTATTCTCTGTCTTCAATCTTACTAATGGCGCTAGGGATTCACGGAGCTGCAGAATCTCGCCTGATGAAGGAAGCGGCATGGAGGCGGGAGCTCATTGCTGGCTACAAAGTGAGGCCATCAGGAGAGTCAGTATCTATTTCCAGGCAGGATAGAGAAGGGAGGGCATCGGGAATCGACGGAACAGTGCAGGCAAAGGTGCCAGCATTGTGGGGAATCATACCGGGGGGCAACATGCACATGCCACCTCATCAGAGCTGACAAGTGAGAGAAAGGGTGGGGGGGAGGCTGCATTGGCAGTTAGGGGGAGGTCACCTATCTTAAGTCTCATTCATCCAGGCTTCGGGGGTCCCACTGAGGAAAAGGTGCAGAAGAGCAGGAGGGAGGTCCAGGCGCCGGTAACAGAACAAGAATGACCTGTGAACCCACTGGAGGGTCAGCATCAGCAGCCAGATGGTGGGGAAGGGCGCAGAGGGGAAAGCCAGCAGCCTCCTCTACACAGGAGAAGCTTCCCTCCAGTGAGGGTCTACCAGTCAAGATTCAACTACCTACAGATATCTGAGAGATAGTGCCAACAAAGACTCCGCCTCTGCAGAGAGGCTGTCACTGACATAAATGCTATGATGCAGGATGTGCTGTGCCACAGAGGACTTGGTGGAAATTCAATGCCAGTGATGCAGAAGGTCACCATGGTGCTGAACTTCTACACCCCTGGATCATTTCAGGGATCCACTGGGGATATGTGAAGGGCCTCAGTCACTGTCTCATCGGTGCATCAAGGAGGTCACCAACACCCTTTTCAGGATGGCTGGTGACTATGTGCACTTCCGCACAGATCCCAAACCAGAAGCAAAGAGGTCCATCGGGATCAGGGCCATTGCTGGATTCCCCCAGGTTCAGGGTGTCATTGACTGCACGCATGTGGCTATCAGGGCTCCTGCACACCAGCCAGTGGCCTTCATCAACAGGAGGGGCTTCCACTCCCTCAATGTACAACTGATGTGCGACTACTGGAAGCAGATCCTGCTGGTGTGTGCACACTTCCTGAGAAGTTGACACGATGCCTACATTTTAGGGTAGAGCCAGGTGCCAGAGCTTTTCTGCCACCATCCCCCACCCCCCGTGTGCCTTCAGGGATGGATCCTTGGAGACCAGAGATACCCACTGAGGACACGGCTACTGACGCCTGTGAGGAACCCACGCACCAATGGAGAGGAGACATGCAACACCTGCCATGGGACAATGCTAGCAATCATAGAGCAGCCATTGGTCTACTCAAGATTCAGGTGCCTAAACAATCCAGTGGTGCCTTTCAGTGTGCCCTAGCAAGGGTCTCATGTATCGTGGTGGTTTGCTGTGCACTACACAACCTAGCACTACAGAGGGGGGAAGGAGTTGAACAATGAGGATATTGAGGAGCACGATGTCTCCTCAGGCGATGAGGATGCTGAGGAGGAAGCTGGCCAAGCATCGCTGGATGAAGGACCCCAGGGACAACAGGAAAGACGCCACGAGATATGTGCAAGGGAGGTTCATGATGCCTTTGTTTATTCACATTTCCTATGATCCTTACTACCAGGTGTAAGTTGACCAATAAAGCCATACTTTTATGCAGCCCTGTTGTCGCCTTCCTTCCTTTAGCCAATCATTTATTAAATGGAGAGCTGGCAGCCCTTTAAAATATGGTGCCAGCACCTTCCATTGCATCAGCTGATGCCACCATTGCTGCCTCCGCACCCGCCACTGTCCACTTCATTGGATGAACCCTGTGCTTCATGAAGCTTAATTGGCCGGTTGCCATATGATTGCGTGTGGGCGGCCGCTCATAGCCGTACCCACTTCCATTCCTGACGTCAGCTTCCAAACTAAATCCAGCCCAAGATGTTTCAGGGAGTTATAAAACCCAACCATGGAGATAAGCAGCCAGCCATGGCTGAACATGATTTAAAAAATGCTAAACAGAAACGGAAAATGCTGGAAATACTCAGCAAGTCGGGCAGCATCTGTGGAGAGAAGAACAGAGCTAACGTTTGGGCCTGTGTAACCTTTCATCGGATGAGTTCTGCCAGACCTGCTGAGTATTTCCAGCATTTTCTGTTTTAGTTTCAGATTTCCAGCACCCACAGTATTTTTGCTTTTGTTTAAAAAATGCTAATTCAGCTGACTTAAGTGGTGTAAAGTCTGCTTGAAAGCTGCAAGAAACTGTCACGAGCTGACATTAATTGACGATGTCAGGGTTTGTATTCTTTTGAAATGCAAAGCAGTTAACTTGAAGCAGCTATGTGTCTTTTACCATGGTTTGAACAAAGAATTAGACACCCCATTGGACAATTTTAGCCTAAGGTGTATATTGATAGGACAGTAAATCATGTCAGTATAACATCGTGCCCACCTTGGAAAGGAAAGTATAAGATTGTTGTAAAAATGATTTGTTATTACAGCCGGGAGAGAGGCAACCTAGTCAGTTGCTGAAGACTACAACCAACGGTGAACTGGCCATTCAGGTGGATGTATGTATACCCTTTGCTCACAATTATTTGAGGGATTATATTACAGGGCTAATTGATAACAACCTTGGAGAGTAGACCATTAGATTAATAAAATGAATTCTTTTGGAAACAATGTGTGTCCAGATCCCATTATTCCTGTAATTCTCGGGTTCGGACTGTAAAGGTGAGATCCCAAAAGTGTGTTCATTCAGTGGCAACTAATCATTCAGTGACAACTTGCCAAATCCACTTTCTGCACCAAGGCAACGATCGTTCAAAGTCTCTGGGTCATCCTTAAACACAATCTGTTGCAGCATGGTGTGGGCAGTGATGGCCTACCAAAAACTGGCATGTAGACGGAGTCTCCATCCAATGGCTACTGGCAGGTTCAAGGAGGGTTCAAGAGATGCTGAGAGGAGGCACTCAATTCCAGTAAGTGGCTGTGAAAGTGCAGATAGAGGTCACCAAGCTGTCTCTCAGGTGAGTTGAAAGCAATAGCATTTCTACCTGAATTCCAATGTGTTTAAAATGTCTTATTTTTCTGCTTATAGTTTTGAGCATGGGATGTTGTTTTATTGCTGGTGATAGGTTTTATAATGGCCTTTTTGGCTTATTGCTCCCTCTGAAACATAGCGACAATCTTTATGGTTCTGTTATGGCAGCCTGCTCTGAACTGGGCAAGAGTCATGAATGCTCCTGCATGCAGATTGCCTCCTGCAAGCACTCATATCGTTGTCATTCACCTACAACTCAAAGGAGGTTTGGCCATTGTGAGGTAATGCTCAATGGGTTACTGAGGTGGGAACAGAGAGCCTAAAGTCTAAAAATTCTTTGGCAGTGGTTCGTTATAAAGAACAAAGAACAAAGAAAATTACAGCACAGGAACAGGCCCTTCGGCCCTCCAAGCCTGCGCCGATCCAGATCCTCTCTCTAAACATGTCGCCTATTTTCTAAGGTTCTGTATCTCTTTTCTTCCTGCCCATTCATGTATCTGTCTAGATACATCTTAAAAGACTCCATCGTGCCCGCATCTACCACCTCCGCTGGCAATGCGTTCCAGGTGCCCACCACCCTCTGCGTAAAGAACTTTCCACGCATATCCCCCCTAAACTTTTCCCCTTTCACTTTGAACTCGTGTCCTCTAGTAATTGAAACCCCCACTCTGGGAAAAAGCCTCTTGCTATCCACCCTGTCTATACCTCTCATGATTTTGTACACCTCAATCAGGTCCCCCCTCAACCTCCGTCTTTCTAATGAAAATAATCCTAATCTACTCAACCTCTCTTCATAGCTAGCGCCCTCCATACCAGGCAACATCCTGGTGAACCTCCTCTGCACCCTCTCCAAAGCATCCACATCCTTTTGATAATGTGGCGACCAGAACTGTACGCAGTATTCCAAATGTGGCCGAACCAAAGTCCTATACAACTGTAACATGACCTGCCAACTCTTGTACTCAATGCCCCGTCCGATGAAGGAAAGCATGCCGTATGCCTTCTTGACCACTCTATTTACCTGCGTTGCCACCTTCAGGGAACAGTGGACCTGAACACCCAAATCTGTCTGGACATCAATTTTCCCCAGGACTTTTCCATTTACTGTATAGTTCACTCTTGAATTGGATCTTCCAAAATGCATCACCTCGCATTTGCCCTGATTGAACTCCATCTGCCATTTCTCTGCCCAACTCTCCAATCTATCTATATTCTGCTGTATTCTCTGACAGTCCCCTTCACTATCTGCTACTCCACCAATCTTAGTGTCGTCTGCAAATTTGCTAATCAGTCCACCTATACTTTCCTCCAAATCATTAATGTATATCACAAACAACAGTGGTCCCAGCACGGATCCCTGTGGAACACCACTGGTCACACGTCTCCATTTTGAGAAACTCCCTTCCACTGCTACTCTCTGTCTCCTGTTGCCCAGCCAGTTCTTTATCCATCTAGCTAGTACACCTTGGACCCCAAGCGCCTTCACTTTCTCCATCAGCCTGCCATGGGGAACTTTATCAAACGCCTTACTGAAGTCCATGTATATGACATCGACAGCCCTTCCCTCATCAATCAACTTTGTCACTTCCTCAAAGAATTCTATTAAGTTGGTAAGACATGACCTTCCCTGCACAAAACCATGTTGCCTATCACTGATGAGCCCATTTTCTTCCAAATGGGAATAGATCCTATCCCTCAGTATCTTCTCCAGCAGCTTCCCTACCACTGACGTCAGGCTCACCGGTCTATAATTACCTGGATTATCCCTGCTACCCTTCTTAAACAAGGGGACAACATTAGCAATTCTCCAGTCCTCCGGGACCTCACCCGTGTTTAAGGATGCTGCAAAGATATCTGTTAAGGCCCCAGCTATTTCCTCTCTCACTTCCCTCAGTAACCTGGGATAGATCCCATCCGGACCTGGGGACTTGTCCACCTTAATGCCCTTTAGAATACCCAACACTTCCTCCCTCCTCATGCCGACTTGACCTAGAGTAATCAAACATCTGTTCCTCACCTCAACATCCGTCATGTCCCTCTCCTCGGTGAATATCGATGCAAAGTACTCGTTTAGAATCTCACCCATTTTCTCTGAGTCCAAGCATAACATTCCTCCTTTGTCCTTTAGTGGGCCAATCCTTTCTCTAGTTACCCTCTTTCTCCTTATATATGAATAAAAGGCTTTGGGATTTTCCTTAACCCTGTTTGCTAAAGATATTTCATGACCCCTTTTAGCCCTCTTAATTCCTCGTTTCAGATTGGTCCTACATTCCCGATATTCTTTCAAAGCTTCGTCTTTCATCAGCCGCCTAGACCTTATGTATGCTTCCTTTTTCCTCTTAGCTAGTCTCACAATTTCACCTGTCATCCATGGTTCCCTAATCTTGCCATTTCTATCCCTCATTTTCACAGGAACATGTCTCTCCTGCACGCGAATCAACCTCTCTTTAAAAGCCTCCCACATGTCACATGTGGATTTACCTTCAAACAGCTGCTCCCAATCTACATTTCCCAGCTCCTGCCGAATTTTGGTGTAGTTGGCCTTCCCCCAATTTAGCACTCTCCCTTTTGGACCACTCTCGTCTTTGTCCATGAGTATTTTAAAGCTTACGGAATTGTGATCACTATTCCCAAAGTAGTCCCCTACTGAAACTTCAACAACCTGGCCGGGCTCATTCCCCAACACCAGGTCCAGTATGGCCCCTTCCCGAGTTGGACTATTTACATACTGCTCTAGAAAACCCTCCTGGATGCTCCTTACAAATTCTGCTCCATCTGGACCTCTAACACTAAGCGAATCCCAGTCAATGTTGGGAAAATTAAAATCTCCTATCACCACCACCCTGTTGCTCCTACATCTTTCCATAATCTGTTTACCTATTTGTACCTCTATCTCACGCTCGCTGTTGGGAGGCCTGTAGTACAGCCCCAACATTGTTACCGCACCCTTCCTATTTCTGAGTTCTGTCCATATTGCCTCACTGCTCGAGTCCTCCATAGTGCCCTCCTTCAGCACAGCTGTGATATCCTCTTTGACCAGTAATGCAACTCCTCCACCCCTTTTACCTCCCTCTCTATCCCGCCTGAAGCATCGATATCCTGGGATATTCAGTTGCCAATCATGCCCTTCCCTCAACCAAGTCTCAGTAATAGCAATAACATCATACTCCCAGGTACTAATCCAAGCCCTAAGTTCATCTGCCTTACCGACTACACTTCTTGCATTAAAACAAATGCACCTCAGACCACCAGTCCCTTTATATTCATCATCTGCTCCCTGCCTGCTCTTCCCCTTAGTCACACTGACTTCATTATCTAGTTCCTTACAGGCTTTTGTTACTACCTCCTTACTGTCAACTGACCTCAATTGGTTCCCATCCCCCTGCCACATTAGTTTAAACCCTCCCCAACAGCGTTAGCAAAAGCACCTCCAAGGACATTGGTTCCAGTCCGGCCCAGGTGTAGACCGTCCAATTTGTAATAGTCCCACCTCCCCCAGAACCGGTCCCAATGTCCCAAAAATCTGAACCCCTCCTTCCTGCACCATCTCTCAAGCCACGCATTTATCCTGACTATTCTTTCATTTTTACTCTGACTATCACGTGGCACTGGTAGTAATCCTGAGATTACTACCTTTGAGGTCCTACTTTTTAACTTGGCTCCTAACTCCCTAAACTCTGCATGTAGGACCTCATCCCGTTTTTTACCTATATCATTAGTGCCTATGTGCACAATGACAACTGGCTGTTCACCCTCCCCCTTTAGAATGTTCTGCAGCCGATCTGAGACGTCCCTGACCCGTGCACCTGGGAGGCAACATACCATTCGGGAGCCTCGTTTTCGACCACAGAACCGCCTATCTACTCCCCTTACAATCGAATCCCCTACGACTATAGCCCTTCCACTCTTTTTCCCGCCCTTCGGAACAGCAGAGCCAGCCACGGTGCCATGGACCTGGCTACTGCTGCCTTCCCCTGGTGAGCCATCTCCCTCAACAGTATCCAAAACGGTATACTTGTTTTGGAGGGAGATGACCGCAGGGGACTCCTGCGCTGCCTTCCTGCTCTTTCTCTGCCTTTTGGTCACCCATTCCCTTTCTCCCTCAGCAATCCTAATCTGCGGTGTGACCAATTCACTAAACGTGCTATCCACGACCTCCTCAGCATCGCGCATGCTCCAAAGTGAGTCCATCCGCAGCTCGAGAGCCGTCATGCGGTCTAACAAGAGCTGCAGCTGGACACACTTCCTGCACGTGAAGGAGCCAGGGTCCTGGAACACAAAATATATGCCTTTTGTTGAGTTAGATTCATAACCTAATTCTGCCTTCTATGTCAGATTCTCTGGGCTGGTTTTTGTGTTGGAGGTGGGGTTTCTGGCACCGGGCCAAAAAGGCGGGGGAAAGACCACCTTTGCCTTTTCGTGCCCCCCTCCCACCGAGCGATACTCCGGTCTTTTTAAATCAAAGTTTCTGGAGCTGGGATCCCGGTCCCTTTAAAGATGGGGATCCCACCTCGAAGAGCAGCTGGCAGCTCAGCAGTATTGGCAGCGGCACCCAGAGTGGTGGCCACTGCCAGTACTGCTGAGGCCTTGGACCCAAACCCAGCACTGGAACCCAGGACCTCAGATAAGTGAGGTGGGGTCACCTGGGCCAGTTTGAAAGGCCCCAGCAAGGGGGACTGGAGGGGTGGGTTTGACTTCCATCAGTCTATCCCGCCCCCAGGAAGATCGCTTGGCAAGGAGGAGCCAATGGGCCCTCCGCCACACCCCCCCCACCCCACCCCCCGCCACGATATTCCGTGCCCCTCCTCGCCTCCAAACCGGCCTCAAGGGGCCCCATAAAATGGCGGCCTCTGTTTCAGATCTTAAAAGAATGGTATTTGAAAATCATGATCCTGGAGTTGGAACGTGCCTATTTTGGAGGATACAGCGGATCTTTCCCTGCGCCTGAATGATAAGGCCCAAGGGGGTCCTGATATTGAGCCAACCATCTTCAACTGCTTCATCAATGACCTTCCTTCAATCATAAGGTCAGAAGTGGGGATGTTCGCTGATGATTGCACAATGTTCAGCACCATTCACATACTGTAGCAGTCCGTGTAGAAATGCAGCAAGACCTGGACAATATCCAGGCTTGGGCTGATAAGTGGCAAGAAATATTTGCAGCACACAAGTGCTGGGCAATGACCATCTCCAACAAGAGAGAATCTAACCGTCTGCCCTTGACATTCAATGGCATTAAGATCACTGAATCCCCCACTATCAACATCCTGGGTGGTTCCCATTGACCAGAAACTGAACTGGAGTAGCCATATAAATACCATGGCTCAACAGCAGGTCAGAGGCTAGGAATCCTGTGGCAAGTAACTCACCTCCTGACTCCCCAAAGCCTGTCCACCATCTACAAGGCACAAGTCAGGAGTGTGATGGAATAGTCTCCACTTGCCTGGATGGGTGCAGCTCCAACAACACTCAAGAAGCTCGACACCATCCAGGACAAAGCAGCCCGCTTGACTGGCACCCCATCCACAAACATTCACTCCCTCCACCACCGACGCACAGTGGCAGCAGTGTGTACCATCTACAAGATGCACTGCAGCAACTCACCAAGGCTTCTTAGACAGCACCTTCCAAACCTGCGACCTCTACCAACTAGAGGGACAAGGGCAGCAGATGCATGGGCACACCACCATGGAGGTGGTGGGGAACAGAGTTCCCCTCCAAGTCACACACCATCCTGACTTGGAACTATATCGCCGTTCCTACACTGTCACTGGGTCAAAATCCTGGAACTCCCTTCCTAACAGCACTGCGGGTGTACCTACCCCACATGGACTGCAGTGGTTCAAGAAGGCAGCTCACCACCACCTTCTCAAGGGTAATTAGGGATGGGCAATAAATGCTGGCCTGGCCAGCGATCCCTACATCCAATTAACAAATAGAAAAAAGCCCCTGGCCTCATTTCCATTGAGCTGGTGAGCCTGTGGAGAAGAAGCTCACTGGGAAAGCATAATCAAAGATCAGGTAAATGGGGAATGTGGGCAGAAGGGAGACTGGTAAGTGGGGTCAAGAGATAGAGGTGGCCAAGGGGCAGTGTCTGTGGCTGGGAGCTAATGACAGTAATTGTAGGGTGGGGATTGGTGTCCAGCTGATCCAGTATACTTTGAACGTGTGGGTAGAAGGAGCACTCCTGCCCCTCGCAGCTCCACATTCAGGTAAGTATATTTTAAAATCTTACCTTGTTGGTTGCAACCTAAGGACCACCTGTTAAGCTTTGTGTTGACCCAGTTTTCCTGAAGAAAGCCAGTACCAATAATGCTTACCTCAGGGAAAACCAATCTTGCAGTGAGGGGTTCAAACACGCGTTAGGCCACTTATTTGCAAATTCAATGCATCCATCACCTGTTTCCGGCATGGGATCTGAAGCCAATTTATTGGCGTTCAGTTGATATCCCTCTTGTCTCTGAATCAGCAGGTTGCAGGTTCAAGTCCCACTTCGGGACTTGAATGCTGCACTGTCAGAGGTGCTGTCTTTCAATGAGATGTTAAACTGAGGCCCTGAGGCAGACATAAAAGATCCCATAGCACTATTTCAAAGAAGAGCAGGGCAGTTACATCTGACGCTCTGGCCAATAATTACCTCTCAAAACATCACAAAAACAGATTACCTGGTCATTGTCACATTGTTGTTTGTGGGAGCTTGCTGTGCACAAATTGGCTGCTGCATTTCCTGTGTTGCAACAGTGCTTCCTTGGCTGTAAAATGCTTTGAGGTGTCTGGTAGTTGTGAAAGGTGCTATATAAATGTAAGTCTTTTTTATGGCGATAAGTGCACTATCAGGGCTGAATTTTATGAAGCCAGCGGACCTCCCGATGCCGAGTCTAAAAAGTGAGGGGAACCCAGCCTCAGCCCTTTGGAGACTTCTCCAGGCCCCTTTTTTTCCCCAAATAAAAACAGAAAGTGCTGAAAATACTCAGCAGGTCTGGCAGCATCTGCGGAGAGAGAAACAGAGTTTTCCCCCAGTTTGTCTGATAATACTCCTGTGAAGTGCCTGATGATGTTTTACTGTGCTATCTTTCTTTGGCCTCCTTATCTCAAGAGACAATGGGTAAGCACCTGGAGGTGGTCAGTGGTTTGTGAAGCAGCGCCAGGAGTGGCTATAAAGGCCAATTCTAGAGTGACAGGCTCTTCCACAGGTGCTGCAGAGAAATTTGTTTGTCGGGGCTGTTACACAGTTGGCTCTCCCCTTGCGCCTCTGTCTCTTTTCCTGCCAACTACTAAGTCTCTTCGACTCACCACATTTTAGCCCCGTCTTTATGGCTGACCTCCAGCTCTGGCGAACGCTGGCAACTGACTCCCACGACTTGTGATCAATGTCACAGGATTTCATGTCGCGTTTGCAGACGTATTTAAAGCGGAGCCATGGACGGCCGGTGGGTCTGATACCAGTGGCGAGCTCGCTGTACAATGTGTCTTTGGGGGGTACTATATAAATACAAGGTGTTGTTCTGGTATTTTCTGTGCTTCTCTCTCACTGTCCATAACTCTTCTCTCTCTCACTCACGTGTCTCTTTTCCTCTTTTTTTTTGTCCTTCTCCTCGGCCCTAAGCCTCCCTACACCCAGCAGTCAGACTCAGGAGTCTGAAGAATACTGCCGAGGAGCATATTCTAAAATACAACTGCACAGCGGGTCTGTCGCTATCTGAAAGAGGGAACACTAGTCGACACTTGTGTGGGGACCCTTCATTGTTCCTTTTAAAATCACTCTTATATACTTAATCATTATGTATTCACATTCTTACAATATTAATTTTTCCCCTTGGGCAATTCCCTTCAGTTACACAGAACAGGATTCCCAACGCGCAAATTGACATGGGTGAGAAATTCTTCCAAATGTCTGAACATTGGGATTTCCGGTAACCATGGAAACTAAAGGAGCTGGCAGCTGGCACGATTTTTGAGAAAGTCTTCCGTGTCCTATATTTCCTGCTATGGTAGAGTTCCCCTTACTTGTTCCTTAATTAGTTTTCCCTGTGGATGGATCCAAGCCAAATATTTCTTGATTTCGGTCTTGAAACACTCGGCGGCGGGGGAGCTTGTCAAACCTCCCGCCTGATGGAAAGGGAGCAGCACAGGGGCTCCTCCTTCATTCCCCAACCCCCTCCCCCCTCAAAAAAGAGAGCTGGACTGTGGTCGGGGGGTGGAGCAGTGGAGGGGGGCGGGGGGCGGTGTCAGAAATCTAGCCCACATAGTCTTCTATTAGAGTTCCATAAAACAAATCTTTTCGGCTCTATGTTCGGGGTGCAAGGGTCTACAAGCTAGAAGATAACATCCTGCTGTTAGCTAGTTTCAGGGTTTAAACATACTGTGGCAATGTCACATGTTGTTATTTAAAGAGTGTATTAAGCAGAGAGTGTGCCCATCAGACAGTAGGGACCGGCACATGCTTTGCTTGCTCACAGAGGGACGTGTTTTACGATGCCGTGCAACTGAAAGAAATGCTTCATACAATCTGCATCCTGCCAATGGTGCACGGTCATTGTTGGCTGGAGAGAAGTCTCATGTGCCTATAGTGCCCAGTGTTGGGAGAGCGCTTAAACGGTCAGTGTTGCTGAAGGCAGAACTTGCTTGCTTTGGGGAAACTGGCTGAAGGGAAAGTAGCAGCATTGCAAACTGTTTTTACTCTCACTTATACTGCAACAGGGCTCCACAGCTAAATCCTCCCTCCCACCCCATTGCTGAGACTATTGGTGATTTGACTCAGGTCAGGGCCAGGAGGAAGTTTCAAGAAAAGTTCCATTTTTAATTTTTAAAGCAGGTCTTGAACTCACAGCCTTCAGAAGCACTAGCTGAACCACAGCTGACTCCCGAATATACAGGAATCAGCACAAATATACCATCGAGTGAAAACCCACAAACATAGTTTTACAAAAACAATAGTGTACCAACAGCGTTGCATAACTTCCTTTGTAAATTAGTAAACCAGAGGCCTGCTCTTATCTAGTTTCAGGGATTAAATGGACTCTGGCAATATCATGTATTGTTAATTAAAGAGTGTCAAGAAGAGTGTCTTTTGAGGTTCTGGTTCATTTTATTTGCCAGGGCCATTAGCAGAAGGCTAGCCTTGCCAGTGACCCACACTGTACCTGATTTAACGGTACTGTGCGCTGTTACTTAACTCAAAATGAGAGGATGCTCATCCTTTGGCTCTGTCATCCATCAGCTTAATGAGCACAGTTAAAAGCAGTTGACCTTACTCCTGACAGACAATAAATTAAAACCGAGAGCAAAACGTGGGTTAGAGTTGAATTATTGGAACCTGCTTTCATTTAGTCTTCTAGGTAGAGTGCTCTGCTTGATATAAAAGCTCATTCAGGCATGAACAAGATTGACAAAAGATAATTTACAACAACAAAAGGAATGAAAATATTAAACTGCATGGCTAAACAAAGTGGGAGTAAGAATCTTTATTTAATGCTTCTGTCTCTAGCTTCCCTTTCTTAAGGTGGTACATCCTTGTTGGAGAAGCTCCACACGCATCTCACTGTTCTCCAGCTGATATTCACCCCCCTCCCCTAACCCAGGGGTTCTGAGGCTAATTGCAGCACTCACCGTCACTCCAGTTGAGCACAGATTGGAACCGAACCATGCTCCTCTTGTATCATAGGGCACGGCTAGTCACTAAGTCACTGGGGAGCCTGCAGGAAGAACCAGTGAAAGGTGTAAATGGGTCAGTTCCACCCATTTCCCTCAGAGGCACACCAGCGGAGTGCCAGATGTGCTGATGGGAGGTCAATGGTAGCTCAACCCCCGTCAGGTTAAATGCTGCAATCTTTAGGAAAGATCGTGACAAAAATGCGGTTAAAGATTTAGGCTACAAAATTCAGCTCTGTTGCGCCGCTGGTGTCGGTGCTATGAAGTGTTGGGACCCGAAAATGTCAGCCAATCCGCTTCCGGCCACTTCCAGCACAGCCCGTGCCGTACGCCAGACTTATTAAGGTACTAGTGGGCGTACCGTATGTACATTGGGAGGATGCAGCGCGGGTAGATCATGACTTCACTCAGCATCGAACGCTGATTTGATGCTTGACCTGCCATTTCAGAACTTGCAGGTCCGGTTAACGCCCTCTTTCAAACACTGTGGGCTAAACATGCATTCACCCACGCGAGGAACCCCTTCCCCTCCACTAGCGCTATTTAAAGGTTTCAGCGTGGGA
The DNA here is from genome assembly GCF_036365525.1 of Heterodontus francisci. NCBI lineage: Eukaryota > Metazoa > Chordata > Chondrichthyes > Heterodontiformes > Heterodontidae > Heterodontus > Heterodontus francisci. The sequence continues at coordinate 168,623,097 of NC_090373.1, read as the reverse complement.
CTTTTAGCTGATGTGCTTTTGAATTTCTTTTGCTGCAACATATTTAGTGGAGGTAGATATTGTGCTTTGTGTTGTTGGAGGAGCTCTGAAACATTGTTGGATTCAGAATGGAGTGGTACTGGACTTTTTCAAGAAGTTCAGTGGAGTTTGAAGGCCTGTCAGCAGAAAGTCTGCTATCACATGGGGGCTGTAGTTACAGTCCCTCTTGGGTTGTAGCATGACAGAGAGATGGAGCACAGGCAGCAGAGAGGGAAATTGGTGTGCAGAAGGAGGTGGAAGAGGGGTCTCAATAGAAGGCCCTACCCTAGGGTCTTCAGGGAGCACTTCTCCTACCTGCACCTCAGACAGCAGCAGTGTCCAAGGCAGCCACACTTCACCAAGGAGATGGTTACTGAACTGTGCCACCTCCTCCATAGGACTTGCAGCCACAGAGCAGGATGAGGATGGCGCTGCCAGTGGCAGTCAGGGCCACCATCACACTTAGTTTCTATTCGAGCGGGTCCTTCTGGACTTGAGTCGATGACATTGCCAACATCTCACACTTTACCATGCATCACTGCATCAGGAAGGTGACAGAGGCCCTGTACACTAGGAGGGGGGAACTTTGTAGTTTTATTTTTCTTGGTTTGTGGGATGTGGGTGTCACTGGCTAGGCCAGCATTTATCGTCCATCCCTAATTGCCCCTGAACAGAGTGGCTTGCTTGGCTATTTCAGAGGGCATTTAACGAGTCAACCACATTGCTGTGGGTCTGGAGTCATATGTAGGCCAGATCAGGAAGGACGGCAGATTTCCTTCCCTAAAGGGCATTAGTGAACCAGATGGGTTTGTACAACAATCGACAATGGTTTCATGGTCACCATTAGATTTGAACCCATGTCTCTAGAGCAGTAGCCTGGGTCTCTGGGTTACTAGCCCAGTGAGATTACCACTAAGTCACCGCTGCCTCTTCTCTCTAACCAGAGCTGGCATGTGGCTTTCCCAGGATAGCGGGATTCCCAATGGTGCAGGGAGTCAGCAAGTACATGCATGTGGCTCTGGAGGCATCAAATATTAATGGAGAGATCTACCCTATTGCAAGGGGTGGCAGTCCCTTAACATGTAGTTGGTGTGCGACCATGTACACTGCATCATGTCAGTCAATGCCTACTATCCTACTAGTAGCCGCAATGCTTTCATCATGTGCCAGTCAGCTCTTCCCACCATATTCGAGCTACCATGATGAACCAGAGGCCAGGCTGGCTGCTTGGTGCCAAAGACACTCCACTGTGGCTCATGACTCCCCTCTTTCACCCGACCACGCATGGACTGTGTGCATACAATGTGAGCCAAGCTATCACCAGGAATGTAATGGAACAAACAATCGTTCCACTGCCAGGACCACTCGGGGTGAGGGGGAGATCTCCAGTACTCACCGGAGCATGTGTCCAAATTTGTGGTCTGCTGCGTACTTCACAATCTGGCTGTCATGAGTACACAGCATTTACCACCAGGCCATTGGCGTGGACCTTGGGTGGAGGAGGAGAAGGAGGAGGATGAGGAGGAGGAGAAGAGATGAAGGAAGAGGAGGAAGAGGAGGAGGAGGAAGAGGTGAAGAAGGAAGAAAAGGAGGAGGAGGAAGAGTGTAGTATAAGGGTTAATATCGAAGACAGTGAGGGAGACCCCTCCCACTGTATGAGTGATGATGTAACATTCACAGAAGAAGGAGGTATAGCAGCAGGAAGGATGCTAGCTGAGGTGGCTTGTGGAGAGTGTATATAGTAACTGTATATAATAAAGAGTTGCTAGTTAACCTTTACCGGAGTCTAAGACTTTCTCTAGAACGCCCTACAACACTGCTAATACAAAAACAACTCAACCCAACAAAGAGGAGGAAAAAGAGGTGCAGGAGGAGGAAAAAGAGGAAGAGGAAGAGGAGGAGGAAGAGAAAGAGGAGGAGGAAGAGGAGGAGGAGGAAGAGGGAGAGGGGGAAGATGAGGAAGAGGAAGAGAAGGAGGAGGAAGAGGAAGAGGAGGAAGAGGAAGAGGAGGAGGAGGAAGAGAAAGAGAAGGAGGAGGAAGATGAGGAAGAGGAGGAAGAGGAAGAGGAGCAGGAGGAAGAGAAAGAGGAGGAGGAGGAAGAAGAAGAGAAGGAGGAGGAAGAGGAAGAGGAGGAAGAGGAAGAGGAGGAGGAGGAAGAGAAAGAGAAGGAGGAGGAAGATGAGGAAGAGAAAGAGGAGGAGGAGGAAGAAGAAGAGAAGGAGGAGGAAGAGGAAGAGGAGGAGGAGGGAGGAGGAAGAGAAAGAGAAGGAGGAGGAAGAGGAAGAGAAGGAGGAGGAAGAGGAAGAGGAGGAGGAGGAAGAGAAGGAGGAGGAGGAGGAAGAGGAAGAGAAGGAGGAGGAAGAGGAAGAGGAGGAGGAGGAAGAGAAGGAGGAGGGAGGAAGAGGAAGAGGAGGAAGAGGAAGAGGAGGAGGAAGAGGAAGAAGAGGAAGAGGAGGAGGAGGAAGAGAAGGAGGAGGAAGAGGAAGAGGAGGAGGAGGAAGAGAAAGAGAAGGAGGAAGAGGAGGAGGAAGAGAAGGAAGAGGAGAAGGAAGAGGAGGAAGAGAAAGAGAAGGGTGAGGAGGATGAGGAGGAAGAGGAGGAGGAGGAGGAAGAGGAAGAGGAGGAGGACGAGGAGGAGGAGCTATTGGGATCCCATCGCTCTAGACGGGCTGTCTGAGCAGCTACTCAAATTCAGGTTCCCCTAAAATCTTATCCCACATCACCACTGTTCCACAATTCCCCACCTTTCTGACCCTCGGCTACAGACCATCACGGTGTCCTCGGCAAAAATCCTGAAATAAAAGACATCATAAAACAATTCCATAACAACTTTATCCAGCAACACTTCCAATAATACGCACAAAATTGAACTATTCACCCTTGTGCATTCCCTTAGTGCCTACCTTTCTTCTATCTTTGCCTGTCCTTGTGCTTCTGTGCAGTGCTACCCCAGTGGCTGCAGCATGGCTGGTGGAAGGCTGCTGACTTTCACTGGGGGAGAGTGCAGATGGCCTTGCAGAAGGACTCCAAGCAACTCTGGGCCTTGAGGCCCGGCTTCGGACTGCACCACCTCAGCATGGGTGGCAGCAGCCTTGGCTGGCTGGCTGAGAGGCAATAACAAGGGCCCCTTTGAGCATTGGTATTCATGGCTAGTCTGAGCTGCATAGTACCAGTCTGGGCTTGCATGACAACAAGCGCATGGATTCCATGAGCTCGGTCTAAGCTTCTACTGCAGTATTCAGATATCGAGTGTCTTCTACCTTTGCTGTAATGGAAGCTGAAACATTGGCCATCAGATGCTAAATTGCAGATTCTGCTAGTGCTATCATGGAGTTGGCCACCACTTACAACTTGGAAAGGATGGGCTGAAAGCTCTGAGTGAAGCTGAGTTCCAAATTGGAGCTGAACGCCTCCATGTTCCTTGACAGTGATAACAAGCTTAGAGGCAGGCCTGCCAATTTACCTAGCATTGCTGTGTGTATACTCATCAGCATTCTCCTGGATGCTTCCTCATTTGCGTCCTCTGCAGCACAACTCTTCTGCGACCTCGCCCTTCTGGGAGCTGCCACCTCGCGATATACTTTCCCTCTGACCTGATTGCAGCCCACTCATGCCCTGTGACTCACCTTGTGCTGATTCCGACTCTATACTGCCCTCTAAAGGACATAGAGTGCCAGTATCTGAGCTGGTGGCTGCGAGTGTCAGATCAAGTGAGGGCGTTTCTTCATCGAACGTCTCGTCCTTCATGGTGAGGCAGCACTGGCTAGTCAGGTGGCAGTTCTTGTGTATCTGAAAGCAAAAATGCAAAAGGCAAGGGTTCGGGTGAGGGAAGAGGATGAGGCGGAAAGCGATATCTCCATGGTCACGCCATCTGCAGCTTTAACTTCATGCCAGATAGCAGGTTAAGGATGATGTGGGATTTTAGAAGTTGCATAAGGAAGGAAGATAACAGCATACTGGATGCTCTTGGTGAAATCGGTTGCAGTAGCCACAGCCACTGCCAAGAACCTGGGAACACTCACTATAGCCTTCTGCCACATTGATAGTCTTATTCCTTCACACAAAGACTTTCACAAACAGTTCCACCAGCTGCTGCAGCTTGAATACACCTCCCCTTTAAGGGATGCAGGTGGCCTTTAAGAAGCACAGGCTAGCTGTAACTTGTGCGAGACGTGCATGCACCTCGGCCCGCTGTTGAGTATGCAGCCAGTTAGCAGTGCACCTTGAACTGGGCTGCATGCACAATCATGGTGATAAGGAGGCAGCACGAAGTTTGCATCCTGCCTGCATCACCTCGATTGGGTGTGGGGTAATTGTGCTTGCCATGCCCACGCTCGCTAATGGACCTTATCAAATTTTAACCTTCAAGTTGCTTTCCTTTGAAATTATCCTTATCTTTAAACAAGGCAACAACAACAATGACTTGCATTTATATAGCATCTTTATTGTAGTAAAATGCCCCAAGGTGCTTCACTGGAGTGTTATCAAATAAAATTTAACATGAGTCAGATAAAGCAGAGGTTGATCAAGGAGACTGGTTTAAAGGAGCATCTTAAAGGAGGAAAGAGAGGTAGATAGCTGGGACGATTTAGGGAGGAAGCTCCGGTGCTTAGGGCCCAGGCAGCTGGAGGTAGGAACACCAATAGCGGAGTGATTAAATTCGGGGATGCACAAGAGGCCGAAATTGGGGGAGTGCAGATATCTCATAGGGCTGTGGGGCTGGAGGAGATTACAAGCTCTAGGTCAGCAAGCACAGGGGTGATGGGCGAACAAGACTAGGCATGAGTAAGAACATGAGAAGCAGAGTTTTGGATGAGCTCAAGCTTATGGAGCATAGTAAATGGGAAGCCAACCAGGAGTACATTGGAATAGTTAATAGCAAAGTTATGAATAAGGGTTTCTTTTTAATTCTTACAAGGGAAGTGGGCATCACTGGCAAGGCCAGCATTTGTTGCCCATCCCTAATTGCCCTTGACAACTGAATGGCTTGCTAGGCCATTTCAGAGGGCAGTTAATGGTCAACCACATTGCTGTGGGTCTGGAGTCACATGTTGGTCAGACCATGTAAGGACAGCAGATTTCCTTCCCTAAAGGACATTAGTGGAACCAGGTGGGTTTTTATTATAATTGATGATAGTTTCATGGCACCGTTACTGAGATCAGTTTTCAATTCCAGATTTTTAAAAAATAATTAATTGAACTTAAATTCTACTAGCTGCTATGGTAGGATTTGAACCTATATGCCCAGGACATTAGCCTGGGCCTCTCAATTACTTGGCCAGTAACATTACCAGTACACTACCATCTCCCCTCATTGGCAGATAAGCTGAAGTAGGCAGCTCCTTTTATCGGCTCGGCACTTCCTTAAACAGTGTTTACTACTAATCATTTCAAATTTTGATGAAAAATCAATGACCGGAAATGTTAACTCAGTCTTTTTTCCAATTCCACAGGCGCTGCCTGATATCATGAGCGTTTTCCAGCATTTACTGATGTTCATTCAAAGTACTGTTAGCGTTACCCTGCAATCTGCTCTTAGAGGGGTCAATCTCTAATTTTGTGCGCCTGACAAGGTGTCTCCCACAGTGAGAGTGAGCATGTCGGTAACTCCAGCACGCAATACCCACAGCCTCCTGACCATGTGAGCAGGAAATCTCTGTCTTGTGTTACTTAGAGGAACATTACTTGTCAATGCTTTACAGTCATTCACATCCTCTCTGTACGAACGCTTTGTCTTTCAGCACACCATTAACATACCGTTCGCCTTTGTTCCATGACCTTCTGGTCAGTTATTCTCTGTGACCCTCTGTCCTATCAACACCTTCACCTTTTTTATCTCTTGCCCCACCCCCGCTTTGCTTGCTTAAAACTTTTTACATTTCTAATATTTGTCAGTTCTGATGAAGGGTCACTGATCTGAAACGTTAACTCTGCTTCTCGCTGCACGGATGCTGCCAGACCTGCTGAGTATTTCTAGCATTTCTTGTTTTTATTACTTGTCAACGGCTGGCAAACTCCCTTCCTATCCCTCCCCTACCCACACTGGACCCACTCAACATCCCTCAAACGTACTACTGCTTCACCCTTATGGGAAATCCAATCTGCAGCACCGCGGGTGGAGAATTAGCACAGGGTTCACCCCATCTCCCAGTTCAGCAGAATCCCTGGAGGAATGATGTAAACTGCTAAAGGTGGCCATCTGTCTAGGGTTTCAGCCCCGCTCCTGTCAGAAAATTGCTGCGGAAACTCTCAGTGCTGGTGTTTAGGTAATTGATTCTGACAACTGTAATCACTGAAAACAAGTTCAAAGTCTTCTGTGATTGATGATTCAAAGGAAGAAATAACTTGTATTTATGTAACACCTTGCATGACCTCAGGGTGTCCCAAAGGACGTTGCAGCCAATTAAATATTTTTGAAGTGTTGCAATATAGAAAATGCTGCAGTCCATTTCCACACAGCAAGTTCTCAAAAATAGTAATTAGATAAACCACTGATTCTTTTCGTAAGATGATTGTAGGCCAACTGGGAGAACTTTCCAGTTTGTCTTCAAAAAAGTGCCTAAGATTTTTTACATCCATCTGAGAGGGTAGCTGGGGCCTTGGTTTAATGTCTCATCCAAAAGATGGCACCTCTAACAATGCAGCACTGCTTTAGTACTACGCTGAGGTGTCAGCATCGATTGCGTGAACAAGTTTCATGAAGTGAAGCTTGAACCCACAACATTTTTATTTACAGGTGAGTGTTACAGCTGAACGGATTTGGCATTTAAAATGCTGAGGTATTATTTACATTACTGGTAAATATGACCAGTTATGAGTGTGTATGGTTCTGTGTTCCTTTTCTAACAAGTCACCATTTTTTGTGCTGTCATGGTTCTAATTGAAATTATATACAAGTAACCTACTGTAACAGTAACCTAACAGTGACCTAACATCACACTGTCATAGAAGGCAGAGGGTAGCAGTGGAAGAGTGCTTTTCTGAATGGAGGGCTGTGACTCGTGGTGTTCCGCAGGGATCAGTGCTGGGACCTTTGCTGTTTGTAGTATATATAAATGTTTTGGAGGAAAATTTAGCTGGTCTGATTAGTAAGTTTGCGGACGACACAAAGGTTGGTGGAGTTGCGGATAGTCATGAGGATTGTCAGAGGATACAGCAGGATAAACGAACATCATGGGGCAGGATGTCAGAAATGCTCCATCCATCAATATTGGCGACCACGCTCTGGAAGTGGTTCAAGAGTTCACCTACCTAGGCTCAACTATCACCAGTAACCTGTCTCTAGATGCAGAAATCAACAAGCGCATGGGTAAGGCTTCCACTGCTATGTTCAGACTGGCCAAGAGAGTGTGGGAAAATGGCGCACTGACACGGAACACAAAAGTCCGAGTGTATCAGGCCTGTGTCCTCAGTACCTTGCTCTACGGCAGCGAGGCCTGGACAACGTATGCCAGCCAAGAGCGACGTCTCAATTCATTCCATCTTCGCTGCCTTCGGAGAATACTTGGCATCAGGTGGCAGGACTATATCTCCAACACAGAAGTCCTTGAAGCGGCCAACATCCCCAGCTTATACACACTACTGAGTCAGCGGCGCTTGAGATGGCTTGGCCATGTGAGCCGCATGGAAGATGGCAGGATCCCCAAAGACACATTGTACAGCGAGCTCGCCACTGGTATCAGACCCACCGGCCGTCCATGTCTCCGTTATAAAGACGTCTGCAAACGCGACATGAAATCGTGTGACATTGATCACAAGTCGTGGGAGTCAGTTGCCAGCATTCGCCAGAGCTGGCGGGCAGCCATAAAGACAGGGCTAAATTGTGGCGAGTCGAAGAGACTTAGTAGTTGGCAGGAAAAAAGACAGAGGCGCAAGGGGAGAGCCAACTGTGCAACAGCCCCAACAAACAAATTTCTCTGCAGCACCTGTGGAAGAGCCTGTCACTCCAGAATTGGCCTTTATAGCCACTCCAGGCGCTGCTTCACAAACCACTGACCACCTCCAGGCGCGTATCCATTGTCTCTCGAGATAAGGAGGCCCAAAAGAACAGCAGGATATAGATCAGTTGGAGACTTGGGAGGAGAAATGGCAGATGGAGTTTAATCCGGACAAATTGAGTACAAGTTGAGTAATCCGGAGGCATTGAGTACAAGAGTTGGGACGTCATGTTACAGTTGTACATAACGTTGGTTAGGCCGCATTTGGAGTACTGTGTGCAGTTCTGGTCGCCGCACTACAGGAAAGATGTGATTAAGCTAGAGAGGGTGCAGAAAAGATTCACAAGGATGTTGCCTGGTTTGGAAGGCTTGAGTTATAAAGAGAGATTGGATAGGCTGGGTCTGTTTTCCCTAGAGCGAAGGAGGTTAAGAGAGGACATGATAGAGGTATATAAAATTATGAGAGGCATAGATAGGGTAGATAGCCAAAGTCTGCTTCCCATGTTAGGGGTGACTAAAACTAGAGGTCAGAGATTTAAGGTGAGAGGGAGGAGGTTCAAAGGGGATCAAAGGAGTAAATTTTTCACACAAAGAATAGTGGGTATTTGGAATGAGCTGCCTGAGAAGGTGGTGGAGGCAGGAACAGTAGCAACATTTAAGAGGCATCTGGACAGGTTCTTGACTGTGCAGGGCATAGAGGAATATGGAATTAATGCAGGCAGGTGGGATTAGTATAGATAGGCATTATGGTCGGCATGGATGCTGTAGGCCAAAGGACCTGTTTCTATGCTGTATGACTCTTTGACTCTATAAATGTGAGGTAATGCATTTTGGAAGGTCTAATACAGGTGGGAAGTATACAGTAAATGGCAGAACCCTTAGGAGTATTGACAGGGAGAGAGATCTGGGTGTACAGGTCCACAGATCACTGAAAGTGGCAATGCAGGTGGATAAGGTAGTCAAGAAGGCATACGGTATGCTTACCTTCATCGGTCGGGGCATAGAGTGTAAAAATTGGCAAGTCATGCTGCAGCTGTACAGAACCTTAGTTCGGCCACACTTGGAATATTGCGTACAATTCTGGTCGCCACACTACCAGAAGGATGTGGAGGCTTTGGAGAGGGTACAGAAGAGGTTTACCAGGATGTTGCCTGGTCTGGACGGTATTAGCTGTGAGGAGAGGTTGGATAATCTCGGATTGTTTTCACTGGAACGACAGAGGTGGAGGGGCGGCATGTTGGAGGTTTACAAAGTTATGAGTGGCATGGACAGAGTGGATAGTCAGAAGCTTTTTCCCAGGGTGGAAGAGTCAGTTACTAGGGGACATAGGTTTAAGGTGCGAGGGGCAAAGTTTAGAGGGGATGTGCGAGGCAAGTTTTTTACACAGTGGGTGGTGAGTGCCTGGAACTTGCTGCCGGAGGAGGTGGTGGAAGCAGGTATGATAGCGACGTTTAAGAGGCATCTTGACAAATACATGAATAGGATGGGAATAGGGGGATACGGACCCCGGAAGTGCAGAAGGTTTTAGTTTAGGCAAGCATCGAGATCGGCGCAGGCTTGGAGGGCCGAATGGCCTGTTCCTGTGCTGTACTGTTCTTTGTTTTGTTTTGTTTTGGTGTCTCTGGACACTGGGGAGACAACAAGGGTATCTCAAGGCTCTGAGATAACTCTCCATCTGTTGTCAGATTTCTGTATCTGTTGATTTACTAGCATGGCTGTTCTGCTGGTTGTTGTGTTCTTGCTTTAATGTAGCAATAAGGTACCAAACCATCTTAAGTTGAGTGGTTATAAAACTGTGTAACACATTTACAGGAGAGCTCTGTCTCACACGTATGACTAGGTGTCTTGCTGAACTCCAACCAACTGATCATGTGCTGAATGACATCATTTCCTGTGATTCTGTGTGGAGTACATACATTGTAAAGTGATATCACAACATTGGTGTAAACTGATCAAACAGTTTCTGCCATGAGGGCATTGTCTTGCTTTGGGTTGCTGATACTATCTTGTGGAAACTAGGATGAGAGTTCTCAGGAGTATGTCAACACTTGCAGGGCTCTCCCCTCTAGGAAGTGTTGGTATTTTTAGGGGTGTCTAGAGCTTGTCAATATTTGTAGAGAGTCTCTGGGCACATTTCATTATTTGCAGAGGATCTGTCGAGTGTGCTGATGCTTTGCGACATCATGGGAATATCTCAATATTTGGACGAGATTCCTTTGCAGAGTAAAGATCATAGGAACATAGGAAATAGGAGCAGGAGTAGGCCATTTAGCCCCTTGAGCCTGCTCCGTCATTCAACTAAATCATGGCTGATCTTCTACCTAAACACCATTTTCCCACACTATCCCCATATCCCTTGATATTTTTAATGTCTAGAAATCTATCGATTTCTGTCTTGAATATACTCAATGACTGAGCCTCCACAGCCCTCTGGGATAGAGAATTCCAAGGATTCACCACCCTCTGTGTGAAGAAATTCCTCTTCATCTCAGTCCTAAATGCCCTGCCCCTTATTCTGAGACTGTGTCCTCTAGTTCTAGATCCCCCCAGCCAGGGGAATCATCCTTCCTGCATCCACCCTGTCGAGCCCTGTAAGAATTTTGTATGCTTCAATGAGATCCCCTCTCATTCTTTCTAAACTCTAGAGAATGCAGGCCCAGTCTCCTCGATCTATCCTCATAGGACAATCCCGCCATCCCAGGGATCAGTCTGGTGAACCTTCGTTGTCCTCCCTTTATGGCAAGTATATCCTTCCTTAAGTAAGGAGACAAAAACTGTACACAATACTCCAGGTGCGGTCTCACAAAGGCTCGATACAATTGCAGCAAGACTTCTTTACTCCTTTACTCAAATCCTCATACAATAAAAGCCAACATACCATTTGTCTTCCTAATTGCTTGCTTCACCTGCATGTTAGCTTTCAGTGACTTATGAACAAGGACACCCAGGTCCCTTTGTACATCAACACGTCCCAATATCTCACCATTTCAGAAATACTCTGCATTTCTGTTCTTCCTACCAAAGTGGATAACTTCACATTTTCCCACATTATATTCCATCTGCCATGTTCTTGCCCACTCACTTAGTCTGTCTAAATCCCCTTGAAGCCTCTTTGCATTCTCCTCACCACTCACATTCCCATCTAGTTATGTGTCATCAGCAAACTTGGAAATGTTACATTTAGTCCCCATATCTAAATCATTGATATAGATAGTGAATAGCTGGGGCCCAAGCACTGATCCTTGCAATACCCCACTAGTCACAATTGCCAATCTGAGAATGTTCAAAAGTCACAAAAGTACAGGGCCAATCCTGGGCAGAACAAGTTACCATTTCATCTTTTTGTCACTGCAGCAGGGCATAGTACTTCAATAATTTGTCACTTAATTCTTTTCTTTATTAAACATTATCCCCCCCCCCCCCCCCCCTCAGTGTCCTGCCTCCTCACCCTGCCTCAGTTGGCATCTATACATGGCAGGTAGGTTAGTGACAACTGGAAGCTGGCAGCTGTCATAGTGGAAGCCATGTGATGAGTAATTGAGCTCAGGGTGGGAATGCGGTGGCAGGGCCTTACCGAATATCTCCCATTTTCCACTGTCCTCCTGCCTGAATTCAGGTGGATAGTGGAGGAAAATCTATCCCTGTTTGTTCCAATTGATTTGGATGGTAGTTATGAAGAGGATATCGAGATCATGGATAAGGGGGAAATAGGGAGAAATTTTGAACTGAGGCAACAATGATAGGCTGAATGGCCTTTTCTTAGAGTCATAGTCATTTATGGCATAGAGGGAGGCCATTCGGCCCATTGAGTCTATGCCGGTTCTCCACAGAGCAATCCAGTCAGTCCCATTCCCCCACTTGATCCATGTAGCTCTGCAAGTTTATTTCGTTCAAGTGCCCATCCAATTTCATTTTGAAATCATTGATTGTCTCCGCTTCCACCAACCCCGTGGGCAGCGAGTTTCAGGTCATTACCACTCATTGTGTAAAAAAGTTCTTCCTCACATTCCCCCTATCTATGTCCCATTCCAGGTGGTTTGTACTATCCTCACTGTTTGCCACTCCTCCAAGTTTGGTGTCATTGGCAAACTTAGCAATTCTTCTCTGTATTCCAGATCCAATCATTTATATACAATACAAGCAGTGGTCCTAGCACTGACCCTTGGGGAAAACGATGTAGGTAAAAAAAAAGGGAGGAGGTCCTAAAAGCAGAATATAGGGAGTTAGGAAGTAGGTTGAAAAGTAGGACCTCAAAGGTAGTGATCTCAGGATTACTACCAGTGCCACGTGCTAGTCAGAGTAGAAATAGCAGAATATATTGGACGAATACGTGGCCAAAGAGACGGTGTGAGGGGAGGGTTTTAGATTCCTGGGACATTGGGACCAGTTCTGGGGGAGGTGGGACCAGTACAAACTGGACGGGTTACACCTGGGCAGGACCAGGACTGATGTCATACAGCACTGAAACAGGCCCTTCAGCCCACCGAGTCTGTGCTGACCAACAACCACCCACTTGTACTAAATCTACATTAATCCCATATTCCCTACCACATCCCTACCGTTCTCCTACCACCTACCTACCTATACTAGGGACAATTTACAATGGCCAGTTTACTTATCAACCTGCAAGTCTTTGGCTGTGGGAGGAAACCGGAGCACTCGGCAGAAACCCACACAGTCACAGGGAGAACTTGCAAACTCTGCACAGGTAGTACCCAGAACCAAACCCAGGTCACTGGAGCTGTGAAACTGTGCTGCTAACAACTGCACCACTGTGGGGAGCATTTGCTAGAGTGGTTGGGGAAGGTTTAAACTAAAATGGCAGGGGGCTGGGAACCTTTGCAAGAAGTCAGAGGAGGGGTGGGGAATCAAGGAGAAGAACAAAAGACAGTAAGGGGAATAAGAAAAGTGATGGGCAGAGAAATCAAGGGCCAGAATCAAACAGGGCCACAGTGAAAAATAGTGGGAAGGGGACTGGTAATGGTAAAAAGACAAGCCTTAAGGCTTTCTGCCTTAACGTACGTAGCATTCGCAATAAAGTGGATGAATTAATCGTGCAAATAGATGTATACGGGTATGATCTAGTCGAGATTACGGAGACATGACTGCAAGGTGACCAGGGATGGGATGTGAACATCCAGGGGTATTCAGTATTTAGGAAAGTCAGACAAAAAGTAAAAGGCGATGGAGTTGCATTGCTGGTTAAAGAGGAAATTAATGCAATAGTGAGGAAGGATATTAGCTCTGACGATGTGGAATCTGTATGGGTAGAGCTGAGAAACACTAAGGGGCAAAAAACGTTTGTGGGGGTTGTATATAGACCCCCATCAACAGGTGATGTTGGGAATGGCATTAAACAGGAAATTAGAGATGCATGCGATAAAGGAACATTTGTAATTATGGGTGAATTTAATCTGCATATAGATTGGGCAAATCAAATTAGTCACAATACCGTAGAGGAGGAATTCATGGAGTGTATATGTGATGGTTTTCTGGACCAATACGTTGAGGAACCAACTAGAGAACTGGCCATCCTAGACTGGGTATTGTGTAATGAGAGAGGAATAATTGACAATCTAGTTGTGCGAGACCCCTTGGGGATGAACGACCATAATATGATAGAATGCTTCATCAAGATGGAGAGTGACGTAGTTGATTCTGAGACTAGGGTCCTGAATCTTAGTGAAGGAAACTACGAAGGTATGAGGTGCGATTTGGCTATGATGGATTGGGAAACGTTACTTAAAGGGGTGACGGTGGATAGGCAATGGCAAGCATTTAAAGAGCGCATGGATGAACTGCAACAATTGTTTATCCCTGTCTGGCGCAAAAGTAAAACGGAAAAGGTAGCCAAACCATGGTTTACAAGGGAAATTAGAGACAGCATTAGATCCAAGGAAGAGGCATATAAAGTTGCCATAAAAAACAACAGACCTGAGGATTGGGAGCAGTTTAGAATTCAGCAAAGGAGGACCAAGGGATTGATTAAGAAAGGGAAAATAGAGTACGAGAGTAAGCTTGCAGGGAACATAAAAACTGACTGTAAAAGTTTCTCTCGGTATGTGAAGAGAAAAGGATTGGTGAAGACAAATGTTGGTCCCTCACAGTCAGAAACAGGGGAATTTATTATGGGGAACAAAGAAATGGTTGACCAACTAAATGCATACTTTGATTCTGTCTTCACAAAGGAGGACACAAATATCATACCAGAAATGTTGGGGAACACAGGGTTTAGTGAGAGGGAGGAACTGAAGGAAATCAGTATTAGTAGAGAAATGGTGTTTGGGAAGTTGATGGGATTGAAGGCCGATAAATCCCCAGGGCCTGATAATCTACATCCCAAAGTACTTAAGAAAGTGGCCCTAGAAATAATGGATGCATTGGTGGTCATCTTCCAAGATTCTATAGACTCTGGAACAGTTCCTACAGATTGGAGGGTAGCTAATGTAACCCCACTATTTAAAAAGGGAAGTAGAGAGAAAGCAGGGAATTATAGACCAGTCAGCCTGACGTCGGTAGTGGGGAAAATTCTAGAGTCCACTATCAAAGATTTTATAACAGAGCACTTGGAGAACAGTGGTAGAATCGGACAGAGTCAGCATGGATTTACGAAAGAGAAATCATGCTTGACAAATCTACCAGAATTCTTCGAGGATGTAACTAGTAGGGTTGATGAGGGGAATCCAGTGGAGGTGGTTTATTTGCACATTCAGAAGGCTTTCGACAAAGTCCCACATAAGAGATTAGTGTGTATAATTAAAGCGCATGGAATTGGGGGTAGTGTATTGCGATGGATAGAAAATTGGTTGGCAGACAGGCAACAAAGAGTAGGAATAAAGGGTCTTTTTCCGAATGACAGGCTGTGACTAGTGGGGTACCGCAGGGATTGGTGCTAGGACCCCAGCTACTCACAATATATATTAATGATGAGGGAACTAAATGTAATATCTCCAAATTTGCCGATGACACGAAACTGGGTGGGAGGGTGAGTTGTGAGGAGGATGCAGAAAGGCTTCAGGGTGATTTGGACAAGTTGAGTGAGTGGGCAAATGCGTGGCAGATGCCGTATAATGTGGATAAATATGAGGTTATCCACTTTGGTAGCAAAAACAGGAAGGCAGATTATTATCTGAATGGCTATAAACTGAGAGAGGGGAATATGCAGTGAGACCTGGGTGTTCTCGTACACCAGTCGCTGAAGGTAAGCATGCAGGTCCAACAGGCGGTAAAAAAGGCAAATGGTATGTTGGCCTTCATAACGAGAGGATTTGCGTACAGGAGCAGGGATGTCTTACTGCAATTATACAGGGTCTTGGTGAGGCCACACCTGGAATATTGTGTGCAGTTTTGGTCTCCTTATCTGACGAAGGATGTTCTTGCTATAGAGGGAGTGCAGCAAAGGTTTACCAGACTGATTCCTGGGATGGTGGGACTGACGTATGAGGAGAGATTGAGTCGGTTAGGATTATATTCATTGGAGTTCAGAAGAGTGAGGGGGGATCTCATAGAAACCTATAAAATTCTAACAGGGCTTGACAGGGTAGATGCAGGAAGGATGTTCCTGATGGTGGGGGAGTTCAGAACCAGGGGTCATAGTCTAAGGATATGGGGTAAACCTTTCAGGACTAAGATGAGGAGAAATTTCTTCACTCAGAGAGTGGTGAGCCTGTGGAATTCGCTACCACAGAAAGCAGTTGAGGCCAAAACACTGTTTATTTTCAAGAAGGAGTTAGATATAGCTCTTGGGTTCAAAGAGATCAAAGGGTATGGGGCGAAAGGGGGAACAGGTTACTGAGTTGGATGATCATAATGAATGGCGGAGCAGGCTCGAAGGGCCAAATGGCCTACTCCTGCTCCTATTTTCTATGTTTCTATGGAACACCACTGTCTATTATTCTCCTGTCTGAAAAACAACCATTTACCCCAACTCGCAGTTTTCTGTCCTTAAACCAATTTTTTATCCATTTGGACACAGACCCTCCTATTCCATGAGCCTCAGTTTTGTTAACTAGCCTTTTATGTGGTACTTTATCAAATTCTTTCTGAAACTTCATGTAGACAACATCCACTGCATTCCCTTCATCAACCTTCTCTGTTATTTTATCAAAAAAATCAATTAGATTAATCAAACATGATCTCCCTTTTACAAATCTGTGCTGGCTATCCTTAATTAACTTTATCCACCACTGATGCTAAACTAACTGGCCTGTCGTTCTATGACTTTCCTTAATCCTTTCTTGAATAAGGGTGTCATGCCTGCCAGTCTCCAATCCTCTGGCACCTCCCTCCTACCTAGGGAAGATTGCAAGCCTTTCCACTATTTCCACTCCCACTTCCTTTAGCAACCTGGGATGCAAGCCATCTGGACCAGGTGACTTATCTACGCTAAGCATACCCAGCCTTTCCACTACCTCCTCCCTCTCAATTTTTACCCTATCCATTACCACTGCTCTCTCTGCTTCTACGGATATTTTGTCAGATTCGTCTTCCTTAGTAAACACTGATAAAAATTACTCATTAATTATTCTAGCTTTGCCCTGTGCCTCTAAACATATATTACCCTCTTGTTCCAAACTTCCATTTTTTTATTTGTTCATGGGATGTGGGCATCGCTGGCTAGGCCGGCATTTATTGCCCATCCCTAATTGCCTTTGAGAAGCTGGTGGTAAGCTGCCTTCTTGAACCGCTGCAGTCCATGTGGTGTAGGTACACCTACAGTGCTGTTAGGAAGGGAGTTCCAGGATTTTGACCCAGCGACAGTGAAGGAACGGTGATATAGTTCCAAGTCAGGATGGTGTGTGACTTGGAGGAGTACTTGCAGGTGGTGATGTTCCCATGTGTCTGCTGTCCTTGTCCTTCTAGGTGGTAGAGGTCACGGGTTTGGAAGGTGCTGTTGAAGGAGCCTTGGTGAGTTGCTGGAGTGCATCTTGTAGGTGGTCCACACTGCTGCCACTGTGCGTCAGTGGTGGAAGGAGTGAATGTCGAAGGTAGTTGATGGGGTGCCAATCAAGCGTGCTGCTTTTTCCTGGATGATGTCAAGCTTCTTGAGTGTTGTTGGTGGTGCATCCTTCCAGGAAACTGGAGAGCAAGTTCTCAGTATTCCATCACACTCCTGGATTGTGCTTTGTAAATGGTGGAAAGGCTTTTGGGAGTAAGGAGGTGAGTTACTTGCCATAGAATACCCAGCCTCTGACCTTCTCTTGTAGCCATAGTATTTATGTGACTGGTCCAGTTAGGGTCCTGGTCAATGGTGACCCCCCCCAGGATGCTGATGGTGGATGAATCAGTAATGGTAATGCCATTGAATGTTCAGGGGAGGCGATTAGACTCTCTCTTGTTTGAGACGGTCATTACCTGGCACTTTTTTGGCACAAATGTTACTTGCCAATTATCAGCCCAAGCCTGAATGTTGTCCAGGTCTTGCTGCATTTGGGCATGGACTGCTTCAGTATCTGAGGAGTCGCAAATGGTGCTGAACACTGTGCAATCATTAGCGAACATCCCCACTTCTGACCTTATGATGGAGGGAAGGTCATTGATGAAAAAGCTGAAGATTGTTAGGCCTGGGCACTACCCTGAGGAACTCCTGCAGTGATGTCCTAGGGCTAAGATGATTGGCCTGAAACTACTACAACCATCTTCCTTTGCGCTAAGTGTGACTCCAACCAGTGGAGAGTTTTTCCCCTGATTCCCATACTTTCTTGGATTGAAATCCTATCTTGGCTTTTTATGACTATATGACGTCAATTTTACTAGGGCTCCTTGATGCCACATTCGGTCAAATGCTGCCTTGGCATCAAGGGTAGTCACTTTCACCTCACCTCCTGGAATTCAGATCTTTTGTCCATGTTTGGACAAAGGTTGTAATGAGGTTTGGAGCTGAGTGGTCCTGGTGGAACCCAAACTGAGCTCTTCACTGCTATGGTCATCCACCCACAGACAGCAACCTAGAAGCAGTGGTCCGGATCATAGTGAGGTGCGGGGGTGGGGGGGGCGTGTGGTTAGGTGGTAAAATTGATTATCAGTGTTAGTATAAAATGGGTGTTAGTGAATTAACAGCCCCTTTCATACCCTGCCCAATTTTCACTTCCATTGACTTTAATCAGCCTGCTGATTCTCTATCATTTTGCATTAACGTGGAAGACCCATTTGACCCCTGGCTCTATTCTCCTTGGTTTGACAGGACAATGCTGTCTCACCATATTACGTATTTATAGGGCAGAAATTCCTTTTGGGTTACTCCAACATAAAATTTTACTTGGACAGAGTGGATAAAGAAAACAATCAGATGGGGGAAGGGAATTGTCGGTTCATTATGGAGGTCTGCCCAAACCGTTTAAATTAATGGCTTAATTAAATTAGCAGAAATGCAAATTTTTTAAAAATTCATTCGTATGAGCATCACAGGCAAGGTTGGCATTTATTGCCCATCCCTCATTGTCCTTGAAAAGGTGGTGAGACACCTTCTTGAATATAACTGAATGGCTTGCTAGACTATTTTAGAGGGCTCTTAAGAGACAACCACATTGTTGTGGGCTTAGAGTCACTTATAGGCCAGGATAGCAGATTTCCTTCTGCAAAGGACATTAGTAAACCAGATGGTAGTTTCATGGTCACCATGACTGATATTAGCTTTCCATTTCCAGGTTTATTTAGTTGGTTGAAGATTTAAATTCCCCAGCTGTTGTAGTGGGATTTGAACTCATGTCTATGATTCATGAGTCTAGATGAACTACTAGCAACAGAACCACTCTGCAACCATATCCCTAATCTGTGCGCTGTATTATCTCGCTACCATATCCTCGCCTGTATGCTCTGCCCAGATGATCCGCCAAAGCCAATAAGAGGAATATCTGCCCTTGCACCTTCAGCCAAACACAACCAAAGCATGCACACCAATTTAGAGCACTTTTATTAATTAGTGACAACCAACATTATATCATTCTTCCAACTACTTGACAGGTCAGAGTCTATGATACCTTCCAGTGCATTTAGTGACATGATATACAGATGTTCAGTCCAAGGTCAAACAGCGAGTCTATATTACCTTCAGCCCACACTGGGTACCTTATGGAGAAAGATTGATGCTGACAACTTTCCTTTGGAAACCTGCCCAGAAACTGTAACATTCCTGCCTCCTGCTTGCTGAGAACGCTGCAATCTCCTGTCAGGAGTCCAAGGAAAAGCTATTCATTGCCAGCCTTTCTCTGTGAAGTTCTCCATCTGATCTGAGGTTAATGTTAAATTGCTATTTGACCTTGGATTACACACACTACAGATCCTCAACATCTGGCCACCAAGCCTTCCTTAATTCAGAGAATTTTAATTTTCTACCTTTATTATGTTAGAAATATACGTCATTATGTTCCCGCCATGCAGCTTGAGTAGCAGTGGAGAGCAGGGGGAGGCACTGATCCAACAACTTACGTGATGTAACAAGACACCACCCATCCTGGAGCTGCACTGGTGGATTACCAGTTCAATTACCAGTGTGGCTAATTGGACAGCTCTTTCTAAGAGCTGGCACAGGCATGATGGACCGAATGGCCTCCTTCTGCATTATATTATTCTCTGATTCTATGAAAAAAGGATTACTCTTGCCTCTTTGGGACTCGACTGATTTTTTTTTAACAGTATCAACTTTTTTTGAGCTAAAGTAAGAAGATTTATCATTATTGCGTCAGAATTTTTTTTTTATTTCAAATGACTTTGTGCTGAGAAGAAGTGACTTTTTGTGAAGAACCCCCCACATAACTTTAAGGAGGAAAGAGTGTGAGTTCAGTGTGTGCTCGTGCTGAGGTTTGTGATTGCTAGTAGACTGGATTATAGCACTTTGAAGGCACAGCAAGAGCCCAGCTCTCCCCTCAGCACCCATTATTCATGTACTGTATGTGAAATTTGTTTGTTTTTGTTTGCTAAATCAAGTTTTTCTTCTTTCTGCCAACAGTGTTCCACCATAATCTGCTTTTATGGCAGTGTTGGTTATAAATGAATGTGGAGGAAATATATTAGCTGCCAAGCTCTTCCCAATGGCTTGGTAGGTAAATGCACCACAGACTAAGATTTGATCCCTGGGGTGTTAACTGATTTCAGCCTGAGCAGTGCCAGTGAAAGTGACAGATTTCTTAAATGCAGATACAAAATGGTACGTTGTCACCAGTGTAATTTTGTTTCTATAGTGACAAGCTAGTAATGTTGGACTGCTTCAGAAAAATGAACATTTGTCTGAATAGCTTTTTCATCTGCGAGAGTGTATGTGCGTATGTGTGAGCAAATGTGAGTGAATGTTTATATGAGTGTGAGTTTGTGTGCATGTGTGGATGTACATGAGAGTGTGTGTACATGAGAGTGTGAGTGTGTGCGTGAGTGTGTGTGCATGTGAATGTGTACATGAGAGTGTGAGTGTATGAGTGTGCAAGAGTGTGTGTATGTATGTGCACATGTGTGAATTTGTGTGAGTGTGAAAAAAAGGCTGCAGCCAGAGACAACTGGCATTTCAACATTAACTGTTGCAGGCAATGCAGAGTGACTTAGTAAAATTGTTCTGAACTACAGTTAGTCAAGTCACAGATTTTTACATGGTCTGATCAACCATGGTCCTGCAGGTATCTTGAAACCTCTAAGCTCTGTAATTGGTATTTGTTTAGTCTAAAGCACCACTGACCTTCCCCACTGCCCCACACGCCCACAGTATTACAATTATTTACAACTCAGAAACAGGCCATTCAGCCCAACTGGTCTGTGCCGGTGTTTGTGCCTCACATAAACCTCCTCCCATCCTACTTCACCTCAACCTATCAGCACATCCATCTATTCCTTTCCCTCTCAAGTGCTCATCTAGCTTCCCCTTAAATGCATCTTTGTAATACCACCTCAACTACTCTGTGTGATAGCAAATGTATCATCTATGGCTCAGTTAGGAGCACTCTTGCCTCTGCATTAGGAGGTTATGGGTTTAAGTCCCACACCAGGAATTTAGCGCAAAAATCAAGGCCGACGCTCCAGTGCAGTGCTGAGGAAGTGCTGAACTGTCAGAGGTGCTGTATTTTTAATGAGATGTTAAACCTCTCAGGTGGACATAAAATGCCCCATGGCACTATTTCAAATAAGAGCAGTGGAGTTACCCCAGTGTCTTGGCCAATATCTAACTGGAGTGAGCCTTGGAGTTTTCAGCTGCACTTCAATTCCCCTTCCCTCAAAGGTGGTTTAGTGGTTTGGGATGGCTCTCCCAGGCCAGGGCAGGAGTAAAATACTTTTGGACAGCGTTTTAGCAACATTAATGGAGCTAGTCAGGCTGGAATGGTGTATTTCCTGTTAATTTTAGTTTGTTTTGCAATGTAGGGCTGGTTGTGCTCAGCACAGTCAGCTCTGTGCCTCTCAGATGGAGGTGCTGCTTTAAACAGGCTCCAAGTAAAAGGGACTCCAAACAATGGGCCCCAGCTCTGCATTATTGGGCTGAATTTTAGCCACAGATCCAGCAGATTTGTTTGTCAGGTCAGGAACCTGTCTTCTGAGGGAAAGTGACTAAAATCATGATTTTCTTGTGGGGTTGCCCTTAGAGTCATAGTCATAGAGGGATACAGCACTGAAACAGGACCTTCAGCCCACCAAGTCTGTGCTGACCAACAACCACCCATTAATACTAATCCTACATTAATCCCATATTCCCTACTACATCCCCATCATTCTCCTATCTACACTAGGGGCAATTTACAATGGACAATTTACCTATCAAGCTACAAGTCTTTGGCTGTGGGAGGAAACCAGAGCACCCGGCGGAAACCCACACAGTCACAAGGAAAACTTGCAAACTTGGCACAGGCAGTACCCAGAACTGAACCTGGGTCACTGGAGCTGTGAGGCTGCGGTGCTAACCACTGCACCACTCAAATTGATATGGAGACAGGCTTCCTGTCTAATTAGAGCCCATGGGGTTGGGAACAAAGGTGGATCAGATGAAGTGTGGGACTCATTTAGACTCCCCACGGCACCCATCACTGGGGCTTCTGGTTGTCCAGAGGTAGAGATCTGCGGATTGTTCCAAAGTCGTGTGCAGCACGAGAGGGAAGCGAGATGTCACAGGAGAACCAGAGGCCTGGCGCTTGGGGTAGGGATGCCCTTCACTTAATTTATGCCGACCAGGATCTAATGTTGGAGGATATGAGGGAGAGGAGGGAGATCCTCTTCCCAGAGCATGGCAGGAGGTGGCCACCAGCTGAAACGAAAGAGGCCAGGCTGCAGATTGCTGCCGCCGTCAGCCGCAGAAGTGAGCAAGATGAACCTGGATCCAGTGCCATGAAAGTTTCAATGACCTCATTTGTTCTGGCAAGGTTAGTGCAACCCCCAAACTTCTAGACAAGTCACAGGGCGTGCAGCCTCCAGCAGACATACCACCTGAGGAGCCTCAGCACACATGCTGCACCTGAACATGGGAGGGGTGTGTGCCCAGGCCACTTACTGATCCCTCACAATGACTCACAGCCATCGAGCTGATAAGAACCCATCACCACTAATAAATTTAGTTCCTAATACATAGGGGCAGATGACATTGGACACAGAGGACAACAGTGCCTTTTCTTGCTCTCTCTTGTCCTTGCAGGAGAAATGAGCATACAATGACCAGGAGAGGGCCCAGTCTAGAGGAGGGGTGCAACCCTTGTACCGCATCACCCCAATGGAGCAGACAGCGATGGAGATAGCCTGGATAGTGGAAGAGCAGACAGTCGGGCCTGGCAAGTCAGGAGCTCCTGGTGTGACTGGTGATTACACAGGGCAAAATGATCATCAAGTGGATGTAGTGCAGTGCACTCCACCCCATCCAATAGCATGGCGCACACTGAGTAACACTGGGTAGCCTCAGCACTGCAGCGGTTTCTACGCTTGTCGGCTTGCTCTCATCATCTCTTCTTGCGTCTCCCTCAGGTGCAGATGTCCAACCCATGGCACCCTCTCCACATGCCCAGAGTAGCAGGAAGATGAAGAAGTACCATCGCACCTTAGAAGCACACTGTACACCAGCGCAAATTCTCTCACCTTGGTGAGTCCTTGCCTGCGAGTAGAAAAGGTGGCACAGGGTGATGATCATGGCACCAGTGGGCAGGAGGAGGTTCCAGAGGCAGAGGGGGTTGTGAGGACAAACATAGTTCTGCTTAGCTGGGAACAGGTGCAGGGCCTTAGGAGTCACTGGAAAGAAGGCTCTACCTTGAGCAGCAGCAGGAGATGTGCTCCTGCATGTCGGGGTTCCCTGAGGCAATGCAGTCTTGGGCAGAGGATTGAGGCGCCCATCCAGCTCATGTGCACAACAGTGGCTGAGGACTAAGATCGCATGAGCTCCTTCTCAGAGAGAGACACAGACACCCTCTTGAAGAGCCATATGCGGCATCACTCGGAGTAGATGCAGGAGCAGCGCACTGACTTCTACAGAGTGCATGTGATGCTGGGTCACACGGAGTGGTCAGTGGTACTGGTAGCACCCTTCCCTTGCTATTGATGAATCTCACTGGCCAGTCATTAGGTGTCTTGATGGCCACATGGGTGCAATCAATGATGCCCTCCACCTGGGGGAATCCAGTAGTGACAGCGAAACCCACTGCCCTCTGACCCAGGAGGCTGATTCTGCCATTAAATGAATGGACAACCAAGCTCTGGCAACCAGGGCATCAGTAGCCTGTGAGATGCAGTGGTATACAGCTGCTTGCAAGATGCCACTAATGTCTGCAGCTGATCCTTGGAAGGAGCCAGAAGCGAAGAAGTTCTAGGCCACAGTCACTTTGACGGCTATTGGCAGCGCTTGGCAACCAGTGCTGTGAGGTGTGAGGTCCTCAGCAACGTCGGTGACCATCTACCTGGAGCGTCGCAGTCTCCTGCGGCACTGGGTCTCATTTATCTCCAGCTAGCTCTATCAACATTGGTACATCCTGTGGTGAAGTTACGGCCTCTGTTGCCTTTCTGCCCCTCTTTCCTCTCTCATGCCCTCCTGTTGCTCCAGGCTGCAGCTTTCCTGTGGAGGCTATTACCCCTCATGTCCACTGGGCCCAAAATCTGACATTCGTGCCCTCATTGCTAGCTGCAGCCTTTCTTTGGACAGGTGGCTGCCCTATTTTGATTGGCAGCTTTGCCCCCTGCTCTTCTGCCCCCATGACGTCAGGGAGCATGACGACCCCGTTCAATGCCTAGGCACTGAGTGCCCACTCTCCTTGCCACCTGTGCCGTGCCAAGGGCACCTTCTTACCATGTGCCCTGTCCCCCTTTGCCCTGCTGACCCTCTTACGGGGCCAGGGTGATTCCCTTGGACAGCCATGACTGGCTCCCAATTCTGTACCTGCCTTCCTTTAGCTGGTCAGCAATAGACAGCACGTCTAACCTGTACGTCCCCTGTCAAGAATTCAACCTTCACCTCAAACAAGCTCTTAACGAGCTGTTTAGATAATTTAGTTGGCCTCAATCGGGAGGCAGGCAGGGTTGCTGTTTGCCCTCCCCCCGTGCCAGCGCCAGTATTTTCAGGAACCTCCATGCACCCCCCCCTTCCCCCACCCACCCCTGCTGCCACCATACTTGCCGCCGTTCCTGCCCTTGGGAAAATTAAGCCCATTGACTGAGATTGGCAGTGGAGAAAGGGATTCTGATCTCTTGTTTGGTGATGAAGGCACCCAGCAGTATGGGGCAGGGCGCTGTAAAATCTGCCTGCTTTGCTTGTCCTATACACAGGAGCAGGTCTGTCAGACTGCCAGACATTTTGATAACTGGGCCTTCAGAAGAGAAAGGACCCTCCCCCTCGGGTGAGTTATAATCTTTTCTGTACCTGGAATGAACTACACTCAGGAAGAAATTATTCATCTTTTTGATATAAATAAAGTTTTTCTTTAATGATCCACTAATTCTTGCTATTTCCTTTACACCATATTAATTCAGAGCTTGGGTGAAGCTGGCCTTAACAGTCTTCTTACTAGATGCCTTCCCTTTACAGCCTTCAATTTCCCAAAGTAATTACTTATCCGTTTCATCATCAGGATTATCGGATAAATAACTTTCTACAGCTGTATTTGATTGGAATATGTAGAAGAGCCGTCCCTTTGTATCAGTCTTTGTTGGATGTCCCAGTTTCCATGGGCATTACCCTTTGCACCTGAAGGCATCATGCCTCCTTTATTTACAAGGATAATTATGCATATAATTACAGCTGGTATAGCTGCTTTGCTGCAGAATGCACGGCTAACGTGTTATTACAGCTGCCGAGGGCTGGCTCACCCTGCAATACACACAAACTGTTCATTCTGAGGTAATAGCAGGGGTGAGAATTCAATCAAACTGTCTTCATCAACCTCAGAAGGTGGATACAATCTGGACTGTTCATTGTTTTCTGGCCGTTTCTTTCTCCCAACTACCAGCTCTTCACTGGGTGCTCTCTAAACATGACATCAGTGTATGGGACAGGAGGGTGGACAGTTGCCTCATCAGTTTGGACCAGGAGAAGGCCTTTTGACAGAATATCGCACACATACATGATGGACGTGCTTTCCAAAATGGGGTTTGGGAAGGGAATCTGCAATTGGATCCAACTGCTCTACACAAACATCAGTAGCGCAGTCTCAATCAATGGGTGGGAATCGGAAAGTTTCCTGATCAAATCTGGAGTCAGACAGGGCTGTCCTCTCTCCCCTGTCTTGTTTGTTTGCTGTATTGAACCTTTTGCTGAGTCCATTAGGAAGGATGCGGGCACAAGAGGGGTGATAATCCCAGGCAGTGGAGGCACTCAGGTCAAAGCCTCCCAGTAATGAATTACGTCACCGTCTTCTGCTCGGATCCACCGAGGCTGATGAGCATCTGTGACCAGTTCGAACAGGCCTTGGGAGCCAAAGTAAACCGCAGCAAGAGCGAGGCCATGTTCTTTGGGAACTGGGCTGACCGATCCTTTGTCCCTTTCACCGTCAGGTCAGACTACCTGAAGGTGCTGGCGATATGGTTTGGAGGGGCCGGGGCGTGTGCCAAAACCTGGAAAGAGAGAGTAGCCAGGGTACACCATAAACTGAGCATGTGGGAGCAGCGTTCTTTCTCCATTGCGGGTAAGAACCTGGTCATCAGATGCGAGGCAGTCATGTTGTTACTGTACGTGGCGCAGGTCTGGCCCATACCCTGCTCCTGCGCCGTGGCGATCACCCGAGTCATTTTACGCTTTATCTGGAGATTCAAAATGGACCGGGTCTGGAGAGACACGATGGTCAAACCTCTGGATAAAAGGGGAAAAAACGTACCTAACATCGCCCTCATCCTGATGGCCACCTTTGTCTGGGGCTGCATCAAGCTGTGTGTAGCACCCCAGTATACAAACACCAAGCGCTGAGGTTCTATCTATCCCCGGTGTTGCGAAGGATAGGTCTGGCCACATGCCGTGGAACTGTGCCGTATCACCTAACCTTGGTGGAAAAGTTTGTGCAGAGAAACACCTTTGACCACCAATCCATCAGGCAGTGGGCTGCACGGAATGTCCTCAAGGCCCTACGGGAAAAAGTGATGGTGGATCCTGTCAGATGGTTCCCCAAGCAGACTGCCAAAGTCATTTGGCAGAATGCCTCATCACCAGAACTTTCAAACAAGCACCATGTAGCTTGGCTGGTGGTGAGAAGGGCCCTCCCTGTCAGATCCTTCCTGCACGCCTGGAATCTCACCGCCACCGCACGCTGCCCTCAAGGTGGCTGTGGTGGGGAAGAGACGGTTGCCCACCTCCTTCTGGAATGTGCATTTGCAAAGCAGGTGTGGAAAGAGATGCAGTGGTTTTTGTCAAGGTTTGTCCCGAGCAGCTCTGTAACGCAGGAGTCTGTGCTCTACGGGCTGTTCCCAGAGACATATACCAAGATAAATATCAACTGCTTGGAGGACCATCAACTCAGTGAAAGACGCCCTTTGGTCTGCCCGAAACTTGCTGGTCTTCCAGCGCAAAGAGTTGTCCACGACCAAGTGTTGCAGACTGGCACATTCCAAGGTCCAGGACTACGTGCTGAGGGACGCACTAAAGCTTGGGGCAGCCGCCGCAAAGGCTCAATGGGGAATGACCACTGTGTAAGGTCCTCCCACCAAAATGAGGGGTTGGAACCTGTGTAAAACCCCTCAGGCTGTATACACCAAAATATGAGTGCTGAGGCTAATTTTCGCACCATTGCCTTAACAGAATGGAACAGTCGAGGGAGTCGTCAGAATGTGTTGACCTCTAAATGACTTCCTTTAAAAGGGCTGCACTGCTTAAAATGTCAATATCCTTTCGACAGCAGCCGCTTTTCCCTTGTGCAAACTGGTGGCGGCGGATTTCAACAGGTTCCAATTTATCGCATGCAGTTTTGATCTTGTTTTTGTAACTGGCTATGCTCAACAAAGTGAGGATTATCAATGCTGGGGGATCAAACACTTAGCATTTTGAACTTGCGGTGTTGCTTTGAGGTCAGATGTATCACAGTTGCAACCAAAGTTAGGATCCCTCTACTTTACCCCAACAATCTAACTTAATAAACCTTGGAAGAGCACTTCCTAGTGCATCCGGGTGATAATTTCCATGTTACATCTCTTGACTTTCTTCGTGCAATTATAAGTTTAGTACAAAATTAGGGTAGTATTGGGCTATTGACCCTAAAATTCCAAGACTCGCGATGTAATGCCCAGAGAATTGACCCAAACAACTTTTAACATCTGCTTGTACCATTTCTTTGAGGGTTCCTCCAGTCTCCCAACTGTTACGGCAGAAGACAGGGAGAACCCTTACGGAATTTTAGGACTGTGATATCTAATATCATTTTATGTAAGAGCCTTGCAGCAAGGAAAGAGATTTTTATTCTATTGGTCGAGGCTGAATTGAAACCCAGGCTACAGAAGTGAAAAGGACAGTGTTTCATCCCAGGTACTAGAGTTGACTATTGCACTGCTCTCCCAGCTGACCTTCCACTTTGTGCCCTGTAAAATGTAACCTCCTGCCCTTGACAGGTTACTCTACAGGTTGAACACAGGAATTATGAGAAATAAGGGGCTGGATTTTCAATCCATGGTTGGGAACCCGATGCCAAGATCATTACCGGTTCCCGACCCCGCTCTGCGTATGTGTTGCTGACGCAGCGCTATTTAATGCCCTTTAGGGAAAAAAATCTGCCATCTTTACCTGGTCTGGCCTATATGTGACTCCAGACCCACAGCAATGTGGTTGACTCTTAAATGCCCCCTGAAATGGCCACTCAGTTCAAGGGCAATTAGGGATGGGCAATAAATGCTGGCCTAGCCAATGACGCCCACATCCCATGAAAGAATATTTTTAAAAAATCAATATACAAAGCCCCTAATTGGGCCAGAGGCAAGCTCAGGGCCCAGTTAGTGGTGCTGGGCTCTGTCTGGAAGCAGGAACTGGCTCTGGTGTGCAATGCTCAAAGGCAGCCATGACTGGGCTTGCTGTTGCCTTCTGGAACAGGCAGAAGAGCAGACGGCCAGCAGCCTCATGGTGCATACAAGTGACTAAATGGTTAATCACAAGGTATTTGACCTGCTCTGCTAAAGTGATAGCAATTTTGTGCCACCGCTTGAGCACCGGAGTTTAAATAACCATTTTTTCCACCACTTTAATTCAGCAGCAACATCACATTGTGGCTCCCCGCAGTGCTGCCGACAGGTGTGCATGAATGTGCCCCACATCGTCTGCTCTTCCCGTTCACCACTTTTGAAAATTTCCTACTGGACTTCTCCAGCTTGTTAACAAGCTCTTCAGCAAGCTGAGCAGGCATTAATTGGAGGAGCAAAAACAAGAAATGCTGGAATCACTCAGCAGGTCTGGCAGCATCTGTGGAAAGAGAAGCAGAGTTAACGTTTCGGGTCAGTGACCCTTCTTCGGAATGTGCCTTGGAATGTGCCAGTCTTTCCACAGATGCTGCCAGACCTGCTGAGTGATTCCAGCATTTCTTGTTTTTGTTTCAGATTTCCAGCATCCGCAGTATTTTGCTTTTATTAATTGGAGGAGAGCAGGTTGTCTGCTCTCCCCACCCTGCCCTCACTTTGAAAATTACAGCACGTTCCAGAGGTATCAGAAGGCTGGTACGCCATCCAGGAGCACTATTTTCAAACTTGCCTAGACCTGACCTCACTCCCAGGGATTTGAAAATCCAGTCCAAGGACTCAACACTCAAAGCTCAAATTAAACACTAATGTCTTTACTAGGTTTGGTAGGAATACCAGCTAGCAATACAATGCACCCATTAGTAATACAATCTTCTTCTTTGGCCTCCTTGTCTCGGGAGACAATGGGTAAATGCCTGGAGGTGGTCGGTAGTTTGTGGAGCAGCGCCTGGAGTGGCTATAAAGGCCAATACTACAATGAAAGACTCTTCCACAGGTGCTGCAGAAAAAATTGGTTGTCAGGGCTGTTACACAGTTGGCTCTCTCCTTGCGCTTCTGTCTTTTTTCCTGCCAACTGCTAAGTCTCTTCGACTCACCACACTTTAGCCCCGCCTTTATGGCTGCCCGCCAGCTCTGGCGATCGCTGGCAACTGACTCCCACGACTTGTGATCAATGTTACAGGACTTCATGTCGCATTTGCAGATGTCTTTAAAGCGGAGACATGGACGGCTGGTGGGTCTGAACCAGTGACGAGCTCGCTGTACAATGTGTCCTTGGGGATCCTGCATCTTCAATGCGGCTCACATGGCCAAGCCATCTCAAGCACCGCTGACTCAGTAGTGTGTATAAGCTGGGGATGTTGGCCGCCTCGAGGACTACTGTGTTGGAGATGCGGTCCTGCCACCTGATGCCAAGGATTCTCTGGAGGCAGCGAAGATGGAATGAATTGAGACGTCGCTCTTAGCTGACATACGTTGTCCAGGCCTCGCTGCTGTAGAGCAAGGTACTGAGGACACAGGCTTGATACACTCGGAGTTTTGGAAGGAATTTTCCTCCACACAAAATCAGGTGGCAGGTTGTTCAACCTTGCTCGCCTAAGAGCGAAGACCAAAGTACGGAAAGTCCTCATCAGGGAACTCCTCTTTGCTGACGATGCTGCATTAGCATCTCACACTGAAGAGTGTCTGCAGAGTCTCATTGACAAGTTTGTGGCTGCCTGCAACAAATTTGGCCTAACCATCAGCCTCAAGAAAACAAACATCATGGGACAGGACGTCAGAAATGCTCCATCCATCAATATCGGCGACCACGCTCTGGAAGTGGTTCAAGAGTTCACCTACCTAGGCTCAAATATCACCAGTAACCTGTTTCTCGATGCAGAAATCAACAAGCGCATGGGAAAGGCTTCCATTGTTATGTCCAGACTGGCCAAGAGAGTATGGGAAAATGGCACACTGACACGGAACACAAAAGTCCGAGTAATACAATATACCTGTAAATAATGTTACAAGAGGTTATACATATGATCACCCGGTGAGTGGTCACCTCCCATTGATCGTACACTTCATCAACTGACCAAGTTGCTCAGTTGCAGTGTCAAGTCATTCCTTAGAATGATCTTTATGCCCTTTTTTCCAAGGTGGGCATGGATGTTTCGTTGACAGCTTCATACTGCCCTATCAAAATCCATCTAAAGCTACAAAATCCAATATGTTGAATTCTTTGTTTAAACCATAAGGTTAAACCCTGCCTTGAAATCCATTTTTCTTAAACTTTTTTTTCCCCCAGTAAAGCTTGCTTGTGGCATCAGCAGCTCTGAAATCTATAAACCCTGACCTCATCAATCAATGTCAGCTTGTGCCATCTTCCTGCAGCTTTCACATCACTTAAGTTAGCTGTATCTCTGAAGTTGAGTTTTACAACCCCTCAGAACAGAAATCATGACTCTGTTCTTTGTGTCCAGTTTTATTTCTTATCGCATTTATGGAATCATAAATTTTCATTAAGTTTAGTTGAGAGATACAGCACTGAAACAGGCCCTTCGGCCCACTGAGTCTGTGCCGAACATCAACCACCCATTTATACTAATCCTACACTAATTCCATGTTCCTACCACATACCCACCTGTCCCTATATTTCCCTACCACCTACCTATACTAGGGGCAATTGCTAATGGCCAATTTACCTATCAACCTGCAAGTCTTTGGCATGTGGGAGGAAACCGGAGCACCCGGAGGAAACCCACGCAGACACAGGGAGAACTTGCAAACTCCACACAGGCAGTACCCAGAATTGAACCCGGGTCGCTGGAGCTGTGAGGCTGCGCCACTGTGCCGCCCCTAAGGTTCTAACTTTGCATCAAAGCAAAACACAGCTTTGAAGTATAGCTGTTTATTGTTTTCAGCCCTATTTATGACCGTTGGGCCTCTCTGCCAGATGTACCATAGCCTGAATGTGTTGTTTTTTATCACAGTCCAGTGACTTTGTTTATCTGTAATAAAAAAAAGCCTGCAGGTTACAACAGGTTACTTGAGTTCGAAAACCCATTTGGCCTTCGCAATGCATACTGGTAGATTTGGTCAATTTCTGTACATCTGCCTACAGCAAACAGTATTTCATATTTCATTTAAACTATCGATGGTCCTGGGTTGGATAGTTTCACTAGTCTCAACCACAACTTACGATTAAAAAAAATTACCATTTTTTACAACCCTTTATAAACTTGAACTCATCTAAAACTCTACCTCTTGACTCACACATGTCCCATTTACTCAACACTCCTGTGCTCACTGACCTACATTTGTTCCCAGCCTGGCTAGGCCTAGATTTTGAAGTTCTCATCCTCATTTTCAAGTCCCTCCATGGCCTTGCCCCTCCCTATCTCTGTAATCTCCTCCAACCCTGCAATCCTTCAAGGTCTGTGTACTCCTCCAATTCTGACCTCTTGCACATCCACAATTTTAATTGCACTACCATTGGTGGCCGTTTCTTCAGCTGGGATTAATGTAGGATTAATGTAGGATTAGTATAAATGGGTAGTTGTTGGTCGGCACAGACTCGGTGGGCCGAAGGGCCTGCTTCAGTGCTGTATCTCTAAAAACTAAAACTAAAAGCAAAATACTGCAGATGCTGAAATCTGAAATAAAAACTGAAAGTGCTAGAAACATTCAGCAGGTCTGGCTGCATCTGTGGAGAGAGAAACAAAGCTAACGTTTCAGATCTGTGACCTTTCATCAGAATTGGCAAAGGTTAGAAATGTAATAGGCTTTGAGCAAGTGAAAAAGGGGAGGGGGAAGAAGAACAAAAGGTGTGTGATATGGGAGCGGGCAGGAGAAATTAAATGAAAAAGACGTCATGGAACAAATGCAAAGGAAGTGCTAATAGTTGTATGAAAAGACAAAGCACTGGTCGGGAGGGAGTGTGAATGGCAGAATAATGAACAGCTCTATCCAAAAGCAAAAACCTGAAAAACAAGTTTAAGACAGGCCCACGGTTAAAAATTGAAATCAAATAAAATAAAATAAAATTAAATGAAATGAAATTAAATTAAAAAGGCAGTCATGCTCTGAAACAGTTGAACTCAATGTTGAGTCCAGAAGGCTGTAGCGTGCCTAATCGGAAGATCAGGTGCTGATCCTCGAGCTTGTGTTGATGTTCACTGGAACACTGCAGCAGGCCAAGGAGAGAAACGTTGGCATGGGAGCAGGGTGGTGAATTAAAATAGCAAGCGACTGGAAGCCCAGGGTCATGCTTGCAGACTGAGCAGAGGTTTTCTGCAAAGTGGTCACCCAATCTGCGTTTCGTCACCGACCGGAAAATGGTGGGCTGGGTTTTACAGGCCCACCCGATGACGGGGTCATGATGGTGGTGGTGGGGGGGGGGGGGGGGGG
Source organism: Heterodontus francisci (assembly GCF_036365525.1). Lineage (NCBI taxonomy): Eukaryota > Metazoa > Chordata > Chondrichthyes > Heterodontiformes > Heterodontidae > Heterodontus > Heterodontus francisci. The sequence continues at coordinate 168,590,388 of NC_090373.1, read as the reverse complement.
GGAGGAGGGGGAGCGGAGAACGCCTCCGGGAGAGGTCATTCACAGGCCTCAACGCCGGGAAGGCCCGACCCCATATTGCTGGCGACAGCGATGCCTTGTGGCAGCCACCCTGCCGCTCGCCGACGGGACCAACATTTCCATACGTTGATGAATGTAAATGAAAGAATAATTACTTACCTCATCGTGCTGCCCATCCCGCTCCTGTACTACGGTTGGTGGCCGACACTCCCGCGCTGTCTGATCCCCAACCAGTGAAGTATGGCGAAACACTGGTGGGAAGGGGTAGGAGGTAAGTTTTCGGGGGGGGAGGAGGAGCATCAGACCTTTTTGGTTGGTCTAGGGTCTGGTGGGAAGGGGTAAAGTTCACAGTTCATTAACTTTGGTGCGGTAATGTCAGGACCGCAAGTTAGGTTTTTTTGGGGGAGGAGAGGGCAAGTAATAAATGTTATGGTCATTGGTGGGCCAGGGGTGGGAGAAGGTTGCGATAATTGTATTCAGTTTTTTATAATTCGGTTTCTTTAAAAATGGCTCCAGTGCCTGCGCAGTGGCACCAAATGCCGTTGCCAGGGACAGATCACCTGCCCCCTCCACGACATCGGGGGGTCGGGGGTGCAGGGGGGGGGGTGGTGCGTCTGCCCCGGTCATGTAAATGAGTTGCCGTGTATATTATTGCGGCGGCTCCACGGAGAAAAGCCCGCATGTGCGGGCCGCCATCTTTGAAGCTCGCCGCCAATAGTAAAATTCATCCCATTAACTCTGTTTCTCTCTCCACAGATGCTGCCAGACCTGCTGAGTATTTTCATCACTTTCTGTTATTATTTCTGTTGCCACATTAAGTGGTCCAGTGTCAAATGTTGTCCTGTGAAGTGCCTTGGGACATTTTTCTCTGCCCTTACTGATTAGGTATTAAAACAGGAAAAAGTTTGTAAGGCCCTTAGTTTTGCCATTAGCAGCATAATGGCAGAACTATGGCGAAAAGTCAAATCAGTCAAAGGGCGCCTGATTCCCAAAAGGTCAGGTAGACATTCAGGGGCTTTTCTCTATTTTTCTCTTCCTGAAACAGTGCCAAATGATGGCAGTTGGCTAAGAAATATCTTGCTTTCTTTTCAGCAGTTGCACTGCTGTGTGTCTTTCCAGTGGCTGTTTGCCAAGAGTGGGTTTACATCGCTATTATTTCCCTGGCCACGTGATGATTCAATTAAGTGGGAATGAAGAAAGCAGAGTAGTCAATTGATGCAAGTATTCTTCTTTTCAGAGGAGATGCCCCTTGGCTGGCATATTTATGTGGCAAAGGCCCAGCCATACAGTGTTAACCCTCATTTATTCACAGGGTGAGTGAATAGTTTGAATCGCTTCAGTGAAATAACAGGTGATCAGTGGCAAGGATTTTCCTGAACTCAGCTGCTGCTCAGGAAATTTTCAGATCACTAAATAACTGTTACTTTATTCGAAGGAAACAATAATATAACAACAAGATCCAGTCTTTGTTTTGTGGGAGGAGCAAGTCATGCTGGATAGGGAACAGAGGCAATCAGGAGAGAAACAATGGTGGCAGGGTCCAATTATATTGCTGCTGCTTCGAAGTTGCAGAGTTATGTGTTTTTTTTCCCTATTTCATGATCTCATCAAATCTAAAATGTAAATGGAAGATCCCTTTCCATCAATTTGCTTGTTTGTTTGTCTATTTATCCACTCTATATCTATCTAGAAAAATAACTGGCCAATATTTTAAAGGAATTTTTTGTGTTTTATTTGGTTCATTGGATGTGCACGTCACTGGCCAGGCCAGCATTTCACTTACAGTGAAGAGGCCCTTTGGCCCATCGAGTCTGCACCAATGCATTAAAACACCTGACCTGTCTACCTAATCCCATTTGCCAGCACTTGGCCCATAGCCTTGAATGTTATGACGTGCCAAGTGCTGATCCAGGTACTTTTTCACGGATGTGAGGCAACCTGCCTCTACCACCCCCCCCAGGCAGGGCATTCCAGATTGTCACCACCCTCTGGGTAAAAAAGTTATTCCTCAAATCCCCCTTAAACCTCCCGCCCCTCACCTTTAACTTGTGTTCCCTCGTAACTGACTCTTCAAATAAGGGGAACAGCTGCTCCCTATCCACCCTGTTCATGCCCCTCATAATCTTGTACACCTCGATCAGGTCACCCCTCAGTCTTCTCTGCTCCAGCGAAAACAACCCAAGCCCATCCAACCTCTCTTCATAGCTTAAATGTTCCATCCCAGGCAACATCCTGGTGAATCGCCTCTGCACCCACTCCAATGCAATCACATCCTTCCTATAATGTGGCGACCAGAATTGCACACAGTACTCCAGCTGTGGCCTTACCAAAGTTCTGTACAACTCCAACATGACCTCCCTGCTTTTGTAATCTATGCCTCGATTGATAAAGGCAAGTGTCCCATATGCCTTTTTCACCACCCTATTAACCTGCCCTTCTGCCTTCAGAGATCTATGGACAAACACGCCAAGGTCCCTTTGTTCCTCGGAACTTCCCAGTGTCAGGACATTCATTAAATACTTCCGTGTCACATTACTCCTTCCAAAGTGTATCACCTCACACTTTTCAGGGTTAAATTCCATCTGCCACTTTTCCATATCTTCCTGTAACCGAAGACACTCCACCTCACTGTTAACCACTCGGCCAATCTTTGTCATCCACGAACTTACTGATCCTACCCCCCACATAGTCATCTATGTTGTTTATATAAATGACAAACAATAGGGGACCCAGCACAGATCCCTGTGGTACGCCACTGGACACTGGCTTCCCGTCACTAAAACAGCCATCTATCACCCTCTGTCTCCTACAGCTAAGCCAATTTTGAATCCACCTTATCAAGTTACCTTGTATCCCATGTGCATTTGTTTTCTTGATAAGTCTCCCATGTGGGACCTTGTCAAAGGCTTTGCTGAAATCCATGTAAACTACATCAACTGCACTACCCTCATCTACACACTTGGTCACATGCTCAAAAAATTCAATCAAATTTGTTCGGCATGACCTCCCTCGGACAAAGCCATGCTGACTATTCCTAATCAAATTTTGCCTCTCCAAGTGGAGATAGATTCTCTCCTTCAGAATTTTCTCCAATAGTTTCCCTACCACTGACGTGAGACTCACTGGTCTGTAGTTCCCTGGCTTATCTCTACAACCTTTCTTAAATAGTGGGACCACATTAGCTGTTCTCCAGTCCTCTGGCACCTCCCCCATGGCCAGAGAGGAATTAAAAATTAGGGTCAGAGCCCCTGCAATCTCCACCCTCGCCTCCAACAGCATCCTGGGACACAAATCATCTGGACCTGGAGATTTGTCCACTTTTCAGCCTTCCAAAACCTCCAATACCTTGTCACTTCCTCTGACAATTTTCTCAAGAACCTCACAGTCTCTCTCTAAGTTCCATATCTACATCCTCATTCTCTTGGGTGCAGACAGATGGGAGGTATTCGTTCAGCACCCTACCAATGTCCTCTGGCTCCACCCACAAATTTCCCCCTTGGTCCCTAATGGGTCCTACTCTTTCCCTGGTTATCCTCTTCCCATTGATATACTTATAGAATATCTTGGGATTTTCCCTACTTTTACCAGCCAGAGCTTTCTCATATCCCCTCTTTGCTCTCCTAATTGCTTTCTTAAGCTCCATCCTACACTTTCTTTACTCCACTAATGCTTCCATTGATTTGCTCTCCTTGTATTTGCTAAAAGCCTCTCTTTTCCTTCTCATCGTACCCTGAATGCTTCTGGTCATCTGGGCTTGTTGCTCCTACCTATTATCCTAGAGGGAACATGTTGGGCCTGTACCCTCCCCATTTCCTTTTTGAATGCCCCCTACTGCTCTTCTGTAGATTTCCCGACAAGTAACTCTTTCCAGTCTACCTTGGCCAGATCCTGCTTTATTTTACTAAAATTCGCTCTCCTCCAATCCAAAACCTTTTTGTGCAACTTGTCTATTTCTTTCTCCATAACAAACTTAAATTGTACCATGTTGTGGTCACTATCACCAAAATGCCCCCCCACCAACACGTCAACCACCTGTCCGGCTTCATTCCCCAGAATTAGGCCCAGCACAGCACCCTCCCTTGTTGGATCCTCTACATATTGAGCTAAAAGGCTCTCCTGTGTACATTTTAAGAACTCCACTCCATCTAAGCCCTTAACATGATGACTATCCCAATTAATGTTGGGAAAGTTGAAATCACCTAATATAATTACCCTATTATTATTTTTACACACCTCTGTGAATTGCGCACATATTTGCTCCTCAATTTCCCGCTGACTATCTGGGGGTCTATAATAAACACCTAGCAATGTGGCTGTCCCTTTTTTATTCCTAAACTCTACCCATAAAGCTTCATTTGATGCCCCCTCCAAGATATCATCTCTCCTTACTGCAGTAACTGACTCCTTAACTAATATTGCAATGCGTCCTCCTCTTTTACCCCCTCCTCTGTCTCGCCTGAAGATTCTATATCCCGGGATATTGAGCTGCCAATCCTGCGCCTCCCTCAACCATGTCTCTGTGATGGCTATTATATCACAAGTCCACGTGTCAATCATTGCCCTTAACCCATCCGTTTTACCTGCAATACTCCTGGCATTAAAGTAGAGGCCATCCATCCTGGTCTTACTCCCTTGAAACTTACTTCCGCTGTATTCCCTCTGACTTGTTCGCTTTCCTGTGTTTAGCTGTGTCCCTATTCTGCTAGGAGTCTGCGTCCCCTCCCCCTGCCAAATTAGTTTAAACTCCTCCCAACAGTACTAGCAAACCCACCAGCAAGGATGTTAGTCCCCTTCTGGTTCAGATGTAGACCATCCCGCTTGTACAGGTCCCACCTTCCCCAGAAACGGTCCCAGTGGTCCAGGAATCTAAAACCCTCCCTCCTGCACCAACTCTTAAGCCACGCATTCATCTGTGCTATTCTCCTATTTCTACACGCGCTAGCACGTGGCACTGGGAGAAATCCAGAGATTACAACCCGAGAGGTCCTGCTTTTTAGTCTGCTGCCTAACTCCCTGAATTCTTGATGCAAGACCTCATCCCTCTTTCTACCTATGTCATTGGTACCAACATGTACCATGACCTCTGCCTTATCACCCTCCCCATTTAGGATGCCCTGCCGCCGTTCAGCGACATCCCTGGCACCAGTGAGGCAACACACCATCCTGGAGTTACGTTGATGGCCACAGTAGCGCCTATCTGTTTCCCTGACTATAGAATCCCCTATTACTATTGCTATTCCTCCCTTTCACCCTTCCTTTGCAGACAGACTGCTTGCGGTGCCAGAAGCTTGGCTCTGTCCACACTCCCTGGAGGAACCAGCCTCATCAGCCTCCAAAATGGAATACCGATTTGCAAGCGGGACCCCAAGGAACTCCTGAACTACCTGCCTGATTCTCTTGGACTGCCTGGTGGTCACCCATTCCCATCCTTCAAGTCCCTTCAGCTGCGGTGTGACCACCTCTCGATACGTGCTATCCACAATGCTCTCAGACTCGCGGATGCTCCACAGTGTTTCCAGCCGCCATTCCAGCTCTGAAACCCGAGCTTCCAGGAGCTGAAGCTGGACACAGTTCCTGCACACATGCTGGTCCCGGGGACTGGAAATGTTCCCAGATTCCCACATGCAGCAAGAGGAGCAAGCCACGGCTTCAAGCTCTCCTGCCATGACTAAACCCTTTAAATTTAAAACTTTAGAAGATTATCATTAAAAAAACCCCACTAAGTCTTGCTAAAACAATGACTTACAATTCAATCCACTTTGAAAAATACCCACCAGGACTTACTCACTAGTCAGCTGTGCTCTTTGGAAACTCTCAGCTCCCCTCACTCTGAGGACAGTTGGGAAAGGAAAGGAGATCCTCCCCCCACTCCTCACCGAACTTCCTCAGTCACCAAACTTCCACTTTAACACTCTAATGCAACCCAAGTCAGCACTCCAGTGCAAAGAAGGAGTTTATGGCCCATCCTTAATTGCCCTTGAGAAAGTGGCGGTGAGCCACCTTCTTGAACCGCTGCAGTCCACGTGGGGTAGGTACACCCACAGTGCTGTTAGGAAGGGAGTTCTAGGATTTTGACACAGCAACAATGAAGGAACGTCGATATAGTTCCAAGTCAGGATAGTGTGTGGCTTGGAGGGGAAATTGCAGGTGGTGGTGTTCCCAGGCATCTGCTGCCCTTGTCCTTCTAGGTGGTAGAGGTCATGGGTTTGGAAAGTGCTGTCGAAGGAGTCTTGGTGAGTTGCTGCATTGCATCTTGTAGACGGTACGCACTGCTGCCATGCTGCCACTGTGCGTTGGTGGTGAAGGGAGTGAATGTTGAAGGTGGTGGATGGGGGTGTCAGTCCAGCGGGCCGCTTTGTCCTGGATGGTGTCATGCTTCTTGAGTGTTGTTGGAGCTGCACTCATCCAGGCAAGTGTAAAGTATTCCATCACACTCCTAACATGTCACTCCTGACATGGTGGACATGCATTGGGGAGTCAGGGGATGAGTTACTTGTGCCGAACTCTCAACCTCTGACCTGCTTGTGTAGCCAAAGTATTTATGTGGCTTGTCCAGTTCAGTTTCTGGTCAATGGTAACCCCAGGATGTTGGTAGTGGGGGATTCAGCAATGGTATTGCCATTGAACATCAAGGGAGATGGTTAGAAGTGCAAGAACAATAGGGCAGTAATAGTAGGGAATTTTAACCACCCCAATATTAACTGGGATAGTTTTAGTGTGAAAGGAATTGAGCGAGCAGAATTCTTGAAGTGCATTCAGGAGAGCTTTTTTGTCCAGTATGTAGCAAGTCCAACAAAAGAGGGCACAGTTTTAGACTTAGTTTTAGGAAACGAAGCTGGGCAGGTGGAAGGAGTGGCTGTGGGAGAGCATTTTGGTGGTAGTGATCATAATTTAGTCAGTTTCAACATAATTCTGGAAAAGGACAGAGATATAACACTTGGGGCAAGGCCAATTTTACTAAACTGAGGAGTGATTTAGCGAAAGTGGACTGGAAACAGCTACTTGAAGGTAAATCAGTGTCAGAGCAGTGGAAAGCATTCAAATCGGAGATTTAAGGGGTCCAGGGTAAGCATGTTCCCACTAAGAAAAAGGGTGAGATAGCCAAATCTACAGCCCCATGGATGTCAAGGAGCATACAGGGAAGATAAGACAGGGTAGGAAAGCTTATGTCTGACTCCGAGAACTCAACACTACAGAAAGCCAAGAGGTGTATAGAAAGTGGAGGGGTGAAATCAAAAAGGAAATTAGGAAAGCAAAGAGAGGGCATGAAAGAATATCGGCAAGCAAAATCAAGATGAACCCAAAGATGTTTTATCAATTCATAAAGAATAAGAGGATAACTAAGGAGAGAGTAGGGCCCATAAAAGACCAAAAAGGGGTGTATGTAGGGGTGGAAGATGTTGGTATTGTTCTTAATGAATACTTTGCATCAGTTTTTACAAAAGGGAATACGATGCAGATATTGTAGTTAAGGAAGAGGGGGGTGAAGTATTGGATGTGATCAACATAGGGAGAGAGGAAGTATTATTGGAATTAGCATCCTTGCAAGTTGATAAATCACCAGGGCTGGGTGAAATGTACCCCAGGCTGTTAAAAGAAGCAAGAGAGGAAATAGCGGAAGGTCTGACCGTCATTTTCTAGTCCTCACTGGATACAGGTGTGCTGCCGGAGGATTGGAGAACTGCTAATGTGGTACCTCTGTTTAAAAGGGGAGCGAGGGATAGACTGAATAATTACAGGCCAGTCAGTCTAACCTCAGTATTGGGCAAATTATTGGAATCTATTCTGAGAGACAGGATAAACCGTCACTTAGAAAGGCACGGGTTAATCAAGGATAATCAGAATGGATTTGTTAAGGGAAGATCTTGTTTGACCAACTTGATCGAATTTTTTGAAGTAACAAGGAAGATAAGATGAGGGTACTGCAGTTGATGTATCTACATGGATTTTAACAAGGCTTTTGACAAGATCCCACATGGCACAATGGTTAAAATCTAAAATTCCATGGGATCCAGGGACATGCAGCAAGGTGGATACAAAATTGGCTCAGTGGCAGGAAACAAAGGGTAATTGTTGACGGGTGTTTTAGCAACTGGAGGGCTGTTTCCAGTGGCATTCCGTAGGGCTCAGTACTGGGTCCCCTGTTTTTTGTGGTATATATTAATGTTTTGGACGTAAATGTAGGGGGCATGATCAAGAAGTTTGCAGGTGACACAAAGACTGGCTGTATGGTAGATAGCGAGGAGGATAGCTGTAGGCTGCAGGAAGATATTGATGGTCTGGTCAGATAGGCAGAAAAGTGACAAATGGAATTCAACCTGGAGAAGTGTGAGGTGATGCATTTAGGGAGGTCAAACAAGGCAAAGGAATATACGATTAGTGGGAAAATACTGAGAAGTGAAAAGGAAGTGAGGGACCTTGGAGTGAATGTCTACAGATCCCTGAAGGTAGCAGGACATGTTGATAAGGTGGTTAAGAAGGCATATGGAATCCTTTTCTTTATTAGCTGAGGTACAGAATATAAGTAATGCAATGTAATATCTCCAAATTTTCAGATGACACAAAACTGGATGGGAGGGTGAGTTGTGAGGAGGATACAGAGAGGCTTCAGAGTGATTTGAACAAGTTGAGTGAGTGGGCTAATGCATGGCAGATGCAGTATAATGTGGATAAATGTGAGGTTATCCACTTTGGTAGCAAAAACTGGAAGGCAGATTATTATCTGAACGGCTATAAACTGAGAGAGGGGAATATGCAGCGAGACCTGGGTGTTCTCATACACCAGTTGCTGAAGGTAAGCATGCAGGTCCAACAGGCGGTAAAAAAGGCAAATGGTATGTTGGCCTTCATAGTGAGCGGATTCGAGTACAGAAGCAGGGATGTCTTGCTGCAAAAATACAGGGTCTTGGTGAGGCCACACCTGGAATATTGTGTGCAGTTTTGATCTCCTTATCTGAGGAAGGATGTTCTTGCTATAGAGGGAGTGCAGTGAAGGTTTACCAGACTGATTCCTGGGATGGTGGGACTGACGTATGAGGAGAGATTGAGTCAGTTAGGATTATATTCGCTGGAGTTCAGAAGAATGAGGGGGGGATCTCATAGAAACCTATAAAATTCTAACAGGACTTGACAGGGTAGATGTAGGAAGGATGTTCCCGATGGTGGGAGAGTCCAGAACCAGGGGTTATAGTCTAAGGATACGCGGTAAACCTTTCAGGACTGAGATGAGGAGAAATTTCTTCACCCAGAGAGTGGTGAACCTGTGGAATTTGCTACCACAGAAAGCAGTTGAGGCCAAAACATTGTATGTTTTCAAAAAGGAGTTAGATATAGCTCTTGGGTTTAAAGGGATCAAAGGGTATGGGGCGAAAGCGTGAACAGGCTACTGAGTTGGATGATCAGCCATGATCAGCCACGAAGGGCCAAATGGCCTACTCCTGCTCCTATTTTCTAAGTTTCTATAAGAGCAGGGAGGTTATGCTGGAACTGTATAACTCTTTGGTTAGGATGTTGCCAGGACTGGAAAAATGCAGCTATGAGGAAAGACTGGATAGGCTGGGGATGTTCTCCTTGGATCAGAGAAGGCTGAGGGGAGATTTGATTGAGATGTACAAAATTGTGAGGGGCCTGGATAGAGGGGAGGTGAAGGGTCTGTTCACCTCAGCAGAGTGGCCAGTGATGAGGGGGCATAGATTTAAAGTGATTGGTAGAAAAAGTAGAGGGAATATGAGGAAAATCTTTTTCACCCAGAGGGTGGTGGGGGTGTGGAACTCACTGCATGAAAGGGTAGTTGAGGCAGAAACCCTTAAATCATTCAAAAGCAGTCCGGATATGCACCTCATGTGTCGTAATCTGCAGGGCTACGGATCAAATGCTGGAAGGTGGGATTAGAATAGATGGATCGTTTTTCAGCTGGCACAGACATGATGGGCCAAGTGGCCTCTTTCTGTGCCTTAAGCTTTCTATGATTCTCTCTTGTTTGAGATGGTCATGACTGGCACTTGTATGGTGCAAATGTTACTTGCCACTTATCAGCCCAAGCCTGTATGTTGTCCAGGTCTTGCTGCATCTGGACATGGGCTGCTTCATTATCTGGAGTTGCGAATGGTGCTGAACATTATGCAATCATCAGCGAACATCCCCACTTCTGACCTTATGATGGAGACAAGGTCATTGATGAATCAGCTGAAGATGGTTAGGCCTAGGACACTACCCTGAGGATCTGCTACAGTGATGTCCTGGCACTGAGATGATTGACCTCCAACAACCACAAGCATCTTCCTTTGTGATGGGTGTGACTCCAACCAGCAGAGAGTTTTCCTCTTGATTCCCATTGACTCCAGTTTTGCTAGGGCTTCTTGATGCCATACTCGGTCAAATGCTGCCTTGATGTCAAGGGCAGTCACTCTCACCTCACCTCTTGACTTCAGCTCTTTTGACCATATTTGGACCTAGGCTGTAATGAGGTCAGGAGCTAAGTGGCCCTGGCCGAACCCAAACTGAGCGCCACTGAACAGGTTATTGCTGAGCAAGTGCCATTTGATAGCACTGTCGACGATACCGTCCATCACATTGCTGATGATCGAGAGTAGACTGAGAGGACAATAATTGGCCGGGTTGTATTTGTCCTGCTTTTTGTGTATGGAACATATTTGGGCAATTTCCCACATTGCTGGGTAGATGCCAGTGCTGTAGCTGTACTGGAACAGCTTGGCTAGGGGCGCAGCTAGTTCTGGAGCACAAGTCTTCAGTACTATTGCCGGAATGTTGTCTGGGCCCATAGCCTTTTCAGTATCCAGTGCCTTCAGCCATTTCTTGATATCTCGTGGAGTGAATCAGATTGGCTGAAGACTGGTATCCGTGATGCTGGGACTTCAGGAGGAGGTCGAGATGGATCATCCACTTGGCACTTCTGGCTGGAGATGGTTGCAAATGCTTCAGCCTTATCTTTTGCACTGATGTGCTGGGCTCCCCCATCATTGAAGATGGGGATATTTGTGGAACCACCTCTTCCTGTTAGTTGTTTAATTGTCCACCACTATTCACGACTGGATATGGCAGGACTGCAGAGCTTAGATCTGATCCGTTGGTTATGAGATCACTTAGCTCTGTTTATTGTATGCTACTTACATTGTTTGACATGCAGGTTGTCCTGGGTTGTAGCTTCACCAGGCTGACACCTCATTTTGAGGTATGCCTGGTGCTGCTCCTGGCATGCCCTCCTGCACTCTTCATTGAACCAGGGTTGGTCCCCTAGCTTGATTGGTAATGATAGAGTGGGGGATATGCTGGGCCATGAGGTTATAGATTGTGGTTGAGTACAATTCTGCTGCTGCTGATGGCCCACAACATGTCATGGATGCCCAGTTTTGAGTTGTTAAATCTGTTCGAAATCTATCCCATTTAGCACAGTGGTCGTGCCACACAACACGATGGTGGGTATCCTCAATGTGAAGATGGGACTTCGTCTCTACAGGACTGTGAATAACAAATATTATTTGAGAAAGAGTGGTAAATTGGTGCAGTTTGATTAATACAGCTGAAAATGGGTCTATCACAAAACAACAATCATTTTTAACCAGTGTCAATCCACCACCTGTGAGTAACCCAATTTTAAATAACTGAAAATGACATCAATAAAACTATACAGACCCATTTGCGAGTTATATTGGTATACAGTAGTCTGTTTCTTAGTGAATTAAAATATACATATTCAAAAACTTTTAAAGATGCCTATTAGTGTCCTTACGCCCAAAAAACAGCTTAATTTTCAGAGCCCCCTTGAAGGCTTGCAGACGAGCACAATTGGCAGAAACGCACCATGTGATCAATTCAATCTCTGACCCTGGCACCTCTTTTTAAAAGATCGCAGAAACTCGATTTGTGCTGCATGTACTTTGCATTGGTAAATCCATGATCTTTTGCACTGATTTGGTTGGTTTCCAGCAAATTGCACTGAAGAAAAAAACAGCTCAACCTATTGGATACTCCAGGCCATTATGTTTGTGTGAACCTCCTGTTAACTCTTTCCATTATAAATCACTATATCCACATTGATAATGCAATCTGCCAATGTAAACCTGGCACGTTGGCCTAGATTTGTATCCACAGCATAGGGACCCTTGAATGATGCAAAAGAAAGAGGAAATTCTGGAGTAAGTGACTTGTGCTGCGCAGACATTACCTGCACTAAATATAGTTAGAATGCAATTATCATAGCCCCACCCATATTAAAATCATTGACAATTCCATTTCCCTACATTTAAGACAGTTTTCACATCGCAGCCACTTAGAATTAAAAATATTTGTCTCAGTGGCCTGGCAGCAGTGTGACATTGATTTTATCATGAATTCACTGGATCAGACTTGTACTTTTAAATGACACGTAAACATTATGAGCTCCAAAAGAACTTGTTTCCTTTCAGAGCACAAATAAGAATGAGATTGAGCCCAAGACAGAGCAGGGAAAGATGTGTTGTTCTGGGTAAAAACGAACCTCCAGAGCACACCCGAGAGTCAGTATCATCCACTTTGGTGTATATTTATCAGCCCTTCAACAGTTCAAACAAAAACTAGTTTCAGAGAAAATCATTTGTTGCCCATTGTGTATAAGCTTGCTTGTTTTCAATAGGCCTTACAGTGCAAATGGAAATGTGCAGTGATTTAACAAAAATAAAATGAAATCGATGAAATGCCACATGAAAATACCTTAACATTCTGACTTTTTATTGGTTCCTATCATTATAAAAATCGGAGCTTCATGAAAATTGCAATTATAATAATAGCTTTTTTAAGCAAAGCATGTATGAATTAATTCATAAATCAAGTCCATATGAAGAAAAATGAAGATGGCTGTAGTCAACTCTCTTCCACAAAACTAAATCCTTGTGTTGAGCAATGGTGGCACAGTGGCGCAGAGGTTAGCCTCACAGCTCCAGCGACCCGAGTTCGGTTCTGGGTACTGCCTGTGTGGAGTTTGCAAGTTCTCCCTGTGACCGCGTGGGTTTCTGCAGGGTGCTCAGGTTTCCTCCCACAGCCAAAGACCTGCAGGTTGATAGGTAAATTGGCCATTATAAATTGCCCCTAGTGTAGGTAGGAGAATGGGAGGGATGTGGTAGGGAATATGGGATTAATGTAGGATTAGTATAATATGGGTGGTTGATGGTCGGCACAGACTCAGTGGGCCAAAGGGCCTGTTTCAGTGCTGTATCACTCTATGTCTATGGCTGTGCAGCCCCTGATTTGCCACAAACCTCACTGAGGCAGACTCATCAGTTTTGCAATAATATTGTGTGTCAAATCATCACCAGAGGATTGGGGCCTAAACTGTCTAACTTAACAGCATTTGTTGCGAAATCTGGACTGTTGTAAAAACACGCTGGCTCTATAAGATGACAGCCCAGGCCCCTTCCCCATTCAAACAGCAGTAACATTTTGTCTGTTAAGAATCAGCTGACTCTACTAGTGATGGAAGTAACGGATTCAGATGGTGGGGTCATGGCAAGGATGGGGGCTGGTTTGCACATTTCCAGAGTCTAATTCCTGGGAAATGTATTTGCTAGCTTTTTTTCTGCCCTTTTTCGCTGCAGTCTCAATGTTCTGGAATGTTGTTTGAACATAAATATAGCGTCATAATATAATTCTATTTGTTGGCCCAACACAACCTCACAGAACTGATTGGAAAGATCATCCCTGCATCTTTGTTATTTTACCTTGTGATCTCTGAAAAGAATCCAAAAAAATAAGATTTACCATGTAGTTCAGTCTTCGGAGTATGTTGCTGTTTAGCTAACGGTCTGCCTTGGTTCCCTTGTGGAATGTAGAAACTGGATTTATAAATTACATTTGAATGTTGGTTGAACACATGCCAATTTGACAAGAATAGCTCAGACATTATTTCCCACCATCGCTGAGAAATCACAGAAGAGAATTTCGATACTATGGCTAAGCGCAAAATAAAGTGAGTGTAGCCATCAGGATAAAAGGACAGGCGACATCACTTCTTACAAGAGATAAGAATATACAGCACTCTGCCACAAGTAGCTACTGAAGCCCTGCAAATCCTTAGATTGAAGAGGGAATTAGATTGAAGATGAAAAATATTTAAGGAAGCAGGGAAATGGGCCAGATGCTTCCTACTGTTCTGAAATTTCTAAGATTAGAATAGATAGCTCCGATTTGGAGCTCACAATAGCACTGGCCGGACAGACACTTCCTTCTGGACTGAGATTTCTAAAATTCTACCACACAACTGGAGATATCACACCTTTCCATAGACAAGGCCAAAGAATTCCATCTAATTCCTTACCGTCACCGATAACCTCCATTGAACCCACTGCGGATTTGCTGAAGAAAAGATACGGGTTGGTTTTCACCTTCACCACCGGGGCAGTGATCTGGCAGTGGGCATGGCCTTGCCCATTGTAGATCTTGGCAATTCAGCATCCCATTGATTTGGATGAGATGACAATCAGGCGGGCTGTGCAGCAGGCGAGTAACCTGCTCAGCCAGATCATCAGGTGCTGAAAGTGAAAATTACTCTCAAATGTCTCTTAGTCACTGCAAAGAGTTAAAACATCAAAGGCAAAAGTATGCCAATCACCTCACAGGAAATTCCTACCAAATGCATTCCATAGAAATAAAATTGCTGGCAACACGCAGCAGGTCCGACAGCAGCTGTGGAGAGAGATACACAGTTTATGTTTAAGGTCTGTGACCTTTCATCAGAAAGCCCGGTTTCTGCCTCCCTCCCAAGATCCACAAACAGAACTGCCCTGGTAGACACGGGTGAGGTGAGAGTGACTGCCCTTGATATCAAGACAGCAATTGACTGAGGATGGCATCAAGGAGCCTGAGCAAAATTGGAGTCAATGGGAATCAGGGGGAAAACTCTACACTGGTTGGAGTCATATGTAGCACAAAGGAAGATGGTTGTGGTTGTTGGAGGTCAAACATCTCAGTCCCAGGACATCCTAGGCCCAACCATCTTCGGCTGCTTCATCAATGACCTTTCCTACATTATAAGGTCACAAAAAGCAGGACAAATCCAACCCGGCCAATTACTGCCCCATCAGTCTATTCTCAATCATCAGTAAAGTGATGGAAGGTGTCATCTACAGTGCTATCAGTGGCACTTGCTTAGCAATAAACTGCTCAGTGACACTCAGTTTGGGTTCTTCCAGGGTCACTCAGCCTTATTGCAGCCTTGGTTCAAACATGGACAAAAGAGCTGAACTCAAGAGGTGAGGTGAGAGTGACTGCCCTTGACATCAAGGCAGCATTTGACCGAGTATGGCATCAAGGAGCCCTAGCAAAACTGAAGTCAATGGGAATCGGGGGGAAAACTCTCCACTGGTTGGAGTCATACCTAGCACAAAGGAAGATGGTTGTGGTTGTTGGAGGTCAATCATCTGAGCTCCAGGACATCACTGCAGGAGATCCTCAGGGTAGTGTCCTAGGCCCAACCATCTTCAACTGCTTCTTCAATGACCTTCCTTCAATCAAAAGGTCAGAAGTGGGGATGTTCTCTGATGATTGCACAATGTTCAGCACCATTCACGACTCCTCAGATACTGAAGCAGCCCATGTCCATTTGCAGGAAGACCTGGACAACATGCAGGCTTGGGCTAATCAGTGGCAAGTAACATTCACGCCACACAAGTGCCAGGCAATGACAATCTCCAACAAGAAAGAATCTAACCATTTCCCCTTGATGTTCAATGGCATTACCATCGCTGAATCCCCCACTATCAACAATCTGGGGATTACCATTGACCAGAAACTGAACTGGACCAGCCAAATAAATGTTGTGGATACAAGAGCAGGTCAGAGGCTGCAAATTCTGCAGCGAGTAACTCACCTCCTGACTCCCAAATGCCTGTCCATCATCTACAAGGCACAAGTCAGGAGTGTGATGGAATACTCTCCATTTGCCTCGATGGGTGCAGCTCCAACAAGACTCAAGAAGCTCGACACTATCCAGGACAAAGCAACCCACCTGACTGACACCCCATCCACCACCTTCAACATTCACTCCCTTAACCACCAATGCACAGTGGCAGCAGTGTGTACGATCTACATGATGCACTGCAGAAACTCACCAAGGTTCCTTCAACAGCACCTTCCAAACCCGCTATCTCTAACACCTAGAAGGACAAGGGCAGCAGATGCATGGGAGCACCACCACTTGCAAGTTCCTTCCAAGCCACACACCATCCTGACTTGGAATTGTATTGCTGTTCCTTCACTGTCGCTGGGTCAAAATCCTGCAGCTCCCTTCATAACAGCACTGTTAGTGTACCAACACCCCAAGCACTGCAGTGGTTCAAGAAGGCAGTTCACCACCACCTTCTCCATGGCTATTAGGGATGAGCAATAAATGCTGGCCTTGCCAGCGACACCCAGATCTAGCGAACAAATAGAAAAAACATTGTTTCAACCTGTTCCTACCCCACTGAACTGATTTCATCTGATCTGAACTCTATTTTTTCTCTCCTTGTCCAGTCTCTTCCCATCCACATCCGTGACTCTTCCAATACCCTGAAACAATGGCCGGAATTTTACATTGGGCGGATGGCTCTTCCCACCAGCCAAAAAGCTGGGGGTGAGTCTGCCTCCCCTGGTCCTGGACAGCCACACCAGGATTTTACACCTCCCAGGTCCTTAATTGGTCTTGGGTGGAACTTCCACCCCTCTGAGGCAGGAAGTCCCACCTTCAAGAGCTGCCGGCCAATCAGCAGGCTGGCAGCTCTCAGTCCTAGCAGCACCACCACGAGCCTTGGCCACTGCTGGGACAGCACCCAGCCAGAGCAGCAAGCGGGACGCCAGCTTCGGAATGAGGGTAAGTTTGTGGGGCCTCGCTGGGGACAGTTGGCCAGGCCCTGGTGAGGCAAGGGGGGCTCAGTTGCGGGGGGAAGTGTGCATTTCGGGTGGTTGGGCCGTAGGGCGGGGCGGGGGGGGGGGGGGGCGGCCTCTATGGGGCATAGGGTGCCTAATCAGGAGGGTCCAACCCCAGCCCGCAAGGAGGCAGCCAAGTTTTACTTGGCGGCCTCCTGGGGGACCTCAACTGGCCTCCGGCCGTTGGCTGCTGGTAAAATGCAGTTAATTGGCCGCTTAATGGCTTTGATTGTCCTGGGGTGGGCGGGCTGTTTCTGGCCGCCACCCCTCGTAAATTTGAAGTGTGGGCGGGAAGGCTTTGGGAACAGCACCCCGCCACCACCCACTCAATTTTACGACCGTCACCCCCTACAACCACCGCCAACAGCCTGATCCTGTGGGGAGGGGGTGGGGTGTAAAATTCCAGCTGTGAACTCTATTTCTCTCTCCACAGATGACCGGCTGAGTATCTCCAGCATTTTCTGTTTTTATTTCAGAGTCCTAACATTTACAGTATTTTGCTTTTGTACTCGTGTTTAATTCCCATTCCACAGAAGCATGGCAAGCCAATTTGCAGCATAGTTTATAATGGCAATTTAACACCAAGCATGGAGAAAAATGTATTTTATTACTCTATAATTTGCAGACTGAAATTCATCCAGTGCAGCCGTGAAGAGCAAAGTGTTTTTTTTACAATTGGTACCAGACAGCTCTATTTTCTTGCTGTTTTATTATTGTGCAAAAATGGGATTTGAAATACCTTTCTGTATTAAACCTACACAACACTGCATTGCCTGGATAGTCTGTTACCCTGGCAATATTAAACTGATGGCTTTTATTTTTGATTAGTATAGTTTCTCTCGCACTATCTTGTGTAATTTGATGGTTCCTTCATGTCAACAGGGAGAAAGGTTTGAAGGGATGACCAGCACTTGGAATCACACAGCTCTGAACCAAATATTGTAATATCAGAATTTGGGCCTTTCTGTAGTTTCTTATTCTTGTTTCTTATAAAATATAAAAAGCTTTTTTTCCAATGATAAAATCTGAACCAGTGAAATTTTTAGAGCTTCCTCTCACTTTCCCTTGTATTGCTGGCCCTAAATGGAAAGTTTTGATCTGGCTTTGATGTGGGACAGCCAATTTGTACACAGCAAGGTTCCACAAACAGCAATGAAAGATATGATCTATTTTTGGTGGTGTTCTTTGAGGGATAAATATTAGTCAGGGCATTGAGGTGGGGAGGGGTGTTGCGGTGCATCGGTGGTGTCGTTGCCAGCGGGGGGCGACCATTGCCGCCGGACATCTCCATGGGCCATGGAGTGCCGTCAAGGAGGGCTTCCCCCCAGGAACCTGGGGCATCGAGGAGAACTTCCTCTGCTCTTCTTCAAAATGTGACCGAAGGGGCTGAATTTTCCCGGCTCACTGGAGACAGGCTGGGAGGTGGGATGACTGGCAATATGATGGGGGAGGGCATCAGGAGGTCGAGCCAGATGACTTCTCACTGACATGGTAAATTGCCAGCGGTGGGAACCTTGGTGGCGGGGCCACCGGTTGGGCTTAAGTGGTCAATTAAAGGCCACTTCCCACCCCTGCGGGCATTTTGCCTGCATCAGGAGCACCTGCTGCTGTATGGGGACCTGACGGCCTCCCAGCAGGTTCCTGGGGGGGATGCCCTCCTTGATGGACACTCCATAGCCCCTGGAGTGGTGCGCCAGCAATGGCCGCCCCCACAGCTACGACGACGTCGGTGCACCACAACACCCCTCCCCACCCTGATCATCGGGGCCTGCCTGCCTGGCCCCATCCTCCCTCAACCAAACCTACCTCTCTTTGAGGGCACCCGGCCATTGAGGCTCCTTTCCCTGGTCATGCAGTCTCAGCTCTCGCCGCCACAGGCAGTGCCGCTGTTGAGGCTGCCGAGCTGCTGGCCCTCTGATTGGGCTGGCAGACTTTGGGGTTTGTCGCTGCCCTCCATTGGATGGCAGCCTCAGCGGCGGTCTCTTAATTGGCCACCACCAGCCATTTGCCACCCAAGGGTCCTGAAGTAGAGTTGGCTCCCGCTTTCAGTTCTGGCAACAGGACTCGACCATCAGCGAGAAAACTCAGCCCGAGATCATTTGAGGGAAGTGGGACATCAGTTTAACATCTCACCCAAAGGAATTCTCACCAACAATGCAGCTCTTTCTAGGCATTACATTGAAGTACCAGCTCAGTCTGAGCTTTGTTGTGTTGGTATGGCTCTGAATCTGAGTTAGTGTCAGTTGGTTCAGACTGATCATAATTTCTGAACTGCATGCTGTTCAATCATTCTGCATAGTTTGCTGGAGCCCGGGGTTGGTGGTCATGCAAATACACCAGCCAATGGCGGGGGTGAATTTTGTCAGTTCTCAGTTTTTCTCCTTCAATAGACTGCCCAGGACTCTGCACCTGAGGGTGATTGATACAGGCCTCCCATGATGCAACCAGCAGTTTCCTGACACTCAGATATGGTCTGATATTGATAAGTGGTCAGTGACTAATAGCTGGTGTCTGAGATTGTCCTGTCCTTTCAACAGTCAGAGCTGTGTGATGCTGAGTAGCTGACATATTTGTGTGTGCGTGTGAGGGTGGGTGGGTGTGAGTGTGGGTCAGTGTGTTAATGTGAGTTTCTGTGAGTGTGTGTGGGTGGGTGTGGGTGGGTGGGTGTGTTAATTTGGGTGTGTATGAGGGTGGAGGTGTGTGAGTGTGTATGGTGTGTCTGTGAGAGGGTGTGAGTGTGTTTGTGGGTGAGGGTATTTGTGTGTGGGTGTAAGTGTGGGTGGATGGATGTGTATGTGTGTAAGTTGGGGAGGAAGGAATGATTGAAGAGGTAAAGTTGGGGACGAAGACAGCGCATTCTATATGCAACAGGAACATAATGTTATCTTGTGTTTCCACAAGAACTGAATAACAAGGAATGAGGGAAATCCAAGATGAAAAAATACATGGAATGAAGAAAATATGCAAACAAATAATGAAAGACCATTAACAATAACAAATAAATAATTATAAAATACCAAAATAAGGAAAGATTATCTGGAAATTATACTATGCAATATTTTAGCTTATTCTTGGCTTCATTTGATTACTAGCTCTCTTCCTTTTGCGTTTAAAGGACATGAGATCAAGCCACTCGGCTGAACGTAAGAAATGCAGACTGACTCTTGAGCACTGAGGGAGTGTTACACTGCTGGTGCTGTCTTTTGGATGAGATGTTAAATGGAGGCCTCACCTCCTGTTCAGGTGGACATAAAAGATACAAACAGACAAAAAAGCATAGACAGAGAAAAATCACCTGGTCCATTGAGTTAGTCTGATTCAGCCGTGTAACTAGGCAACATGGCCCTCAATGTTCCCCACCCACCAGCAGCCACGTAATCTGCTGGAAGAGGCAGAAACACAGATGTAAAAAAGTGCTGAAGCCAATTCAAGGAAAAGAAGAATTCTGGATAATTCCTCCCTGAGCTCTGAAGGCAACTAAAAATGAGGGTCCTTGAGATCACGGTGACTGTGAGTGGTATCATCCAACATTTCACTTAGCGATTGGATTCAGGGTGATCAGCCTTGTCCAGGAACTCATCCAACTCCCTTTTGAACTTCTCAGAGAGGAATAAGGACATTTTTATGCTACCCTGGTCAAACCCTTTTATCCCATAAAACAGTTCCTTTATCTCACCGCTGTGTGCTAATTGGCTGCTGGATTTGCCTACATAGCACCAGAGGGGTCTGGACAGAGTAGACAGAGAGAAACTGTTCCCAGTCATGAAAGGGTCAAGAACGAGAGGGCACAGGTTTAAAGTAGCTGGTAAGAGAAGCGAAAGTGACATGAGGAAAAACTTTTTTACACAGCGAGTGGTTAAGGTCTGGAATGCGCTGCCTGAGAATGTGGTGGAAGCAGGTTCAATTGAAGCATTCAAAAGGGAATTAGACAGTTATATGAAAAGGAAGAATGTGCAGGGTTATGGGAGAAGGCAGGGAATGGAACTGAGGGAATTGCTCTTTCAGAGAGTCAGTGCGGACACGATGGGCCGAATGGCCTCCTTCTGCACTGTAATGATTCTGTGATTCTGAGTGACTGGACTCCGAGGCTGAATTTTCATTCTGGGGTCAGGAACCTGAGGCCTGGAACATTTCCAGGTGCCAACCCTTGTGGCGCTGTTTTCAAATATAAAAGGCCTAATTGGCCTGGGGATGGGTCTGACACCCAATTAGAGGCTCTGGAAGCAGGACTGAGTTTCACAGGGGATTTTAAAAGACAAGCAGCAGCCATGAATGGGCTTGCCGTTACCTGCAGGTATGGAGCAACAGGGAGCTCAGAGAGCCAGCACTGGCATGGGCATGCATCCCCGGGCAACACCACAATTTTCTGATACCTCTCTTGAGGCGTTGACGATGCAGTGGCAGACAGGAGAGATGTCATTTTCCTGGCATCCGGTAACAAAAATCACCCCCCGAGAGATCAAGAGGGCATGGTTGGAGGTGGCCACTGAGGTCAACAGGCGGGGAGTCACCAGAAGGACGTGGGTCCAGTGCAGGAAGAGATTCAATGAGCTGATAAGGTCTGGTAAGGTGAGAGGCCATTGACACCTGGCTGATAGGTCACCAATTTCTGTAAACACCAGCACACATCCAAGCTGACCTCACAGAATGTCCATCCTTCTACTGCACATTGTCAGGTCAAGTGTCCAGTTGCATCAATGTGACGGCAGCCACCCTCACATATCAGGTGCTATTCAGAAGGGAACATCACTGAGGAGTACATCAGCTCACGTATATGTCATGCTGGAAGAAATGAGGGAGGGAAGCCTACTCGGGAATCATTCTCCCCTCATCCTGCAGAGGATGAGCATCCATAATGCTCAGGAAATGGCCAGAATGGGTGGGTGGTGTGGCCCAGCTGCGCACATTGATCCTGAGGAGGAGGCAGTGCTGGAGATCACCAAGGTTCCCACGAGTCAGTTGGTGGGGGATTTTTTTATTAAATTCATTAATGGGATGTGGGCGTCGCTGGCTAGGCCAGTATTTATTGCCCATCCCTAATTACCCTTGAGAAGGTGGTGGTGAGTCGCCTTCTTGAATTGCTGCAGTCCATGTGGAGTAGGTACACCCACAATGCTGTTAGGAAGGGAGTTCCAGGATTTTGACCCAGCAACAGCGAAGGAACGGCAATATAGCTCCAAGTCGAGATGGTATGTGACTTGGAGGGGCATTTGCAGGTGGTGGTGTCCCCATGCATCTGCTGCCCTTGTCCTTCTAGGTAGTAGAGGTCGTGGGTTTGGAAGGTGCTGTTGAAGGAGCCTTGGTGAGTAGCTGCAATGCATTTTGTAGATGGTACACACTGTTGCCACTGTGCGTCGGTGGTGGAGGGAGTGAATGTTTGTAGATGGGGTGCCAATCCAATGGGCTGCTTTGTCCTGGATGGTGTCGAGCTTCTTGAGAGTTGTTGGAGCTGCACTCATCCAGGCAAGTGGAGAGTATTCCATCACACTCCTGACATGTGCCTTGTAGATGTTGGCCTGGCCTTGGGGAGACAGGAGGCGAGTTACTCGCTGCAGAATTCCCAATCTCTGACCTGCTCTTGGAGCCATGGCATTTATATGGCTACTCCAGTTCAGTTTCTGGTCAATGGTAACCCCAGGATGTTGATAGTGGGGGATTCAGTGATCGTAATGCTATTAAATGTCAAGGGGAGATGGTTAGATTTTCTCTTGTTGGAGATGGTCATTGCCTGGCACTTGTGTGTGGCGAATGTTACTTGCCACTTATCAGCCCAAGCCTCGATATTGTCCAGGTCTTGCTGCATTTCCACACGGACTGCTTCAGTATCTGAGGAGTCGCGAATGGTGCTGAACATTGTGCAATCATCAGAGAGCATCCCCACTTCTGACATTATGACTGAAGGAAGGTCATTGATGAAGCAGCTGAAGATGGTTGGGCCTAGGACACTACCCTGAGGAACTCCTGCAGTGACGTCCTGTAGCTCAGATGATTGACCTCCAACAACCACAACCATCTTCCTTTGTGCTAGGCAGGATTCCAACCAACAGAGAGTTTTCCCCCGATTCCCATTGACTCCAGTTTTGCTCGGGCTCCTTGATGCCATACTCGGTCAAATGCTGCTTTAATGTCAAGGGCAGTCACTCTCACCTCACCGACGGCAAGGCAGGAGGCCGTGAGAAACAGGGTCATTGAATAGCTCTTGAGGTGAAAGGCATGCAGGAGACACCTGTCCAATGCATGCTATGGTTCTTCGGTTGCTACCATCTAAGAGGATGGTTGTGCTGGGCAATTACTGAGTAGAACGAGTCCTCATTTTCACTTTCTTGTGTTTCCCACAGATCCAGTTGCAGAGGGGGACCTGAGTGCACAAGCACAATCAGCGTCACTGTCCTGGACGGTGGGTGGGGAAACTCATTGGAACCAGCACCATCACATCATACCTTGGCACCTTCCACCAGTGCAGACAAACACTCACCTTTGTTGGGCCCCAGAGTAGCATAGAACGGGGAGCACTGAGTGAACCTCACATCACACGTGAGCAGGAGGAGGAGGGTGTGGCAGAGTCAGCTGTGGGCAGTCCCCATCGGAGGACGAAGGACAGACACAGCGACGCTCTGCTGGGCGAAGATGCTGGGCCTCGGGTGTCATAAACAAAGAGGATCTTCCTCAAGAACCAGAGGCAGATAAGTTTCCATTTTTAAGAGTTCGCTGAGGTCTTGAGGAGCCATGGGCAGGCAATGGAGGAGTCCTTGCAGCACATGTGCTCTGTCATGACTCAGGGAATTTGATCGCATGAGCTCCATCGGGAACTTCTTGGAAAACCAAATGCAGCACCACACTGAGTGGGTGCAGGAGCAGCGCACTGATATGCACAGAAAGAATCAGACTCTCTGTTGCATAGACAACTGAGTGTCACTGATGGTGCTGAGATGCACGGAGTGGATGCCAGCTATGTCCCAGCCGGTGGCCTCATCCAGCACTCAAAGGCAAGAGGAAAGGGCTGAGACAGTCGAAGCGGCAGATGAAGGGGTTACCCCTCGGGGCACCGGTGTCACCCTTTAGCCTCTCGCCCCCTCCGACTCAGGAATCATCTGTGTGCCAAAGCTCTGTGACAGAGGTTGCCCTGTAATGACGCAGGTGCGGCAGCCTGTAGAGGACTCCCCACGAGCACCTCCAAGACAAGGACGGAACCAATGGGCGTCTCAGCTGGAGGTAGAAACTAGGGAGCAGGCTGCCTCCACCTCATCCTCTTCCACAGAGGGAGCACCATGTGGAGGTGGAAGGGAAAGAAAGGCACCAGGCCACTGATTTCACATAATGGGTCACCTGGGTGCTCTTGTCCACATTTGTCTGCCTTTTTATTATCATCACATTATCACATGTTTATGTTATCAATCTGACTGCTCTCTATGCTGGAAGATGAGTTCTGGGATTATTTGTCATAAGGTTTGGAGGCGATCAGGTGAAACGCTGTTGAATCAGCATGGCCCTCGTGGCCAGCCTGACGTTCAGCCTGAGCTCTGGGACGGCAAAGGTGGGTGGCCTCCAACTCCTGGGTGCCGCCCACCTCTGGAGCAATTCCTCCCTTCTCCTCCTCCCAGTCCTCCTCCAAGCTGGAATGGTATTCCATGTCCTTCTCCTCATTCAGCTCCAGGCCTCTTTGTATTGTCATGTTGTGCAGGGCGCAGACAACCATGATAGGAGACACTTTGGCTGGATCATACTGGATGGCACCAAGGCAATGGAAGTGTATCTTCAAGGTCAGAGGCTAGGAATCCTGAGGCGAGTAACTGACCTCCGGACTCCCCAAAACCTGTCCACCATCTACAAGGCACAAGTCAGGAATGTGATGGAAAACTCTCCACTTGCCTGGATGGGTGCAGCTCCAACAACACTCAAGAAGCTCGACACCATCCAGAGCAAAGCAGCCCGCTTGACTGGCACCCCATCCACAAACATTCACTCCCTCCACCACCGATGCACAGTGGCAGCAGTGTGTACCATCTACAAGATGCACTACAGCAACTCACCAAGGCTCCTTCAACAGCACCTTCCAAACCCACGACCTCTACTACCTAGAAGGACAAGAGCAGCAGATGCATGGGAACACCACCACCTGCAAGTTGCCCTCCAAGTCACACACCATCCTAACTTGGAACTATATTATCGTTCCTTCACTGTCACTGGGTCAAAATCCTGGAACTTCCTTCTGAACAGCACTGTGGGTGTACCTACCCCACATGGACTGCAGCGGTTCAAGAAGGCGGCTCACCACCACCTTCTCAAGGGCAATTAGGAATGGGAGACAAATGCTGGCCTAGCCAGCGACGGCCACATTCCACGAACAAATAAATGCCGATGGTTTTTCCAATTCATGTCCATGTTAGGGGAGACAGTGGAGTAATGATAATGTCACTGGACTAGTAATCCAGAGACCCATGATAATGCCTGTGGACACAACAGCAGCTGGTAGAATTTAAATTCAATTAATTAATAAAAATTGTAACCTAGTATCAATAATGGTGTCATGAAATTATCATCAATTGTCATAAAAACCTATGTCCTTTAAGGAAGGAAATCTGCCACCCTTACCTGGTCTGGCCTACATGTGACTCCAGACCCACAGCAATGTGTTTGACTCTTAACTGCCCTCTGAAATGGTCTAGCAAGCCACAGTTCAAGGGCAATTAGGGATGAGCAACAAATGCTGGCCTTGCCAGTTGCGCCCACATCCCATGAAAGAATAAGAAAAAAGTAGATGGCTCTGGTTGTAGCGCCTGTATCCATCTGTGTCTAGGTCCCAGACGGGTGTCAGGAGCCATCTCTTCAGGGGATAACCCTTATCCCCCAGAGGCCACCCACGGAGTCTGGATATGGGCCTGAAGAGCTGTGGCACTGGGGACTCTCGCAGGATAAAGGAGGCATGATGCTGCCCAGGAAACGAGTGCACACCTGCAAGAGTCACTTCCTGTGGTCACAGACCAGCTGGACATTCAATGAGTGGTAGCCCTTTCTGTTCAGGAATCTGACTGACTGGTCTATCGGTGCCTTGATGGCTATGTAGTGCAATTGATGACCCCCTGAACCTGAGGGAATCCATTGATGGCAGCAAAGCCCAAAGACCTCTGTGCCTGTGCTAGCCCAGCTGTGTCAAAGTGGATGTAGTCCCCACCCTCCGGAATATGCCATCCGTGAATTGCCTGATGGCATGATGAGATGTCCAAGTCTGCAACTGATCCAGGGAATGACCCGGTTGCATAGAAATTCAGAGCAATGGTGACCTTGGCGGTTACAGGTAGGCCTCAGGTCATTGTGGATCAGAGCATAAATATCCACAACCATCTACCTGGATAGGCGCAGCCTTCTATGGCACTGGCATTCTGCCATTTGTAGGTAGCTGATTCGTTGGCGGTACATCTGATGTCTATGGTAATGTCTTTTTCCCTTTGCAGCTCTTTCTCTGCTCCTCTGTCCAGGAGGTTGCATCTGGTGAAGCTCATCCTGACTGCTCTGTCCAATGACACAGTAACCTGTTCCTAGCCAAACTCCCTCAGTTGGGTTTTGTACATTTACCAGGCCTTCCCCTGCCAACCCCAGCTGCCAAAAAGTTGCCAGCAGCCTCACGTCCCTCTCCAGATTCCTACCAATCATCACTGACAAATGCAAAGTCTTTTAGTTCCAGCAATGGCTACACTGTGGTACTTTTAAAGCTCAGCTTTATTTCGGGTTTCTGCATCATGTTAATCAGCCCTTGCAATTGACCTCATGGCTTCCCCCACAATTCACGACTTGTACACCCTGCAGTGTTCCAGACATGGTGTTTTTCCAGTGCCCTTCTATTGAAAATTACAAACTGCTCCTGACAAGCCTTTCAACCAATGAGCTCAACAGCCAATTAATTGGAGACTGTCGCACTTCCTGTTCTCTCCCTCTAAGTGTCCCTCTAAAAATTGCGACACATTCTGGACGCAGAGGGACCCAGTGCTGACCTGCGAGAATTTAATCTTCAAATCAGCCACGCACTGCCTACCAAAATCCAGTCCCAAAAGTCCAAGGGACTTGAAAGATACCCTTTTAATGAAAGTCCTTCTTTCGTTCTTATCATCATGCTTGATGCACTCATGTCAAATTCCTCTCTCTGCTACTTTAACAGGCATCTTATTTAAATAGATCAACAACTCCACTTAAATAGGGGACAGATGAATGTGATACACATGCATCAAATATTCATGTGATAATTTAAGTCGTCATTAAATAGCCATCTGTTGAGATTGATGCCAAAATATTGAGTGTTTGCACCGTAATATCCCACAATGGGGGTAACGTTGACTTTGCGACAGGGTATAGCAGGTGAAATCAATTCAGCCACATTAGACATCCCTCCCGATTTTCACTGAAGTAAGCAGAAATGAAAGTGGAGTCAGATATATAATGGGCAGCTGAATTAATTTTGCCTGTTTGACACTGTCATCCAAATTCAAAATGACCCCCATGTCATTACCAGAACACTGATACCAGTTTCTTGTCCCAATTATCCCTGTCTTCAGCTCTGTTTGGATTCTGAGATCTGGCAGCTCCTTTGCCACCAGCTCACACTGCCACATTCTGTAACTGAACTTCATTAACAGGCTGCTCAGGTCTGGCGTGAGCGACACGCTGTGTTTGCTGCCAAGTTCATAATGGAGTGGTTCCTCTAAAGACTGTACTCTGGAGGGACTTTGACAGTTAAGCCTCCTAATGCAGCTAATGAAAATCCACCTCCTGGCTCGAAGCCTTGATACTGGTATCAGCATGGTGCAAACAGCTGCTCGGAACAATGTCTGGAATCAGCTCTTGTTTAGTTCCTTGTAGCAAAAGCAACAGGGATGCCAGCATGCTGCTGTGCTCTGCCCATTGCAATTGTGTGTAAAAGGTTCAAGACCCTCAGGAACATTGGTCCAAGGAATCCTGGCTGTGAAGTTCTCCAGAATCGCTGTCTCACGTCATTCCATAATCAGCCAGTAGGAGGCAATGACACGGTCAGGACAGGTTGTTCACCAGCCTATTCCTCCCAGTGCATCAATCTGTGTAACAGCTAATGAGTTTCACCCAACTAAGGCCTAGCTGATTGGAGTAATAGCTGACCTACTGACTCAAGCTTCTTATTGGGAATCAGGCCCTTGTGCTCCTGTTGCATGGGCCACCTCTACTCTTTAAAGTATTTGGACCTCTTACTTGACTTTGATGAAAACTAGAGATGTAAATGAAAGGCACTGCAACATGAAACAAGAGCTCAGCGTTTGACAATAAACTAGCTCTGCAGTTAGGTGTAAGAATAATGAATGCTTATAGCCTGAACAACTGATAGCTTTTCTCAAAATTACAGTAAAATCAACCATGAATTTATGGATTAACCATCCACCAAACAGATTTTATTATAGGTACAAGACAAGCCTTAGGAGACTACATCACTTCCTAACACAAAGTTTAAATCTTTATAATGGTCGGGTTTCTTTGCTCAGCTCCAGCTAATGAAGAACAAAATAAACAATAAGATTGCACATTCCTTCAGAACATATTTCCTCCCGTCGTAGCATGTGATTGAATCAGGTTCTTATTTTACCCGATTCTCTCGGCAGTTTTATCTGACAGTACATCTTAATGAGAAATGTTCACTAGATGTAAGCTGGGAAAGAAGGTAATATCCTATAGTATAGTCAGCTCTCACTCTGGTACCATCTAAATGTGCCCACTGTCACTTAAGGGAAACATTAAATTGTTGACAGATGATACTCCTTGATTATAGTGGCCTCACGTTCTGTGGGCCCAGGAGAGAAGGAAACCCTTGTAGCCTGAAACCACTGAGTCACTTCGTTGCTGCAGAAAACAATCTCTCACTGCTGTGAAACTGTTAGGAGAAGTGCTATTTTTTTCTCTCTCTCTCTCCCTTGGGAGGTCAGGCGAAGGAACCACTTGGGAAGGTTATGCAAAAAGAAATGATCGAGTTTGCTGTCTGGCCTTCAGCTTTCCAGCAAAGTCCTAAATGGCCTTATTCTCAACATGACATTTTTAAAGAGTTTGGTGCAGTATGACAGAAATTATAATGGAGCCTGCCACTTTGAAATACTACTTCCATCAATCCCCAGTTTATCAGTGCTGTGTCAGCTGATTGCACTGTGGCCTGAAGGCATGATATTAGCCATATATTTAATGATAGATTCTTGCCTTTCTACTGACAGTGATTAACTCCCTGTAGAAAACTCTCCAAAATTGCTTTCTATTAATTTTATGAATTGAGCTGTTGAAACCATCTTGGCCTGTATTGATGCAGTTGGGCTGTAATTGGGAGACCTGGGTTAGCTTGGAAGTGAAATAATTTAAACAGGAATATGCTCATGTCAGAGGGGTAGCTTAACTAAAGGCTAGCTGAGGTAATCATTTGAAATAAAACAAAGGGTCCAGAATTATGGTCTTGGCACAACCAGGGCAGATGTTGAGTCCAGGAACTGGAAACTGGGATAGGAACCAGACTGTCCCTGGATTCTGCCATGTTAGTCAGTTCCAGGCATTTTCTGGTGTGTTGAGGCCACCTGTGGAACTTCTGCTCACGTATCAAGGGGGCACATCGGAGGATCCTGTGCTACCCAGGCCATTCTATCCTTTGTGCCCTGGATAGGCCTCAGTGGAACTCCAGCCGGCTGAGAGCTGGTGTGAGTCCCAGTGAGGCCCCAGTGCTTGCCCATAGCAGTAATCCTGGATGGGATCAATTGTCATACTGCACCCCTGTAGCCACATCTGTTTTGGATAGTGAGTGGCCTCCGAATGGGTTAGCTATGTGCTTTTCCCTCTTCCTGTTGGCAGGGTGGGGTGGACACCCTTGACTTAACTTATAGACCTGACAGGTCAACCCTAAACATGCAAAGGAACCCATCGCCTGGATGTGGGATGGGGGGGGGGGGGTGGGGGTGGGGGGGGGTTGGGGGTGGGGGTGGGTGGGTGTCAGCAGCCATGGTTACAGGTAACTGAGATTTTCGCAGCAGAGTAGGGACCCTGGAATTTCAGTGCAAATGTATTTCCCCTGTCCTGTAACCACCCCCCCCACCCCCCACCATTCCTAATTTACTCCCCTCTTCTGGAGATGCTGCGTTACTTTGGAATACCATTCCCTGGACACCAGTCCTTTGGAGCTGTCAACACCGGGAAAATCCTAGCTATGGAAAGTTCAGCCCAAGTCAAATGGCTGCGGTATTGCCTCATGTCAGAGGCATAAATGTGGTTAACAGTGTGTCAGCTTGGCTTGATAGGGTAGCTCTCTCACAACTGATTTGAATCCATACAAAGACTTGACCATATAAACTAGGCTGGCTGTGTTTAAGGGAGTGCAGCATTGTCAAAGGTACTAACTTCAATATTAAACAGCAGCCCCATTTGTCTGTTCAGGTGGAAGCTAAAAATCCCACAGCATTATTCCAGGAAAAGCCCAGAGTCCTGGCCAATATCACTGCCATGGTTTGGGATCCTTTGACTAATTTTCCACAGAAAGGATTTGAAAAGAAAATGTATTTAAATGTTGAGTTATAAAGTCTAGTGTATTCCTGCAAAGAAAGTAGGTCGTTAGGATGCCAATCATTGAATTTTACAGCACAGAAGGAGGCCTTTGTGTCTGTGGGCTCTCTGGTAGATCTATCCAATTAGTCCCACTCCTCCGTTCTTTCCCCATAGCCTGCAATTTTTTTTCCTTTTTATGTATATGTTGATAACACACCTTAAAAATATTCTGTTCCTAGTCCTCTTGGACCCTCCTCTCAGTAGAAACAGTTTCTCTCAGTTTACTCCATCAAAACCCTTCATGATTTTGAACACCTCAATTAAATCTTCCCCTTCAGCTTCATTTTTCTAATGTGAACGGCCCCAGCTTCCCTGGTATCTCCACAGAACAGATGTCCCTCAAAACTGGAACCATTTTAGTAAATCTCCTCTGGACTCTCTCCAAGGCCTTGATATTCTGCCTGAGGTGCGGTGCCCAGAATTGGACACCATGGTCAGAATTTTGCACCCTCCCTGGGAGGCAGGGGAGGGGGAGCGTAAAATCAGTTGGGATGGCAGGGGGTGCCATGTCCATTGCCTACTCATCCCCGCAGGTATGTTCCCAGCAACTGGGGAGATGGCAGACAGCCCACCCACTCTTACAGCAATCGAGGCCCTTAAGTAGACAATTAATGGCCACTTAAGACCCTCTTCCCACTGCTGCTGGTATTTTACCAGTGGAATATGGGCACTTCGCCACCTGGGGTGGTCACCCAGCAATAGCTGATGGCCTCCTTGCAGGCTGGGGGCGCCCTCCTGATCCTGTACCCCACGGAGGCCCTGTCCAGTGGTACAGGCCACCCCAGCGTGAGCAACCCCCTGCCCTCTGGATTGATCCCACTGCCCTCACTGGAGCCTGCCAGATTGGCCCTGGTGACGCCAACCCCACGTACCTGCTTCCGAGGCCAGTTTCCATGGTGGCTCTTCTCGCTGGTGCAGTCTCAGCAGTGGCCAATGCTCCCAGTGCCACCATCTGATTGGCTAGCAGCTCTTGAAGGCAGGACATCCTGCCACATGGAAGTGGAAGCCATGACTGTAGGCAATTAATTGCCTAAGCCATACAAAATGCGGTAGTGGCTTCCAGGGCCTGTGGAGGCGGAGCCACCAATTCCTCATGAACTTCCAGCCCATGGGGGCGGTACGTTTAACATGGAGGTGCATTTAGGTGTGGGTTGTCGGGGTGTGGTGGTAAAATGGTAAAAGTCCAACACACTAAAACTTGAAGGTTTAACATGCCTAACCCTCTCCAGCGAGACGGGTTAGTGATTTGAATATGTTAGTCACTGAAATGCAGCGATTTTCACCCTGCATTTAAATTGAACAGCATATACCCCAGTTTGCCAGGCTTTCTGAAACCCGCCAGTGAAACCAAGGTGAAAAGAGAAGGGTAATTCATGGGGCTCATTAGAAGTCAGGCACACAGCACCTATAAATATTCAAAACTTCCAGTTACTTTCTTGCTGAGCACTGGGGAAAGGGTCATTCTGAGTACCGGTGGTGAGAGGCGAATTCCTGCATTTTTAAGGTGTTGAAACTCAAGATCAGGGTGGGTGGTGCCATGGCTGCCTTAGATTGAACATCGGAGGAGAGACATAAAGACCATCATCAGCAGCACAGGCTGGCTATGGAGAGGCATGCAGTAGGCCAGCACAGAGGGGAGTAGCAGAGAGGGGAGCAGCAAAGAGAGGGGTCCAGCAGAGATGGGGGAAGCAGAGACAGGGGCACAGCAGAGACAGGGGCGCAGCAGAGACAGGGGCGCAGCAGAGACAGGGGGAAGCAGAGACAGGGGCACAGCAGAAATGGGGCACAGCAGAGATGGGGGGAAGCAGAGATAGGGGGAAGCAGAGACAGGGGCACAGCAGAGACAGGGGCACAGCAGAGATAGGGGGAAGCAGAGACAGGGGCACAGCAGAGATCGGGGGAAGCAGAGACAGAGGCGCAGCAGAGACAGGGGCACAGCAGAGATAGGGGAAGCAGAGACAGAGGCGCAGCAGAGACAGGGGCACAGCAGAGATAGGGGGAAGCAGAGACAGGGGCACAGCAGAGATAGGGGGAAGCAGAGATAGGGGGAAGCAGAGACAGGGGCGCAGCAGAGACAGGGGCACAGCAGAGATAGGTGGAAGCAGAGACAGGGGCGCAGCAGAGATAGGGGCACAGCAGAGATAGGGGGAAGCAGAGACAGGGGCACAGCAGAGACAGGGGCACAGCAGAGATAGGGGGAAGCAGAGACAGGGGCACAGCAGAGATAGGGGGAAGCAGAGACAGGGGCACAGCAGAGATGGGGCACAGCAGAGACAGGGGTGCAGAAGAGACAGGGTGAAGCAGAGACAGGGGCACAGCAGAGATAGGGGGAAGCAGAGACAGGGGCGCAGCAGAGACAGGGGCGCAGCAGAGATAGGGGGAAGCAGAGACAGGGGCGCAGCAGAGACAGGAACGCAGCAGAGACAGGGGCGCAGCATAGATAGGGGGAAGCAGAGACAGGGGCGCAGCAGAGACAGGGGTGCAGCAGAGATGGGGCAGCAGAGGGGCCAATTTGCAGGAGGCACTACCTGCAACACCAGGTATACAGACAGAGGCTCAGCTTCCGCAACTTCTCAGAAGAGTAGCGCTTCCGAAAGCTGAGGTTGTTGCATCAGGTGGTAGCAGACATTCAGTCTCCTAGATGAAGAGCTGCTCCCTGCTGGACCTGGTGGCCACACACTACCAGTGCCTCAATGTCTTTTGCCTCTAGAGCCTTACAATGCTCTACCGGAGACATATCCATTCGACAGCCCACAAATACATAACGTAGGTCACTGATGGGCCAGCAATTATATTAACTTCACCTGTGATGATGCTGGTCGGAAGGAGCAGGCACTCACATTTGCATCATTAGCTGACTTCCCTAAGGCAGACCTCGCACCTCCAGATCAACCAGGAGTGTTTGTAAACCTCAAGGGGTTCTATTCCATCAATGTGCAGCTGGTGTGAAACCACAAGAAAAGTTTTCTGCATTAGCCCATCAGTGCTCTCATTAGATTCACTGTGAGCTGCTATGATGCCTTCATCCGACAGCAATCCAAACTCCCAAATCTCTTTGGATTTGCCAGCAGACTTAAGAGGTGACTGCTAACAGACCAAGGGTAACTCCTTCAAACTTGGCTAATGACGCCTGTGAGAAACCCGACCAACGACCCTTGTAACAGGCCTTCTCTTCTTAACAGCAAGTTTAAAACCAATGTTCATATGACAAAATTAATATACTTCATTCTTGGCAGGTGGGGGCATGCATGACACTAAGCAACCACCAATTGGACAGATCACATTGATCCCCATTAATTCATGCCTTCTCATTCAGGAAAACAGAGTTGCCACGCAGGAAATTAGAATGGGCAACAGAGGAAAGTGGTGCAGATTAATACATTTTATGTGATTTGACTAGATAATGGAAATTTAACAACAGACATTGTCTCTTACACACATGTGCATCCCCCTGTACCACAACAACA
The DNA here is from genome assembly GCF_036365525.1 of Heterodontus francisci. Taxonomy (NCBI): domain Eukaryota; kingdom Metazoa; phylum Chordata; class Chondrichthyes; order Heterodontiformes; family Heterodontidae; genus Heterodontus; species Heterodontus francisci. Next base: position 168,556,420 of record NC_090373.1, on the reverse strand, counting down.
CTCCACACTTCCTTTCCCTACCATTCCTATGTGCAGCAAATCCTGTAGCTCAGGCAGAGGAAAAGGCAGACAGCTCTCTACGGTCAGTGCATTATACAGTTAGGTGCTCTTCAAGATCATTGGTCAGTGCGCACTGTGGGTCAGTGCTCTCCATTGGTCAGGGCGCTCCCTGGGTCAGTGCTCTCTGTGGGTCAGTGCTCTCCGTGGGTCAGTGCTCTCTGTGGGTCAGTGCTATCAGTTGGTCAGTGCTCTCCGTGGGTCAGAGCTCTCGGTTGGTCAGTGCTCTCTGTGTGTCAGTGCTCTCTGTGGGTCAGTGCTCTCAGTGGGTCAGTGCTCTCCATGGGTCAGAGCTCTCGGTTGGTCAGTGCTCTCAGTTGGTCAGTGCTCTCTGTGGGTCAGTGCTCTCTGTTGGTCAGTGCTCTTTGTGTGACAGTGCTCTCTTTGTGTCAGTGCTCTCTGTGGGTCAGTGCTCTCTGCATGTCAGTGCTCTCTTTGTGTCAGTGCTCTCAGTTGGTCAGTGCTCTCTGTATGTCAGTGCTCTCTTTGTGTCAGTGCTCTCAGTTGGTCGGTGCTCTTTGTGTGTCAGTGCTCTCTTTGTGTCAGTGCTCTCTGTGGGTCAGTGCTCTCAGTTGGTCAGTGCTCTCTGTATGTCAGTGCTCTCTTTGTGTCAGTGCTCTCAGTTGGTCGGTGCTCTTTGTGTGTCAGTGCTCTCTTTGTGTCAGTGCTCTCTGTGGGTCAGTGCTCTCTGTATGTCAGTGCTCTCTTTGTGTCAGTGCTCTCAGTGGGTCAGAGCTCTCCGTGGGTCAGTGCTCTCTGTGTGTCAGTGCTCTCTGTGGGTCAGTGCTCTCTGTGTGTCAGTGCTCTCTGTTGGTCAGTGCTCTCTGTGTGTCAGTGCTCTCTGTGGGTCAGTGCTCTCTTTGTGTCGGTGCTCTCTGTGGGTCAGTGCTCTCAGTTGGTCGGTGTTCTTTGTGTGTCAGTGCTCTCTTTGTGTCAGTGCTCTCTGTGGGTCAGTGCTCTCTGTATGTCAGTGCTCTCTTTGTGTCAGTGCTCTCAGTGGGTCAGAGCTCTCTGTATGTCAGTGCTCTCTTTGTGTCAGTGCTCTCAGTTGGTCGGTGCTCTTTGTGTGTCAGTGCTGTCTTTGTGTCAGTGCTCTCTGTGGGTCAGTGCTCTCTGTATGTCAGTGCTCTCTTAGTGTCAGTGCTCTCAGTGGGTCAGAGCTCTCTGTGGGTCAGTGCTCTCTGTGTGTCAGTGCTCTCTGTGGGTCAGTGCTCTCTGTTGGTCAGTGCTCTCTGTGTGTCAGTGCTCTCTGTGGGTCAGTGCTCTCAGTGGGTCAGTGCTCTCTGTTGGTCAGTGCTCTGGGTGCCAGTGCTCTCTGTGGGTCAGTGCTCTCAGTTGGTCAGTGCTCTCTGCATGTCAGTGCTCTCTGTAGGTCAGTGCTCTCTGTGTGTCAGTGCTCTCTGTGGGTCAGTGCTCTCTGTGTGTCAGTTTCTTCTGTGGGTCAGTGCTCTCAGTGGGTCAGTGCTCTCAGTTGGTCACTGCTCTCTGTGGGTCAGTGCTCTCTGTGGGTCAGTGCTCTCTGAGGGTCAGTGCTCTCAGTTGGTCAGTGCTCTCAGTGGGTCAGTGCTCTCAGTTGGTCACTGCTCTCTGTGGGTCAGTGCTCTCTGTGTGTCAGTGCTCTCCGTGGGTCAGAGCTCTCAGTGGGTCAGTGCTCTCTGTGGGTCAGTGCTCTCAGTTGGTCACTGCTCTCTGTGTGTCAGTGCTCTCTGTGGGTCAGTGCTCTCAGTGGGTCAGTGCTCTCTGTGGGTCAGTGCTCTCAGTTGGTCACTGCTCTCTGTGTGTCAGTGCTCTCAGTTGGTCAGTGCTCTCTGTGGGACGGTGCTCTCTGTATGTCAGTGCTCTCTGTGGGTCAGTTTCTTCTGTGTGTCAGTTTCTTCTGTGTGTCAGTGCTCTCTGTGTGTCAGTGCTCTCTGTGGGTCAGTGCTCTCTGTGTGTCAGTACTCTCTGTGGGTCAGTGCTCTCAGTTGGTCAGTGCTCTCTGTATGTCAGTGCTCTCTGTGTGTCAGTTTCTTCTGTGTGTCAGTGCTCTCTGTGTGTCAGTGCTCTCTGTGGGTCAGTGCTCTCTGTATGTCAGTGCTCTCTTTGTGTCAGTGCTCTCTGTGGGTCAGTGCTCTCAGTTGGTCGGTGCTCTTTGTGTGTCAGTGCTCTCTTTGTGTCAGTGCTCTCTGTATGTCAGTGCTCTCTTTGTGTCAGTGCTCTCTGTGGGTCAGTGCTCTCAGTTGGTCGGTGCTCTCTGTGTGTCAGTGCTCTCTGTTGGTCAGTGCTCTCTGTGTGTCAGTGCTCTCTGTGGGTCAGTGCTCTCTTTGTGTCGGTGCTCTCTGTGGGTCAGTGCTCTCAGTTGGTCGGTGTTCTTTGTGTGTCAGTGCTCTCTTTGTGTCAGTGCTCTCTGTGGGTCAGTGCTCTCTGTATGTCAGTGCTCTCTTTGTGTCAGTGCTCTCAGTGGGTCAGAGCTCTCTGTATGTCAGTGCTCTCTTTGTGTCAGTGCTCTCAGTTGGTCGGTGCTCTTTGTGTGTCAGTGCTCTCTTTGTGTCAGTGCTCTCTGTGGGTCAGTGCTCTCTGTATGTCAGTGCTCTCTTAGTGTCAGTGCTCTCAGTGGGTCAGAGCTCTCTGTGGGTCAGTGCTCTCTGTGTGTCAGTGCTCTCTGTGGGTCAGTGCTCTCTGTTGGTCAGTGCTCTCTGTGTGTCAGTGCTCTCTGTGGGTCAGTGCTCTCAGTGGGTCAGTGCTCTCTGTTGGTCAGTGCTCTCTGGGTGCCAGTGCTCTCTGTGGGTCAGTGCTCTCAGTTGGTCAGTGCTCTCTGCATGTCAGTGCTCTCTGTAGGTCAGTGCTCTCTGTGTGTCAGTGCTCTCTGTGGGTCAGTGCTCTCTGTGGGTCAGTGCTCTCAGTTGGTCACTGCTCTCTGTGGGTCAGTGCTCTCTGTGGGTCAGTGCTCTCAGTTGGTCAGTGCTCTCAGTGGGTCAGTGCTCTCAGTTGGTCACTGCTCTCTGTGGGTCAGTGCTCTCTGTGTGTCAGTGCTCTCCGTGGGTCAGAGCTCTCAGTGGGTCAGTGCTCTCTGTGGGTCAGTGCTCTCAGTTGGTCACTGCTCTCTGTGTGTCAGTGCTCTCTGTGGGTCAGTGCTCTCAGTGGGTCAGTGCTCTCTGTGGGTCAGTGCTCTCAGTTGGTCACTGCTCTCTGTGTGTCAGTGCTCTCAGTTGGTCAGTGCTCTCTGTGGGTCGGTGCTCTCTGTATGTCAGTGCTCTCTGTGGGTCAGTTTCTTCTGTGTGTCAGTTTCTTCTGTGTGTCAGTGCTCTCTGTGTGTCAGTGCTCTCTGTGGGTCAGTGCTCTCTGTGTGTCAGTACTCTCTGTGGGTCAGTGCTCTCTGTGGGTCAGTGCTCTCTGTATGTCAGTGCTCTCTTTGTGTCAGTGCTCTCTGTGGGTCAGTGCTCTCAGTTGGTCGGTGCTCTTTGTGTGTCAGTGCTCTCTTTGTGTCAGTGCTCTCTGTGGGTCAGTGCTCTCTGTATGTCAGTGCTCTCTTTGTGTCAGTGCTCTCTGTGGGTCAGTGCTCTCAGTTGGTCAGTGCTCTCTGGATGTCAGTGCTCTCTTTGTGTCAGTGCTCTCAGTTGGTCGGTGCTCTTTGTGTGTCAGTGCTCTCTTTGTGTCAGTGCTCTCTGTGGGTCAGTGCTCTCTGTATGTCAGTGCTCTCTTTGTGTCAGTGCTCTCAGTGGGTCAGAGCTCTCTGTGGGTCAGTGCTCTCTGTGTGTCAGTGCTCTTTGTGTGTCAGTGCTCTCTTTGTGTCAGTGCTCTCTGTGGGTCAGTGCTCTCTGTATGTCAGTGCTCTCTTAGTGTCAGTGCTCTCAGTGGGTCAGAGCTCTCTGTGGGTCAGTGCTCTCTGTGTGTCAGTGCTCTCTGTGGGTCAGTGCTCTCTGTTGGTCAGTGCTCTCTGTGTGTCAGTGCTCTCTGTGGGTCAGTACTCTCAGTGGGTCAGTGCTCTCTGTTGGTCAGTGCTCTCTGGGTGCCAGTGCTCTCTGTGGGTCAGTGCTCTCAGTTGGTCAGTGCTCTCTGCATGTCAGTGCTCTCTGTAGGTCAGTGCTCTCTGTGTGTCAGTGCTCTCTGTGGGTCAGTGCTCTCTGTGTGTCAGTTTCTTCTGTGGGTCAGTGCTCTCAGTGGGTCAGTGCTCTCAGTTGGTCACTGCTCTCTGTGGGTCAGTGCTCTCTGTGGGTCAGTGCTCTCTGAGGGTCAGTGCTCTCAGTTGGTCAGTGCTCTCAGTGGGTCAGTGCTCTCAGTTGGTCACTGCTCTCTGTGGGTCAGTGCTCTCTGTGTGTCAGTGCTCTCCGTGGGTCAGAGCTCTCAGAGGGTCAGTGCTCTCTGTGGGTCAGTGCTCTCAGTTGGTCACTGCTCTCTGTGTGTCAGTGCTCTCTGTGGGTCAGTGCTCTCAGTGGGTCAGTGCTCTCTGTGGGTCAGTGCTCTCAGTTGGTCACTGCTCTCTGTGTGTCAGTGCTCTCAGTTGGTCAGTGCTCTCTGTGGGTCGGTGCTCTCTGTATGTCAGTGCTCTCTGTGGGTCAGTTTCTTCTGTGTGTCAGTTTCTTCTGTGTGTCAGTGCTCTCAGTGTGTCAGTGCTCTCTGTGGGTCAGTGATCTCTGTGTGTCAGTGCTCTCTGTGTGTCAGTTTCTTCTGTGTGTCAGTGCTCTCTGTGTGTCAGTGCTCTCTGTGGGTCAGTGCTCTCTGTATGTCAGTGCTCTCTTTGTGTCAGTGCTCTCTGTGGGTCAGTGCTCTCAGTTGGTCGGTGCTCTTTGTGTGTCAGTGCTCTCTTTGTGTCAGTGCTCTCTGTATGTCAGTGCTCTCTTTGTGTCAGTGCTCTCTGTGGGTCAGTGCTCTCAGTTGGTCGGTGCTCTCTGTGTGTCAGTGCTCTCTGTTGGTCAGTGCTCTCTGTGTGTCAGTGCTCTCTGTGGGTCAGTGCTCTCTTTGTGTCGGTGCTCTCTGTGGGTCAGTGCTCTCAGTTGGTCTGTGTTCTTTGTGTGTCAGTGCTCTCTTTGTGTCAGTGCTCTCTGTGGGTCAGTGCTCTCTGTATGTCAGTGCTCTCTTTGTGTCAGTGCTCTCAGTGGGTCAGAGCTCTCTGTGGGTCAGTGCTCTCTGTGTGTCAGTGCTCTCTGTGGGTCAGTGCTCTCTGTTGGTCAGTGCTCTCTGTGTGTCAGTGCTCTCTGTGGGTCAGTGCTCTCAGTGGGACAGTGCTCTCTGTGGGTCAGTGCTCTCTGGGTGCCAGTGCTCTCTGTGGGTCAGTGCTCTCAGTTGTTCAGTGCTCTCTGCATGTCAGTGCTCTCTGTAGGTCAGTGCTCTCTGTGTGTCAGTGCTCTCTGTGGGTCAGTGCTCTCTGTGTGTCAGTTTCTTCTGTGGGTCAGTGCTCTCAGTGGGTCAGTGCTCTCAGTTGGTCACTGCTCTCTGTGGGTCAGTGCTCTCTGTGGGTCAGTGCTCTCTGAGGGTCAGTGCTCTCAGTTGGTCAGTGCTCTCAGTGGGTCAGTGCTCTCAGTTGGTCACTGCTCTCTGTGGGTCAGTGCTCTCTGTGTGTCAGTGCTCTCCGTGGGTCAGAGCTCTCAGTGGGTCAGTGCTCTCTGTGGGTCAGTGCTCTCAGTTGGTCACTGCTCTCTGTGTGTCAGTGCTCTCTGTGGGTCAGTGCTCTCAGTGGGTCAGTGCTCTCTGTGGGTCAGTGCTCTCAGTTGGTCACTGCTCTCTGTGTGTCAGTGCTCTCAGTTGGTCAGTGCTCTCTGTGGGTCGGTGCTCTCTGTATGTCAGTGCTCTCTGTGGGTCAGTTTCTTCTGTGTGTCAGTTTCTTCTGTGTGTCAGTGCTCTCTGTGTGTCAGTGCTCTCTGTGGGTCAGTGCTCTCTGTGTGTCAGTACTCTCTGTGGGTCAGTGCTCTCTGTGGGTCAGTGCTCTCTGTATGTCAGTGCTCTCTTTGTGTCAGTGCTCTCTGTGGGTCAGTGCTCTCAGTTGGTCGGTGCTCTTTGTGTGTCAGTGCTCTCTTTGTGTCAGTGCTCTCTGTGGGTCAGTGCTCTCTGTATGTCAGTGCTCTCTTTGTGTCAGTGCTCTCTGTGGGTCAGTGCTCTCAGTTGGTCAGTGCTCTCTGGATGTCAGTGCTCTCTTTGTGTCAGTGCTCTCAGTTGGTCGGTGCTCTTTGTGTGTCAGTGCTCTCTTTGTGTCAGTGCTCTCTGTGGGTCAGTGCTCTCTGTATGTCAGTGCTCTCTTTGTGTCAGTGCTCTCAGTGGGTCAGAGCTCTCTGTGGGTCAGTGCTCTCTGTGTGTCAGTGCTCTCTGTGGGTCAGTGCTCTCTGTTGGTCAGTGCTCTCTGTGTGTCAGTGCTCTCTGTGGGTCAGCGCTCTCAGTGGGTCAGTGCTCTCTGTTGGTCAGTGCTCTCTGTGTGTCAGTGCTCTCTGTGGGTCGGTGCTCTCAGTTGGTCAGTGCTCTCTGCATGTCAGTGCTCTCTGTAGGTCAGTGCTCTCTGTGTGTCAGTGCTCTCTGTGGGTCAGTGCTCTCTGTTGGTCAGTGCTCTCTGTGTGTCAGTGCTCTCTGTGGGTCGGTGCTCTCAGTTGGTCAGTGCTCTCTGCATGTCAGTGCTCTCTGTAGGTCAGTGCTCTCTGTGGGTCGGTGCTCTCTGTGTGTCAGTTTCTTCTGTGGGTCAGTGCTCTCAGTGGGTCAGTGCTCTCAGTTGGTCACTGCTCTCTGTGGGTCAGTGCTCTCTGTGTGTCAGTGCTCTCTGTGGGTCAGTGCTCTCTGAGGGTCAGTGCTCTCAGTTGGTCAGTGCTCTCTGTGGGTCAGTGCTCTCAGTGGGTCAGTGCTCTCAGTTGGTCACTGCTCTCTGTGGGTCAGTGCTCTCAGTGGGTCAGTGCTCTCTGTGGGTCAGTGCTCTCAGTTGGTCACTGCTCTCTGTGTGTCAGTGCTGTCTGTGTGTCAGCGCTCTCTGTGGGTCAGTGCTCTCTGTGTGTCAGTTTCTTCTGTGTGTCAGTGCTCTCTGTGGGTCAGTGCTCTCAGTTGGTCACTGCTCTCTGTGTGTCAGTGCTCTCTTTGTGTCAGTGCTCTCTGTGGGTCAGTGCTCTCTGTATGTCAGTGCTCTCCTTGTGTCAGTGCTCTCAGTGGGTCAGAGCTCACTGTGGGTCAGTGCTCTCTGTGTGTCAGTGCTCTCTGTGGGTCAGTGCTCTCAGTGGGTCAGTGCTCTCTGTGGGTCAGTGCTCTCAGTTGGTCACTGCTCTCTGTGTGTCAGTTTCTTCTGTGTGTCAGTGCTCTCTGTGTGTCAGGTTCTTCTGTGTGTCAGTTTCTTCTGTGTGTCAGTGCTCTCTGTGTGTCAGTGCTCTCTGTGGGTCAGTGCTCTCTGTGTGTCAGTAGTCTCTGTGGGTCAGTGCTCTCAGTTGGTCAGTGCTCTCTGTGGGTCATTGCTCTCTGTGGGTCAGTGCTCTCTGTATGTCAGTGCTTTCTTTGTGTCAGTGCTCTCTGTGGGTCAGTGCTCTCTTTGTGTCAGTGCTCTCAGTTGGTCGGTGCTCTTTGTGTGTCAGTGCTCTCTTTGTGTCAGTGCTCTCTGTGGGTCAGTGCTCTCTGTATGTCAGTGCTCTCTGTGGGTCAGTGCTCTCAGTTGGTCAGTGCTCTCTGTATGTCAGTGCTCTCTTTGTGTCAGTGCTCTCAGTTGGTCGGTGCTCTTTGTGTGTCAGTGCTCTCTTTGTGTCAGTGCTCTCAGTGGGTCAGAGCTCTCTGTGTGTCAGTGCTCTCTGTGGGTCAGTGCTCTCTGTGGGTCAGTGCTCTCTGTTGGTCAGTGCTCTCTTTGTGTCAGTGCTCTCTGTGGGTCAGTGCTCTCAGTTGGTCAGTGCTCTCTGTATGTCAGTGCTCTCTTTGTGTCAGTGCTCTCAGTTGGTCGGTGCTCTTTGTGTGTCAGTGCTCTCTTTGTGTCAGTGCTCTCAGTGGGTCAGAGCTCTCTGTGTGTCAGTGCTCTCTGTGGGTCAGTGCTCTCTGTGGGTCAGTGCTCTCTGTTGGTCAGTGCTCTCTGTGTGTCAGTGCTCTCTGTGGGTCAGTGCTTTCAGTGGGTCAGTGCTCTCTGTGGGTCAGTGCTCTCTGTTGGTCAGTGCTCTCTGTGTGTCAGTGCTCTCTGTGGGTCAGTGCTCTCTGTATGTCTGTGCTCTCTTTGTGTCAGTGCTCTCAGTGGGTCAGAGCTCTCTGTGGGTCAGTGCTCTCTGTGTGTCAGTGCTCTCTGTGGGTCAGTGCTCTCTGTTGGTCAGTGCTCTCTGTGTGTCAGTGCTCTCTGTGGGTCAGTGCTCTCAGTGGGTCAGTGCTCTCTGTTGGTCAGTGCTCTCTGTGGGTCAGTGCTCTCAGTTGGTCAGTGCTCTCTGCATGTCAGTGCTCTCTGTAGGTCAGTGCTCTCTGTGTGTCAGTGCTCTCTTTGTGTCAGTGCTCTCAGTGGGTCAGAGCTCTCTGTGGGTCAGTGCTCTCTGTGTGTCAGTGCTCTCTGTGGGTCAGTGCTCTCTGTTGGTCAGTGCTCTCTGTGTGTCAGTGCTCTCTGTGGGTCAGTGCTCTCAGTGGGTCAGTGCTCTCTGTTGGTCAGTGCTCTCTGTGTGTCAGTGCTCTCTGTGGGTCAGTGCTCTCAGTTGGTCAGTGCTCTCTGCATGTCAGTGCTCTCTGTAGGTCAGTGCTCTCTGTGTCTCAGTGCTCTCTGTGGGTTGGTGCTCTCTGTGTGTCAGTTTCTTCTGTGGGTCAGTGCACTCAGTGGGTCAATGCTCTCAGTGGGTCAGTGCTCTCAGTTGGTCACTGCTCTCTGTGGGTCAGTGCTCTGTGTGTGTCAGTGCTCTCTGTGGGTCAGTGCTATATGAGGGTCAGTGCTCTCAGTTGGTCAGTGCTCTCTGTGGGTCAGTGCTCTCAGTGGGTCAGTGCTCTCAGTTGGTCACTGCTCTCTGTGGGTCAGTGCTCTCTGTGTGACAGTGCTCTCTGTGGGTCAGTGCTCTCAGTGGGTCAGTGCTCTCTGTGGGTCAGTGCTCTCAGTTGGTCACTGCTCTCTGTGTGTCAGTGCTCTCTGTGTGTCAGTGCTCTCTGTGGGTCAGTGCTCTCAGTGGGTCAGTGCTCTCTGTGGGTCAGTGCTCTCAGTTGGTCACTGCTCTCTGTGTGTCAGTGCTCTCAGTTGGTCAGTGCTCTCTGTGGGTCGGTGCTCTCTGTATGTCAGTGCTCTCTGAGTGTCAGTTTCTTCTGTGTGTCAGTGCTCTCTGTGTGTCAGGTTCTTCTGTGTGTCAGTTTCTTCTGTGTGTCAGTGCTCTCTGTGTGTCAGTGCTCTCTGTGGGTCAGTGCTCTCTGTGTGTCAGTACTCTCTGTGGGTCAGTGCTCTCAGTTGGTCAGTGCTCTCTGTGGGTCAGTGCTCTCTGTATGTCAGTGCTCTCTGTGTGTCAGTGCTCTCTGTGTGTCAGTGCTCTCTGTGGGTCAGTGCTCTCTGTATGTCAGTGCTCTCTGTGTGTCAGTGCTCTCTGTGGGTCAGTGCTCTCAGTTGGTCAGTGCTCTCTGTGGGTCAGTGCTCTCAGTTGGTCAGTGCTCTCTGTATGTCAGTGCTCTCTTTGTGTCAGTGCTCTCAGTTGGTCGGTGCTCTTTGTGTGTCAGTGCTCTCTTTGTGTCAGTGCTCTCTGTGGGTCAGTGCTCTCTGTATGTCAGTGCTCTCTTTGTGTCAGTGCTCTCAGTGGGTCAGAGCTCTCTGTGGGTCAGTGCTCTCTGTGTGTCAGTGCTCTCTGTGGGTCAGTGCTCTCTGTGGGTCAGTGCTCTCAGTGGGTCAGTGCTCTCTGTTGGTCAGTGCTCTCTGTGTGTCAGTGCTCTCTGTGGGTCAGTGCTCTCAGTTGGTCAGTGCTCTCTGCATGTCAGTGCTCTCTGTAGGTCAGTGCTCTCTGTGTGTCAGTGCTCTCTGTGGGTCGGTGCTCTCTGTGTGTCAGTTTCTTCTGTGGGTCAGTGCTCTCAGTGGGTCAGTGCTCTCAGTGGGTCAGTGCTCTCAGTTGGTCACTGCTCTCTGTGGGTCAGTGCTCTCTGTGTGTCAGTGCTCTCTGTGGGTCAGTGCTCTCTGAGGGTCAGTGCTCTCAGTTGGTCAGTGCTCTCTGTGGGTCAGTGCTCTCAGTGGGTCAGTGCTCTCAGTTGGTCACTGCTCTCTGTGGGTCAGTGCTCTCTGTGTGTCAGTGCTCTCTGTGGGTCAGTGCTCTCAGTGGGTCAGTGCTCTCTGTGGGTCAGTGCTCTCAGTTGGTCACTGCTCTCTGTGTGTCATTGCTCTCTGTGTGTCAGTGCTCTCTGTGGGTCAGTGCTCTCTGTGGGTCAGTGTCTCTGTGTGTCAGTGCTCTCAGTTGGTCAGTGCTCTCTGTGGGTCGGTGCTCTCTGTATGTCAGTGCTCTCTGTGTGTCAGTTTCTTCTGTGTGTCAGTGCTCTCTGTGTGTCAGTTTCTTCTGTGTGTCAGTTTCTTCTGTGTGTCAGTGCTCTCTGTGTGTCAGTGCTCTCTGTGTGTCAGTACTCTCTGTGGGTCAGTGCTCTCAGTTGGTCAGTGCTCTCTGTGGGTCAGTGCTCTCTGTATGTCAGTGCTCTCTGTGTGTCAGTTTCTTCTGTGTGTCAGTGCTCTCTGTGGGTCGGTGCTCTCTGTGTGTCAGTTTCTTCTGTGGGTCAGTGCTCTCAGTGGGTCAGTGCTCTCAGTGGGTCAGTGCTCTCAGTTGGTCACTGCTCTCTGTGTGTCAGTGCTCTCAGTTGGTCAGTGCTCTCTGTGGGTCAGTGCTCTCAGTGGGTCAGTGCTCTCAGTTTGTCACTGCTCTCTGTGGGTCAGTGCTCTCTGTGTGTCAGTGCTCTCTGTGGGTCAGTGCTCTCTGTGGGTCAGTGCTCTCAGTTGGTCACTGCTCTCTGTGTGTCATTGCTCTCTGTGGGTCAGTGCTCTCAGTTGGTCAGTGCTCTCTGTGGGTCGGTGCTCTCTGTATGTCAGTGCTCTCCGTGTGTCAGTTTCTTCTGTGTGTCAGTGCTCTCTGTGTGTCAGTTTCTTCTGTGTGTCAGTTTCTTCTGTGTGTCAGTGCTCTCTGTGTGTCAGTGCTCTCTGTGGGTCAGTGCTCTCTGTGTGTCAGTACTCTCTGTGGGTCAGTGCTCTCAGTTGGTCAGTGCTCTCTGTGGGTCAGTGCTCTCTGTATGTCAGTGCTCTCTGTGTGTCAGTTTCTTCTGTGTGTCAGTGCTCTCTGTGGGTCAGTGCTCTCAGTGGGTCAGTGCTCTCAGTTGGTCAGTGCTCTCAGTGGGTCAGTGCTCTCAGTTGGTCAGTGCTCTCTGTGTGTCAGTGCTCTCTGTGGGTCAGTGCTCTCAGTGTGTCAGTGCTCTCTGTGGGTCAGTGCTCTCAGTGTGTCAGTTCTCTCTGTGTGTCAGTGCTCTCTGTGTCAGTTCTCTCTGTGTGTCTGTGCTCTCTGTGTGTCAGTTCTCTCTGTGTGTAGGTGCTCTCTGTGGGTCAGTGCTGTCAGTGTGTCAGTTCTCTCTGTGTGTCAGTGCTCTCTGTGTGTCAGTTCTCTCTGTGTGTCAGTTCTCTCTGTGTGTAGGTGCTCTCTGTGTGTCAGTGCTGTCAGTGTGTCAGTGCTCTCTGTGTGTCAGTTCTCTCTGTGTGTCAGTTCTCTTTGTGTGTCAGTTCTCTCTGTGTGTAGGTGCTCTCTGTGTGTCAGTGCTGTCAGTTTGTCAGTTCTCTCTGTGTGTCAGTGCTCTCTGTGGCTCAGTTCTCTCTGTGTGTCAGTTCTCTCTGTGTGTCAGTGCTCTCTGTGTGTCAGTGCTCTCTGTGTGTAGGTGCTCTCTGTGTGTCAGTGCTGTCAGTGTGTCAGTTCTCTCGGTGTGTCAGTGCTCTCTGTCTGTCAGTTCTCTCTGTGTGTCAGTGCTCTCTGTGTGTCAGTTCTCTCTGTGTGTCAGTTCTCTCAGTGTGTCAGTGCTCTCAGTTTGTCAGTTCTCTCTGTGTGTCAGCGCTCTCTGTGTGTCAGTTCTCTCTGTGGGTCAGTTCTCTCAGTGTGTCAGTGCTCTCAGTGTGTCAGTTCTCTCTGTGTGTCAGTGCTCTCTGTGGGTCAGTGCTCTCTGTGTGTCAGTTCTCTCTGTGTGTCAGTGCTCTCTGTGTGTCAATGCTCTCTGTGTCAGTTCTCTCTGTGGATCAGTGCTCTCTGTGTGTCAGTTGTCTCTGTGGGTCAGTGCTCTCTGTGTGTCAGTGCTCTCTGTGTGTCAGTTCTCTCTGTGGGTCAGTTCTCTCAGTGTGTCAGTGCTCTCAGTGTGTCAGTTCTCTCTGTGTGTCAGTGCTCTCTGTGGGTCAGTGCTCTCAGTGGGTCAGTGCTCTCAGTTGGTCAGTGCTCTCTGTGGGTCAGTGCTCTCAGTTGGTCAGTGCTCTCTGTGTGTCAGTGCTCTCTGTGGTTCAGTGCTCTCAGTGTGTCAGTTCTCTCTGTGTGTCAGTGCTCTCTGTGTGTCAGTTCTCTCTGTGTGTCAGTGCTCTCTGTGTGTCAGTTCTCTCTGTGTGTAGGTGCTCTCTGTGGGTCAGTGCTCTCAGTGTGTCAGTTCTCTCTGTGGGTCGGTGCTCTCTGTATGTCAGTGCTCTCTGTGTGTCAGTTTCTTCTGTGTGTCAGTGCTCTCTGTGTGTCAGTGCTCTCTGTGTGTCAGTGCTCTCTGTGGGTCAGTGCTCTCAGTTGGTCAGTGCTCTCTGTGGGTCAGTGCTCTCTGTATGTCAGTGCTCTCTGTGTGTCAGTTTCTTCTGTATGTCAGTGCTCTCTGTGGATCAGTGCTCTCTGTGTGTCAGTGCTCTCTGTGGGTCAGTGCTCTCAGTGGGTCAGTGCTCTCAGTTGGTCAGTGCTCTCTGTGGGTCAGTGCTCTCAGTTGGTCAGTGCTCTCTGTGTGTCAGTGCTTTCTGTGGGTCAGTGCTCTCAGTGTGTCAGTTCTCTGTGTGTCAGTGCTCTCTGTGTGTCAGTTCTCTCTGTGTGTCTGTGCTCTCTGTGTGTCAGTTCTCTCAGTGTGTCAGTGCTCTCTGTGGGTCAGTGCTCTCAGTTGGTCACTGCTCTCTGTGTGTCATTGCTCTCTGTGGGTCAGTGCTCTCTGTGGGTCAGTGCTCTCAGTTGGTCAGTGCTCTCTGTGGGTCGGTGCTCTCTGTATGTCAGTGCTCTCTGTGTGTCAGTTTCTTCTGTGTGTCAGTGCTCTCTGTGTGTCAGTTTCTTCTGTGTGTCAGTTTCTTCTGTGTGTCAGTGCTCTCTGTGGGTCAGTGCTCTCTGTGTGTCAGTACTCTCTGTGGGTCAGTGCTCTCAGTTGGTCAGTGCTCTCTGTGGGTCAGTGCTCTCTGTATGTCAGTGCTCTCTGTGTGTCAGTTTCTTCTGTGTGTCAGTGCTCTCTGTGGGTCAGTGCTCTCAGTGGGTCAGTGCTCTCAGTTGGTCAGTGCTCTCTGTGGGTCAGTGCTCTCAGTTGGTCAGTGCTCTCTGTGTGTCAGTGCTCTCTGTGGGTCAGTGCTCTCAGTGTGTCAGTTCTCTCTGTGTGTCAGTGCTCTCTGTGTGTCAGTTCTCTCTGTGTGTCAGTGCTCTCTGTGTGTCAATGCTCTCTGTGTCAGTTCTCTCTGTGGATCAGTGCTCTCTGTGTGTCAGTTTCTTCTGTATGTCAGTGCTCTCTGTGTGTCAGTGCTCTCTGTGGGTCAGTGCTCTCAGTTGGTCAGTGCTCTCTGTGGGTCAGTGCTCTCAGTTGGTCAGTGCTCTCTGTATGTCAGTGCTCTCTTTGTGTCAGTGCTCTCAGTTGGTCGGTGCTCTTTGTGTGTCAGTGCTCTCTTTGTGTCAGTGCTCTCTGTGGGTCAGTGCTCTCTGTATGTCAGTGCTCTCTTTGTGTCAGTGCTCTCAGTGGGTCAGAGCTCTCTGTGGGTCAGTGCTCTCTGTGTGTCAGTGCTCTCTGTGGGTCAGTGCTCTCTGTGGGTCAGTGCTCTCAGTGGGTCAGTGCTCTCTGTTGGTCAGTGCTCTCTGTGTGTCAGTGCTCTCTGTGGGTCAGTGCTCTCAGTTGGTCAGTGCTCTCTGCATGTCAGTGCTCTCTGTAGGTCAGTGCTCTCTGTGTGTCAGTGCTCTCTGTGGGTCGGTGCTCTCTGTGTGTCAGTTTCTTCTGTGGGTCAGTGCTCTCAGTGGGTCAGTGCTCTCAGTGGGTCAGTGCTCTCAGTTGGTCACTGCTCTCTGTGGGTCAGTGCTCTCTGTGTGTCAGTGCTCTCTGTGGGTCAGTGCTCTCTGAGGGTCAGTGCTCTCAGTTGGTCAGTGCTCTCTGTGGGTCAGTGCTCTCAGTGGGTCAGTGCTCTCAGTTGGTCACTGCTCTCTGTGGGTCAGTGCTCTCTGTGTGTCAGTGCTCTCTGTGGGTCAGTGCTCTCAGTGGGTCAGTGCTCTCTGTGGGTCAGTGCTCTCAGTTGGTCACTGCTCTCTGTGTGTCATTGCTCTCTGTGTGTCAGTGCTCTCTGTGGGTCAGTGCTCTCTGTGGGTCAGTGTCTCTGTGTGTCAGTGCTCTCAGTTGGTCAGTGCTCTCTGTGGGTCGGTGCTCTCTGTATGTCAGTGCTCTCTGTGTGTCAGTTTCTTCTGTGTGTCAGTGCTCTCTGTGTGTCAGTTTCTTCTGTGTGTCAGTTTCTTCTGTGTGTCAGTGCTCTCTGTGTGTCAGTGCTCTCTGTGTGTCAGTACTCTCTGTGGGTCAGTGCTCTCAGTTGGTCAGTGCTCTCTGTGGGTCAGTGCTCTCTGTATGTCAGTGCTCTCTGTGTGTCAGTTTCTTCTGTGTGTCAGTGCTCTCTGTGGGTCGGTGCTCTCTGTGTGTCAGTTTCTTCTGTGGGTCAGTGCTCTCAGTGGGTCAGTGCTCTCAGTGGGTCAGTGCTCTCAGTTGGTCACTGCTCTCTGTGTGTCAGTGCTCTCAGTTGGTCAGTGCTCTCTGTGGGTCAGTGCTCTCAGTGGGTCAGTGCTCTCAGTTTGTCACTGCTCTCTGTGGGTCAGTGCTCTCTGTGTGTCAGTGCTCTCTGTGGGTCAGTGCTCTCTGTGGGTCAGTGCTCTCAGTTGGTCACTGCTCTCTGTGTGTCATTGCTCTCTGTGGGTCAGTGCTCTCAGTTGGTCAGTGCTCTCTGTGGGTCGGTGCTCTCTGTATGTCAGTGCTCTCCGTGTGTCAGTTTCTTCTGTGTGTCAGTGCTCTCTGTGTGTCAGTTTCTTCTGTGTGTCAGTTTCTTCTGTGTGTCAGTGCTCTCTGTGTGTCAGTGCTCTCTGTGGGTCAGTGCTCTCTGTGTGTCAGTACTCTCTGTGGGTCAGTGCTCTCAGTTGGTCAGTGCTCTCTGTGGGTCAGTGCTCTCTGTATGTCAGTGCTCTCTGTGTGTCAGTTTCTTCTGTGTGTCAGTGCTCTCTGTGGGTCAGTGCTCTCAGTTGGTCAGTGCTCTCAGTGGGTCAGTGCTCTCAGTTGGTCAGTGCTCTCTGTGTGTCAGTGCTCTCTGTGGGTCAGTGCTCTCAGTGTGTCAGTGCTCTCTGTGGGTCAGTGCTCTCAGTGTGTCAGTTCTCTCTGTGTGTCAGTGCTCTCTGTGTCAGTTCTCTCTGTGTGTCTGTGCTCTCTGTGTGTCAGTTCTCTCTGTGTGTAGGTGCTCTCTGTGGGTCAGTGCTGTCAGTGTGTCAGTTCTCTCTGTGTGTCAGTGCTCTCTGTGTGTCAGTTCTCTCTGTGTGTCAGTTCTCTCTGTGTGTAGGTGCTCTCTGTGTGTCAGTGCTGTCAGTGTGTCAGTGCTCTCTGTGTGTCAGTTCTCTCTGTGTGTCAGTTCTCTTTGTGTGTCAGTTCTCTCTGTGTGTAGGTGCTCTCTGTGTGTCAGTGCTGTCAGTTTGTCAGTTCTCTCTGTGTGTCAGTGCTCTCTGTGGCTCAGTTCTCTCTGTGTGTCAGTTCTCTCTGTGTGTCAGTGCTCTCTGTGTGTCAGTGCTCTCTGTGTGTAGGTGCTCTCTGTGTGTCAGTGCTGTCAGTGTGTCAGTTCTCTCGGTGTGTCAGTGCTCTCTGTCTGTCAGTTCTCTCTGTGTGTCAGTGCTCTCTGTGTGTCAGTTCTCTCTGTGTGTCAGTTCTCTCAGTGTGTCAGTGCTCTCAGTTTGTCAGTTCTCTCTGTGTGTCAGCGCTCTCTGTGTGTCAGTTCTCTCTGTGGGTCAGTTCTCTCAGTGTGTCAGTGCTCTCAGTGTGTCAGTTCTCTCTGTGTGTCAGTGCTCTCTGTGGGTCAGTGCTCTCTGTGTGTCAGTTCTCTCTGTGTGTCAGTGCTCTCTGTGTGTCAATGCTCTCTGTGTCAGTTCTCTCTGTGGATCAGTGCTCTCTGTGTGTCAGTTGTCTCTGTGGGTCAGTGCTCTCTGTGTGTCAGTGCTCTCTGTGTGTCAGTTCTCTCTGTGGGTCAGTTCTCTCAGTGTGTCAGTGCTCTCAGTGTGTCAGTTCTCTCTGTGTGTCAGTGCTCTCTGTGGGTCAGTGCTCTCAGTGGGTCAGTGCTCTCAGTTGGTCAGTGCTCTCTGTGGGTCAGTGCTCTCAGTTGGTCAGTGCTCTCTGTGTGTCAGTGCTCTCTGTGGTTCAGTGCTCTCAGTGTGTCAGTTCTCTCTGTGTGTCAGTGCTCTCTGTGTGTCAGTTCTCTCTGTGTGTCAGTGCTCTCTGTGTGTCAGTTCTCTCTGTGTGTAGGTGCTCTCTGTGGGTCAGTGCTCTCAGTGTGTCAGTTCTCTCTGTGGGTCGGTGCTCTCTGTATGTCAGTGCTCTCTGTGTGTCAGTTTCTTCTGTGTGTCAGTGCTCTCTGTGTGTCAGTGCTCTCTGTGTGTCAGTGCTCTCTGTGGGTCAGTGCTCTCAGTTGGTCAGTGCTCTCTGTGGGTCAGTGCTCTCTGTATGTCAGTGCTCTCTGTGTGTCAGTTTCTTCTGTATGTCAGTGCTCTCTGTGGATCAGTGCTCTCTGTGTGTCAGTGCTCTCTGTGGGTCAGTGCTCTCAGTGGGTCAGTGCTCTCAGTTGGTCAGTGCTCTCTGTGGGTCAGTGCTCTCAGTTGGTCAGTGCTCTCTGTGTGTCAGTGCTTTCTGTGGGTCAGTGCTCTCAGTGTGTCAGTTCTCTGTGTGTCAGTGCTCTCTGTGTGTCAGTTCTCTCTGTGTGTCTGTGCTCTCTGTGTGTCAGTTCTCTCAGTGTGTCAGTGCTCTCTGTGGGTCAGTGCTCTCAGTTGGTCACTGCTCTCTGTGTGTCATTGCTCTCTGTGGGTCAGTGCTCTCTGTGGGTCAGTGCTCTCAGTTGGTCAGTGCTCTCTGTGGGTCGGTGCTCTCTGTATGTCAGTGCTCTCTGTGTGTCAGTTTCTTCTGTGTGTCAGTGCTCTCTGTGTGTCAGTTTCTTCTGTGTGTCAGTTTCTTCTGTGTGTCAGTGCTCTCTGTGGGTCAGTGCTCTCTGTGTGTCAGTACTCTCTGTGGGTCAGTGCTCTCAGTTGGTCAGTGCTCTCTGTGGGTCAGTGCTCTCTGTATGTCAGTGCTCTCTGTGTGTCAGTTTCTTCTGTGTGTCAGTGCTCTCTGTGGGTCAGTGCTCTCAGTGGGTCAGTGCTCTCAGTTGGTCAGTGCTCTCTGTGGGTCAGTGCTCTCAGTTGGTCAGTGCTCTCTGTGTGTCAGTGCTCTCTGTGGGTCAGTGCTCTCAGTGTGTCAGTTCTCTCTGTGTGTCAGTGCTCTCTGTGTGTCAGTTCTCTCTGTGTGTCAGTGCTCTCTGTGTGTCAGTTCTCTCTGTGTGTAGGTGCTCTCTGTGGGTCAGTGCTCTCAGTGTGTCAGTTCTCTCTGTGGGTCGGTGCTCTCTGTATGTCAGTGCTCTGTGTGTGTCAGTTTCTTCTGTGTGTCAGTGCTCTCTGTGTGTCAGTGCTCTCTGTGGGTCAGTGCTCTCAGTTGGTCAGTGCTCTCTGTGGGTCAGTGCTCTCTGTATGTCAGTGCTCTCTGTGTGTCAGTTTCTTCTGTGTGTCAGTGCTCTCTGTGGGTCAGTGCTCTCAGTTGGTCAGTGCTCTCTGTGTGTCAGTGCTCTCTGTGGGTCAGTGCTCTCAGTGTGTCAGTTCTCTCTGTGTGTCATTGCTCTCTGTGTCAGTTCTCTCTGTGTGTCTGTGCTCTCTGTGTGTCAGTTCTCTCTGTGTGTAGGTGCTCTCTGTGGGTCAGTGCTGTCAGTGTGTCAGTTCTCTCTGTGTGTCAGTGCTCTCTGTGTGTCAGTTCTCTCTGTGTGTCAGTTCTCTCTGTGTGTAGGTGCTCTCTGTGTGTCAGTGCTGTCAGTGTGTCAGTGCTCTCTGTGTGTCAGTTCTCTCTGTGTGTCAGTTCTCTTTGTGTGTCAGTTCTCTCTGTGTGTAGGTGCTCTCTGTGTGTCAGTGCTGTCAGTTTGTCAGTTCTCTCTGTGTGTCAGTGCTCTCTGTGTCTCAGTTCTCTCTGTGTGTCAGTTCTCTCTGTGTGTCAGTGCTCTCTGTGTGTCAGTTCTCTCTGTGTGTAGGTGCTCTCTGTGTGTCAGTGCTGTCAGTGTGTCAGTTCTCTCGGTGTGTCAGTGCTCTCTGTGTGTCAGTTCTCTCTGTGTGTCAGTGCTCTCTGTGTGTCAGTTCTCTCTGTGTGTCAGTTCTCTCAGTGTGTCAGTGCTCTCAGTTTGTCAGTTCTCCCTGTGTGTCAGCGCTCTCTGTGTGTCAGTTCTCTCTGTGGGTCAGTTCTCTCAGTGTGTCAGTGCTCTCAGTGTGTCAGTTCTCTCTGTGTGTCAGTGCTCTCTGTGGGTCAGTGCTCTCTGTGTGTCAGTTCTCTCTGTGTGTCAGTGCTCTCTGTGTGTCAATGCTCTCTGTGTCAGTTCTCTCTGTGGATCAGTGCTCTCTGTGTGTCAGTTCTCTCTGTGGGTCAGTGCTCTCTGTGTGTCAGTGCTCTCTGTGTGTCAGTTCTCTCTGTGGGTCAGTTCTCTCAGTGTGTCAGTGCTCTCAGTGTGTCAGTTCTCTCTGTGTGTCAGTGCTCTCTGTGGGTCAGTGCTCTCAGTGGGTCAGTGCTCTCAGTTGGTCAGTGCTCTCTGTGGGTCAGTGCTCTCAGTTGGTCAGTGCTCTCTGTGTGTCAGTGCTCTCTGTGGTTCAGTGCTCTCAGTGTGTCAGTTCTCTCTGTGTGTCAGTGCTCTCTGTGTGTCAGTTCTCTCTGTGTGTCAGTGCTCTCTGTGTGTCAGTTCTCTCTGTGTGTAGGTGCTCTCTGTGGGTCAGTGCTCTCAGTGTGTCAGTTCTCTCTGTGGGTCAGTGCTCTCTGTATGTCAGTGCTCTCTGTGTGTCAGTTTCTTCTGTGTGTCAGTGCTCTCTGTGTGTCAGTGCTCTCTGTGTGTCAGTGCTCTCTGTGGGTCAGTGCTCTCAGTTGGTCAGTGCTCTCTGTGGGTCAGTGCTCTCTGTATGTCAGTGCTCTCTGTGTGTCAGTTTCTTCTGTGTGTCAGTGCTCTCTGTGGATCAGTGCTCTCTGTGTGTCAGTGCTCTCTGTGGGTCAGTGCTCTCAGTGGGTCAGTGCTCTCAGTTGGTCAGTGCTCTCTGTGGGACAGTGCTCTCAGTTGGTCAGTGCTCTCTGTGTGTCAGTGCTTTCTGTGGGTCAGTGCTCTCAGTGTGTCAGTTCTCTGTGTGTCAGTGCTCTCTGTGTGTCAGTTCTCTCTGTGTGTCTGTGCTCTCTGTGTGTCAGTTCTCTCAGTGTGTCAGTGCTCTCTGTGGGTCAGTGCTCTCAGTTGGTCACTGCTCTCTGTGTGTCATTGCTCTCTGTGGGTCAGTGCTCTCTGTGGGTCAGTGCTCTCAGTTGGTCAGTGCTCTCTGTGGGTCGGTGCTCTCTGTATGTCAGTGCTCTCTGTGTGTCAGTTTCTTCTGTGTGTCAGTGCTCTCTGTGAGTCAGTTTCTTCTGTGTGTCAGTTTCTTCTGTGTGTCAGTGCTCTCTGTGGGTCAGTGCTCTCTGTGTGTCAGTACTCTCTGTGGGTCAGTGCTCTCAGTTGGTCAGTGCTCTCTGTGGGTCAGTGCTCTCTGTATGTCAGTGCTCTCTGTGTGTCAGTTTCTTCTGTGTGTCAGTTTCTTCTGTGTGTCAGTGCTCTCTGTTTGTCAGTTTCTTCTGTGTGTCAGTTTCTTCTGTGTGTCAGTGCTCTCTGTGGGTCAGTGCTCTCTGTGTGTCAGTACTCTCTGTGGGTCAGTGCTCTCAGTTGTTCAGTGCTCTCTGTGGGTCAGTGCTCTCTGTATGTCAGTGCTCTCTGTGTGTCAGTTTCTTCTGTGTGTCAGTGCTCTCTGTGGGTCAGTGCTCTCAGTGGGTCAGTGCTCTCAGTTGGTCAGTGCTCTCTGTGGGTCAGTGCTCTCAGTTGGTCAGTGCTCTCTGTGTGTCAGTGCTCTCTGTGGGTCAGTGCTCTCAGTGTGTCAGTTCTCTCTGTGTGTCAGTGCTCTCTGTGTGTCAGTTCTCTCTGTGTGTCAGTGCTCTCTGTGTGTCAGTTCTCTCTGTGTGTAGGTGCTCTCTGTGGGTCAGTGCTCTCAGTGTGTCAGTTCTCTCTGTGGGTCGGTGCTCTCTGTATGTCAGTGCTCTGTGTGTGTCAGTTTCTTCTGTGTGTCAGTGCTCTCTGTGTGTCAGTGCTCTCTGTGTGTCAGTGCTCTCAGTTGGTCAGTGCTCTCTGTGGGTCAGTGCTCTCTGTATGTCAGTGCTCTCTGTGTGTCAGTTTCTTCTGTGTGTCAGTGCTCTCTGTGGGTCAGTGCTCTCTGTGTGTCAGTGCTCTCTGTGGGTCAGTGCTCTCAGTGGGTCAGTGCTCTCAGTTGGTCAGTGCTCTCTGTGGGTCAGTGCTCTCAGTTGGTCAGTGCTCTCTGTGTGTCAGTGCTTTCTGTGGGTCAGTGCTCTCAGTGTGTCAGTTCTCTCTGTGTGTCAGTGCTCTCTGTGTGTCAGTTCTCTCTGTGTGTCTGTGCTCTCTGTGTGTCAGTTCTCTCTGTGTGTAGGTGCTCTCTGTGGGTCAGTGCTCTCAGTATGTCAGTTCTCTCTGTGTGTCAGTGCTCTCTGTGTGTCAGTTCTCTCTGTGTGTTAGTTCTCTCTGTGTGTAGGTGCTCTCTGTGTGTCAGTGCTGTCAGTGTGTCAGTGCTCTCTGTGTGTCAGTTCTCTCTGTGTGTCAGTTCTCTTTGTGTGTCAGTTCTCTCTGTGTGTAGGTGCTCTCTGTGTGTCAGTGCTGTCAGTTTGTCAGTTCTCTCTGTGTGTCAGTGCTCTCTGTGTGTCAGTTCTCTCTGTGTGTCAGTTCTCTCTGTGTGTCAGTGCTCTCTGTGTGTAGGTGCTCTCTGTGTGTCAGTGCTGTCAGTGTGTCAGTTCTCTCTGTCTGTCAGTGCTCTCTGTGTGTCAGTTCTCTCTGTGTGTCAGTGCTCTCTGTGTGTCAGTTCTCTCTGTGTGTCAGTTCTCTCAGTGTGTCAGTGCTCTCAGTGTATCAGTTCTCTCTGTGTGTCAGTGCTCTCTGTGTGTCAGTTTCTTCTGTGTGTCAGTGCTCTCTGTGGGTCAGTGCTCTCAGTTGGTCAGTGCTCTCTGTGTGTCAGTGCTCTCTGTGGGTCAGTGCTCTCAGTGTGTCAGTTCTCTCTGTGTGTCAGTGCTCTCTGTGTGTCAGTTCTCTCTGTGTGTAGGTGCTCTCTGTGGGTCAGTGCTCTCAGTGTGTCAGTTCTCTCTGTGGGTCGGTGCTCTCTGTATGTCAGTGCTCTGTGTGTGTCAGTTTCTTCTGTGTGTCAGTGCTCTCTGTGTGTCAGTGCTCTCTGTGTGTCAGTGCTCTCAGTTGGTCAGTGCTCTCTGTGGGTCAGTGCTCTCTGTATGTCAGTGCTCTCTGTGTGTCAGTTTCTTCTGTGTGTCAGTGCTCTCTGTGGGTCAGTGCTCTCAGTTGGTCAGTGCTCTCTGTGTGTCAGTGCTCTCTGTGGGTCAGTGCTCTCAGTGTGTCAGTTCTCTCTGTGTGTCAGTGCTCTCTGTGTCAGTTCTCTCTGTGTGTCTGTGCTCTCTGTGTGTCAGTTCTCTCTGTGTGTAGGTGCTCTCTGTGGGTCAGTGCTGTCAGTGTGTCAGTTCTCTCTGTGTGTCAGTGCTCTCTGTGTGTCAGTTCTCTCTGTGTGTCAGTTCTCTCTGTGTGTAGGTGCTCTCTGTGTGTCAGTGCTGTCAGTGTGTCAGTGCTCTCTGTGTGTCAGTTCTCTCTGTGTGTCAGTTCTCTTTGTGTGTCAGTTCTCTCTGTGTGTAGGTGCTCTCTGTGTGTCAGTGCTGTCAGTTTGTCAGTTCTCTCTGTGTGTCAGTGCTCTCTGTGTCTCAGTTCTCTCTGTGTGTCAGTTCTCTCTGTGTGTCAGTGCTCTCTGTGTGTCAGTTCTCTCTGTGTGTAGGTGCTCTCTGTGTGTCAGTGCTGTCAGTGTGTCAGTTCTCTCGGTGTGTCAGTGCTCTCTGTGTGTCAGTTCTCTCTGTGTGTCAGTGCTCTCTGTGTGTCAGTTCTCTCTGTGTGTCAGTTCTCTCAGTGTGTCAGTGCTCTCAGTTTGTCAGTTCTCTCTGTGTGTCAGCGCTCTCTGTGTGTCAGTTCTCTCTGTGGGTCAGTTCTCTCAGTGTGTCAGTGCTCTCAGTGTGTCAGTTCTCTCTGTGTGTCAGTGCTCTCTGTGGGTCAGTGCTCTATGTGTGTCAGTTCTCTCTGTGTGTCAGTGCTCTCTGTGTGTCAATGCTCTCTGTGTCAGTTCTCTCTGTGGATCAGTGCTCTCTGTGTGTCAGTTCTCTCTGTGGGTCAGTGCTCTCTGTGTGTCAGTGCTCTCTGTGTGTCAGTTCTCTCTGTGGGTCAGTTCTCTCAGTGTGTCAGTGCTCTCAGTGTGTCAGTTCTCTCTGTGTGTCAGTGCTCTCTGTGGGTCAGTGCTCTCAGTGGGTCAGTGCTCTCAGTTGGTCAGTGCTCTCTGTGGGTCAGTGCTCTCAGTTGGTCAGTGCTCTCTGTGTGTCAGTGCTCTCTGTGGTTCAGTGCTCTCAGTGTGTCAGTTCTCTCTGTGTGTCAGTGCTCTCTGTGTGTCAGTTCTCTCTGTGTGTCAGTGCTCTCTGTGTGTCAGTTCTCTCTGTGTGTAGGTGCTCTCTGTGGGTCAGTGCTCTCAGTGTGTCAGTTCTCTCTGTGGGTCAGTGCTCTCCGTATGTCAGTGCTCTCTGTGTGTCAGTTTCTTCTGTGTGTCAGTGCTCTCTGTGTGTCAGTGCTCTCTGTGTGTCAGTGCTCTCAGTTGGTCAGTGCTCTCTGTGGGTCAGTGCTCTCTGTATGTCAGTGCTCTCTGTGTGTCAGTTTCTTCTGTGTGTCAGTGCTCTCTGTGGATCAGTGCTCTCTGTGTGTCAGTGCTCTCTGTGGGTCAGTGCTCTCAGTGGTTCAGTGCTCTCAGTTGGTCAGTGCTCTCTGTGGGACAGTGCTCTCAGTTGGTCAGTGCTCTCTGTGTGTCAGTGCTTTCTGTGGGTCAGTGCTCTCAGTGTGTCAGTTCTCTGTGTGTCAGTGCTCTCTGTGTGTCAGTTCTCTCTGTGTGTCTGTGCTCTCTGTGTGTCAGTTCTCTCAGTGTGTCAGTGCTCTCTGTGGGTCAGTGCTCTCAGTTGGTCACTGCTCTCTGTGTGTCATTGCTCTCTGTGGGTCAGTGCTCTCTGTGGGTCAGTGCTCTCAGTTGGTCAGTGCTCTCTGTGGGTCGGTGCTCTCTGTATGTCAGTGCTCTCTGTGTGTCAGTTTCTTCTGTGTGTCAGTGCTCTCTGTGTGTCAGTTTCTTCTGTGTGTCAGTTTCTTCTGTGTGTCAGTGCTCTCTGTGGGTCAGTGCTCTCTGTGTGTCAGTACTCTCTGTGGGTCAGTGCTCTCAGTTGGTCAGTGCTCTCTGTGGGTCAGTGCTCTCTGTATGTCAGTGCTCTGTGTGTGTCAGTTTCTTCTGTGTGTCAGTGCTCTCTGTGTGTCAGTGCTCTCTGTGTGTCAGTGCTCTCAGTTGGTCAGTGCTCTCTGTGGGTCAGTGCTCTCTGTATGTCAGTGCTCTCTGTGTGTCAGTTTCTTCTGTGTGTCAGTGCTCTCTGTGGGTCAGTGCTCTCTGTGTGTCAGTGCTCTCTGTGGGTCAGTGCTCTCAGTGGGTCAGTGCTCTCAGTTGGTCAGTGCTCTCTGTGGGTCAGTGCTCTCAGTTGGTCAGTGCTCTCTGTGTGTCAGTGCTTTCTGTGGGTCAGTGCTCTCAGTGTGTCAGTTCTCTCTGTGTGTCAGTGCTCTCTGTGTGTCAGTTCTCTCTGTGTGTCTGTGCTCTCTGTGTGTCAGTTCTCTCTGTGTGTAGGTGCTCTCTGTGGGTCAGTGCTCTCAGTATGTCAGTTCTCTCTGTGTGTCAGTGCTCTCTGTGTGTCAGTTCTCTCTGTGTGTTAGTTCTCTCTGTGTGTAGGTGCTCTCTGTGTGTCAGTGCTGTCAGTGTGTCAGTGCTCTCTGTGTGTCAGTTCTCTCTGTGTGTCAGTTCTCTTTGTGTGTCAGTTCTCTCTGTGTGTAGGTGCTCTCTGTGTGTCAGTGCTGTCAGTTTGTCAGTTCTCTCTGTGTGTCAGTGCTCTCTGTGTGTCAGTTCTCTCTGTGTGTCAGTTCTCTCTGTGTGTCAGTGCTCTCTGTGTGTAGGTGCTCTCTGTGTGTCAGTGCTGTCAGTGTGTCAGTTCTCTCTGTCTGTCAGTGCTCTCTGTGTGTCAGTTCTCTCTGTGTGTCAGTGCTCTCTGTGTGTCAGTTCTCTCTGTGTGTCAGTTCTCTCAGTGTGTCAGTGCTCTCAGTGTATCAGTTCTCTCTGTGTGTCAGTGCTCTCTGTGTGTCAGTTTCTTCTGTGTGTCAGTGCTCTCTGTGGGTCAGTGCTCTCAGTTGGTCAGTGCTCTCTGTGTGTCAGTGCTCTCTGTGGGTCAGTGCTCTCAGTGTGTCAGTTCTCTCTGTGTGTCAGTGCTCTCTGTGTGTCAGTTCTCTCTGTGTGTAGGTGCTCTCTGTGGGTCAGTGCTCTCAGTGTGTCAGTTCTCTCTGTGGGTCGGTGCTCTCTGTATGTCAGTGCTCTGTGTGTGTCAGTTTCTTCTGTGTGTCAGTGCTCTCTGTGTGTCAGTGCTCTCTGTGTGTCAGTGCTCTCAGTTGGTCAGTGCTCTCTGTGGGTCAGTGCTCTCTGTATGTCAGTGCTCTCTGTGTGTCAGTTTCTTCTGTGTGTCAGTGCTCTCTGTGGGTCAGTGCTCTCAGTTGGTCAGTGCTCTCTGTGTGTCAGTGCTCTCTGTGGGTCAGTGCTCTCAGTGTGTCAGTTCTCTCTGTGTGTCAGTGCTCTCTGTGTCAGTTCTCTCTGTGTGTCTGTGCTCTCTGTGTGTCAGTTCTCTCTGTGTGTAGGTGCTCTCTGTGGGTCAGTGCTGTCAGTGTGTCAGTTCTCTCTGTGTGTCAGTGCTCTCTGTGTGTCAGTTCTCTCTGTGTGTCAGTTCTCTCTGTGTGTAGGTGCTCTCTGTGTGTCAGTGCTGTCAGTGTGTCAGTGCTCTCTGTGTGTCAGTTCTCTCTGTGTGTCAGTTCTCTTTGTGTGTCAGTTCTCTCTGTGTGTAGGTGCTCTCTGTGTGTCAGTGCTGTCAGTTTGTCAGTTCTCTCTGTGTGTCAGTGCTCTCTGTGTCTCAGTTCTCTCTGTGTGTCAGTTCTCTCTGTGTGTCAGTGCTCTCTGTGTGTCAGTTCTCTCTGTGTGTAGGTGCTCTCTGTGTGTCAGTGCTGTCAGTGTGTCAGTTCTCTCGGTGTGTCAGTGCTCTCTGTGTGTCAGTTCTCTCTGTGTGTCAGTGCTCTCTGTGTGTCAGTTCTCTCTGTGTGTCAGTTCTCTCAGTGTGTCAGTGCTCTCAGTTTGTCAGTTCTCTCTGTGTGTCAGCGCTCTCTGTGTGTCAGTTCTCTCTGTGGGTCAGTTCTCTCAGTGTGTCAGTGCTCTCAGTGTGTCAGTTCTCTCTGTGTGTCAGTGCTCTCTGTGGGTCAGTGCTCTATGTGTGTCAGTTCTCTCTGTGTGTCAGTGCTCTCTGTGTGTCAATGCTCTCTGTGTCAGTTCTCTCTGTGGATCAGTGCTCTCTGTGTGTCAGTTCTCTCTGTGGGTCAGTGCTCTCTGTGTGTCAGTGCTCTCTGTGTGTCAGTTCTCTCTGTGGGTCAGTTCTCTCAGTGTGTCAGTGCTCTCAGTGTGTCAGTTCTCTCTGTGTGTCAGTGCTCTCTGTGGGTCAGTGCTCTCAGTGGGTCAGTGCTCTCAGTTGGTCAGTGCTCTCTGTGGGTCAGTGCTCTCAGTTGGTCAGTGCTCTCTGTGTGTCAGTGCTCTCTGTGGTTCAGTGCTCTCAGTGTGTCAGTTCTCTCTGTGTGTCAGTGCTCTCTGTGTGTCAGTTCTCTCTGTGTGTCAGTGCTCTCTGTGTGTCAGTTCTCTCTGTGTGTAGGTGCTCTCTGTGGGTCAGTGCTCTCAGTGTGTCAGTTCTCTCTGTGGGTCAGTGCTCTCCGTATGTCAGTGCTCTCTGTGTGTCAGTTTCTTCTGTGTGTCAGTGCTCTCTGTGTGTCAGTGCTCTCTGTGTGTCAGTGCTCTCAGTTGGTCAGTGCTCTCTGTGGGTCAGTGCTCTCTGTATGTCAGTGCTCTCTGTGTGTCAGTTTCTTCTGTGTGTCAGTGCTCTCTGTGGATCAGTGCTCTCTGTGTGTCAGTGCTCTCTGTGGGTCAGTGCTCTCAGTGGTTCAGTGCTCTCAGTTGGTCAGTGCTCTCTGTGGGACAGTGCTCTCAGTTGGTCAGTGCTCTCTGTGTGTCAGTGCTTTCTGTGGGTCAGTGCTCTCAGTGTGTCAGTTCTCTGTGTGTCAGTGCTCTCTGTGTGTCAGTTCTCTCTGTGTGTCTGTGCTCTCTGTGTGTCAGTTCTCTCAGTGTGTCAGTGCTCTCTGTGGGTCAGTGCTCTCAGTTGGTCACTGCTCTCTGTGTGTCATTGCTCTCTGTGGGTCAGTGCTCTCTGTGGGTCAGTGCTCTCAGTTGGTCAGTGCTCTCTGTGGGTCGGTGCTCTCTGTATGTCAGTGCTCTCTGTGTGTCAGTTTCTTCTGTGTGTCAGTGCTCTCTGTGTGTCAGTTTCTTCTGTGTGTCAGTTTCTTCTGTGTGTCAGTGCTCTCTGTGGGTCAGTGCTCTCTGTGTGTCAGTACTCTCTGTGGGTCAGTGCTCTCAGTTGGTCAGTGCTCTCTGTGGGTCAGTGCTCTCTGTATGTCAGTGCTCTCTGTGTGTCAGTTTCTTCTGTGTGTCAGTTTCTTCTGTGTGTCAGTGCTCTCTGTTTGTCAGTTTCTTCTGTGTGTCAGTTTCTTCTGTGTGTCAGTGCTCTCTGTGGGTCAGTGCTCTCTGTGTGTCAGTACTCTCTGTGGGTCAGTGCTCTCAGTTGGTCAGTGCTCTCTGTGGGTCAGTGCTCTCTGTATGTCAGTGCTCTCTGTGTGTCAGTTTCTTCTGTGTGTCAGTGCTCTCTGTGGGTCAGTGCTCTCAGTGGGTCAGTGCTCTCAGTTGGTCAGTGCTCTCTGTGGGTCAGTGCTCTCAGTTGGTCAGTGCTCTCTGTGTGTCAGTGCTCTCTGTGGGTCAGTGCTCTCAGTGTGTCAGTTCTCTCTGTGTGTCAGTGCTCTCTGTGTGTCAGTTCTCTCTGTGTGTCAGTGCTCTCTGTGTGTCAGTTCTCTCTGTGTGTAGGTGCTCTCTGTGGGTCAGTGCTCTCAGTGTGTCAGTTCTCTCTGTGGGTCGGTGCTCTCTGTATGTCAGTGCTCTGTGTGTGTCAGTTTCTTCTGTGTGTCAGTGCTCTCTGTGTGTCAGTGCTCTCTGTGTGTCAGTGCTCTCAGTTGGTCAGTGCTCTCTGTGGGTCAGTGCTCTCTGTATGTCAGTGCTCTCTGTGTGTCAGTTTCTTCTGTGTGTCAGTGCTCTCTGTGGGTCAGTGCTCTCTGTGTGTCAGTGCTCTCTGTGGGTCAGTGCTCTCAGTGGGTCAGTGCTCTCAGTTGGTCAGTGCTCTCTGTGGGTCAGTGCTCTCAGTTGGTCAGTGCTCTCTGTGTGTCAGTGCTTTCTGTGGGTCAGTGCTCTCAGTGTGTCAGTTCTCTCTGTGTGTCAGTGCTCTCTGTGTGTCAGTTCTCTCTGTGTGTCTGTGCTCTCTGTGTGTCAGTTCTCTCTGTGTGTAGGTGCTCTCTGTGGGTCAGTGCTCTCAGTATGTCAGTTCTCTCTGTGTGTCAGTGCTCTCTGTGTGTCAGTTCTCTGTGTGTGTTAGTTCTCTCTGTGTGTAGGTGCTCTCTGTGTGTCAGTGCTGTCAGTGTGTCAGTGCTCTCTGTGTGTCAGTTCTCTCTGTGTGTCAGTTCTCTTTTTGTGTCAGTTCTCTCTGTGTGTAGGTGCTCTCTGTGTGTCAGTGCTGTCAGTTTGTCAGTTCTCTCTGTGTGTCAGTGCTCTCTGTGTGTCAGTTCTCTCTGTGTGTCAGTTCTCTCTGTGTGTCAGTGCTCTCTGTGTGTAGGTGCTCTCTGTGTGTCAGTGCTGTCAGTGTGTCAGTTCTCTCTGTGTGTCAGTGCTCTCTGTGTGTCAGTTCTCTCTGTGTGTCAGTGCTCTCTGTGTGTCAGTTCTCTCTGTGTATCAGTTCTCTCAGTGTGTCAGTGCTCTCAGTGTGTCAGTTCTCTCTGTGTGTCAGTGCTCTCTGTGTGTCAGTTCTCTCTGTGGGTCAGTTCTCTCAGTGTGTCAGTGCTCTCAGTGTGTCAGTTCTCTCTGTGTGTCAGTGCTCTCTGTGTGTCAGTTCTCTCTGTGGGTCAGTGCTCTCTGTGTGTCAGTTCTCTCTGTGGGTCAGTGCTCTCTGTGGGTCAGTGCTCTCTGTGTGTCAGTTCTCTCTGTGTGTCAGTGCTCTCTGTGTGTCAATGCTCTCTGTGTCAGTTCTCTCTGTGGGTCAGTGCTCTCTGTGTGTCAGTTCTCTCTGTGGGTCAGTGCTCTCTGTGTGTCAGTGCTCTCTGTGTGTCAGTTCTCTCTGTGTGTAGGTGCTCTCTGTGTGTCAGTGCTGTCAGTTTGTCAGTTCTCTCTGTGTGTCAGTGCTCTCTGTGTCTCAGTTCTCTCTGTGTGTCAGTTCTCTCTGTGTGTCAGTGCTCTCTGTGTGTCAGTTCTCTCTGTGTGTAGGTGCTCTCTGTGTGTCAGTGCTGTCAGTGTGTCAGTTCTCTCGGTGTGTCAGTGCTCTCTGTGTGTCAGTTCTCTCTGTGTGTCAGTGCTCTCTGTGTGTCAGTTCTCTCTGTGTGTCAGTTCTCTCAGTGTGTCAGTGCTCTCAGTTTGTCAGTTCTCTCTGTGTGTCAGCGCTCTCTGTGTGTCAGTTCTCTCTGTGGGTCAGTTCTCTCAGTGTGTCAGTGCTCTCAGTGTGTCAGTTCTCTCTGTGTGTCAGTGCTCTCTGTGGGTCAGTGCTCTCTGTGTGTCAGTTCTCTCTGTGTGTCAGTGCTCTCTGTGTGTCAATGCTCTCTGTGTCAGTTCTCTCTGTGGATCAGTGCTCTCTGTGTGTCAGTTCTCTCTGTGGGTCAGTGCTCTCTGTGTGTCAGTGCTCTCTGTGTGTCAGTTCTCTCTGTGGGTCAGTTCTCTCAGTGTGTCAGTGCTCTCAGTGTGTCAGTTCTCTCTGTGGGTCAGTGCTCTCTGTGGGTCAGTGCTCTCAGTGGGTCAGTGCTCTCAGTTGGTCAGTGCTCTCTGTGGGTCAGTGCTCTCAGTTGGTCAGTGCTCTCTGTGTGTCAGTGCTCTCTGTGGTTCAGTGCTCTCAGTGTGTCAGTTCTCTCTGTGTGTCAGTGCTCTCTGTGTGTCAGTTCTCTCTGTGTGTCAGTGCTCTCTGTGTGTCAGTTCTCTCTGTGTGTAGGTGCTCTCTGTGGGTCAGTGCTCTCAGTGTGTCAGTTCTCTCTGTGGGTCAGTGCTCTCTGTATGTCAGTGCTCTCTGTGTGTCAGTTTCTTCTGTGTGTCAGTGCTCTCTGTGTGTCAGTGCTCTCTGTGTGTCAGTGCTCTCTGTGGGTCAGTGCTCTCAGTTGGTCAGTGCTCTCTGTGGGTCAGTGCTCTCTGTATGTCAGTGCTCTCTGTGTGTCAGTTTCTTCTGTGTGTCAGTGCTCTCTGTGGATCAGTGCTCTCTGTGTGTCAGTGCTCTCTGTGGGTCAGTGCTCTCAGTGGGTCAGTGCTCTCAGTTGGTCAGTGCTCTCTGTGGGACAGTGCTCTCAGTTGGTCAGTGCTCTCTGTGTGTCAGTGCTTTCTGTGGGTCAGTGCTCTCAGTGTGTCAGTTCTCTGTGTGTCAGTGCTCTCTGTGTGTCAGTTCTCTCTGTGTGTCTGTGCTCTCTGTGTGTCAGTTCTCTCAGTGTGTCAGTGCTCTCTGTGGGTCAGTGCTCTCAGTTGGTCACTGCTCTCTGTGTGTCATTGCTCTCTGTGGGTCAGTGCTCTCTGTGGGTCAGTGCTCTCAGTTGGTCAGTGCTCTCTGTGGGTCGGTGCTCTCTGTATGTCAGTGCTCTCTGTGTGTCAGTTTCTTCTGTGTGTCAGTGCTCTCTGTGTGTCAGTTTCTTCTGTGTGTCAGTTTCTTCTGTGTGTCAGTGCTCTCTGTGGGTCAGTGCTCTCTGTGTGTCAGTACTCTCTGTGGGTCAGTGCTCTCAGTTGGTCAGTGCTCTCTGTGGGTCAGTGCTCTCTGTATGTCAGTGCTCTCTGTGTGTCAGTTTCTTCTGTGTGTCAGTTTCTTCTGTGTGTCAGTGCTCTCTGTTTGTCAGTTTCTTCTGTGTGTCAGTTTCTTCTGTGTGTCAGTGCTCTCTGTGGGTCAGTGCTCTCTGTGTGTCAGTACTCTCTGTGAGTCAGTGCTCTCAGTTGGTCAGTGCTCTCTGTGGGTCAGTGCTCTCTGTATGTCAGTGCTCTCTGTGTGTCAGTTTCTTCTGTGTGTCAGTGCTCTCTGTGGGTCAGTGCTCTCAGTGGGTCAGTGCTCTCAGTTGGTCAGTGCTCTCTGTGGGTCAGTGCTCTCAGTTGGTCAGTGCTCTCTGTGTGTCAGTGCTCTCTGTGGGTCAGTGCTCTCAGTGTGTCAGTTCTCTCTGTGTGTCAGTGCTCTCTGTGTGTCAGTTCTCTCTGTGTGTCAGTGCTCTCTGTGTGTCAGTTCTCTCTGTGTGTAGGTGCTCTCTGTGGGTCAGTGCTCTCAGTGTGTCAGTTCTCTCTGTGGGTCGGTGCTCTCTGTATGTCAGTGCTCTGTGTGTGTCAGTTTCTTCTGTGTGTCAGTGCTCTCTGTGTGTCAGTGCTCTCTGTGTGTCAGTGCTCTCAGTTGGTCAGTGCTCTCTGTGGGTCAGTGCTCTCTGTATGTCAGTGCTCTCTGTGTGTCAGTTTCTTCTGTGTGTCAGTGCTCTCTGTGGGTCAGTGCTCTCTGTGTGTCAGTGCTCTCTGTGGGTCAGTGCTCTCAGTGGGTCAGTGCTCTCAGTTGGTCAGTGCTCTCTGTGGGTCAGTGCTCTCAGTTGGTCAGTGCTCTCTGTGTGTCAGTGCTTTCTGTGGGTCAGTGCTCTCAGTGTGTCAGTTCTCTCTGTGTGTCTGTGCTCTCTGTGTGTCAGTTCTCTCTGTGTGTAGGTGCTCTCTGTGGGTCAGTGCTCTCAGTATGTCAGTTCCCTCTGTGTGTCAGTGCTCTCTGTGTGTCAGTTCTCTCTGTGTGTTAGTTCTCTCTGTGTGTAGGTGCTCTCTGTGTGTCAGTGCTGTCAGTGTGTCAGTGCTCTCTGTGTGACAGTTCTCTCTGTGTGTCAGTTCTCTTTGTGTGTCAGTTCTCTCTGTGTGTAGGTGCTCTCTGTGTGTCAGTGCTGTCAGTTTGTCAGTTCTCTCTGTGTGTCAGTGCTCTCTGTGTGTCAGTTCTCTCTGTGTGTCAGTGCTCTCTGTGTGTCAGTTCTCTCTGTGTGTCAGTTCTCTCAGTGTGTCAGTGCTCTCAGTGTGTCAGTTCTCTCTGTGTGTCAGTGCTCTCTGTGTGTCAGTTCTCTCTGTGGGTCAGTTCTCTCAGTGTGTCAGTGCTCTCAGTGTGTCAGTTCTCTCTGTGTGTCAGTGCTCTCTGTGTGTCAGTTCTCTCTGTGGGTCAGTGCTCTCTGTGTGTCAGTTCTCTCTGTGGGTCAGTGCTCTCTGTGGGTCAGTGCTCTCTGTGTGTCAGTTCTCACTGTGTGTCAGTGCTCTCTGTGTGTCAATGCTCTCTGTGTCAGTTCTCTCTGTGGGTCAGTGCTCTCTGTGTGTCAGTTCTCTCTGTGGGTCAGTGCTCTCTGTGTGTCAGTGCTCTCTGTGTGTCAGTTCTCTCTGTGTGTCAGTGCTCACTGTGTGTCAGTGCTCACTGTGTGTCAGTTCTGTCAGTTGGTCAATGCTCTCCCTGAGTCAGTGCTCTCTGCCAATCATCTCACCAAATGTCCAACTAGGATCAAAAACACTGAATCTGTTTCTGTTATTTAGCATTATTTAGCTGATGGAAAATGAAGCAGCTTAAACGTTAATGCCAGTTCTCACCAAGTATTCATTCACTTCCCCTTCAAGGAGATCAAAGAATTACCCATGGAAGGGATGCAAATATCAACTTCAGATTATCAGATGATGCTAGTTTTACATCTCTGGTTTACATTATTGCACAGGTTAGCTTTAGGGCAGTGAGTGATCTCCCATGATATTAATATGCTCAGTGTCTCACGCCACGAACCCCAAGAAGGCATCTCTGGCAGAATCAAATATATGACAACCGCCAAAATACGAGAGTAACTCGTGATTCATCTCATTGCCATGAGACATATCGGCCATGTATACTTACATAGCAAGAGTCATGTAAATCCAACAGTAACTCACTGTGTGAAGTAGTTGTGATGTTGCTGCATGTTCTTCTTCTTTGGCCTCCTTATCTCGAGAGACAATGGGTAAGCGCCTGGAGGTGGTCAGTGGTTTGTGGAGTAGCACCTGGAGTGGCTATAAAGGCCAAATCTAGAGTGAAAGGCTCTTCCACAGGTGCTGCAGAAAAATTTGTTTGTCGGGGCTGTTACACAGTTGGCTCTCCCCTTGCGCTTCTGTCTTTTTTCCTGCCAACTGCTAAGTCTCTTCGACTCGCCACACTTTAGCCCCGCCTTTATGGCTGCCCGCCAGCTCTGGCGATCGCTGGCAACTGACTCCCAGACTTGTGATCAATGTCACAGGACTTCATGTCGCATTTGCAGACGTCTTTAAAGCGGGGACATGGACGGCCGGTGGGTCTGATACCAGTGGCGAGCTCGCTGTACAATGTGTCTTTGGGGATCCTGCCATCTTCCATGCGGCTCACATGGCCAAGCCATCTCAAGCGCCGCTGACTCAGTAGTGTGTATAAGCTGGGGATGTTGGCCGCCTCGAGGACTTCTGTGTTGGAGATACGGTCCTGCCACCTGATGCCAAGGATTCTCTGGAGGCAGCGAAGATGGAATGAATTGAGATGTTGCTCTTGGCTGACATACGTTGTCCAGGCCTCGCTGCCATAGAGCAAGGTACTGTGGACACAGGCCTGATACACTCGGACTTTTGTGTTGCGTGCCAGTGCGCCATTTTCCCACACTCTCTTGGCCAGTCTGGACATAGCAGTGGAAGCCTTTCCCATGCGCTTGTTGATTTCTGCATCTAGAGACAGATTACTGGTGATAGTTGAGCCTAGGTAGGTGAACTCTTGAACCACTTCCAGAGTGTGGTCACCGATATTGATAGATGGAGCATTTCTGACGTCCTGCCCCATGATGTTCGTTTTCTTGAGGCTGATGGTTAGGCCAAATTCGTTGCAGGCAGCCGCAAACCTGTCGATGAGTCTCTGCAGACACTCTTCAGTGTGAGATGTTAAAGCAGCATCGTCAGCAAAGAGCAGTTCCCTGATGAGGACTTTCCGTACTTTGGCCTTCGCTCTTAGACGGGCAAGGTTGAACAACCTGCCATCTGATCTTGTGTGGAGGAAAATTCCTTCTTCTGAGGACTTGAACGCATGTGAGAGCAGCAGGGAGAAGAAAATCCCAAACAGTGTAGGTACGAGAACACAGCCCTGTTTCACGCCACTCAGGATAGGAAAGGGGTCTGATGAGGCCTGATGCTGAATTGTGCCTTTCATATTGTCATGGAATGAGGTGATGATAGTAGCTTTGGTGGACATCTGATCTTTGCTAGTAGTCTGAAGAGACCATGTCTGCTGATGAGGTCAAAGTACCTGAGAGGTACAACAGACATAAAAGAATACTGAACGTACTGAGTCGTTAGCCTTGACCATTTTCCCCACTGGGACGGGTTCAGGTCAGACTTTAGAGTTAAGAGTATGATACAGGAGGTATCGCTTCAGATGCCTACTGGGCCATAAGGTCACATGATATGGCGTCAGGTCAGGCCCCCCGATGTCATCCCACCAGGACGCAATTTCTTGAGTGGCGGCCGGCCAGTCGCATGGGGACTCCAGTCGGGCTTTGAAAACCAGCAATTAAGAGGTAATTTAGATGATTAAGAAGGCAATTGAAACTTATCTTACAGGCCCGTCCGAATCTTTTGAGTGGTGCACAGGCATTACAGGGGGTCAGAGCCTCAGCAGCTTTTAAAGGGTGGGCATCGGAGTGGCAGCCGATGGCACTGCTGCACTCATCAGCCGTGCAATGAGGGGTTTCACTCTAATTGCAAGGAAATTTGGGATCGAGACCCCCTTGAGGAGTTATTCCTCTTGTCAGGGGGCTCACGGCAGAGTGGCCTGAGGGGTGGTGGGCTGAGTAGCGTTTCAGTACCCACTGAAAGGGTACCCCCGTTATAGTGGCTGATGGGGTCCTTGGCTGGAGGCTGAGGGGTTCTGGTCACTGGCTTGTTGCAGGTTTCCTGCTGGCCACAGTTTGATACAGGTGGCCCTTTAAACATGCCACTGGCACTTCTTTCCACTTCAGCCGATGACACAGCTGCTGCCTCAAGGCCTGCCACTGGCTGCTGAGTCGCTGGACATCCTGCCTGCTGGCCAGTTGGTGCGGGAGGGCCTACGCCACCCGCTTTCAGTTCCACCTTCCCCTTCCCGCCCAGTCCCATGAAATCCCAGCCTTTATGTTAATAATGCCTACTTTACTGATGGAAGGAGTTGTGAATGAGGAATTGATTAGTTCCATTGAGAAAGAAAAGAGATCAACGCTTCCCAGCACTTTAAGGTCATACATGCTTGTGTGATGATGCAGTATTAAAAAGAAAGAGCTCCTTGTATTTCCATAGTGCCTGTCACAACCTCAGGACCTCCCAAAGCGCTTAACAGCCAATGAAGTACTTTTGAAGTATAGTTACGGTTGCAATGTAGGAAAAACCCGGGGTGGGAACTAACCCTCATTGGGGCACAAAGGATCAATTTCAGACTGTGCCCAATCCACCTGCGGCAGGGGCACCACCGTATTGGTACTGGCGTCCTCGGCACCTGCCTGAAACAGGCATTAAGTGTCTTGCATACGGAAATTGGAGGTGTAATGCCTGTTTGAGGATCCCTGGATGCTTGTCGGCCCCAGGCAGAACAGGCATCAGGTCTGCTCTGTTCTACATGTGGTCTAGCCAGCTGTCTTTAAAGGGACATCCGCAGACCCCCAAACATAATGTATTTTCTTTCTTCTATATTTACCTTCATGTGGAGCAGGCCTGTGCTAGCTCCCACTCTTCCATTCACCTCTTCCCCGCAGTCCCACTCCCCACATCACCACCCAGGACCTACCTGACGGTCACCATTGGTGAGGCAGATAATCCCAAATTGGAGACTCCCAATCTGACTAGTAGTCGCTGGAAGTGTGACTACAGCTCAGTTCACATATTGAAAACAGGCCAAAGGCTCCAATTTCGGGCAAGCCTAGGGGTCCCCCAGTTGCTGCCAAGGTCTGGCCCTTAGCCGGTAATTTTTTAATATACTCTTTTATGGGATGTGGGCGTCGCTGGCCAGGCCAGCATTTATTGCCCATCCCTAACTGCCCTTGAGAAGGTGGTGAACTGCCTTCTTGAACCAATGCAATCCATCTGATGCAGGTAAATCAAAGGTGCTGTTCGGGGGGAAGTTTCAGGATTTTGACCCAGCGACAGTGAAGGAACGGCGATATAGTTCCAAGTCAAGATGGTGTGTGGCTTGGAGGGGAACTTGCAGGTGGTGGTGTTCCCATGTATTTGCTGCCCTTGTCCTTCTAGGTGGTAGAGGTCATGGGTTTGGAAGGTGCTGTTGAAGGAGCCTTGATAAGTTGCTGCAGTGCATTTTGTAGATGGTACACACTGCTGCCACTGTGCGTTGGTGGTGAAGGGAGTGAATGTTGAAGGTGGTAGATAGGGTGCCAATCAAGCGGGCTGCTTTGTCCTGGATGGTGTTGAGCATCTTGAGTGTTGTTGGAGCTGCACCTCTCCTGGCGAGCGGAGAGTGTTCCATCACACTCCTGACTTGTGCCTTGTAGATGGCAGACAGGCATTTGGGAGTCAGGAGGTGAGTTACTCACTGCAAAATTCCCAGCCTTTGAGCTGCCCTTGTAGCCAGAGTATTTATGTGGCTACTCCAGTTCAGTTTCCCCAGGATGTTGATAGCATGGAGAGGCAGCCCACCATTCTTAATTGGACAGCGGGCCTGGCGGTGGCCAATTAAGTGGTCGCCACCAGGAAGATTGCCACCATATTCTGTGTCCAAAAACAGCACTTAAACAAATAGCCCAATAATTTACTTTAAATATTGTGTTTTTTTAAAATATATATATTTTTACACGTCTACTGTTTTCTATTTTGATGGGGACCAAATACAGGTCTTGAGCCTGTGCAGGTGGGCAGCGGGACCGCAGTGGCAATCTTCCTGACAGCGGCCTCTTAATTGGTCGCAACTGGGCATGCCACCCAATTAAGGACGGCAGTTGCCTCCCCATGCTGCTGGCCGAATAGAGGGGTGGCATCTCTGCGGCCTTGGCAGTTGCCACCAAGTGAGATGGCTGCTACTGAGGCTGCAAGGAGAATGACAGGGCACCTCCATTTTGAGGTGAGGAAGAAAAATCACTTTTCTGCTGGGGCCAGGCAGGCAGGCCCCGATGCCCCTTCCTTGGGTCACGGATACGATGGCAGCCCCCAAGGAAGCCACTGGGAGGACACCTCCATGCAGCTGGTGGCCTCCCCAAGTGACTGGGGGCTGATCTACCACTGGCAGAGGAAGTTGGCCGTCAATTGTTCCCTTAATTATTCAGATTGGTATCCGGTTGGCGGGTGGCTGAGACGTTACTATTTCCACAGCTGGTGATGGAACTATGTCAGGGAGCCCTCCCGACGCCGCTCCCCGGCATTTTACTGGAACGCACCCCCTCCTCCTAGCCTGCCACCTGCCAGAAATCCTTGTCTAATACCTCTATTTATGAAGTCCAAGATCCTATATGCTTTGCTAACTACAATGTCCACATGTCCTGCCAACTTCAAAGATCTATGCACATGAACCCCCAGGCCCCTCTGTCCTTGCACTCTCTGTAGAACTGTTCCATTAAGTATATTAAATTCCATCTGCCACTTGTCTGCCCATTCTGCTAGCCTATCTATGTCCTGTTGCATGCGGTTCATATCATCCTCTCTGTTTGCCACTCCTCCAAGCCTGGTATCATCAGCAAATTTTGAAATTTTACTCTGTATTTCAATATAAATATTGGCCAGGACACTGGGATAACTCCCAGATAACTCGTCAGAACAGTGCCATGAGATCTTTTGCATATACCTTTGACAGCAGACAGGGCCTTGGTTTAAAGTCTTGTCCAAAAGACAGCACCTACAACACTGCTGCAGTCCCTCAGTACGACACTGGAGTGTTAGCCTAAATGTATACAGTTAAGTGGGATTGAAAACCACGATCTTCTGACTCATAAGTATGGACCAACAGTTACTACAGTCCAAAAATCATTCACTGGATAAAGCTCTTGAGTGCAGTATTTATTATTAATTTATACCTCTCATCCTCCCACACATTGGGCTGGATTTTGTGCTAGAGCCGGGGCTCCCCCCCCCCCGCCCACCTCAGCCTTTTCGCGCCTGCCCCAGAGCAATCCTCCAATCTTTTAACTTCTAAGTTTCACCAGCTGGGATCCTCGTCCCTTTAAAGAGGGAGATCCCGCCACCAAGAGCTGCCAGCCAATCACAGGGCTGGCAGCTCGTCAGCATCAGCAGTGCCACTGGGAGCAATGGCCATTGCCGGTACTGCAGAGGCCTCGGACCCAGGCTCAGCGGTGGAACCTCGGACCAGTGGTAGGTGAGACGGGATCACCAAGGCCAGTCTGGAAGGCCCCTGTGAGGGGGAGGTGGGGAGGATTCTCGTGCAGTCCAGGGGGAGGGGGATTCCGGGGGTAAAGTTGTTCCCGGTGGGGGTCCTCCACCATGGGCTACAAATTGCCTCATTTTAAAGATAACTTCCCCACGTGGTGGAGACCACCCCCCCCCCCCCCCTCCGCTGGTGACGTCCCAGTGGTAGCAGGAAGAGGCCCTTAATTGGCCATTAATAGGCCACTTAAGGGCCTCAATCGGCCTCTGGGCGGGAAGGTCATCGTTGGCCTATCCCACTCTGGGAAGATCGCTTGGCAACGGGGAGGTGACAGACCATCCGCACCACTCCCCCCGCCCCCTCCGCCACCCATCGGGATACTCCATGCACCCCCCTCACCCCCCACCCCACCTCCAACTCTACCTCGGGGGGGGTGGGGGGGGGCCGCACAAAGTCCCAGCCATTGTCTGCAAAACTGCAGTACTCATGGGATTTCACTTGCCAGTTCATTTGCCCTACTTTTGACAACAGCAAAATACAGTGGATGCTGGAAGTCTGAAATAAAACAGAGAATACAGGAAATGCTGAGCAGGTCTGGAAGCATCTGTTGGGGGAGAAACAGAGTTAGTGTTTCAGGTTTCAGGTTCCAGCATTTTCTGCTTTGACTGCCCTAGTTTTGACCGTGGTCCTTCACCTAGGATTTTCAATTCAAAGAAACTCAGCCACAACAGAAATCTATCTTTATGAACTTGTGAATGATATGATGGGAAAAGACAATCCACCCTGCCTTATTCAGATATGGTGTAACCAGGTACACCATTAGCTGACATCTCAATCACAGAATCTCCTGAGAGAGAGGTAACAGAAACTGAGAACAATATCTTGCAGCCAGTTTCACGGAATCACAGAACTGTTACAGTGCAGAAGGAGGCCATTCGGCCCAGAGTGTCTGCACTGGCTCTCCTAATGAGCACTTTACCTCATGCCATTCCCCCGCTTCACCCCGTAACCTTGTACATTTTTCCTTTTCAGATAACAGTCTAATTCCCTTTTGAATGCCTCGATTGAACCTGCCTCCACTACACTCTCGGGCAGTGCATTCCAGATCCTGACCGCTCGCTGCATGAAGACGTTTTTCCTCATGTCGCTTTTGCTTCTTTTGCCAATTACTTTAAATCTGTGCCCTTTCATTCTTGATCCTTTCACAAGTGGGAACAGTTTCTCCCCATCTACTCTGTCCAGACCCTTCATGATTTTGAATATCTCTATGTAATCACCTCTCAGCCTTCTCTTCTCCAAGGAAAACAGTCCTAACTTCTCCAATCTATCTTCATAACTGAAGTTCCTCATCCCTGGAACCATTCTTGTGAATCTTTTCTGTATTCTCTCCAAAGCTCTCACATCTCTCCTAAAGGGTGGTGACCAGAACTGGACACAGTCCTCCAGCTGAGGCCGATCTAGTGTCTTATAGAAGTTTAACATAACCTCCTTGCTCTTTAGGAAATGCCCTGGGGGAAGTTCCTCTCTGAGATCCTCTGCCAATCAAGTGAATCTCCAGGAGACTGCAATAGCCTTTAACCTCTCACCGTCACAACTGATTATTAACTTACCCTCAATAACTGGGAAACGTCCTCTTTGCTCAGTCATTTGTCAAGTGTCCTTTTAAAGGACTGCAGTGAATCAATACCCACTGTGTGTTGTGTAGTCTGTTCCAGACGGTGATGGCTCTCTGTGAAAAGAAATACTCCCTGCCGTTTAATCTACATCTCTGCCTGAGGATTTCTTACACAATGCTGTCCAGTCCTAAATTCCCTATTCATTTCAATTAACCTCACAACTGGACTGAATCCAATCTGTTCATCATTTTAAAAACCGCAATCATGTCCCCTCAAAGCTTGTGTTTTTCTGAAGTAAATAGTCCCAATTCTTGGAGCGCATCCTGATAACTAAAAGCTTTATGACCAGTTGCAAATCCGATTATCCTCCTCTGCACCTCCCCCAGAACCTTAACGGGCGGCACAGTGGCTCAGTGGTTAGCACTGCAACCTCACAGCTCCAGCGACCTGCGTTCAGTTCTGCATACTGCCTGTGCGGAGTTTGCAAGTTCTCCCTGTGATTGTGGGGGTTTCTGCTGGGTGCTCCGGTTTCCCTCCCACGGCCAAAGACTTGCAGGTTGATAGGTAAATTGGCCATTGTAAATTGCCCCTAGTGTAGGTAGGGAATATGGGATTAATGTAGGATTAGTATAAATGGGTGGTTGTTGGTCAGCACAGACTCAGTGGGCTGAAGGGCCTGTTTCAGTGCTGTATCTCTCTATGACTCTAACCTTGATATTCATCCCTATTTTTGTGGACCAAGAGGGGAAACAGTATTCAAAGTGCAGGAGTTACTATTCATATATTAAGCTCCCAGTCTTCAGTCTTCCCCTTCTTTGAGCCAGCTGTTATTGCTATTATATCATAGTCCCATTTAGCGACTTGTGCCTACAGCTCACCAACCTTATTTACCATGGCTGATCTGTATAAATTCATCCATCCAGAGAGATCCAAATGATCCCCTATCATAACATCCAACCTCAAATATTATTTTCTGCCCCGACAGACACTTCACACTGCTTGTGCCCCTTTAATACATTTTCAGTTATTACTCCCGCCACCTCCCTTCAAAGTCTCTCTCGATCTGTAACCTTTAGCAGGGAAACTGCTGCATGGTAAGAACCAGCCTGGAACTTCCCACATCCTAAATGCAAAGTGGTCAAGTTACAAATGATGCCAGATTAGCAGGAGCAGTGGAAGTGAAGGAGGCAGCTCAGAAATTACAGAAGGAATTGGAAATGTAGGGGGGGGTGTGGAGGAAATGACAGAAATTTAATGCGGGCAACTGCAAAGTGCTGCACATCGGGAGGAAAAGCATGTGTTACACCGACTCCATGAAGGGTGTTGAAACAGCTGAAAGAGGCCTACAAGTCTTCATAGACTTGGTGCAAATCATGTCCAACCTACGCACAGCAGCAATCAACAAAGACCAAGATCTAGTTAGATCACTTTAGATTAGAGATACAGCACTGAAACAGGCCCTTCGGCCCACCGAGTCTGTGCCGAACATCAGCCACCCATTTTATACTAATCCTACACTAATCCCATATTCCTACCAAACATCCCCACCTGTCCCTATATATTTCCCTACCACCTACCTATACTAGTGACAATTTATAATGGCCAATTTACCTATCAACCTGCAAGTCTTTTGGCAGGAAACCGCAGCACCCGGAGAAAACCCACGCAGACACAGGGAGAACTTGCAAACTCCACACAGGCAGTACCCAGAATCGAACCCGGGTCCCTGGAGCTGTGAGGCTGTGGTGCTAACCACTGCGCCACTGTGCCACCACTTTCTAGGGGTTGATGGATTTTTGGGTAGTAAGAGAATTAAGGGATATGGAGATAGTGCAGGAAGGGGGAGTTAGAGTCAAAGAGTTATACAGCACAGAAACAGGCCCTTCGGCCCATCGTGTCTGTGCCGGCCGTCAAGCACCTATCTATTCTAATCCCACTTTCCAGCACTTGGCCTGTAGCCTTGTATGCTATGGCGTTGCAAGTGCTCATTTAAATACTTCTTAAATGTTGTGAGGGTTCCTGCCTCTACCACCTCTTCAGGCAGTGTGTTCCAGATTCCCACCACCCTCTGGGTGAAAACATTTTTCCTCAAATCCCCTCGAAACCTCCTGCCCCTTACCTTAAATCTATGCCCCCTGGTTATTGACACCTATGCTAAAGGAAAAAGTTTCTTCCTATCTAACCTATCAATGCCCCTCATAATTTTGTATACCTCAATCAGGTCCCCCCTCAGCCTTCTCTGCTCTGAGGAAACCAACTCTCACCTTTTCAGTCTCTCTTCATAGCTGAAATGCTCCAGCCCAGGCAACATCCTGATGAATCTCCACTGCACCCTCTCCAGTGCAATCACATCCTTCCTATAGTGTGGTGCCCAGAACTGTACACAGTACTCCAGCTGTGACCTAACTAGCGTTTTATACAGCTCCATCATAACCTCCCTGCTCTTATATTCTATGCCTCGGCTAATAAAGGCAACTTTCCCATATGCCTTCCTAATCACCTTATCTACCTGTGCTGCTGCCTTCAGTAATCTAAGGACAAGTACACCAAGGTCCCTCTGACCCTCTGTTCTTCCTAGGGTCCTACCATCCATTGTTTATTCCCTTGCCTTGTTAGTCCTCCTAAAATGCATCACCTCACACTTCTCAGGATTAAATTCCATTTGCCACTGCTCCGCCCATTTTACCAGCCCATCTGTAACTTCCTGTAATCTAAGGCTTTCCTCCTCATTATTTATGACACCACCAATTTTCGTGTCATCCATGAACTTACTGATCATAACACCTATATTCACGTCTAAATCATTAATGTACACTACAAAC
The DNA here is from genome assembly GCF_036365525.1 of Heterodontus francisci. Lineage (NCBI taxonomy): Eukaryota > Metazoa > Chordata > Chondrichthyes > Heterodontiformes > Heterodontidae > Heterodontus > Heterodontus francisci. The sequence continues at coordinate 168,513,867 of NC_090373.1, read as the reverse complement.
AGCAAGTATCCCAGCACCGATCGCTGTGGTACACCACTGATCACAGGCTTCCACTCGCAAAAACTACCCTCGACCATCACCCTCTGCCTCCTGCCGCTACGCCAATTTTGGATCCAATTTGCCAAATTGCCCTGGATCTCATGGGCTCTTACCTTCTTAACCAATATCCCATGTGGGACGTTATCAAAGCCTTACTGAAGTCCATGTAGACTACATCAACTGCCTTACTCTCATCTACACATCTAGTCACCTCCTCAAAAAATTCAATCAAGTTTGTTAGACACGATCTCCCCCTGACTATCCCTGATTAATCCCTGCCTCTCCAAGTGGAGATTAAGCCTCTCCCTTCGAATTTTTTCCAATAGTTTCCCAACCACTGATGTTAAGACTCACTGGCCTGTAATTACCTGGTTTATTCCTACTACCCTTCTTGAATAATGGTACCACATTCACTGTCCTCCAGTCCTCTGGTACGTCTCCTGTGGCCAGAAAAGATTTGAAAATTTGTGTCAGAGTCCGTGCTATCTCCTCTCTTGTGTCACATAACAGCCTGGGATACATCTCATCTGGGCCTGGAAATTTATCTACTTTTAAGCCCGCTAAAACAGCTAATACTTCCTCCCTTTCAATGCAAATTCATTCAGGTATATCACAATCCCCTTCCCTGATCTCTACACCTACATCGTCCTTCTCCATAGTGAACGCAGTTGAGGTGGATCTTGAGCCGAGAGCCTGTTGAGCAGCGGAGCAGGCTTGAAGGGCCAAATGGCCTACTCCTGCACCTATTTCTTATGTTCTTATGCTCTACCACGCTGGTAGTTGCACGCCAGACGCAAAAAGAATGATGAACTATGTATCCAGAAAAGCCGAATATAATTTGGAGGAGGTAATGATCAAACTGTGTAATGCTTTGATCAGACTGCATCTTGAATCCTGCATCCATTTCTGGTTGCTAAGACAGAAAGGAGAATTTCCAATGCAGGAGTCAGGGCAGAGAAGAACCACAAGGCCGATCCCTCATCTGAATAATGAGGTCATCTTCTTCTTCTTCTTCTTTGGCCGCCTTGTCTCGGGAGACAATGGGTAAGTGCCTGGAGGTGGTCAGTGGTTTGTGGAACAGCGCCTGGAGTGGCTATAAAGGCCAATACTAGAGTGACAGACTCTTCCACAGGTGCTGCAGATAAAATTGGTTGTCAGGGCTGTTTCGCAGTTGGCTCTCCCCTTGCGCTTCTGTCTTTTTTCCTGCCAACAGCTAAGTCTCTTCGACTCGCCACACTTTAGCCCCGCCTTTATGGCTGCCTGCCAGCTCTGACGATCGCTGGCAACTGAGGTAAGACAGGAGAAACTTGGGATTTTGGCATATAAAATAATGAAGAGAATGGAAAGGATAAAGCTTTCTGCTTTAAATTACATTTCAGAAGTACAACAAAGGGGTTGAAGTTCACACTAGTTGAAGGCCAATTTAGAACCATTTAAGAAACAATTGGATGCTAAGATAGGGAAACATTAGGATCTCTCTGGATGGATGAATTTATACAGATCAGCCATGGTAAATAAGGTTGGTGAACTGTAGGCCCAAGTCAGTAAATGGGATTATAATATGATATCAATAACAGCTGGCTCAAAGAAGTGGAAGACTGGGAGCTTAATATACCTGGCTACAGGTTATTCAGGCAAGACAGGGTGGGAGAAAAGATGTGGGAAGTGAGGGAATGGTTTAAAGTGTTATGACCAGGTGAGAAAGAGGTCCAGGGTTCCCTTTTAGCCTTCACATGGTCTTACAGTAACAGGGTTTAAGTTTTAAACACACTGTTTTTTTTAGCTCCCCCTTAGCTCACCGCTTTCCAATTATAAGGCAAAGAAACCAGCACAAACAGGTTTTCTCAGGTTTAAAGAAAAAAAGTTGAAGTTTATCAAACTTAAACTTAAACTCTAATTCGGTTAATGCCTATGGATGCATGCCGCGCCCTAGGCTAGCATGCAGAGGTGATACACAAATATGTGCAAATAGAGATAGAAAAGAGCAGAAGAAAAATAAAGTGGAAAGGTTTGAGGCAATATCTGAAGAATTGTTGTTATGGTTCTTCGAGCTCACTGTAGAGACCTTGATTGTAGGTGGATCTTGCTTTTCATTGGGGCCCAGTATTATTCTTAAACCTTGTTCACTGTAGGAGACTTTTCTCTCTTTAGGTTCATGTGTCTTCAGTGGATACAGAGGCTTGTGAGAAAGAGATGGGAGTAGACAGGAGAGAGATCTTCTCAGTCCAGGAGCAGACTTTCTGCCCAAACTATTTGTACAAATTCAAAAAACTCAGGTTGCCCAGCAGGTTAGTCATGTGACTAGCTGGTTTGATCATGTCCATTTGTGTATTTGGCCATCTTAGAAGTCAACCTGGAATGCGAGCTCCTCCACTTTCAACATCTGGTGATCAAAAGTCCATTATGGGTTGAATGTCAGGGAATGGCTGCTTTGTCCTTCCAAACACTGTCTGTTAATATGCAAACGTCCCTTCCAGCCACGGACAATTTGTTTAACAAGTCCTCCCCTCACTCCAGTAACAGTTTAAAATCAATATTCATGACAAAATTAATGTGCCGCTGGGGGTCTAGCACGACACCTCTAGACTCAACAGAATGAAATGCGACTTGAGAAATGGAGCATTTCATTAAAAGGGTCAAGAAAAATGTAAGATACAGAAAAAAACATGCATTTTTCTCATTCAGTCCCATTCATTCATAAATCCTAAAATCTATTACAGCTTGGTCTTCTCTTGGTGCCAATGTTGCTTTAATTTCCCCCTTTTTGGCATCCCAATAAACATGTGGTTCTTTTTTTTTGGGAAGTTTCTCTTCTGTTTGCCCATTTCCATGGCTGCCCAGGGTCTTTGTTCCTGCTGAGGTAATTTTTTTTTTAAAGAGTCAGTAGTGGGTGGGTATATCCTGAACTATTTTTCAGTGCTTTGCTGAACCATGCAAAGGCTTTTGACTTCAGGGGATGGGTGGTTTGCTTTTTTTCTGACTGTGGGGGAGGTTTCTTTGCTAATCTCCCCTTTGTCCCAGAGGACACTCCTGCCTGCAGGTATTTGTGCAGACTCTACTGCACGCCCCTATGGCACTTCGACTAGATGAGGCATCACCTTCATGGTTTCTCTATGAAAATACTGTTAGCAACTCTGGTGGGGTGCTTCTAGTGTCTGCATTTACATAGGAGGTGTGGGGTCTCACTTTTCACATTTTTCAGGGTTGGCTGACCAGACAGTAGGAATTTTCATCCGGGATTTCTCCCGGACTTCCTTTAACCTGCCCTCTTGGTCACTTTTTCCCCTTCTCTGTTTAACCTTTTGCCAGCCTTGTGCCTGCCTGTTCCTTTTTGTTCTCGGCAGGGGTCCCTTACAGTTCACCAGCCCTCTGCTGGAGGGTCCTCCTAACACGGGTACAGGACTTAGGGGTGCAGGTTTCACTGTAGGTTGGGGTTTCCCCTCAACCTGGCACATGTGGCAACTCCTGCAGTACTCCACCACATCTTTGTGGAGTTTTGGGCAGTCAAACTGCTGTCTTATGTGGGCTTTGGTCTTTTGTATACCAGCACATACAACCACTGTAGTCTCGTGGGCCCGTCTTAATATTTCTCTCCGGTACCTCTGCAGCACCACTAACTGGTGAACCACTGCCCACTCCTTGCCCTCAGGTCTGTGAGGAGAACTCCATTTCCTCATCAGTACCTCATTCTTTAAATAGTAGCAATCAGGGGCTCCCTCTGCTTCACTTTCAGACTGGGCAGTCTGTGCTAACTCTTGAAAGACTGAGTCGGCTCGCTGAGCCTCAGCTAGGGAAAAGCTATTTAATTCATTCCCTGGGTCTCCAAACTTTCACAAGGAAGTCTCAGACAGGCAGATCTCATGGGCATCTGCCTGCAGACAAAAGAAACTATTTTAGCAAATATTATTGCTTAAAATCTGTTACATCTTTAAGTACTCCCAGTTCTGACAAAGAGTGATCGACCTGAAATGTTAACTCTGTTTCTCTTTCCACAGATGCTGCCAGGCCTGCTGAGTAATCCCAGCAGTTTCTGTTTTTATTCTAGGTTTCCAGGATCCGCTGTACTTTGCTCTCATCGTCGTGGTGAATGGTTGTTTTACAGACTAGAGGGAAGAATACAATTGTGTTTCCATGGAGTTGGTATTCGGCACACTGCTCTTTTTGATAGATGTAAATGAGCTGGATCGGGTAATACAGAACATAATTTCAAAGTTTGCAGATGATACAAATAGTCTGAAATGTAATGAGCAATGAGGAGGATAGTAACAGACTTCAGGAGGACATAGACTGGTAAGATGTGCAGGCACAGAGCAGATGCAATTTAATGCAGAGAAATGTGAAGTGATACATTTAATAGGAAGAATGAGGAGAGGCAATATATACTAAGTGGCACGGTTATAAAGTGGATGAAGAAACAGGGAGACCTGGGGGTGTACATACACAAATCTTTGAAGGTGGGCAGGATAGGGGTTGAGAAGGCTGTTAAAAAGCAGAAGGAATCCTTGGCTTTAATAAGAGAGGCATATAGTACAAAAGCAAGGAAGTTATGCTAAACCTTTATAAAACACTGATTAGGTCTCATCCAGAGTCATCTTTCTTCTTTGGCCTCCTTATCTCAAGAGACAATGGGTAAGCACCTGGAGGTGGTCAGTGGTTTGTGGAGCAGCGCCTGGAGTGGCTATAAAGGCCAATTCTAGAGTGACAGGCTCTTCCACAGGTGCTGCAGAAAAATTTGATTGTCGGGGCTGTTACACAGTTGGCTCTTCCCTTGCGCCTCTGTCTTTTTTCCTGCCAACTGCTAAGTCTCTTCGACTCGCCACACTTTAGACCCACCTTTATGGCTGCCCGCCAGCTCTGGCGAACACTGGCAACTGACTCCCACGACTTGTGATCAATGTCACAGGATTTCATGTCGCGTTTGCAGATGTCTTTAAAGCGGAGACATGGACGGCCGATGGGTCTGATACCAATGGCGAGCTCGCTGTCCAATGTGTCTTTGGAGATCCTGCCAACTTCCATGCGGCTCACATGGCCAAGCCATCTCAAGCGCCGCTAACTCAGTAGTGTGTATAAGCTGGGATGTTGGCCGCCTCGAGGACTTCTGTGTTGGAGATACGGTCCTGCCACCTGATGCCAAGGATTCTCCGGAGGCAGCAAAGATGGAATGAATTGAGACGTCGCTCTTGGCTGACATACGTTGTCCAGGCCTCGCTGCCATAGAGCAAGGTACTGAGGACACAGGCTTGATACACTCGGACTTTTGTGTTGCATGTCAGTGCGCCATTTTCCCACACTCTCTTGGCCAGTCTGGACATAGCAGTGGAAGCCTTTCCCATGCGCTTGTTGATTTCTACATCTAGGGACAGATTACTGGTGATAGTTGAGCCTAGGTAGGTGAACTCTTGAACCACTTCCAGAGCGTGGTCACCAATATTGATGGATGGAGCATTTCTGACGTCCTGCCCCATGATGTTCGTTTTCTTGAGGCTGATGGTTAGGCCAAATTCATTGCAGGCAGCCGCAAACCTGTCGATGAGTCTCTGCAGGCATTCCTCAGTGTGAGATGTTAAAGCAGCATCGTCAGCAAAGAGGAGTTCCCTGATGAGGACTTTCCGTACTTTGGACTTCGCTCTTAGACGGGCAAGGTTGAACAACCTGCCCCCTGATCTTGTGTGGAGGAAAATTCCTTCTTCCGAGGACTTGAACGCATGTGAAAGCAGTAGGGAGAAGAAAATCTCCAAAAGTGTAGGTGCAAGAACACAGCCCTGTTTCACACCATTCAGGATAGGAAAGGGGTCTGATGAGGAACCACCATGTAGAATTGTGCCTTTCATATTGTCATGGAATGAGGTGATGATACTTAGTAGCTTTGGTGGGCATCCAATCTTTTCTAGTAGTCTGAAGAGACCATGTCTGCTGACGAGGTCAAAGGCTTTGGTGAGATCAATGAAAGCAATGTAGAGGGGCATCTGGTGTTCGCGGCATTTCTCCTGTATCTGACGAAGGGAGAACAGCATGTCAACGGTCGATCTCTCTGCACGAAAGCCACACTGTGCCTCAGGGTAGACGCGCTCGGCCAGAGTACTGTGCTCAGATTTGGGTAACACACATTAAGAAGGCTGTCAAGGCCTTAGAGAGGATGCAGAAGAGATTTACTAGAATGGCAACACTGATGTAACTCTTCAATTATGTTGGGAGCCTGGAGAAACTGGGGTTGTTCTCCTTGGAGCAGGGAAGGTTAAGAGGAGATTTGCTAAAAGTGTTCAAAATCATCAACAGTTTTGATTGAGTAAATAAAGGGAAACCCATTCCAGTGTCAGAAGGGTCAGTAACCTGAGGGCACAGATTTAAGGTGATTGGCAAAAGAAACGGAGGTGACATAAGGAAACACTTTGTTACATGGCAAGTTACAGGGATCTGGAATGAACTGACTGAAAGAGTGGTGGAAGCAGGTTCAATTGTAACTTTCAAAATATTGGTAAATACCTGATGGGAAGAAAATTGCTCTGTGGAGTGCCAGCATGGACTCGATGTGCCAAATGGCCTCTTTCTGTGCTGTAAATGACTCTATGAGTCTATATTCAATTCCCATTTGAAAGTTATTGAATCTGCTTCCACTGCCCTTTCAGGTAGTGCATTTCCAGATCAGTGAGGGAATGGAAGTAGTTGGATTACTCAACCACTGATACACTGATCTAAATGTCCTCATTCTGTGCTGTATAATTCTATAATTCATTGATTCTAAGATCCAATTTAATGGTGGGACACGCTCAAAGGGATAAATGGCTTACTTTCCTGTTCTTATGTTTAGATGGGCTGAATGATCTTCCTCATCATAATTATCTTGTAATCTGATATAAAGCATGATACTCCAATTGTCCACTTTGAAGGATATCTGCCACGGACAGACCTATTTCCCCAATTTATCTTAATCAGCCTGCTACCTATTCATTTGGTCTAAATTACATTACCGTGTTATCTGCAAATTTGCAAATGGCTCCATTTATGCATTCGTCCAAATGATTGATGATTCTGGGACATTAATCACAGCATATCACCGCAGCTCAACTCTTTCATTACCTTCATGCATAAAAACTAATGCTGACAACACTTGAGACCAGATCCTGTGTTTCTATTTTCCCTTGCACTGTAAGCAAAGCAAGAAACCAGAAAGAGTCAAGCCTCCTTTCTGTCCCACTTCTGAGGAAGGTCTTCATGCTTTGTCATTTATAAGCACCTATTCACTCTGGCATACTCCACTGTTGCACAGTGTATTCTCCATGTGCCTGCTCAGTGAATCTCAGACATCCACCAGGGTACTAATTACATCAAGGTTCAGTGAGCTGCTTATAAATGCAGGCTCATGCCAGGTATCGTACACACGCATGAAATATGATGCTGGTGTGCATCATGTATGTATCATTTGTGCATGAAACACAATCTAGACAGAGTCCTACACAGGTGCATTTTGCCATTTATACAGCTCATTTGCCCATCTGGGATGCTAGCCAAATGAATAAGACAATTGGCAAAAGAACCAGAGGGGACATGAGGAGAATTCTTTTATGCAGCGAGTTGTTATGATCTGGAGTGCACTGCTTGAAAGGGCGATGGAAGCAGATTCAATGATAGCTTTCAAATGTGAATTGAATATAGAGTCATAGAGTCATTTACAGCAGAGAAGGAGGCCATTTGGCCCATCGAGTCCATGCCGGCTCTCCACGGAGCAATCCAGTCAGTCCTACCCACTCACTCGATCCCCGTAGCCCTGAAGATTTATTTCCTTCAAGTGACCATCCAATTTCTTTTTGAAATCATTAATTATCTCCGCTTCCACCACCCTTGTGGGCAGCGACTTCCACGTCATTACCACCCGCTGCGTAAAAAAGTTCTTCTTCACATTTCCTCTGCATCTCTTGCCCAAAACCTTCAATCTGTGTCCCCTAGTCCTTGTGCCATCAGTTAATGGGAACAGCTTTTCCTTGGTCTAAGTTATCTATGCCTGTCACAATCTTGTACACCTTGTATATAATCTTATATACCTGAAAAGAAAAGATTTGCAGGGCTATGGGGAAAGGAATGACACTAGATGGATAGTTCTTTTAAATAGCTAGCACAGGCATGATGGGCCGAATAGTCTCCGACTATGCTTTAAGACTCTAAGGGCGTTAAATTGGGTTAGGTGGCACCATTGTTTGGGCGACGGGTGCTGCTCAGGGACAGAAATGGCATTCAATGTGCATGTGCACACTTCTGCTGTGTATCACGCTGGACGCCATTGCTTAGTGAGGGCAATAGCACAGTGAACATTGGCCGGAAATATGCAGAGCAAGCAGATCATGTCATTAATCAGCATGCAATGTTGCTTTGATGCCAGCAGTGCCATCTTGCAGTTCAACGCTCCAGCCAACGCCTTTTCTTAACCTTACACAGTTGACAAGTAGCAGGAAGGACCCTGCAATCAAAACTATTAAAAGGGATCGGCAGCTACTTACAGGTTAGTTACAAGTTGATTTCTTCTGGCTGTTGCTACAATTCTACAAGTGTTTGGTGCCTTCTATAGTTCTTTCAAGTTGAAAAATTCTACAGTGTTATGACCAAGTTGGGAGGAGACACTGTTTATTCTAGTTCCACTTCTCCACAGGTCACAACATATATTTAAATTTGTTCCCACTTACTGACAGTATCAATCATAGACTCTATTTTTAACCCAGAATAAAACATACCAACCAGGTTTCTTTAATAAACAACAAAATTAGAAGTTTATTATAAAACAAGTCTTAACCAGTAATGAAGCAAAGCATAAACACACAGATCGAAATATAAAAGTTCCCTTTTTACCTTAGCCCCTCTCTCACACACAAACATAGACACCAGTTAACTGAAAAATAAAGAAATTTACTCTTTAGAGCTCTAGTGAAAAAACCCAAAACAGAATACGTTGGCCAAAATACTTGCTAATTCTTGAAGAGAAAAGAGAAGATATGAAAAGATGTTAGAAGTCCTTTTTGATTTGGTGTCCCAAACACCTATAGACGGTTGTCATTGGGATCATCCTAGAACAGTTCTTGTCAGGCGATGTTGAAGATCAGTTTGGGCAGGCTTTCCAGGGAAAATGCAGTAACGGGGGTTTCAGGCAGTTCTTACACTTGCTTCTCAGCTTTTCAAGAGATGGAAAACTGGCAGGCTTTTTCAAAGAGCTGGAACAGACTGAGCTGGGTGTTGCTGTCTTGGCAAGTTTTCTCCAACTGTCTTTTCAAACCTTTATCCATATCCCAACTTGTTGTCCAAAGCGAAACCATAAACAATGTCAGGAGTTAAGCCTCCTGATCCCTATAAAACTTGACCTGTCACCTCTCTGTAAACATCTTTCCCAAGTTAAAAACAACCCGTGCTGGGTAACTATTTTAAGGACAGATGCCTTGCAGTAACTGTTTACAATCCAGACCTCTCAGTGACCCATGTAAAAAAAAATCCATGGACTCCTTTTCAGTTTTAAAACCATATATCTTCAAAATTTAACAAAAAATGGAAGCACTCATAACAACAGGGAGTGATGTGACAGGTGCTGGAGGACATTTTCCTGACTTCAAGGCTTATCACAAATCAGTTGCTTCCAGACATGGGTGCAGTAGTAGGCATTCCCCTTGGAATACAGCCTGAGTGGGAGAATGAGCAGAGGCCATGCAGAGCAAGGCAAGCTGCTAGAGGATGAAGGAGTAAAAGAGGGAGAAGGGCTCTTAGTAGGAGACCATACCAGCCCAGGGTATTCAGGGAGCAATTCTCCTACCTGAACCTCAATGAAGAACAATGTGTGAGATGTATGCACTTCAATAAGGACATCCTGAATGAAATTTGCCACCTGCTGCAGCTACTACTGCAACCTCAGAGCAGGGCAAGGACAGCATTGCCAGTGGCTGTGAAGAACCTTTATGTGTCTGGCTCGTTCCAGGCGGAAGCTGATGATATTTGCAACATCTTGCAGTTTGCCATCCTGTGAGGGAGGTCACCGACACTCTCTATTCAAAGAAAGCTGAAAACATTTCATTCTCTTTTTCCAGAGAAAAGCAAGTGGAGCGAGCACATGGGGTTTCTAGGGTTGAGGTTTCCCCATGGCGCAGGATGCCATTGACTGCACTTTGTGGGCACCATATGTCAATTCTGCCCTATACAGCAACTGAACAGGATTCGACTCCCACACCATTCAGCTGGTGTGTGACCACAGGCAGCAAATCATGCAGGTCAATGTTCGATATCTTGGAAGCAGTCCTGATGCCTACATTCCATGGCAGTCTGATGTGCCAGCTGCATTTGAGCCACAATGGCAAACCAAAGGGTGGCTACTGGGCAACAAGGACTACCTGTTTATCCATGGCTCATGACTGGGTGTGCAACCCAAGCACACAGACACATCATACATACAATGAAAGCTGTGTTGCCACAAGAAATGTGATTGAGCAACCATTGGTGTACTGAAAAAATGCTTCTGCTACATGGGCTCCTCTGGGGAGGTCCTGCAGTACTTGACAGAGTGGGTGTCAAAGATTCATGGTGGTTTGCAGCATGCACCATGATGAGAAGACAGCCCTTGCCATCAGCTATATAGCGAGAAGCTGAGGAGGAGAAGCGTGAGGAGAGACGAGGTGGGGTGGGTTGGGGGTAATGTTGCTGAACTAGCAATTCAGAAGCCCAGACTAATGATCTGGGGACCTGGGTTCAAATCCCACCATGGCAGCTGGTGGAATTTAAATTCAACTAATTAATAAATTCGAGTAAATAAAAAAAGACTGGAATTGAATAGTCTCAGTAATAGTGCCATAAAACTATCATCGATTGTTGTAAAAACCCATCAGGTTCATTAATGTCCGATGGTGAAGGAAATCTGCCATCCTTACCTGGTCTGGCCTACATGTGACTCCAGACCCACAACAATATGGTTGACTCTTAACTGCCCTCTGAAATGGTCTAGCAAGCCATTGAGTTCAAAGGGCAATTGGGGATGGGCATAAAATGCTGGCCTTGCCAGCGATGCCCACATCCCATGAAAGAATAAAAAAAAGAGGAGCAAGGAGAAGGAAGAGATACACACCCTTCCCACTTGGGCTGTCTGTGAAGAGCTAATTTGATTGTGATACCAGCAACTGCAATCCCAATTTCCCATTCACCATCATCTACAAGCATTCATTCCATACCTTACCTTCTCTCTGTCACTGACCATCATAGTGTCCAGTTGGCCGCTATGCAACAATAAAAACCACCACAAAGCAGACATTCCAAACCAAGTTCAAAATTAAATCATCCCATATTTCATACAAATTTAAATTAATCAATATTGTGAATGCTCTTAATGCCTGGCTTCAATGTCCCTTTGCCTATCCTAGTGCTATCCTAGTGGCTGCAGCATGGCTGGTGGAAGGATGCTGACTTTCATTGGAGGAGATAGCAGTTGGTCTTGCAGGATGACCTTGAACAGATCTGGGCCTGAAAGACACAGCTGCAGACTGTACCATCTTGGCATGGGCAGCAGCAGTCTGGGCTGGCTGGTTGACAGATAACAGCAAGGGTACGGACAGAGTACCACTGCTGGGAAAATGAATTCTGCCATCCTGAGAGAGGACAGCAGGTGTATGCTCCACAGAGCTACAGTCACTCCCCATGGAGGGGCACCTCAGCAATCCTAGTTATGTGCTGGAGGACAGATTGCTGGTCAGCTCTGAGACCCTGCAAGCTCCTTTGAACACTAGTATCCAGACCCATGATGGCAGCAGTCTGAGTTTGCGTGGCAGCACTTAGACATTAAGTGGCTACTGCTTGTGCTGCAAATGTGGTTATACTATTAACCATCAGACACTGCATCAGGGCTGGGTTCACAATTCTGCGAATGGAGTTGGCCACCTCTTCCATGCTGGAAAAAATGGGCTCCATGCTCAGCGCTTTGATATTGAATTCAAGTTTTCTGAAATGCTTTCCAATGTAGCAAGCAGTCCATTGTGCATACCCATAGTGTTCTTCTGTCAGCAGCCCTCTTGAAGTACTCGTTTGAGTCCTCTGCAGTGGAACCCCTTTGTGACTTCACCCTCTGGTGAGCTGGCACCTGTATTATCCTTGCCCCCAGCCCTAGTTGCAGTACACTGTGCCCAGTATCTGACCACATGGAGATCTAGCCTCTAATTTATCCTCTAAATTATGTGCAGTGTCAGTATCGGAGCTGAAAGGTGAAATCAAATGACGGTACTTCATCTTCAGCATCACTCTCTTGGTGTTCCAAGACAGTCTGGCCATGCTGGGGTATCTGAAAGGAGAAAGGCACCGGGGCAATGTTGTGGTGAGGGAAGAGAAAGTAATAGGTGCATGCTTACACCATCTGCAGCATGTATATCAGAACAGATTGTGGAATGAGGGGTAAGTGGGATGTGTGAAGGAGGATTATGTATGAGCGTACCAAGTTGGCGTGCTGACTGCATTTCAATCAATGGGTACTGGTTAAATGCACAGCGTGATCCCGTGCCTGTTTTTGGGAGTTATGCAAATTAGCCTCATATGATTCTACAAATAGTGACACTTTTGTCAACAGCTGGTCCTGTCCTTCAAATATTAGGCTGGATCTTGCTGGAGCGGCAAATCTTGGGGAGTGTGCTGTTAGACATTTTCCAGCTTGAAAATGTTTGGGCTGCAATTTGCTGGAAGTGTAAGCTGATAATGACTTGGCAAGGGTCACAGGGCATCTGGGATCGTAGTAAACAAGGAACCGACAGTCTATCTACTTAATTAATTTAAACATTGAGAAACAGAGGAACAACTGAGACAGAGGGTGAATTGAAGTCAAATCAGGTACAAAAAGAGAAATAAAGAAAGGGAAAGAAAGATTGGATTGAGAGAGAGAGTGTCAAAAAGAGACAGATAGGAAAAGTAAGAATTTTTTTAAAAAGTTGATATTTTTGTAAAACCTCCAACACTGTTTCAGTGCTGTATCTCTAAACTAAACAATTTACTATATATAGGAATGAGATTGAACAGTTTCATTTGTTCCCTTTCTGGGCCAGAGAGGTTAATTGGCATCGCATTAACAATTAACACATCATTATAAAGGTACTTACACTGTTAGGTTCCAGCCCTAGCTTTCCACGGTGAGTTTTATAGGCCACTAATATGCAAATCAGCATGTTCTTAAAAATACTGGGAGGCTAAGAGAATGATGTTGTTTGTTCAAAGCATGTGGTGGAGTGGTGTAAATCAGCCATAAAGTTCTGGAAATTTGCTACTCATGACATATCTCTTTCCCCCTTGGATTTGCTGACTGATTTTCACATTAATAATAGCCTGCATCTTCACACACCTTTATTTTTCCAGCAAGATGTGGCCCATTGGTTTTTCTGTCATGGTGGGCACACAGCTAACACAGTTCACAGTGAGCATGTATGTAGAGAGTTACACAGAGATAATCAATAGCCAGGCAGCACTCGGTGCAAGTGAATTGTCAGCTGCTGCCTGATGTGCACTGCATTTGTAAAAGATCTGACTCCAAAAGGAGTCCTGCATTCTGTGGCTGGGATGCACAAAAACCCGGTTTTATGAGACGGCTTGCTCTTCAGCTCTTTGACCCAATCAACATCAGCTAAACACGGATTCTGGATTAGCCTTACCACAAGGTCAGCATCCAATAATACGGATTGAGAGACTCCATCTATTAAAGAAAGCTGCAGTCTTTGAATATCTCCAGTTTGCAGGATCCGAGGCTAGGGCACAGAAATCCTTCAGGATCAAAATGAAAGGCAAACCAGCTGTGAGCAGATGGTGCCGACAGCAGTGACATCCCTAAAAATATCTAAGTGGTTCTCTGGATAGTGTTATGTACACTGCACCAGCTTTAAAGAATGCATGTGCATATATGTGCATCAACAAGCTGAGCGTATTAAATTAAACCATCCTGATTAAATGTTTGCTTAGCTGAACTACTGAAGTACCAGCTATAAAAAATGTTTAAAATGTATGTGAGTTTTTCTTTGCAAGTTTATTCAATACTGTATATAAAGCTATTGTGGAGAGTTGGCTTTTCCAGTTCTAGACGTTCTTATGTCCCAACTGTGGAAGGCTAGGTTCCATATAGGGGTCGGGTTTCCACTCGATTATGTTGTTTTTTTGGACGCATTGCGTCTGAAACCATCCAAACCAGTGCAAAAGATCATGGAAATTTAAACGTAAATTCAGCGCAAGTCAAATTTCTGCCATCTTTTGCGCTAGTTTAAAAAAAAATCTAGAGCTAGAATCCGCCCAATAAAGTGCCCAGGCCCCCAGATCAAATCAATCACTTTTACGAGCTTCCGCTCATTTGCAGGCCTTCAAGGAAGCTCTAAAGGTTAAGCTGGTTCTTGTGGTTGCAAGGACACTAATAGGCATGTTTTAAAAGAGTTTTAATGTAATTTAACTAGAAATTTACAAATAAACTGTCTACCGTACCCCAATATAACTAGCAAATTGTTCCATAGATTTTTTTGAAGTAATTTTCAGTAAATTAAAATCAGGTTACTCACAGGTGGTGGACTAAAACGCTGTGATTAAAAATGTTTATTTCTTGTGATAATCCAATTTTTAGCTGTCTTCATCAAACTGCACCAAGTTATCACTCTTAAAAATATCAAGGAATATTATTTCATAGAATCATGGAATAGTTGCAGCACAGAAGGAGACGATTAGGCACATGGTGTCTGTGCGGGTTCTCTGTAAGAGCAATTCAGCTAGTCCCACTCCCCTGCCTTTCCCCCATAGCCCTGAAAATGTTTTCCCTTTAGATGCTTAACCAATTCCCTTTGAAAGACACAATTGATTCTGTCTCCACCCACTCAGTCTATGCATTCCACAGCGAAGTCATTCTCTGCGTAAAAAGCTCTTTCCTCATGTCGCCTTCAGTTCTTTTCCAACCCTTCCTCCAATGGGAACAGTTTTTCTCTATCTACTCTGTCGAGATGCCTCATGATTTTGAACACATCTATCAAATTTCCTCTTAAACTTGAGTTCGGTATCCAACAGCGAGAGGACACAGATCCAAGATAACTGGCAAAAGAACCAGCGCCGAGTTGAGGAGAAATTGTTCCACACAGCAAGCTGCTGTGATCCAGAATGTACTTTCCAAAAAGGTGGTGGGAGCAGGATCAACAGCATTCCACAAAAGAGAATCAGAAAAGGAAGCATCTGCAGGGTTATGGGGAGGCAGCAGGGGCACGGGACCAGTTGGACAGCCCTCACAGACAGCTGGCACAGGCATGATGGGCCCAATGACCTCACTCTGTGCTGCAAAGCCCTATGCCAATTCCAAACATCAATCTCTCTGAGCAAAGGAGTTCCCCTCTTGAATCCATCCATGCCTTGTAACGTTGAATGTTATTTTCAGGGACTTTTTCAACAAATCCACCCTGGCTTTCATTTGTTAAACCATATTTTTCCAACTGTAAGGCTGAAGGAGGTTACAGACAGGGAGAGGGCAAGGCCTTGGGGGGATTTCAACACAAGGATAAGAATTTTGAAATCATGGTACCGGCAGCCAGCGCAGGTGATGGGTGCATGGGACAGGAGTGATGGGTGCATGGGACATCACGTGAGTAGGATACAGGCAACTGAGTTTTGAATGAATTCAGTCTTGTGTAGGGTAGAGTCTGGGTGGCTGGCCAGGAGGGCATTGGAATAGTCAAGCCTGGGGGGTGATGTTGTATTCTTGGAACAATTCCATTCTGTGCTTTATTTTTATTCATTCCTGGGATGTGGGCATCGCTGACCAGGCCAGCATTTATTGCCCATCCCTAATTGGCCTTGAGAAGGTGGTGGTGAACTGCCTTCTTGAACCGCTTCAGTCCATTTGGGGTAGGTACACCCACAGTGCTGTTAGGAAGGGAGTTCCAGGATTTTGACCCAGCGACAGCGAAGGAACGGTGATATAGTTCCAAGTCAGGATGGTGTGTGACTTGGAGGGGAACTTGCAGGTGATATTGTTCACATGCATTTGCTGCTCTTGTCCTTCTATGTGGTAGAGATCGCGGGTTTGGAAGGTGCTGTCTAAGGAGCCTTGGTGAGTTGCTGCAGTGCATCTTATAGATGGTACACACTGCTGCCACTGTGCGTCAGTGGTGGAGGGAGTGAATGTTTGTGGATGGGGTGACAATCAAGCAGGCTGCTTTGTGCTGGATGTTCTTGAGCGTTGTTGGAGCTGCACCCATCCAGGCAAGTGGAGAGTATTCCATCACACTCCTGACTTATGCCTTGTAGATGCTAACAGGAGGTGAGTTACCTGCTGCAGGATTCCTAGCCTCTGACCTGCTCTTGTAATCATGGTATTTATATGGCGATTCCAGTTCAGTTTCTAGTCATGGTAACCCCCAGGATGTCGACAGTGGGGATTCAGCGATCGTAATGCCATTGAATGTCAAGGGGAGATGGTTAGATTCTCTCTTGCTGGAGATGGTCATTGCCTGGCACTTGTGTGGCGCGAATGTTACTTGCCACTTATCAGCCCAAGCCTGGATATTGTCCAAGTCTTGCTGTATTTCTACACGGACTGCTTCAGTATCTGAGGGGTCACAAATGGTGCTGAACAGTGGACATCCCCACTTCTGACCTTATAATTAAAGGAAGGTCATTGCTGAAGCAACTGAAGATGGTTGGATCTAGGACACTACCCTGTGGAACTCTTGCAGTGATGTCCTGGAGCTGAGATGATTGACCTCCAACAACCACAACCATCTTCCTTTGCGCTAGGTCTGACTCCAAACAGAGGAGAGTTTTCCCCCTGATTCCCATTGACTCCAGTTTTGCTAGGGCTCCTTGATGCCATACTTGGTCAAATGCTGCCTTGATGTCAAGGGCAGTCACTCTCACCTCACCTGAATCCATTTTGTGATAAATTCTAAAATAAAAACAGCAAGTGCTGGAAATACTCAGCAGGTCCGGCAGCATCTGTGGAGAGAGAAGCAGAATTAACGTTTCAGGCCTGTGACCTTTCACCAAAACTGGCAAAGGTTAGAAATGTATTAGATTTTAAGCAAGTAAAGGTGGGGGGAGGGGTGGAGAGAACAAAAGGGAAGGTGTGTGATGGGGCAGAGAGCAGGAGAGGTTAAATAACAAAGATATCATGGGACAAAGTCAAAGTGGGTGTTAATAGTTGTGGTGAAGGACAAGCATTAGTCCAGAGAGAGGGTTAATGGCAGAATAATGAGCAGCTGTGTCCAAAAGCACAACATGAAAAAACAAGTTTAAGGCAGACACATGGTTAAAAAATAAAATAAAATAAAATAATTTTTAAATTTTTTTTTAAAAGGGCCAGTCATGCTCTGAAATTGAAACTGAATGCTGTAGCGTGCCTAATCGAAAGATGAGGTGCTGTTCCTCGAGCTTGCGTTGATTTTCACTGAAACACTGTAGCCTTCTGCAAAGGACAGAAATGTGGACATGAGAGCAGGGGGTGGGTGTTGAAATGGCAAGCAACCGGAAGCTCAGGGTCATGCTTTCGGACTGAGCAGAGGTGTTCCGCAAAGCAGTCACCCAATCTAATTTGGTCTCCCCAATGTGATAAATTCTAATCTGTTTCAGAGCCACATTATCTCCTTTCAGAACATTGGGGTCATTATGACTTTGAGTTATTGTATAAGGTGGGAGTCGGCAAACCATCTTAAATCTTTTCCGATTCTTATTTCCCCAGAAAGCAATTTAAATGAATATCAGGGGAGCTATTAAACAGGCTGTCATCCATTTCACACAAAAATTACCCAGCTAAATACAAGTTGTTTCTTGTCATTCACATCCATGGACAGGTCCTATAAAACCATGCACACACACTATGGGCTGAATTTTATGAGCGTGCTGCCAAGTGTGGAACCTTGGGAAAAGGAAGCATTCATAAGGGCTGGAAGGCTGGGAACAGACGAATCCCTTGAGGAATATAAAGACAGAAGGAAGGAACATAAGCTAGGAGTCAGGAGGGCTAAAAGGGGTCATGAAAAGTCATTGGCAAACAGGATTAAGGAAAATCCCAAGGCTTTTTATACATACATAAAGAGCAAGAGGGTAACTAGGGAAAGGGTTGGCCCACTCAAGGACAGAGAAGAGAATCTACGTGTGGAGCTAGAGGAAATGGGCGAGGTACTAAATGAGTACTTTGCATCAGTATTTACTAAAGAGAAGGACTTGGTGGATGATGAGCCTAGGGAAGGGAGTGTAGATAGTCTCAGTCATCTCATTATCAAAAAGGAGGAGGTGTTGGATGTCTTGCAAAGCATTAAGGTAAATAAGTCCCCAGGGCCTGATGGGATCTACCCCAGAATACTGAGGGAGGCAAGGGAAGAAATTGCTGAGGCATTGACATCCTCATTGGCTACAGGTGAGGTCCCAGAGGACTGGAGAATAGCCAATGTTGTTCCTTTGTTTAAGAAGGGAAGCAAGGATAATCCAGGAAATTATGGGCCGGTGAGCTTTACATCAGTGGTAGGGAAATTATTAGAGAGGATTATTCGGGACAGGATTTACTCCCATTTGGAAACAAACAAACTTATTAGCGAGAGGCAGCATGGTTTTGTGAAGGGGAGGTCGTGTCTCACTAATTTGATTGAGTTTTTTGAGGAAGTGACGAAGATGATTGATGAAGGAAGGGCAGTAGATGTTATCTGTATGGACTTCAGTAAAGCCTTTGACAAGGTCCGTCATGGCAGACTGGTACAAAAGGTGAAGTCACACGGGATCAGAGGTGAGCTGGCAAGATGGATACAGAACTGGCTCTGTCAGAGAAGACAGAGGGTAGCAGTGGAAGGGTGCTTTTCTGAATGGGGGGATGTGACTACTGGTGTTCCGCAGAGATCAGTGTTGGGACCTTTGCTCTTTGTAGTATATATAAATGATTTGGAGGAAAATGTAGCTGGTCTGATTAATAAGTTTGCATGCGACACAAAGGTTGGTGGAGTTGCAGATAGTGTTGAGGATTGTCAGAGGATACAGCAGGATATAGATCGGTTGGAGACTTGGGTGGAGAAATGGCAGATGGAGTTTAATCCGGACAAATGTGAGGTAATGCATTTTGGAAGGTCTAATGCAGGTGGGAAGTATACAGTAAATGGCAGACCCTTAGGAGTATTGACAGGCAGAGAGATCCGGGCATACAGGTCCACAGGTCACTGAAAGTGGCAACGTAGGTGGATAAGGTAGTCAAGAAGGCATACGGCATACTTGCCTTCATCGGTCAGGGCATAGAGTATAAAAATTGGCAAGTCATGCTGCAGTTGTACAGAACTTTAGTTAGGCCACACTTAGAATATTGTGTGCAATTCTGGTCGCCACACTACCAGAAGGACGTGGAGGCTTTGAAGAGGGTACAGAAGAGGTTTACCAGGATGTTGCCTGGTCTGGAGGGCATTCGCTATGAGGAGAGGTTGGATAAACTCGGATTGTTTTCACTGGAATGATGGAGGTGGAGTGGCGACATGATAGAGGTTTACAAAGTTATGAGTGGCATGGACAGAGTGGATGGTCAGAAGCTTTTTCCCAGGGTGGAAGAGTCAGTTAAGGTGAGAGGGGTAAAGTTTAGAGGGGATGTCCGAGGCAAGTTCTTTACACAGAGGGTGGTGAGTGCCTGGAACTTGCTGCCGGGGGAGGTGATGGAAGCAGGTACAATAGCGACGTTTAAGAGACATCTTGACAAATACATGAATAGGATGGGAATAGAGGGATACGGTCCCCGGAAGTGCAGAAGGTTTTAGTTTAGGCAGGCATCAAGATCGGCGCAGGCTTGGAGGGCCGAATGGCCTGTTCCTGTGCTGTACTGTTCTTTGTTCTTTGTTCTTTGCTATCGCATGGAATAGTTGAGATGAATAGCTTTGTTGCATTTAAAGGGAATCGAGATATGTACATGAGGGAGAGAGGAATAGAAGGGTACAGTGATAGTGGTAGATGAAATATGGTGGGAGGAGGCTTATGAGGAGCATAAACAATGACACAGTTGGATTGAACGGCCTATCTTTGTGCTATAAAACTCCATGAAATTCTAAGTCATTTTTGATCTCTGCATTGATTAAGTTGGATAAGGATGCAGGCTGTATTTTACCCTGGATCCTTTTTGCCCTTTTAATAATTACCTTAAGCTACATTCCAGTTTCACCTTGTTCCTCAGTCTCTATTGTTGACTGTTCTGATGTTTAAAAAAATCATGGAATATCTCATAAAATTAAAATTAATCGCGCTACACGACATCCACATATAAATGTGCCAATATGTTAATTTGCTGTATCACACAGTGTGACTTTACCCATTTGTGTTTTCAAGCAGATGTTTTCATAGTTACCGCGGTGTTTATTGGATTAAGCACAGGCAATCGACAGCAGGTCGATCAGCTTCTGAAAGTATAGGACAGGGGTAGGCACCCCAATGCAGCTCCGTAACGCCTCATTTGCAGCTTCCAACCTTTATCAGCCATTCTTAGAGAATCCTGCCAAATTTAAACTGAAGTAAACTGTCAACACTCCAATCTTATTCTTCATGGCATTCTAGAGGAAATGTTTTAGCTCGATTTGCAGCATGCATAGAAGAAGTTAAGGTGTTTTTGCAAGTAAAGGGAATGTGTACCTGGTGAACTAACAGATCCTGTTATTTTATTCATTCCTGGGATCTGGGTGTCGCTGGCTAGGCCAGCATTAATTGCCCTTGATAAGGTGGTGGTGAGCTGCCTTCTTGAACCGCTGCAGTCCATGTGAGGTAGGTACACCCACAATGCTGTTAGGAAGGGAGTTCCAGGATTTTGACCCAGCGACAGTGAAGGAATGGTGATATAGTTCCAAGTCAGTGTGTGACTTGGATGGGAACTTGCAGGTGGTGGTGTTCCAGGTGGTAGAGGTCATGGGTTTGGAAGGTGTTGTCTAAGGAGCCTTGGTGCATTGCTGCAGTGCATCTTGTAGATGGCACACTGCTGCCACTGTGTGCGGTGATGGAGGGAGTGAATGTTTGTGGATGGGATGCCAATCAAGCGGGCTACTTTGTCCTGGATGGTGTCGAGCTTCTTGAGTGTTGTTGGAGCTGCGCCTATCCAGGCAAGTGGAGAGTATTCCATCACACTCCTGACTTGTGACCATGGTATTTATATGGCTACTCCGATGAAACTCTGTTGAAAACCAGAACTCTGATGAAAGGTTACAGACTTGAAACGTTAACTCTGTTTCTCTCTCCATAGATGCTGCTGGACCTGCTCAGTGTATCCAACATTTTCTGCTTTTGTTTCAGGCTTTCAGCATCTGCAGTATTTTGCTTTCCTGACCGGTAATTGACCTGTGGATTTGGCTAAAAGCAATAAGCTTCTAAGTGTTCTATGCAGGCACAACAAATACAGATTTTGCCCTTAAGACAAACCTGGGAAAGCCCCCAACCCAATACAGCCGAAATCCCATGGCCACCCATCCCAGTGAGGTCAAGGCCTGGTACCTGTCCAGGTGCTACCACACCCTAGTATTCACTCTGAAGTGGCTTCACAAGTCACCCAATTGTTACAAGAAAAAGTTAGCAGTGGTTCAAGAAGAAGACACCAAGAGATAGGCAATAAGAATGCTAAACCCAGCCACGGAAAAGGTATAAAAGTTGACAGCTTATGTATGATACATATTTAAGAACAGTCATTGCTTTAAAAGCCATGCTGTAAACTGTCGTTATTTTGATGTTTTATTGTGAAATGGGCAGACACACGGCAGATTAAATTTAATACAGGGTAGTGTAAAGTGATGCATTTTGGAAAGAAGAATGAGGAGAGGCAATATAAACTAAATGTTACAATTTTAAAGGGAAAGAGCAAGCTGGAAGTTTACATATACAAATCTTTGAAGGTGGCCGGACAAGTTGATCAGGCTGTTTTAAAACAAAATGGGGTGCTTGGCTTTATAAACAAAGACACAGAGTACAAAAGCAAATAAGTTATGCTAAACTTAAATAAAATACTAATTAGACCTCACGCAGTGCATTCCAGATCATAACAACTCACTGTGTAAATCAATTTCTCCTCGTCTCCCCTCATACAGTCATAGAGTCATACAGCATAGAAACAAGCCCACCATGTCTGTGCCGGCCATCAAGCACCTATCTATTCTAATCTCATTTTCCAGCACTTGGCCCGTAGCCTTGTATGCTATGGCGTTTCAAGTGCTCATTTAAATACTTCTTAAATGTTGTGAGGTTTCCTGCTTCTACCACCTCTTCAGGCAGTGTGTTCCAGATTCCAACCAACCTCTGGGTGAATTTTTTTTTCATCAAATCCCCTCTAAACCTCCTGCCACTTATCTTAAATCTATGTCCCCTGGTTATTGATCCCTCCGCTAAGGGAAAAAGTTTCTTCCTATCTATCCTATCAATGCCCCTCATAATTTTGTATACCTCAATCAGGTCCCCCCTCAGCCTTCTCTGCTCTACGGAAAACAACCCTAGCCTTTTCAGTCTCTCTTCATAACTGAAATGCTCCAGCCCAGGCAACGTCCTGGTGAATCTCCTCTGCACCCTCTCCAGTGCAATCACATCCTTCCTATAGTGTGGTGCCCAGAACTGTACACAGTACTCCAGCTGTGCCCTAATTAGCATTTTATACAGCTCCATCATAACCTCCCTGCTCTTATATTCTATGCCTCGGCTAATAAAGGCAAGTATCCCATATGCCTTCCTAACCACCTTATCTACCTGTGCTGCTGCCTTCAGTGATCTATGGACAAGTACACCAAGGTCCCTCTGACCCTCTGTACTTCCTAGGATCCTACCATCCATTGTATATTCCCTTGCCTTGTTAGTCCCCTTTGGTTCCTTTACCAATTACATTAAGTCTAGGTCCTCTGGTTACTGACTCTCCTTGCCAGTTACTCCCTATGTACTCTATCAAAGCCTCTCAAAATTTTGAACACCTCCATTAAATCTCCGCTTAAACTCGGCTGCTCTAAAGAGAATAATTGCAGTTTCTCCAGTCTCTTCATATAACTAAAGTTCCTCATCCCTGATACAAATCCTCTCCACCCACTGCAAGGTCTTGATATCCTTCCTAAAGTCTGGTGCCCAGGACTGCCTAAAAGGATGGTAGAAGGAGATTCAATAATAACTTTCAAAAGGGAATTGGATGAACATTTGAAAAGGAAAAGATTGCAGGACCAAATTCTTTTTTTCTGTGGTGTATAATTCTATGATTCCACTAAAACTAGACCATAGAGAGGCCAGACTGACAGTATTTGTTGCCTATCCTTAGATGTCCTCAGGGCATTAAGGGTCTATTTTGATGAAAACAGGTGCTGTGCTAATAAGACACTTATTTGAAAGTTTGGCTTTAGCATGCAATTTTAAGGACAATTGATCAGGATTTAAACTTGCCTGGAGGCACAAAAAGAGACACCTGCAGGTTTAGCAATAAAGTGCTGACTGGAAGCAATTTTCCTGGAGCGGTATATACAACCTCCATAGAGTACACTGGCTAACACACAATGCCACATTCAGGATGGCTCAGGAACTGAGGGAGAGGACACACTGGTTCTTGGTTGTGGCATAAGAGGTCCTGGTGGGGGAGGTCCAGAGGATGAGGGATGTCCTACACCCGCCCTCCTGTCCTACCCTCCCATAGCAGTTAGTGCCGCTGTGCTTGGCCTCATCTCCTCCTATCCCTCCTGCAGACCAAGGGAGAAACCTGGCAAGATACCAGTGACTCAACACGCCCTTTCTCCTGGTGACTCCTAGAAGCTACAGCAGCACAGCATACACTCGTTTTAGATGAAGTTCTCAGGAAATTTCCAGAATAAATATTGCTCGTGCATTGGTGAAGTTTTGACAAAGTGTCACAGAACATCTTCTGATGTGTTCCAAAAGTGCTCTTCCAGCCTCCAGCAGCAAGATAACAGCATTTGAAATCCTCAGCAACAGAATGTTTACACCCAATCAGCTGGTCTCAGTTAGGAGAGGGCGTGAGGTCAAGTGCTATCCACCTTGCAGTCTCCTCAATGAGCACTAGCCGGCACCCTAAGTGGAAATGACACCCTTAACAGACCTCTGGGCTGCTGTCCCGATGATGCTCTTTTCTGAGATGACGGGGGGAGTTTTATGCTCTACCCCATGGCGGGTTTGGAGGTGGGGAGAGCATATAATCGGGTGGGATGGTGGGGGGTGGGGGCGGGGTCCCCGCCACCTTCCCGCCTCTGCCAAAATTGTCCGGGGCGGGAAGGTCGGTGAGAGGTCAATTAAAGGCCTCACCCTGCTGCTGCCACCGCAATTAACCATGCGTTGGGCGGCCCTGTCACTGCACGGGAAGCACGACATGAGAAACTGTATTTGCTGCTTTCTGGCATCAGGGGGTGTGGGGGAGGTCCTGGTTGAAAGGCAATTAGTGCCTGAACGAGGGACCTGGCATTGAGAAGAAGGGGGGGGAGGGGGGCCCGCTGAGAGTCACCAACCCCTGTCCGACCCTCCTCCCCTGTGACCCTCACTCCACGAGACCCCTCCACTCTGAGACGGGGTTCTCGGCAGCACTTTTTCTGGACTACAGGACCGTTGTTGCCAGGATAAAATGCTGGCCAACGTCTCGCACTAAACACAGGCTAAACTGACGTTTCAGCTGAAGAACCCACCTTGACCACCTTGGAGGTTCTTTAACGCCTAACGTATCTGGGGAAAAATAATTCTGTAAGGGACCACCAGATGATATGAAACTGGAGTCATGTGTAGGCCATACCAGGTCAGAGTGACAGCTTCACTTCCCTGAAAGACGTTAGTGAACTATTGCTTTTTTTCAACATGAAATCAGCAGCTTTCATGGTCAGATTTATTGAATTCCAGCCTACCAAACCCAGAAATGTTTATCTCTCTCTCCTCCCACTCTTCCCCCTTTCTGTCTGTGCCATTGTTTCCTACATTATAAGAGTGGCTGCACCTCAAAAATACTTCATTGGTTGTAAAGTGTTATGGCACATCCTGAGATTGTGAAAGGCTCTGTACAAATGCAAATCTTACTTTATTTTTAATATCTTAGGATCCATACTCCTTCACAACACACCTGCCCACCTGCCTGCACACCCAACTGCCCACCTGTCTGCCTGCTTGCCTGCCCACATGCCTGTTTGCTCGCTTGCCTACCCGAATACCTGTCTGCCTGCCCCTTCACCCATCTGCCTGCTCACCCATCTGCCCACCTGTCTGCCTACCCACTCACCTGTCTGTTCACCTGCCAACTGCATGCTCACCCGCCCGCCTGACTGACCACCTTCTTGCCTGTTTGCCCACCTGGAGGAGAAGACGGGATATGTTGCTCTCATTGGTTAATATGATGTAACTTCTTTGCCACCAGGTCAAACACTTTTCACACAACAATCACCACAGCTTCTAAGTAATACATTCTTTCACAGTGCAATCAGGAATTAAACATACTGCATCCCGGCTCAGAGCTTATCAGTCAATAAGCACAGCTTAATTTAAAGCACAAGTGGGAGCTCTTTGCTCATCGAGTTAATGCTCTCTTACTGATGCAGGGTTCAATCCAAGTGTCATTGTGTTGTAGCCACATCCTCAAATAATTTGATTTATTCACTAATTCTGCCTCTTCCGTCTGCCTCAGAATATCTCTGTGTGATGTAGTGAGGGGTGGGGTGTGTGGGTTGATATGAATCATTTAACACACAGGCACTACCAGCATTATTCTGTTGCTGATAAAGTAGATTAGAGTTCTTAACTACCTCATAAGTTGCAGTGTGCAGGAGATGCGATTTGGCCAGTTACACTTATCTTCACGACAGGATCACTCATTTCTTTTTGGTGTGTGGTTCAGAAAGGTTATCGTATTGAGCATAAATTGGCTTCTGGAAAATGCCTTCGGGTTAATCTGAATGCAATTTCCTTTTTACTGGATGGTTGGAAGAGGGAGGTAGGGAAAACATAGCAAACATGGCATAGTAAATAAAAGGTAAGTGCAAAGGAACAGGATTGGGTTCATAGTGCCGATATCTTTGACCCCACCTGGCAGAAGCTTGGTGGGTGGGGGAGGGGCAGTTAAAACAAGTGCAGCGACTTACCCTGTGTGATCCTGTCGCCTCCCCCCCCCCGCCCCCACCCCACCCCGTGACCCAAACTTAACTTTTTCTTGTGGATCTTCCCTCATACACAATTATCTTGTGATCCTGTCATGGATTTATTCTGCAAGTAAAAAAATAGTTCTCTACAAAGAGACTTCAATTGAAAACAATTTGCTGAGACACACTGTGCCCTTTCGGCTTCAGGGATTAGAGCTGTCAAGTTCTGATGGCAACATAAACTGCCTCTTTTGTGCCAGTTAATACGTTGCATTTGCAGCCTTGTGAGCAAGTGATTGTGGAGACATTCAAGCAGCAGGATGGAAAAAGACTTCTGACAACTCCAATATGAGAGGAAAATGCAGAGCTGTGGCTGGCTGAAATTATTAAATGCCTCAATATGAAGGACAGTCTGAATGTGGCCTATGGGGCTTAGAATAATGCAAGACGCAAAACAAAACTCGCAGGATTTCAAAAAGTGTATTAACAGAGGACAACAAGACTGACATACGGCCCAGTTACATTTGTAAATGCTCTTCCTTTTTGTTCAGTCAAAGACCTACATGTGTACTAATATAAAAGCAAAATACTGCGGATGCTGGAAATCTGAAACAAAAACAAGAAATGCTGGGATCACTCAGCAGGTCTGGCAGCATCTGTGGAAAGAGAAGCAGAGTTAACGTTTCGGGTCAGTGACCCTTCTTCGGCGAAGAAGGGTCACTGACCCGAAACGTTAACTCTGCTTCTCTTTCCACAAATGCTGCCAGACCTGCTGAGTGATCCCAGCATTTCTTGTTTTTGTTTCAGACCTACATGTGTACTGTTCTGTTAATCCTTTGTTAGTAGCTTCATTGAGTCGAGGCTTATCTAACCTTGTGAATATAATTGTATAATACTACTGAGATTTAATTGATCACAAATTCATCCCAACATTTGGCCATTACAGATGCATGTGCCTATCCAGTCACTGGAGATCTTACTCTGGCAGGCTATTGACATATTACATAGAATTACATAGAATGTACAGCACAGAAACAGGCCATTCGGCCCAACTGGCGCATGCCAGTGTTTATGCTCCAGACGAGCCTTGTCTCCCCCTACTTCATCTCACCCTATTAGCATATTACTTTCTTCCTCATTTAGTTATCTAGCTTCCCCTCAAATCCACTTGTATGATTTGTCTCAATTACTCCATGTGGCTTTGTGTTCCACATTCTTGGATCCTCAGAAATTGATAACCTTCCAGTTGTTAAAGGACAAAACAAGAAAATGTTGGAAAAGCCAATTCTCCAGAATCGAAATGAGCAAGGTGGACTGCCGGGAGTACATAGTATTATGCCCTGGAGCACAGAGATTTTTATTTGACGTGCATCATAGTCCAATTTTCTTTTCATTATACATTAAAAGCTTTGCTATCTGGCATGTTAGCTGGACCTGAGAGGTGCTGGATAAGCAAAAATTCTGGTTAATCAAGAGTTGCACTTAGCAAGGCAGGTGGAGATCTGAACTTCTGCTCCGAAGTTATTGCCGAGAGAGCGAAAGGTACCTGGGGCCCAGCATTGGGAAAGCCGTTTTCTTCTAAGACTTAGACTTGCCTTTTTAAAATTTTCTTTAATTCTTTGGGGTCCGTGCACCAAGATAGTACGCGGGAGAGCCCGCCCTTTCCAACGAGCCATCCCCGGTGGAGTTTGGACACAGACCTCCGGAGCAAAACGTGTCTGACTGCAGGGACCAAGAATCCCATTGTAGTGAATGGGGAAACGAGTCACCGAGGCAAGGTAGCATGTCTAACCGTAGATGGAAACCTAAATTCCCACAGAAATTCCAAATAATAGAGCTTGCTGGTTGGCAAAGTGCCCGATAACAAAGCTTTTACCGTGCCAGAAAACCACAATTAAAAAAATGATCATTTTAATCTCCCTTGGGTGTTTTCCAAGGAATAGTTTTACTATCCATAGGTATTCTCCATATCCTTCTATCATGCTCAGTAAAAGCGTATAAGATTCAGATCATTGACCTGAAACGTTAACACTGTTTCTCACTCCACAGATGCTGCCAGTCAGACCTGCTGAGTATTTCCAGCACTTTCAGTATTTATTTCAGATTTTTTCTGACTCCTCTCTGAGATGTAGCTCTCTCTTTCCAAAACGCCATTTGAAAGTGTCCCTCTCAGGGAAAAGCATTGCTCTTTGCTTCTCTTTGTGCACCTAAACATTTGGGACATACTGGGACTCCATCTCTACCCACAGGATGACTCCCTTTCCATAATCCTATTTTAGGACTATGCTTTGGCTGCTGTGTTTTTCCGGTCTGCGGTGGATTATACTTGCTTCTCTTCCCCTGCAATCACCTCACTTCAGCTCCCACATGATTATTGCTCGCTACTCCTTAATAGCTCACGAGTTATCAGTAATAAAGTAGCACAGTGGTGCAGTGGTTAGCACTGCAGCCTCACAGCTCCAGCAACCCAGGTTAGATTCTGGGTACTGCCTGTGTGGAGTTTGCAAGTTCTCCCTGTGACTGTGTGGTTTTCTGTTGGGTGCTCTGGTTTCCTCCCACAGCCAAAGACTTGCAGGTTGATAGGTAAATTGGCCATTGTAAATTGCCCCTAGTGTAGGTCGGTGGCAGGGGAATTGAGGGGATGTGGTAGGAATGTAGGATTAGTATAAATGGGTGGTTGATGGTTGGCATAGAGTCAGTGGGCTGAAGGGCCTGTTTCAGTGCTGTATCTCTAAATAAATAAATAAAAATAAACAACTTTCCTCTCAGTCTCCCTGCTGGGTGCCAGATGGGTGATTGCTGAGTGAACAATGCTGCCATATTTCTGGCCTCCGGCCATTAAAAAGCCAGTGGATGGGAGGTTCCTGTCAGATGTTTGTGCAAGGAATGGGTGAGGGAAGGGGTGGCATGTGGGGAACAGCAGTTTTGAGGAGGTTGGGGTCTGGAAAGAGGAGTGCAGCTTCAGGACAGCAGCAGCCAGGAGGTACTTTGCCCTAAAGAAACCATGAAACTGAACCCATCCTGTATTTTCAGGGACCCCTGCAGCACCCATCACGAGCATTTTGGGACACCCCTCTATTTTGGTGCCCCATGGACGTTCAGAGGGAAGAGTGAGGAAGGAGGGCTTGAAGAACCATCCTGTCTCATTTAAATGCCCACTCTCAACCTTCACCTACTGTAAGTAGAGGAAGCAAGATGGAGGCACCCTCTCTTTCCCTAACCGGCAACGTAAGGCTGAAGCTCCTTCCATGCTGGATGGCCTCCTATTGGCCCTCCAGCTTCAAGAACCTGCCTTCCATCCTTAATCGGATGGCGAGCGCACCCTTTGGCCACTAATTGGCTAACGAGGCAAAATCAATGTTGGTTTACTGCTCCCAAACCAAAATGGAAAATCCTGCCCATAAGCCTATTTGCTGTTCAACTGGCATGCGAAGGCAGTGTTCTGTGAGTACTGTGGGTAATCAATGGCAGGACTGTGGGGGGTGGGAATGTGTCTAACCTGAGTTTGCAAACCTAGGCAGAGGCCCAATGTTCTGGAAAACTAGAACAACGTTGTGGGTGGCTAGACCTGACCCAAGGAGGAATTTTTATATAGCATTTTTCTTCACCTCAGGACATCCTAAAACACTTCATAGCCAATGAAGTACATTTGAAGTGTAGGCACTTTTGTAATGTGACAGCTAATTGGCTCACTGCACAAACAGCAATGAGATAAATGGCCAAGTCTTTGGCAGTTGGTTGAGAGATAAATATTGGCCAACAGACTGGGAATACTCCAATGGGATCTCCATCCCTATTCCCTCTTTGCTTCACCTGGAAACTGAGCAATCCTCAGGTGCAGCAAAAAAGAAAATCACAGATTAGCTCAACAACAACAACTAGCACCTGATAGTGTCTTTAATGTAGTAAAACATCCCAAGGTGCTTCACAGGGGCATTATCAGAGAAAATTTGTCATCAAGCCACATAAGGAGATATTAGGACAGACGACCAAAAGCTTGGTCAAAGAGGTAGGTTTTAAAGAGCATTCTACTGACGATGATTATGACGCTGTGAAGAATTCTCTAATAAGATATTTTCAAACAAGGGCAAACACTCCACTACGACATTTATGTCTTTAGGCAAGACAAACAAGATGAGTGCGAGACCCTTGACCACTAAGTGACAAGACTCGGAAGTCTAAGCCAGAATTGCAACTTCACAGACATGGGCAAAGAAATCATCTTCCAGATCATTATGACCTGCCAATCACCAAGACTAAGAAGTCAAGCTGTTAGAGAGGGTGAATCGTTAAACTTGCAAAGGTTACTCAATATTGGTAGAACACCAGAAGCCAGCGAAAGGCAAGTCTAAGTCTTAGAAGAAAAGAGGCAAATAATATAAAATGAGAATCCCTTGAGGCCAGGTCAGGATTATCAACAGAATCTGTGAATGCCACAAGAGGAAGGTTTTACCAGAGGAACACATCAAACATAAGAGCATAGAAGAAACCCAGAGAAAGGTCCAAGGTACATCAAGGAAGACCAAGACAGAGATCACAATCACCTCACATTTGAATATGCAGTCATTGCAGCAGTGGATATCCTCATTACAAAACTTGTCTTGTGAAAGGAATGAAGTGTAAAGCCTGCAAAAATATGGGACATTTTGCAAGAGTATGCCGATTGAAGCCTGCACAAGACATTATAGAGTTAAATACCAGAAAGAAGATTACATCTTTGCAGCACAAGAGAAGGACTTTGTTGCTCACAACCACAAGTTGGTGAAAATCCTATTGGTGGAAGGATCGAGAACAAGAAGGCACAGATTTAAATTAATTGGCAAAAGAAGCAATGGCGACATGAGGAAAAACTTTTTCACGCAGCGAGTGGTTAGGATCTGGAATGCACTGCCTGACAGTGTGGTGGAGACAGGTTCAATTGAGGCATTCAAGAGCGAATTGGATTGTTATCCAAAAAGGCAGAATGTGCAGGGCTACAGGGAGAAGGCAGGGTAGTGGCACTAGGTAAATTGCTCTTTTAGAGAGCGCAGACACAATGGGCCGAATGGCTGTAACAATTCTGTGATTCTGAGAGAGGTAGAGAGGCAGACGGGGTTAGGGAGGGAATCCCAGAGTTTAGGGCCTAGGCAGAAGGCATGGCCACCAGTTGTAGAGCAATTCAAATCAGGGATGCACAAGAGGCCAGAACTGGAGGTGTGCAGAGATCTTGGAGTGTTGTATGGCTTGAGGAAGTTACAGTGATAGGGAAGGGTGAGTCCATGAAGTGATCTGAAAAGTCAGTCTAATTGTAATCTCTCAGACTGCGCCTCATCACGTGCTCCCACTACCAACATAAGCATGCTCCATTATGACAGGCACAGTTTTTGACCCAGCAGTATTAACCAGTAATGAAACTACTTATTCATTTTCTTGTCATTTGAATGAATTTAGCTCTTTCAAAAATTAAATTTCTGTGCTCTGCAAAATGTTTTTTAGATTGATTTTTCACTGTTTCATAAACAGTCATAATTTTCTCAGACAGTTAAAAAAAACAAGCACAGAGTATCTTCATTCTTAACCACTGAATGTATCAACATTTTCATCTGAACCCATTCATCTTCCTTATCTATGCTTGAAGCAATTTCAAACCACTTTACCTTGGCCACTCTACAGGTTTCCTGAAACCAGACAAATCTGGTGGATTCATGTGGAAACAAGTAATTTCTTTGAGCTTTTAATCTCTTCCACTAGCTATTCCCAGGCCTCATTTTTTCCAAATCTTTCTCCTTTCGGGTCTCTGGCCAACTCATTCTCTGTTTCCAGGCAATAGTTTTAAGCAAATCTAGATGCTGAGAAGCTATTTCCCCTGCCTGGAGAACTTAAGACTAGGGGTCGGCCATTTAGGACTGAGCTGAGGTGAAATTTCTTCAGTCAGAGTGTTTGGAATTCTCTACCCCAGAGGACTGTGGATGTTCAGTAATGAGTACATTCAAAACTGAGATTGGTAGATTTTTGGACACCAAGGGAATCAAGGGATATGGGGGTAGGGTGGGAATGTAGTGATGTAAAAGATCAGCTATGATCTTATTGAATGGCAATGCAGACTTGAGATGCTGTACGGCCTACACCTGCAACCATTTCTTATGTTTTTATGCTATTATTTCCAACTGCTGCCACCATATCATGTTATGATCTCATTCTGGAACTCAAATAGAAGACAGCACCAGAACATAACTTCATTTGCATTTTTTCAATGAGCATTTCAGCTTCCAGTTAAGCAATGGAAATTCTCCCAAGTGCAGTGCATACCACTCCAAACCCTCTGCTAGACTTTGTTAATATCCTATAACATTCTCAGATTGTGTGAGACGTAGGATAATAAAAACAAGAAATGCTGGAAAGACTCAGCAAGTCTGGCAGCAACTGTGCAGAGAGAAGCAGAGTTAACGTTTCAGGTCAGATACCCTTCTTCAGAACTGTAGATGTAGGCCCTGATTTAAATGGACAAATGATCCCCGGCTGTCAATTAAAGGCCGGCAGCTCTGGAGGTGTTCAGGGTCAGGCCGGGAGCCTGGGAGCAAGGGAGACCCCGTACTCCTCCTGACACACAAGGAAACCTACCATTCATTGTTTGAAACTTGCCTGCTTGGCCTCCTGCAGCACACGATCCCCCTTCCGACAGCTCTGGCCTGATGGAGAAGGCACCTCTCAGCTGACAATGCCTACCCCCAGCCTCGCCACTAAGGCCTCCAACTAAAATTGCAAACTGGGGCCTGATCTGCACAGTTAAAGGAGGACCACACAGCTGTCCTGTGGGTGTACTGCATGCCTGCTCAGAAGAGTAAGTTAAGATCACTTTGTGGTGGGAAGTCAGCAGGATCAGAGGGGTAGGTGACTGGCCACGTTACAACTTCCCCAACCCCACATCCTGGCCCGATTTCTGCCAGGTGAGGGGAGTTGAAATCAGGGCCTTGGCCACATCATACCATGTTCGGGGTAAGTGTCCTGATGTCGAGGCTTCTGTCCAACTGGTAGGACTCCAACCGGCATTAATAATTTACATTATAAAAGTCAGGTTGACTGGCATATGTCTTTAATGACAGATTCAGAAGGCTGAATTTTCACCAGGGAGGTGGAAAACAGAAGTTGGAATTGTTTTCCTCCACCTCTAACAAGCTCTTAATGAGCTGCTTAAGTACTTTAATTGGTCTTAATTGGGAGGCAGGCGGGATCACTGTCCCACCCTGCCCCCCTCCCTGGGAACGGCATCTCAAAACTGACACACTGGCTGGTGCTGGCATTTTCAGGCCCACCCCCCGCCTCCATTCCCAAGCTTGATAGGGCCCAAAAATTCAACCAGAGGAAGTGATGGAAAACTGGAATTAGAAGACATCAAAATCGTTCCCTCTTTTGCAGTAACAGTATTGGAAAAAAGAACAAATAGGATCCAGTCATTACATGGGTTTCCATAATTTTGTTAATTTGGGGAACCTATTCTGCAATTTCCTTTGTGTACAATTAGAGCCAATGACTGAAACTGATGGAATGGGATCTTTACTAGTGTTCTGGAAATTTTGTCCCTTTCCTTCTGAAAATTACAAATCAGTGGCCTATGTTACAAGCATTAAGAAGTAATGCACCCGAAAAGTTGCTTATAATCAGATCTGTACATCAAACAGGAATGGCTTTACAATTATTGACTAAATAAGGAAGATTATGTTTGATAATGGTCCTCTGAAGGGCAGTGGAACTTTTTCATTACATTTCAAGTGCTAAGTAAATACCATTTGTTATTGTTGATGTGACTGGCTCATGAAAACAAACAGACTTGTTGGACTTAATGCATTTTTCTAGTTCCTAAACATTCTTCTGTTGCAACAGCAAGATTGGGACCCAGTGTCATAACCTCATCCATCCAAAAATTGCCAGACTTCCTCATATGCATATTAATCAGAATTCAGTATTTTTGATTGTAATGCTGTTAAATAGGGTGGCACAGTGGCGCAGTAGTTAGCACCGCAGCCTCACAGCTCCAGCGACCCGGGTTCAATTCCAGGTACTGCCTGTGTGGAGTTTGCAAGTTCTCCCTGTGTCTGCGTGGGTTTTTCTCCGGGTGCTCCGGTTTCCTCCCACAAGCCAAAAGACTTGCAGGTTGGTAGGTAAATTGGCCATTATAAATTGCCCCTAGTATAGGTAGGTGGTAGGGACAGGTGGGGATGTGGTAGGAATATGGGATTAGTGTAGGATTAGTATAAATGGGTGGTTGATGGTCGGCACAGACTCGGTGGGCCGAAGGGCCTGTTTCAGTGCTGTATCTCTAAACTCTAAACTAAATGTTTCTGATAGGAAAGGCTGGCATTTAGCTTTGCTCTAGTACATGTTCAGCAGTAATGACAGTTCCTATGTTACAATTGCAGTCGTTAATATGAGAAAATGCAGTGATCTCTGAAAAAGGTCCTCTCATATTACAGAGAAGATACATTTTACAGACATTAATACACCAGGAACCTGATGTTTAAAACATTTGTGTTATGATCCCCAAGGAAATCACAAACCAAAAAAAACCCAATCCACCGAATGACCCCAATTTAGAAAAAAAACAGACAAGATTTCACTTTTATAAATTTTACTTTAATACATACCAAAACCAACATAAATTAAACATGAACTAACAGTTAAATCATGGTCCATATATATCTATATATATAATAACTTAAATATTACCTGGTAATTATCTGATGCAACAAAGATAGATCCCCTGGATCTTTAAGTCCTTCAGATCTCTAAACTTTTCAGGTAGATCTGCAGATCCTGTCTCCCAAAATGCAGACACAGATGAGATGCCTGCTTATTGATAGCGAACGTTGCAGTCTTCCCTTCAATATTTCAGTTTTGTCACCTCTCAAATGTCCTCGGCTCTGCTCACAACAGTCTTGATGGCGTGGTTCCACTAGTGACTCTTTAAGGCACCAAAAATAGCTGTAGCTACCTGTATTTTCCAAGGGCCAGCTCCCAGAACACAGGTTCCAATCACAGCAGCTTGTCTTTTTCTAAACAACTACTTGCTGCTTGCTTCAACACTGCAGTCTGTAATTTTGTGAACTGAAACCTGAGCTCCAGTTACATGTCTCTGGCTATGTGATTGTTTGTTTTACCTGGTTCCACCAGTTCTGATTTCCCCAGAACTCTGAAGCCTTTGGTTTCATTTTCCAGTAAAGCATTGTCTCAGAAAAAATACAAGTTTTGAATCCTCGGTCAGTGCACCTCGCAGTACATTCAACAGGTCAACTGCTCAGATAGCAGTCTGCACATGCAGACTCCATCATACTTGCAACTGTACCACTAAATTTCTGATGTGTCTTTTTAATACAGCTGTAAAATGCTGAAGGATTGACTTTGCAATATAGAATAGTATTGCAGGAAGGCTTGGCGCTAAGGAAGGGGACACAGCTGGTGTTATTTGTTTTCATGATGCTTTGCTGTTATGTGCTGAATAAGAAAATGATCAGTAATTGCATTTTAATTATGAAAAGATTCCATTGAAGAAGTTCCCATTGAGCTAGCCCAGAAAGACTGGTATTTGTTCAACTTTATCTTTGCCCACATTTCGGCCCTCCAGGTTTAAGTTCAAGGTGGAATAATGGGCACACTACACGAGCCTACTCACTGGTCATTAGCTAAATGAACCTATAGAGACATGGCTTCAAGTATCAGCTTGGTTCAGTTGGTAGCATGGCTGAATCAAATGGTTGTGGATTTGAGCTCCACCCCAGAACCTGAGCACCTATTCTAGGCTGACACTTCGGTACTGAGGCACAGCTGCTTTGTCAGGTGTCCTTTAGAAGAGACAAAAAACCAAAGATCCGTCTGTCTCTATGGGTGGGTGTTAAAATCCTATGGCACTTTCAGATTTACAGTTAGAAGTTCTCTTGATGTCATTGTCAATGTTCCTCCATCATACCAAGACCATTAGAGTTTGTGAGACCTTGTTGTAGCTGCCACTTTCGCCTACAGAATAATCACTTTAAATTGCTTCAGGATGTTTCTGGGAGTTGTGATAAGGCACAATATAAATAACAAGGACTTTGAGGGGTGGGGAGGGGTGGCTGAAGTATGGCTGGATGGGGCTTTTTGGCCTGACAATTTGGCCTGGCTCTGACCTTAAATTGTAGAGTTGGGACCAGTTCAAAGGGGTGGGGGAGGGGGGGTGGTGGTGTGGTGCGACACATGCCAGTAGAGGTGCAACAGAGGAGCCTGCTTCTGCTTCAGTGAGAAGGCTGAGGGATGACCTGATAGAGGTCTTTAAGATAACAAAAGGGTTTGATAGGGCAGATGGAGAAAAAATTTTGCCACTTGGTGGGTGTCCAAAATTAGAGGTCGTAAATACGATAGTCACTAATAAATCTAATAGAAAATTCAAGAGAAAGTTCTTTGAGAATGTGTATTTGCTGCCATAAGTAGTAGTTGAAGTGAATAATATAGATGCCTTCAAGGGGAAGCTAGATAAGAACATGAGGGGGAAAGAAATGGAAGGCTCTGCTAATATGGTTAGATGAAGTCGGAGTAGAAGGATGCTTGTGTGGAGCATAAAAACTGGCATGGACCACAGAATCACAGAATTGTTACAGTGCAGAAGGAGGCCATTCGGCCCATCGTGTCCGCACTGACTCTCTGAAAGAGCAATTCCCTCAGTTCCATTCCCCCGCCTTCTCCCCATAACCCTGCACATTCTTCCTTTTC
The DNA here is from genome assembly GCF_036365525.1 of Heterodontus francisci. Taxonomy (NCBI): domain Eukaryota; kingdom Metazoa; phylum Chordata; class Chondrichthyes; order Heterodontiformes; family Heterodontidae; genus Heterodontus; species Heterodontus francisci. The sequence goes on along the minus strand of NC_090373.1, from coordinate 168,477,076 downwards.
ATATAACTGTCTAATTCCCTTCTGAATGGTTCAGTTGAACCTGCCTCCACCACGTTCTCAGGCAGCACATTCCAGACCTTAACCACTCACTGCATAAAAAGGTTTTTCCTTATGTCACTTTTGCTTCTCTTACCAAATATTTTAAATCTGTGCCCTCTCATTCCCGATCCTTTCATGAGTGGGAACACTTTCTCTCTATCTACTCTGTCCAGACCCCTCATGATTTTGAATACCTCTATCAAATTACCTCTCAGCCTTCTCTTCTCCAAGGAAAACAGTCCTAACTTCTCCAATCTGTCTTTATAACAAATTCCTCATCCCTGGAACCATTCTTGTGAATCTCTTCTGTACTCTCTCCGATGCCCTCCCGTCTTTCCTAAAATGCGGCACCCGGAATTGGATGCAATACTCCAGCTGAGGCCGAACTAGTGTCTGATACAAGTTCAAAATAACTTCCTTGCTCTTGTACTCTATGCCTCTATTAATAAAGCCCAGGATAAGGTATGCTTTATTGACTGCTCTCTCAACCTGTCCTGCCACCTCTAGTGATTTATGCACATATATACCTAGGTCCCTCTGCTTCTGTACCCCCTTTAGAATTGTACCTTTTATTCTATATTGCCTCTCCATGTTCTTCCTACCAAAATGAATCACCTCACATTTCTCTACATTGAACTTCATCTGCCACCTGTCTGCCCATTCCACCAACTTGTCTATGTCCTTTTGAAGTTCTACACTATACTCCTCACAGTTCACAATGCTTCCAAGTTTCATATCATCTGCAAACTTTGAAATTGTGCCCTGTACACCAAGATCTAGGTCATTGATATATATCAGGAAAAGCAAGGGTCCCAACACTGATCCCTGCGGAACTCCACTACAAACCTTCCTCCAGCCCGAAAAACATATTTTATCCACTACTCTTTGTTTTCTGTCACCCAGCCAATTTTGTATCCATGTTGCTATCATCCCTTTTATTCCATGAGCTACACGTTTGATCACAAGTCTGTTGTGTGGCACTGTATCAAATGCCTTTTGAAAGTCCATGTACACCACATCAATAGCATTGCTCTCATCAACCCTCTCTGTTACCTCCTCAAAAAAAAACTCCAGCAAGTTAGTTAAATATGATTTTTCCTTTAAGAAATCCATACTGGTTTTCCTTAATTAACATGCATTTGTCCATGGGACTATTGATTTTGTCGCGAATTATTGTTTCTAGAAGGTTTCCCACCACCGAAGTTAAACTGACTGGCCTGCAGTTGCTGGGCTTATCTTTACACCCTTTTTTGAATAAGGGTGTAACATTTGCAATTCTCCAGTCCTCTGGCACCACGCCTGAGTCTAAGGAAGACTGAAAAATGATGGCCAGTGTCTTTGCAATTTCCACCCTCACTTCCCTCAGTATCCGTGAATGCATCTCATCTGGCCCTGGTGTCCTTTCCACTTAAGTATAGACAGCCTATCTAATACTTACCCTTTATCAATTTTAAACCCCTCTAGTGTCTGACCTACCTCCTCTTTCAACATTGCCTGCGTTGCATCTTCTTCCTTGGTAAAGACAGATGCAAAGTATTCATTTAATAGCTCAGCTATGCCCTCTGCCTCCATGTGTAAATCCCCTTTCTGGTCTCTAATCAGTCCCACTCCTCCTTCTACCACCCTTTTACTATTTATAGGCCTATAGAAAACTTTGGGATTTCCTTTAATGCTAGCTGCCAGTCTCTTCTCATGCTCTCTCTTTGCTTCTCTTATTTGATTTTCACTTCCTCTCTGGATCTTCTAAAGTCCCCCATTAAAACTACCCAATAATTTTTACACACCCTATCACTACTGCTCTTCCACTCCTCTTCCTCCCCACCTGTGCAGCTGAGCCACCTCTGGTGCCACAAACATGGCTCTGACTGCACTCCTCTGAGGAACCATCTCCCTCACCAGCATCCAAAATGGAAAACCGATTAGTGAGTGAGATCATATCAGGGGACTCCTGCACTACCTACCTGGTTCTCTTAGACTGCCTGGTGGTCATCCATTCTCTATCTGCCTACACGCTCCTAATCTGTGGTATCCACGTAGTCCTCCGCCACGCAGATGCACAACAGTGACTCCAGCCGCTGCTCGAGTTCCGAAACCCGGAGCTCAAGCTTCTGCAGCTGGTGACACTTCCTGCAGATGTGTCTGTCTAGGAGACATGGTGCGCCCATGACTTCCCACATGCCACAGGCTGTACATTCCACTTGGCTGAGCTGGCCTGCCATACCTTAACTTTACAGACTATTTATTATCAGAAATCTGAAATTACCAGATTGGACAAATTGCCTGTTTCTGTGCTTTAGACTCACTGTAACACTCTATAAGTCTTGTATGATTGCCATTTACATTCTGCTCTGTAAGCCCCAATGTAGGTTTGCAATGGACATCATGCTTCTTTTCAACCCAGCGTCTCTGGGTACTCTGGAATTTGTCAGTAAATAGGTTCCTTCTTTCTGATCTGACTGAAGGTGCACTTCTGTATGGAATGAGCATAGTTCTTGATATGTAACAAATAAATACCTATTTTGCATCTAAATGGTGACAAAAGGAATTAGAAAGTCCAAGTAAACTCAGCTGGTTGAGGAGCTTATGTACATAGGATTTCTCTTTTATAAGGCATAATGCTACTGTCAGATTAAAGAGCATTTTGCATGACTTGCACTGACAGGTCCATGAGACCATTGTGACCAATAAGGTCATTTATATTGTTGTTATTTTGTACGTTTTATTTCTCAAAAAAATAGCTATGGCTCTTCCTTCTTCATGGAATTTCAAAATGAAAGACAGGAGGTGTGTTGCATATGGGACGATACAGAGTATCAATTGATCAATAAATCAGCTCAGGAAAGGATTTTGACCCTGATGCAAATTGAATTGTACACTGGCAGGACCTTCCGGCTGCTGGAGACCCAGTCAATGTGTATTAATTGCCCATTAGTGCACAATGTAATCATCCTAATGACTTCTTGGCAGCAATGACTTCAGAGACCATTAAACTGCTACAAGATAGAGGAATTCTCCAGGAAGCCTGGGAGGCATTGCAATATTTGAGCCTGGAGGTGACAAAAGCATGGGTAAGGGTTTTAGCAGATTACATACAATTACATAGAATATGCAGCTCAGAAATTGGCCATTTGGCCTAACTACTCTGTGCTGGTATTCTCTTCCACACAAGTCTCCTCCCATTCTCACTACCTCATCTCGCACAGTGGTTAGTACTGCAGCCTCACAGCTCCAGCGACCTGGGTTCGGTTCTGGGTACTGCCTGTGCAGAGTTTGCAAGTTCTCCCTGTGGGTTTCTGCTGGGTGCTCTGGTTTCCTCCCACAGCCAAAGACTTGCAAGTTGGTAGGTAAATTGGCCATTGTAAATTGCCCCTAGTGTAGGTAGGTGAATGGTGGAGATGTGGTAGGGAATATGGGATTAATGTAGGATTAGTATAAATGGGTGGTTGATGGTTACAAAAACTCAGTGGGCTGAAGGGCCTGTTTCAGTGCTGTATCTCTAATAATTCTATGTCTATCTCAGGCTTTGAGCATATCTTTCAGTTCTATTTTCTCTCACATACTTGCCTAGTTTCCTTTTGAAAACAAACTATTTGCCTCAACCACTTCCTGTGGTAGTGAGTTCTACATTCGAACGACTCTTTGAGAAAGACCTTTCTCCTTATTTCCCTATTGGATTTATTAGTAACTGTCTTGTATTTGTGGCCTTTAGTTGGATTCTCCCACAACTGAAACATTCTCTCCACATCAACATTGCCCAACCCATTCATAATTTTAAAGACTTCTATTAGGTTTCCTCTAAGTCTCCCTTTTCAAACGAAGAATCCCAACCCATTCAATCATTTCTGATAGCTGTAATCTCTCAGTCTGGTATCATCCTTGTTAATCTTTTTTTGCACTTTCTCCAGTGCTTCTATGTCCTTTTTATAGTATGCAGACCAGAACTATGCACAGTACTCTAAGAACAGCCTAATCAGGGCTCCATAAACGTTAACATAACTTCACTACTTTTGAATGCTATTCCCCTAGAAATAGACAAGGCTGAAGCATTTGCAACCATATTCAGCCAGAAGTGCCGAGTGGATGATCCATCTCGGCCTCCTCCTGAGGTCCCCAGCATCACAGATGCCAGTCTTCAGCCAATTTGATTCACTCTTTGTGATATCAAAAAATGGCTGACAGCACTGGATACTGCAAAGTCTATGGGCCTGACAACATTCTGGCAATTGTTCTGAAGACTTGTGCCCTAGAATTGGATGCACTCATAACCAAGCTGTTCCAGTACAGCTGGAACATTGGCATCTCCCTGACAATGTGGAAAATTGCCAGGTATGTCCTGTACACAAAAAGCAAGACAAATCCAATCCAGCCAATTACCACCCCATCAGTCTACTCCCGATCATCAGCAAATTGATGGAAGATGTCATCGACAATGCTATCAAGCGGCACTTACTTAGCAATAACCTGCTCACTGATGCTCAGTTTGGGTTCTGACCTCATTACAGCCTTGGTCCAACATGGACAAAAGAGCTGAACTCCAGAGGTGAGGTGAGAGTGATTGCCCTTGACATCAAGGCAGCATTTGACCGAGTATGGCATCAAGGAGCCCTAGCAAAACTGGAGTCAATGGGAATCAGGGAGAAGATTCTCCACTGGTTAAGTCATCCCTAGCACAAAGAAGATGGTTGCGGTTGTTGGAGGTCAATCATCTCAGCTCCAGGACATCACTGCAGGGGTTCCTTGGCCCAACGATCTTCAGCTGCTTCATCATAGACCTTCCTTCAATCATAAGGTCAGAAGTGGGGAAGTTCGCTGATGATTGCACAATGTTCAGCACCATTCACGACTCCTCAGATACTGAAGCTGTCCGTGTAGAAATGCAGCAAGACTTGGACAATACCCAGGCTTGGGATTGATAATTGGCAAGTAACATTCGTGCTACACACGTGCCAGGCAATGACCATCTCCAGCAAGAGAGAATCTAACCATCTCCCCTTGACATTCAATAGCATTATGATCGCTGAATTCCCCACTATCAACATCCTGGGGGTTACCATTGACCAGAAACTGAACTGGAGTAGCCATATAAATACTGTGGCTACAAGAGCAGGTCAGAGGCTAAGAATCCTGCGGCGAGTAACTCACCTCCTGACTCCCCAAATCCTGTCCACCATCTACAAGGCACAAGTCAGGTGTGTAATGGAATACTCTCCTGGATGGGTGCTGCCCCAACAACACTCAAGAGGCTCGACACTATCCAGGACAAAGCAGTCCACTTGATTGTCACCCCATCAACAAACATTCACTCCCTCCACCACCAGCGCACAGTGGCAGCAGTGTGTATCATCTACAAGATGTACTGCAGCAACGCACCAAGGTTCCTTAGACAGCACCTTCCAAACCCATGACCTCTGTCACCTAGAAGGACAAGAGCAGCAGTTGCATGGGAACACCACCACCTGCAATTCTCCTCCAAGCCATACACCATCCTGACTTGGACCTATATTGCCGTTCCTTTATTGTCGCTGGGTCATGATCCTGGAGCTCCCTTCCCAACAGCACTGTGAGTGTACTTACCTCACATGGACTACAGCGGTTCAAGAAGGCAGCTCACCACCACCTTCTCAAGGGCAATTAGGGATGGGCAATAAATGCTGGCCCAGCCAGCGATGCCCACATCCCAGGAATGAATAAAAACAAAACATCCTGTCTGTGAACTGCATATACGTCACAATTTGAAATTACTTTTTCAATATTCTTGGCCACCACATGAACGCCTGAGCCCATGCTTTATATTTAATTATGCCCATATGACCCTGGTGTATTTTCTCCAAGATATCTTCCTGGAGTGACTCTGAAATCACCAGTCTCTCATATACTAGCAAATCATTCACTATGGTAAAGTGTCTTCTGTGCTCGAAGAAGATTTCATCCTCTTATCCTTGGGATTCTGTTGTGGCTAGCCTTCCCCGAAATTTTGGCAGACATAGAATCATTCTTCATCTTGCATCTGCACCTGATGAATTTGTTGGAGTCTATTTGAACTTGCTGGCCATTGTGATGCAGTGACCTGCGAATATGACTCAATTTGGTTAATAAGGTTAACATCATGTTGAGTAGGATGATTGACTGTCCCTTGAGACAATGCATCTGCTAGTGCTTGTTGCTTGCCCTGTATGAATACTGCTTCGTAAGCAAACCTCATGAGCCTCAACTGGAATCTCTGGACCCGCAGTGGCATCCTTGCAAGTTCCTTTTCATCAAGTAAGGAAACTAGGGCTTTGTGGTCTCTCTCAATGATAACCTTTAAACCAATAATGTAGTTTAAAGCAGAGTTAACGTTTCAGGTCAGTGAGCCTTCATCAGTTCTGATGAAGGGTCACTGACCTGAAACATTAACTCTGCTTCTCTGTCCACAGATGCTGCCAGACCTGCTGAGTATTTCCAGCATCTGCTGTATTTTGCTTTTATATTATTATATTAATGTAGTTTGAAAACTGCTCACAAGTCCAAGGGACTGCAAGAGCTCCCTTCTCTATCTTGGCAAATCTCATCTCTGTGTCAGATGGTGCTCATGACGCGTAATAAACAGGTCTTCGACTTCCATCGGCTGTTCTTGGAAAATCACCGTCCCTATCCGTGTGTACGAGGTATCAGCTGCAATTGTAGTTGGAAATGAAGGATTATAATGGGTTAAAACATCTGATGAAAACAGCATCTCCTTGATCCATTGGAATGTTTGTTTTTGATTTGCATCCTAGCACCATGCCTGAGCTTTCCTCAGCAATTGTCGCAAAGATTTGGTAACTTGGGCTAAATTAGGTAGGAATTTTGCCAACTGATTGACCATGCCAAGAAACAGTCGGAGATCGTGGACAGAAGTAGGAAGTGGAAATTCGCTAATGGCTCTCTTCTTTTGCGGGTCTGCCATTATGTCACAACTGCTAACAATATGGCCTGAAAAACAAATGGAGGTTTTTGAAAACTCATACTTCTCATTGAGTGTTGAGCCTTCATCCTGAAGACGATTCAAAACCACTCTAACCCTTCAGTTATGTTCTTCAATGGACTCCCTGTTAATTAGGATGTTGTCCATATGGCATATTAAACCTTCAAGGCCCTGTAGAATATTCAGCAAAGTTCTGTGGCATATTTCTGGTGCTGATGTGATACCAAATGGAAGATGGTTAAAACAAAATATTCCAGAGTAATGAAGGTTGTCAATAACCTTGACTTCTTAACCAATGGAATTTGCCAAAAGCCACTATTCATGTCAAGCTTTGTGAAGACAGTACTTCTGGATAACTTTTCCAAACTTTCGTCCACTGAGGACATCGGATGGACACCTCGTGCCAATGTCTTAAGAAGTTGAGTTAAGTTTACACAAATGCGAAAATCACTGTTTGGTGTTCAGGAATGGTTCTAGTTCCTAAACCAAGCAGTAGGCTCAGTGTTACAGGAGAAATGACTCCTATCCTGATCTTGTCTTCTAGTTGATGTTGGACTTTCTTCATTAGTGGGTGTGGAATCTTCCTTGGCATGAAGAAACAAAGTGGTTTCGCATCTTTTCACAAAATATTCGGTCTTCAGTTTCCTTATTCCTTAGACCTGTGAACAATGTTGGGAATTTCTCTTGAAAGAGACTCCTGGATTCTTGTTGTTTAACTTCTACATTCTCTATAAGTTGATAGTCAATACAAGCTCATCTACTTAAGAATGAGAACTCCTGATTTCTTAGGACGTACAGTGTTTCTAATATCTGCTTTCCCTTGTACTGAAGTGTTGCCTGTAACCTCCCCTTTACTTCAAGTTCAACCCCTCCTGGGCCATGTAACTGAGTTTCCCTTGGTTGCAGAACGTGTGTGGATAACCACAGCTCTTTGTCTGATGAAACCTTTACACTTACTCCAGTGTTGAGTTTCAAATTAGTGATATGTCCGTTGACATATATGTTTACAGTCCAAAAAGCCTGATTTGGATCATTGATCGTGCCAAGAAAATGTTTCGATTGCTCTGCTAAAGGAGGTTATTTAACTTTGTTAACCACTCCAATCTTAAATGCTTTTTCTTTAGAATTTGAGATGGTTGAGATTTTATTTTGGCACATTCTACTGAAATGCTCTAATTTCCTGAAATAAAAGCATTCTGTTCTATTGGCAGGACATTGTTCGTGCCTGTGGGTAGTTTTGGTGCCACATCACTGGCAGAGTTTAATGACCTCTTTTGCTTCCCCCACTGCCCCAGTGTATATTTTTTCCCGGTGTCTCTTTTTCAGCCCTCTGGTGAAGGAACTGTACAGTTGCTGGAGGTTTCCTGAACCAAGGTCTTTCTTCACCTCATAGGATTGCTCTGTTGTTCTTTCGGACCTCAGCTTGCCTCACCAGCTGAATAGCTTTATCCAGAGTGAGGTCTTCTTTAGACTGCAAAAAGTCTGATATGTATTCATTGGCAATACCCACGAAAATACAATCTCTTATCAATTGTGCTTTAAGGTCTCCATACTCACATCCTTCAGCTAGTCTGTAAAGGTCATTGATAAAAGCATTGACTGTTTCGCTCGATTTCTGAACCCTTTTGTTGAATCTTGCTCTTTCTAAAATCTCATTACTCAGCAACTTTAAATAAGAATCAAAAGCTTTTAAAACTTTGGCAGATGCCTCATTAAGACCTTGTCTGGCAATCACATCAACTGCTATAGCTACAATAGAATACATCAGTGTATTCAATTGCTCTGTTTCAGACCTGTTGTCCAACTTTGATGCAATTCTGCATCTGATTTCTCCATAATATCCAGTTTTGAATCTGATTGGGTCCCTCTTGACTTTGGAAACTCTCTGGCATTCCCAATTTTTGATCCATATTGCTTTATTTTATAGACTTTTTTTAGTGTTCCCCTTTAGGAAACCCTGTTTATTCAGGCTAGCTTGCTTAAACAGAGTATCGCAGGTGCTCTTGAGTGTTCCCTGCTGTTTTTAACAAGCTATTTTAGGGTTTTCCCCTTTGCTTCAGAGCTTCACTTTATTTGTTTACTCAGGCTTGCTCGCCTTACTGAAGTCGGCACAGCTGTTTGAGAGTTCCCTGCTGTTTTAATAGGCTGTTCTAGGGTTTTCCCCTTTCTTTGAGAACATCAGCTTATTTGCTTTCCTTCAGGTTTGGCTGCTTTAATGGAATGTTCCTGCTGTGTTTGGGGTTTTCCATGCTTTTCAGCAGTTCACCTGCTTTTCGGGGGTTTCCTGCTCTTCGCCCTCACATTCAGCCTGAGTGAAGGATTGGGTTTTCCCCATTCTTTTTTCCCATGCACGATGCCTACAGAAAATTACTTTAAGCCCTTCAAAGGCTTTTAACCCAATTTCTTGACTGTTGGCACTGTAACTCACCCAATCGATGGAATTGATTTGCAGTCAATTAGGCTTCTGTTCTGTGGAGCAGCCTATCTTTCACCACAGCTGCGGAGCTTCTCTCAGCCTCTTCTCAAGATCTGCAGTTTTTTGGCAATTTTCTCCAGGTCAGGCCTTTTCAGCTAGTTGCTTCAAATTTTTCTTCTGGGTGTAGGATGTTAAGAAGTTCTGTTGTTTTTGATCCCATCACTGATCATCATATTATAACTTTGTTCAGTACACTGCCTCCTCATTTAGTCTAGCCAGACAGATTCTTAGTCTGTAGTAGTTAAACATTAATTTTAAATATTTACACTCACCTGTGTGACTCCTCCAAAAGCAGTCCTGCATCTATTCACGAGTCTCTCCCATATGATTAGAGATACAGCACTGAAACAGGCCCTTCGGCCCACCGAGTCTGTGCCGAACATCAACCACCCATTTTTACTAATCCTACACTAACCCCATATTCCCAACAAACATCCCCACCTGTCCCTATATTTCCCTACCACCTACCTATACTGGTGACAATTTATAATGGCCAATTTACCTATCAACCTGCAAGTCTTTTGGCTTGTGGGAGGAAACCGGAGCACCCGGAGAAAACCCACGCAGACACAGGGAGAACTTGCAAACTCCACACAGGCAGTACCCGGAATCGAACCCGGGTCCCTGGAGCTGTGAGGCTGCGGTGCTAACCACTGCGCCGCTGTGTAATCTCATCCATCATCATGGTAGGAGGTATTCTTTATACTCTCTCAAGATTAGCCCTTTCAGACCCTTATACTACACCCAGGTTGTTGATAGTGGGGAATTCAGTGATGGGAATGCCATTGAATGTCAAGTGGAGATGGTTGGATTCTCTCTTATTGGAGATGGTCATTGACACCAAGCCACTCTTGGTGATGGACATTGACGTCCCCACTCAGAGTACATTCAGCGCACTTGCCATCCTTAGTGCTTCCTCCAAGAGCTGTTCAACATGGAGGAGTACCGATTCATCAGCTGAGGGGGGTGGGGGGGGGGGCGCGGTCGGTGGTAATCAGCAAGAGGTTTCCTTGCCCATGTTTGACCTGATGCCATGAGACTTCATGGGGTTGGGAGTTGATGTTGAGGACTTCCAGGGCAACTCCCTCCCGACTGTTTAGATTTAGATTTAGAGATACAGCACTGAAACAGGCCCTTCGGCCCACCGAGTCTGTGCCGACCATTAACCACCCATTTATACTAATCCTACACTAATCCCATATTCCTACCACATCCTCACCTGTCCCTATATTCTCCTACTACCTACCTATACTAGTGACAATTTATAATGGCCAATTCACCTATCAACCTGCAAGTCTTTTGGCTGTGGGAGGAAACCGGAGCACCCGGAGGAAATCCACACAGATACAGGGAGAACTTGCAAACTCCACACAGGCAGTACCCAGAATTGAACCCGGGTCGCTGGAGCTGTGAGGCTGCGGTGCTAACCACTGCGCCACTGTGCCGCCCTAATACCACTGTATACCACTGTGCTACCACCTCTGCTGGGTCTGTCCTGCCGGTGGGACAGGACATATCCGGGGATGGTAATGGTGGTGTCTGGGACTTTGCCTGTAAGGTATGATTCTTTGAGTATGACTATGTCAGGCTATTGCTTGACTAGTCTGTGGAACAGCTCTCCCAACTTTGGCGCAAGCCCCCAGATATTCATAAGGAGGTCTTTGCAGGGGCGACAGGGCTGGGTTTGCCATTGTCGGTTCCGGTGCCTAGGTCGATCCATCTGGTTTCATTGCTTATTGACTTTGTAGCGGTTAGATACAACTGAGTGGCTTGCTAGGCCATTTCAGAGGATATGTAAGAGTCAACCACATTGCTGTAGGTCTGGAGTCACATGTAGACCAGCAGATTTCCTTCCCTAAAGGACATTAGTGAATCAGATGGGTTTTTACAACAATCGACAATGGTTTCATGGCCATCATTAGACTAGCTTTTTAATTCCATGTTTTTATTAATTGAATTCAAATTCCACCTTCTGCCATGGTGGGATTCGAACCCATGTCCCCAGAGCAATACTCTGGGTCTCTGGGTTACCAGTCCAGTGACAATACCACTGCATTCTCATGAGAGAACCTCTAATATTGATCCAATTCCCAACGAGAGTGATGTCATACAAGCTAGTGTGGAGTGTAAATAGTTTTAATGCAATAACGATTAATTTTAACTAATACAGACTAAGAATCGCTCTGAAATAAAAAACAGAAATGCTGGTAACACTCAGCAGGTCTGGCAGCATCTGTGTTCTGACGAAGGGTCACTGACCTGAAACGTTAACTCTGCTTCTCTCTGCACAGATGCTGCCAGACCTGCTGAGTGTTTCCAGCATTTCTGGTTTTTATTTCAGATTTCCAGCATCTGCAGTATTTTTATTTTATTTTATATAAGAATCTCTCTGGTTAGACTAAGGTGGCAGCGTACCGAACAAATATATAACACTGGGGGTGACCATTGACCAAAAACTGAACTGGACCAGCCATATAAGTGTTATGGCTGCAAGAGTAGGTCAGAGGCTGAGAATTCTGTGGCAGGCAACTCACCTCCTGACTCCCCAAAGCCTGTCCACCATCGGCAAGGCACAAGTCAGGAATGTGATAAAATACTCTCGACTTGCCTGGATGAGCGCAGCTCCAACAATACTCAAGAAGCACCCGGTTTGATTGGCACCCTATACACCACCTTCAACATCCACTCCCTCAACCACCGATACACAGTGGCAGCAGTGTGTACCATCTATAAGATGCACCCACCATGGCTCCTTCAACAGCACCTTCCAAACCCGTAACCTCAACCACCTAGAAGAACAAGGGCAGCAGATGCATGGGGACACCAGCACCTGCAAGTTCCCCTCCAAGCCACACACCATCCTGACTTGGAAATATATCGCCGTTCCTTCACGGTCGCTGGGTCAAAATCCTGGAACTCCCTTCCTAACAGCACTGTGGATGTACCTACACCCGATAGACTGCAACAGTTCAAGAAGGCAGCTCACCACCATCTTCTCAAGGGCAACTAGGGATAGGCAACAAATGCTGGCCTAGCCAGCAATGCCCATATCCCATGAAAGAATAAAAATAAATAAAGTCCAATGCTCTGTTAATATTTTTAATTGCTTTGCTGACCTACTTTTAATGAGTTGTTCACCTATATCCCTCAACCCCTTTGCTCACTTCTCCCATTCAGTTTCTAAATTTCTAACATGTGGGTGATGTTTCTGTTTATCCTACCAAACCTCACATATATCGACATTAAAGTTTATTTAACTGCTTCACTGCCCAATCTGCAAGTTTTCCAATGTCTTCTTGTTTTATGTTCCATTTTTCTCAGTGTTAGCTATAACCCCCGATTTGGTGTCATCTGCAAATTTTGATATTGAGTTACTTAATCCTAACTCCAAATCATTAATGTAAATAATGAACAACATTGGCCACAGCACTGATCATTGCAGAACACTGCTTTCTACCTTCTTCCATTCTGAATAACTACTCTTTACCCCTACTCTCTGCTTTCCATTTTTTACCCAGCTGGCATGAAATAAACAATCTTACAGGTGGATAGGCGATGGAGAGGATGTTAGTTTGGAAGGTCAACTCAGGGTTGGATAGCATGCTGAGGTGTCAGTGTGGCTCAAAACAAGACAGTGGCTGGAAGAGGGAAGGAATCAGTGACAAGAATATGGAGCTTGTGGCAGTGCTGAAGCCAATAGCTTTGGCCTTCCCAATGTGCTTTAGCCCCAGCCTCAAGAAAGCACCTTCAACATAAGCATCACCCATCTTTTTTTTGGTCTCTTTGAGGATGGTTGCCAATTGTTGCTGGATTCTGTGCAATTTTGTGCCACATGCCCAGTATGGACTGGGTTTACACTGCCCAATCTCAATTCATACAGGAACCTTACAACTAGCAGATGGGAAAGACTCTCATGCCATTAGTCCAGGTTGGGTCTGAGCACAGGTCATTTCTCTGCGCAGCAAAGTCAGTTCTGAAGAGCACTTAGAATGAACTTCTGCAGGGTGAAAGGGTGGTCCTGGCATGACCCCACCCAATTTTTGGCTCCCTCATCCCTATGCATAGGGGTTTACTTTATTCACCAGATATGTCCATCGTCATTATAACCAACTTATCTTCCACATAAAAGGGTACATTGCTCCCAGTTTGCCTTTTTATATATATAAAGTAATCCATACCCCTGTATATTTACCCAATTAGTGTCATATTGAACCAGGTCACGTGATGCTCATGATATATAGCTTCCCTCTCTGGTAAGAACCTGCTATTTTATTCCCAAGGTTCCTAACATGCATACTTAGAATGCAGAGGCATCTGTGACTGATATATTTGCTTATTTTTCATTATTTCCTTATATGGTCATACCCTTATACACTATTCACCTGACAGCAGCATATATGCTTGTGTATCGTTCCGACCCCTGCTCTGTCCCATAACATCCAGCTTCTGTAGCTTTTCTATTTCCATCACTCTTCCTTTTCCCACTTACCAGGTCTGCTCTCCCTCTTGCATTATTTGTTTACTCCCACAACCCTCACTTCACTGGCTTATTTACCTATTTTGCAGGCAGCTGAATTCAAGTAAAGTCCATTTTAATTGTATACTTTTCCCTGGCCCAGAGTTTATCCCAGTTTCCTAAAATCTGAAACTCTCCTATCTACATCCTCTTTGAACCATGCATAAAGCATTTTTAATCTGCTTCTCCAGAGTTAAACTGTCTGCACAGCAATGCACACAGTGTCTGAAGAATCATGCGTTGAGAGGAACCAAAAATAGCTGGGATTACTGAGACATTGCTGCAGAAAAATCAGGACTGGGAATTAAACACTACGGGGTATAATATGTTTAGAGAAGATAGAGACAGAAAAAGAGGAAGTGGAGTAGCTAGTGTTACGACCAGATGAGAAAAAGGGCTAGGGTTCCCTCTCAGCCTTCACCTGGTCTTACTGTAACAGGATTTAATTTTTAACACATTGTTTTTAAGCTCCCCCTTGGTGAATCCTTGTTCACTGCGTTCCAATTCTAAGGCAAAGAAACCAGCACACACACAAAGGTTTTCTTAGGTTTAAAGAAGAAAGATTGAAACTTATTAAACTTAAACTTAAACTCTAATTTGGGTAACAGCTACGGATACACAACACACCCATTCTAGCATGCATATGCAATACGCACATGCAGATGGAGACACAAAGCAGAAGAAAAAAATAATGTGGACAGGTTTGAGGCAATATCTGAAGAGGTGTTGTTGCGGTTCTTTGAGCTCACTGTAGAGTCCTTGATTGTAGGTGGATCTTGCTTTTCGTTGGGGCCCAGTATTCTTCTTAAACCTTGTTCACTGTAGGAGACCTTTCTCTCTTGGGGTTCATGTGTCTTCAACAGGTTTTGGAGTTCTGTGAGAAAGAGATGGGAGCAGACAGGAGAGGCTGTGGTGAGCCAGCCAGGAGAGGTCTTTGCAATCCAGGAGCAAAGAGCCTTCTGCAGGCTCGCAGTTCAAAACTGTACAATTCAGAAAAAAACCCAGACTGCCAAGCAGATTAGTCATGCGACTAACTGGTTTGACCACGTCTGTTTGTGAATTGTATGGGAGCAGGGGATAGCTCCTTTATTCCCAAACACTGTCTATTAATATGCAAAAATGTCTTTCCAGCCAGGGGCCTGGTAACCCCTTGTCACAGGCCTTCTCTTCTTCCCAGTAACAATTTGAAATTTAATGTCCATGTGGCAACATTAATGTGCCTCATTCTTGGCAGGTGGGGGCCTGCATGACGCTAAGGATAACATAATGGCTGTAGATAAAAAGGGATGCAGCTATCAGCAAGACAAAAATAGAATCCATATCGATAGAGATAAAAGATAGTAAAGGATCAATCACTCTAACAAGTGTAGTCTACAGACCATCTAAAAGCAGAAGGGAGATTGAGGAAAATCTTTGGGGGATTTCAACTGCCCTGATATTAATTGGACACACCAGGTAGTTAAATGGGATAAGGGAATGGAGTTCCTACAATGGGTATAGGACTCCTTTCTATCCCAATATGGGTAAAAAGCCCAACAAGGGAAGATTTGTTATTGGATCTAGTAATGGGGAATGAACCAGTGCAGATAAGAGAAGTAAAAGGTAGGGGTACATCTAGGCAATAGTGACCATAACATAATATATTTTAAGTTGTTAATGGAGAAGGACATAAGTATGACCATAATCAGGTTAATAGATTGGAGAAAAGCTGGGATTTTGAGGAGCTGAGAATAGAACTTGGGAAAATAAAATGGGCAACAATATTGGCAAACAGCGATGTAGCATAACAATGGGAAACATTTAAAATGGTGTTCAACAGAGTGTAGGAAATATATATTCCACTAAAAGGAAAGAAAAAACTAAACCCTAGTGAGACTCCATGATGATTAAAGACATAAGGGAACAATTGAAGGTTAGGAAAGAGGCATACATTAAGTAGACAGCAGAGAAGTGCATTATGAACAGATTAGGAGAGAAATTTAAAAAAATTAGGAAGGCATAGAGGCACTATGAAGTTAAATTATCAAGGAACATAAAACAAAATGGTAAAATATTTTACAGGCACATCAATTAAAAAAAGGAATGTTGGGATGGGATTAAGTCCATTAGGGGATAAACAGGATAATACCAGAGGTAACAATAGAGAAATGGTAGAAATATTAAATAATTATTTTGCATTGTTATTTACCAGGGAGATAGAACAGATGAACATGACATTGAATGATGAGATGAATAATGAGATAAGCGCATTTAAAATAAAAGAAGGGAATGTATTAAATAAAACTAATCAAACTCAAGGAGGATAAAACTCCTGGTCCAAATTGGTTGCACCATGCATTTTAAAAGAATCTAGGATAACAGAGGCTTTACTGTACATATTTAATAATTGATTAGAAAAATGTGCCATGCCAGAGGACTGGTGGATTTCTAATCTAATTCCTATATTTAAGAAGGGGGATAGAACATGTCCAAGGAATTATAGACCACTCAGTTTAACATTGGTGGTAGGAAAAATAATGGAATCCTGATTAAAGGAGAGAATAGAAGAACATCTGAAATGAAAAATGTAATAATGAATAGTCAGCATGCCAACCTTATCGAATTTTTGAGCAGGTGACAGATAGAGTAGATAATGGTAATGTAGTAGATGTAATTTATCTGGATTTTCAAAAGGTCTTTGATAATGTGCCCCATTATGGCGGCACAGTGGCACAGTGGTTAGCACCGCAGCCTCACAGCTCCAGCGACCCGGGTTCAATTCTGGGTACTGCCTGTGTGGAGTTTGCAAGTTCTCCCTGTGTCTGCATGGGTTTCCTCCGGGTGCTCCGGTTTCCTCCCACATGCCAAAGACTTGCAGGGTGATAGGTTAATTGACCATTATAAATTGCCCCTAATATAGGTAGGTGGTAGGGAAATATAGGGACAGGTGGGGATGTGGTAGGAAAATGGAATTAGTGTAGGATTAGTATAAGTGGGTGGTTGATGGTCGGCACAGACCCGGTGGGCCGAAGGGCCTGTTTCAGTGCTGTATCTCTAAACTAAACTAAACTAAACTAAATAGACTAATGAATAAAGTCAGAGATGTGGCGTCAGGGGGCGAGTGGCAGAATGGATCGCGAGCTGACTTCAAGACAGAAAGCATAGAGTGGGAGTAAAGCCTAGTTATTCAGAGTGGCAGAAGTGGGGTAGTGGTGTTCCAAAAGGATCAGTGTTGGGACCACTGCTGTTCACAATTTACATTAATGAATTGGACTTTGGAATCAAAAACACAATTTCTAAATTTGTGGATGACAGCAAATTGGGGGAAAATAATCAATACAGACGACAACTGTGACAAATTACATGAGGACATTAATAAACCTGCAGAATAGGCAAATAATTGGCAAATGAAGTTCAACTCAGATAAATATGAGGTAGTACATTACGATAGGAAGAATAGGGAGGTCACATTACTTGGAAGATGCAAGTCTAGATGGGGCAGAGGAATAAAGGGATCCCTGAGAACAAATACACCAATCACTAAAATTGCACCACAGGTTAGCAAAGCCATTTAAAAAACAAAACAAGCACTTGGCTTTATATCCAGAGGAATAGAATTGAAAAATAGGGAAGTTATGCTCAACCTGTATCGAACCTTACTTAACCCACACTTAGGGTACTGCATGCAGTTCTGATCACCAACATCCCCAGCATATACACCCTACTGAGCCAGCAGCACTTGAGATGGCTTGGCCATGTGAGCCGCATGGAAGATGGCAGGATTCCCAAGGACGCATTGTACAGCGAGCTCGTCACTGCTATCAGACCCACCGGCCGTCCATGTCTCCGCATTAAAGACACCTGCAAACACGACATGAAGTCCTGTGACATCGACCACAAGTCGCGGCAGTCAGTTGCCAGTGATTGCCAAAGCTGGAGGACAGCCATAAAGCTGGGGCTAAAGAGTGGCGAGTCGAAGAGACTTAGCAGTTGGCAGGAAAAAAGACAGAAGTGCAAGGAGAGACCCCACTGTATAACAGCCCCGACAACCAATTTTATCTGCAGCGCCTGTGGAAGAGTCTGTCACTCTAGAATTGGCCTTTCTAGCCACTCCAGACACTGCTTCACAAACCACTGTCCACCTCTAGGTGCTACCCATTGTCTCCCGAGCCAAGGAGGCCAAAGAAGAAGAAAAGAAAGAATGAGAAAAAGGATACAGAGGCACTGGAGAGAATACAGAGAAAGTTTACAAGGATGAGACCGGAAATGTGTGGGTATGCATATCATGAATGATTGAACAGATTGGGTCTCTTTTCGCTTGAAAAAAGGCTGAGGGGTGACCTAATAAAGGTCTTTAAAATTATGAAAGGTTTTGATAGCATTGATACATAGAGAATATTTCCTCTTGTGAGGAAGAACATAACTAGAGGGCATCAATATAAGAGAGTCACCAAGAAATCCAATAGGGAATTCAGAAGAAACTTTACCCAAAGAGTGGTGAGAATGTGGAATTCACTACCATAGGGAATGGTTGAAGCAAATAGTATAGATGCTTTTAAGTGAGGCCTAGACAAGCAAATGAGGGAGAAGGGAAATAGATTTATGATGATAAATTTAGATGAAGAAAGACGGGAGGAGGCTCGAGTGGAGTGTAAACGCCAGCATAGACTTATTGGGCTGTATATCCTATGTCAACCTACTTAATTAAAATGTCATGAGCAGGTACAGAACATAATCAAAAAGGCTAATGAAATGCTGGTCTTTAAATCTAGAGAACTAGAATACAAGCAGGTAGAAATCATGCTTCAGCTGTACAAAGCCCTGGTTAGATCACTGCTGGAGTACTGTGGGCAGTTCTGGGCACCTCAGGAAGGATATATTGACCTTGGAGTGAGTGCAGCATAGATTTACCAGAATGAAACCTGGACTCCAAGGAGTAAATTATGAGGAGAGATTATACAAACTAGAGTTGTATTCCCTGGAATTTAGAAGGTCATGAGCAGGTACAGAACATAATCAAAAAGGCTAATGAAATGCTAATGAAAGGTGATTTGTTCAAAGTTTTCAAGATATTAAGGGCAACAGACATGGCAGATACAGAGAGATGATTTCTGCTGGTTGGGGGAGTCTGGGACTAGGACTCAGTGTCTAAAAATTGGAGCCAGACCTTTCAGGAGTGAAATTAGGAAACACTTCTCCATACAAAACATGGTAGCAGTTTGGAACTCTCTTCCGCAAATGGCAACTGCTTGCAAGGCAGAACAGCCTCAAGGGGCTAAATGGCCTACTTGTGTTCCTGTATCTTATGTTGCTAACACCCAGTAATACTGGTGTAAGAAGACTAGACATGCTCATATTTGTCATCACAATATATTGTAAAGTTAGGTTGATATATTATACTGAAAGTACTGTAACCATAATGCTGCTCACCTACCACAATTACTGCCCTTTTTGTGCCCTCCTAGAAATGCATAGCAGCAACCAAAAGGAGAGTGGCAAGAGAACTCTAAGACTTTGCTTCAGGAACACCCAACCCCTCTACACAAAGCCCACTATTCACTCTCTCCCTTTCCTAGGCACCAGACCAAAGACACCCACCCATGGGTGACTAGTTAGAGAGTAGCTAGGGAAATAAGACAGATAAATTGTGAACAGCGTGGTCCCACAAACACCACTCAGCCACAGCTGACACCAAGAAGAATAACTGTAGTGAATCAAACATATGTACAAGCATTGGGAATGGTGTCACAGATATTCACGACCCATATCTGCAGCACCATGATGGATGTGTGTTCAGCACATGGCATCTCCTGAACAAACAAAAGCCCATGCAAGGGGCAATGGCAGTGTAGTGGTGATGTCACTGAGCTAGTAACTCAAAGGCTTTGGCTAATGCCCTAGCGACAGGGGTTCAAACCTCACCAGAGCAAGTGATAGAATTTAATTAATAAAAATTATTTGTAATTGAAACCTGGACTCATTAATGGTGCCATGAAACTGTTACCAATTGTTGTAAAAACCCATCTAGTTCAAGTAATGCCCTTTAGAGAAGGAAATCTGACACCCTTACCTGGTCTGGCCTACATTTAACTCCAGACTCACAGCAATGTGGTTAATTCTTAACTGCCCTCTGAAATGGCCTAGCAAGCCACTCAGTTATCAAGGGGAATGAGGGATGGGAAACAAATTCTGGCCTTGCCAGTGATGCCCACATCCCATGAAAGAATGAAAAAGAGGACTTTGCAGCAGTCAAAGCTCACCCATGCAGGTTGTTACAGATGTCTTTTGTGGTCGAGGAGTGTCTCTTCAGGCATCCAAGGAGAGGTGGCTGAAATGCTACAGGCACATCCCAAGGCTTCAATTATCTAATTGGGAAGGTTCCCTGTTGCTCAGTGGATGTCTGGGATCCAGATCCCAGTACTCATGGTCTGGGGAGTTGTGTGCTACCATTATGATGCAGACTCTCAGACCCCTCACCAACCCCCTCAGATGCCTTCACACAAAGCAGAAAGTATCCAGGGCCAGGTTGTCCTTACAACAACCAGACACCCTCACTCTCTTGCCACTGAGGAAGAACCAAAGAGAAGTAGTTGATTAGCATTGAAAGGAGATGCAGTGGCACACGCCAAGAAGAGGTTCAGTGGTAAAAAAACATAAGGAAGCATATTGATCTTTGTCATTCACAGGTGGCGATTACTGATGATGTACTATATGCAGATTATTGTGCATAACTTATACTGTCATTCCTATCAAACAAATGTAACTTGTACCTCCATGGATATTCCAACAGACTGTACATAACCTGTACTGTTATGGGTAGTCTCTAATTTATTAATCTCCAGTGGGTGGTAAAAATCACAAATAATAGCCAAGATAAACTCTGAAATTTCTGTCCAGCCATTAATCCAGATATGTAACTGTGGGGAAGTGAGTTCAGTTCAAAATTAGTTCATACGAAACCAGTGAACTATTTTAGAAAAGGAAGATTGAAGGCTCTAAGAATAAACTGAGGCACAGATGATTAAGTAGTTAGAGAGGCACATCCTTCAGACATGGCAATATTATCTGGAAAAAGCATGCAGTTTCGGCTTTGTTTAGTTGCATCCCTCAGGAGATGTGAAGTTTTTACGAGCCATGAGTCGCCCCAGGGAAGAGTGGGCCTGGGTGGTATTTTCCGAATCCGTACTTTATTCTCGATTTTCCATTCCGTATTCCACTCAATTTTGGGCAGATCTGGAATCGGAGGGGGGTCAGATAATTTTGGCTGGGGAGACATCAGTTGTCTGCCAATCTCATTTGCTTCTGAGATTTTCCGTTGGAAGGGATGATGACTTTTTAATATGTTAGTCCAAGTATTGTTGGGTGTATAAGAACTGCATGAATTGATTCAGATGTTATATTTTCCATCCTCACTACTATAACAATGTTGGATGCAAGGATCGCCATTATGTTCCATGAATCCAGTGTTGCTTTGGCCTACAGGAGGGCTTTTACATTTTAAAAGGGCCTCGCAAGGAATCTTTTCGATGCTGCTCCCTGACCCGACGATTTTGCTGCATTTTGCAATCTTTCTCTTCAGCAGCTCTGAGGAAGCCAACTCTGCTTCAATGTTCCAGGCTTCTGAGGCCTGAAGCCTCCAGCAGCCATTTACCCTCCCCTCCAGCTGGCGTGGATACCACCAGGAGCCTGCCAAACTAATGTTGACTCTGGGAAATTTCTGGGGTTAATACAAAGCCTGCCACACTGACTTTCCTTGGCTGGATATTGAAGTCCTCGACTGCCCAAAAATGAGCTCAGAAACAGTAAAAACGGCTTGGGATCACACTGTGCCAGGTCCCCGCCCAAACATTGGTCCATTGGCTTTTATGCCATTCCCTCCCAGAAAGAAGGCTGCTCAGGCTTAGAAGAAACAAGAAGAGGATATGTAAATAAGGGTGGGATGTTTCTGAAATGTCATCTACCATATTTGCTGTTACCCTGTCAGTCTTTACATTGGGTACAAGGCTTGTTGGAATGGACACAGATGTTGGTGCAGATTTCAAGTAAGGAGGTCAGAATGTATCAAATTTAAACCACTGTTTCAGACAGGTGGGAATTTGATCTATTGTGAGTAGGATATTTCTCAGGAAACATTACATTGCTGCTGTCAGTTTAAGTACATTAACTTAAGGTTCAAAACCACTGTGGCCTGAAGCTGCAAATTCAGGGTAGGAGGGATTTAAAAGGACAAGCACTGTTTCTCAAACGGGATGTCCCCTTGGGCACAAGGCAGCATGACAGCACTGCTGTGTAGTCCTCTATTTGATGATTGAGATGGAGGATAAGATCAGAGACGGATCCGACTGCATCACAGCAGATTAAGGAGAGTAAGGAGTTGCTCAGCCAACTGCCCATGGAGGTGAAGGCTTCCATGGAACAGACATTTTACACATCTGGATCCTTCCAGTCCAGTGCAGAGGATCTCTGCAACATTCCACAGTCAGCATCAGGCACCTATCACCAGAGCTGGCTACTTTATTTCCTTCCGCATGCACCTAGTACGATGAGTTTCTTTAGTGTTCTAGGATTCCCAAGGGCATTGGGCTCTGGACTTACGTAGCTGTTGAAGCGCTGGTAGAAGATACCGTGACTTGCAATAACACAAGGGAACACCATTCCCCAAATGTGCAGCCGATATGTGACCACAGACATAGGGGCTGAAATTTTCCGCCCCCTATGGGAGCGGGTTGGAGGCACGGGGGTGGGGGTGCATAAAATTGAGTGGGAGACAGGTGGTGCCATTCCCGTCGTCTTCCCACCCCTGCAAAATTCCAAGTGGTGGGTGAGGTGACAAATGGCCCGCCCATGCCAATTAAGGCCCTGAAGTTTTCTTTTATTCATTCGTGGGATGCGGACGTCGCTGGCTAGGCCAGCATTTATTGCCCATCCCTAACTGTCCTTGAGCTGAGTGGTTTGCCAGGCCATTTCAGAGGGCATTTAAGAGTCAACCACATTGATGTGGGTCTGGAGTCACATGTAGGCCAGACCATGTCAAGACAGCAGATTTCCTTCCCTGAAGGACATCAGTAAACCAGATGGGTTTTTACAACAATCGACAATGGTTTCATGGTCAACATTAGACCAGATTTTAATTCCAGATTTATTAATTGAATTCAAATTTCACCCTCTGCTATGATGGAATTCAAACCCATGTCCCCAGAGCACTGGGGCTCTGGGTTACTAGTCTAGTAACATTACCACTACGCCACCACCTCCCAATTAATTGCCACTTAAGGGCCACCTCCCGCTGCTGCTGGTATATTACTAGCAGCATTCGGTTCAGTAGCTCAGAGGGCTGCCCAGTAAAACCTGGCAGTCTCCTTGCGGGCTGCGGCGGGGTGTGGGGAGGGGGGGGGCCCTGATCAGGCACCCTGTGCCTGACAGAGGTCCCCCCCACCCCTGCCAGCTCAAGCCATTCCCACTGGATCATTTCCTCCCACCTCTTGAGCAACCACTCCCTTGCCTCGCCGGGTCTGGGGTCACACTTACTTGCATTCCGGGGCCTCGTCCATTTTGCCGGCCCTGGTTGGGTGCAGTTCCAGCAGTGACCACCGATCCCAGTGGTGCTGATGGGACTAAATACCTGCCTGCCTGCTGTTTGCCAGCAGCTCTTGGAGGTGGGACTTCCTGCCTCAGAGGGGCAAAAGTCCCACCCGAGAGCAATTAGGGACCTGGGCCACGTAAAATCACGGCATGGCCTCCAGGCCCAGCAGAGGCAGGCTTGGCACTGTCTTTTTTTGCCAGTGGGCGGGGCTTCCGGCCTGATGTAAAATTCCGGCCAAGAATTCACATGTCAATCTCAAGCTTCCTTCTTGTTCCCTGGATGGAATTATAATTAGCCATCCACTTGTGCCTGCTTTTTCTGGTGGTCCAAGGCTACCATAAAAGGATAATTTCTCAGAGATAAGGTTTAACCTCTGTCACAATCATGTTTCCTTGCAGTGTTGCTGGCAAGAAATCTATCAGCGTTGGTGGATGGGACAAAAGTCCACATCTGCTGCAAGTTGACCAATAGAATGGGGCATCGAGAAATCTAGGCCCTCGTCTTTGATATGCTCGGCAACTGCAGAATGTCAACCTAACATTGCAAACAACTTCATTCAATCCTGATAGCTACCTGACACAGATTGCATTACCATTTTCTTATTCGTCCTTGGGAGCAGGAATCACTGGCAAGGCCAGGATTTATTGATCATCCCTAGTTTCCCTTGAGAAAGTGGTGGTGAGCTGCATTCCTGAACCACTGCAGTCCATGTGGTGTAGGTGCACCCACAGTGCTGTTAGGAAGGGAGTTCCAGGATTTTGACCCAGTGACAGTGTAGGAATGGCGATATAGTTCCAAGGCAGGATGGTGTGTGGCTTGGAGGGGAAATTGGTGGTGTTCCCATGCATCTGCTTCCCTTATCCTTCTAGGTGGTGGTGCTCGTGGGTTTGGACGATGCTGTCGAAGGAGCTTGGAGAGTTGCCACAGTGCATCTTGTAGATGGTACACACTACTGCTACTGTGCATCAGTGGTGGAGGGAGTGAATGTTGAAGGTGGTGGATGGGGGGCCAATCAAGCAGGCTGCTTTGTCCTGGGTGGCATCAAGTTTCTTGAGTGTTGTTGCAGCTTCTATCATCCAGGCAAGTGGAGAGTATTTTTTCACACTGCTGACTTGTGTCTTGTAGATGGTGGACAGGCTTTGGGGAGTCAGGAGGTGAGTTACACACCGCAGACCTGTTCTTGTATCTATGTGGCTGGTCCAGTTCAGTTTCTTGTCAATGGTAACCCCCCAGGATGTTGCTGGTGGGGGATTCAGTGATGGTAATGTTTTTGGATGTCAAGGGGAGATGGTTAGATTCTCTCTTGGAGATGGTCATTTCCTGGCACTTGTGTAGTGCGCATGAAACTTGCCACTTATCAGCCCAAGCCTGAATGTTGTCCAGGTCTTGTTACATTCAGACACAGACTGCTTCATTATTAAGGAATTGTGAATGATGCTAAACATTGTGCAATCATCAGCGAACATCCCCACTTCTGACTTATGTTGGAGGCAAGGTCATTGTTGAAACACCTGAAGATGGTTGGGCCTAGGACACTACCCTGAGGAATTTGTGCCTGACAAACACAAAGGGATGAAAGCTTCTCACATTTGTAAGCAATTCCTTTGTTAACCATTTTAACCCAAAAATAAAACATAAGAACTAAAGAAATAGGAGAAGGAGTAGGCCATTCTCATTGAAACATATAAGATTCTTATGGGCTTGACAGAGTAGATGCTCAGAGGCTGTTTCCTCTAGCTGGAGAGTCTCGAACTCGGGACATAGTCTCAGGATAAGGGATCAGCCATTTCCTTTTACCAGGATACCCATGTCCCTCTGAACACCAACGTTTAATAGTTAGAGATGTAATTACCTAAATGTTAGTAACATGTCAGGACATTCTGAAGGGGGAGGGTGAACAGTCAGACTTCGTGGTTCACATTAATACCAATGACATAGGTAGAAAGAGGGACGAGGTCCTGCAACAAGTATTTAGGGAGCTAAGTAGCAGATTAAAAAACAGGACCTCTAAGGTTGTAATCTCTGGATTAACTCCCAGTGCCACGTGCTGGCGAGTATAGGAATAGGAAGATAGAGCAGATGAATGCGTGACTGAGCAGATGGTGAAGGAGGGAGGGCTTTAGTTTCCTGGATCACTGGGTCTGTTTCTGGCAAAGGTGGGACCTGTACAAGTTGGACGGGTTGCACCTGAACCGGAACGGGACCAAAATCCTTGCTGGGAGGTTTGCTAGTGCTGTTGGTGGGGGGGTTTAAGCTAATTTGTCAGGGGGATGGGATACAGAGTGGAGGTACAGTAGGGGGTGAAGCACAGTCAAATATAAAAGAGAAACAGGGTCAGTCTGGAAGGCAGAGTAAATATAGACCTGTTAAGACACAAGTGAAAAATGCAAGGCTGGATTGCATCCATTTTAATGCAAGGAGTCTTACTAGTAAGGCAGATGAGTTGAGGGCGATGATTAGTACATGGGATTATGATATTATTGCTATCACAGAGACATGGTTGAGGGAGGGGCAGGACTGGCCGCTCAATATTCCAGGGTACAGAATCCACAGGCGAGACAGTGGAGGGGGTAAAAGAGGAGGTGGCATTGCACTGTTGATCAAGGAGTCAATTACTGCAGTAAGGAGGGATAATATCTTAGAAGGTTCCTCATATGGGTAGAACTTAAAAACAAAAAGGGGGCAATCATTTGGCCGGGAATGTACTACAGGCCTCCAAACAGTCAGGGACAGATAGAGGAGCAGATATAGAGGCAAATCTGAGAGAGGTGTAAAAATAATAGGGTAATAATAGTATGGGATTTCAACTTCCCCAATATTAACTGGGATAGTCTTAGTGCAAAAGGCTTAAAGGGGGAGGAATTCTTAAAATGCATACAGGAGAGCTTTTTAAGCCAGTATGTAGAAAGTTCTACAAGAAAAGGGGCAGTACTCGACTTAATCCTAGGGAATGAAGCTGGACAAGTGGTAAAAGTGTTAGTGGGGGTGCATTTTGGGGACAGTGACCGTAACTCTGTAAGATTTAAGGTAGTTATGGAAAAGGACAAAGATGGACCGGAAATAAAGGTACTGAATTGGGGGGAAGGCCAATTTCAATATGATAAAACAGGATCTGGCCAAAGTGGACTGGGAGAAGCTACTTGTAGGAAAGTCTACATCAGACCAGTGGGAGTCATTCGAAGAGGAAATAGTGAGAGTTCAGAGCCAACATGTACCCGTAAAGGTGAAGGGTAGGAACAACAAGTCCAGGGAACCCTGAATGTCAAAGGGATATCGAGAATTGAATCAGAGATAAAAAGGAGGCTTCTGGCAGATTCAGAGCACTGAAAACAGCGGAGACACTAGAGGAGTATAGAAAGTGTAGGGGGGTACTTAAAAAAGTAATTAGGAGAGCTCAGAGGGGACATGAAAAAACACTGACGAGCAAGATAAAGGAAAATCCTAAGGCATTTTATAAGGTATATTAAGGGCAAGTGGATAACCAGGGGAAGAGTAGGGCCCATTAGGGACCAAAGTGGAGCCGGAGGACGTAGGTGAGATTTTAAATGATTCCTTTCCATCTGTGTTCACTATGGAGAAGGACGATGTAGGTGTAGAGATCAGGGAGGGGGATTGTGATATACTTGAACATATTAGCATTGAAAGGGAGCAAGTATTAGCTGTTTTAGTGGGCTTAATAGTGGATAAATCCCCAGGCCCAGATGAGATATATCCCAGGCTGTTATGTGAGGCAAGGGAGGAGATTGCAGGGGCTCTGATACAAATTTTCAAATCCTCTCTGGCCACAGGAGAGGTACCAGAGGACTGGAGGACAGCAAATGTGGTGCCATTATTCAAGAAGGGTAGCAGGGATAAAACAGGTAATTATAGGCCGGTGAGTCTAACATCAGTGGTTGGAAAACTATTGGAAAATATTCTGAGGGACAGGATTAATTTCCACTTGGAGAGGCAGGGATTAATCAGGAATAGTCAGCATGGCTTTGTCTGGGGGAGATTGTGTCTAACAAACTTGATTGAATTTTTCGAGGTGGTGACTAGATGTGTAGATGAGGGTAAATCGGTTGATGTAGTCTACATGGACTTCAGTAAGGCTTTTAATAAGGTCCTGCATGGGAGATTCTTAAGAAGGTAAGATCCCATGAGATCCAGGGCAATTTGGCAAATTGGATCCAAAATTGGCTTAGTGGCAGGAGGCAGAGGGCGCTGGTCGAAGGTTGTTTTTGCGATTGGAAGCCTGTGATCAGTGGTGTACCACAGGGATCGGTGCTGGGACCCTTGCTGTTTGTAGTGTACATTAATGATTTAGACGTGAATATAGGAGGTATGATCAGTAAGTGCGCAGATGACATGAAAATTGGTGGTGTCGTAAATAGTGAAGAGGAAAGCCTTAGATTACAGGACGATATAGATGGGCTGGTAAGATGGGCAGAGCAGTGGAAAATGGAATTTAATCCTGAGAAGTGTGAGGTGATGCTTTTTGGGAGGACTAACAAGGCAAGGGAATGTACAATGGATAGTAGGACCCTAGGAAGTACAGAGGGACCTTGGTGTACTTGTCCATAGATCACTGAAGGCAGCAGCATAGGTAGATAAGGTGGTTAGGAAGGCATATGGGATAATTGCCTTTATTAGCTGAGGCATAGAATATAAGAGCAGGGAGTTTATGATGGAGCTGTATAAAATGCTAGTTAGGCCAAAGCTGGAGTACTGTGTACAGTTCTCGGCACCACACTATAGGAAGGATGTGATTGCACTGGAGAGGGTGCAGAGGAGATTCACCAGGATGTTGCCTGGGCTGGAGCATTTCAGCTATGAAGAGAGACTGAAAAGGCTAGGGTTGTTTTCCTTAGAGCAGAGAAGGCTGAGGGGGACATGATTGAGGTATACAAAATTATGAGGGGCATTGATAGAACGGATAGGAAGAAATTTTTTCCCTTAGCGGAGGTCTCACTAACCAGGGGGCATAGATTTAAGGTACAGGGCAGGAGGTTTAGAGGGGATTTGAGGAAAATGTTTTTCACTTAGAGGGTGGTTGGAATCTGGAATGCACTGTCTGATGAGGTGGTAGAGGCAGGAACCCTCACAACATTTAAGAGGTATTTAGATGAGCACTTGAAATGCCATAGCATACAAGACTATGGGCCAAGTGCTGGAAAATGAGACTAGAATAGTTAGGTGCTTGATGGCCGGCACAGACACGATGGGCCGAAGGGCCTGTTTCTGTGCTGTATAACTCTATGACACTAGTCTGTTAGCATTTGTTTGCTAACATTCACCTCATTTTAAAATATAGAAAAGATAATTGATCATTTTGAACGCAGATATAACAGTCTTCAAGGTGTCAGTGTCGCCTGAATTGTCACCTATAGCATGACTGGTTGATTAATATTAATAGTTCAGTGAATTGCTTATCCTCATTATCTAAACTGTCTTCCTTCAGTAACAACTAATATCTCTCTAAATATTTCTCATTTTATAAACTTCTGTCGGCTCCACTCATTACAAACAAAATTAACATATCGAATTGAAAGGCAGGAAAAGACCAGCTGGTTCATCAGACCTGCTCAATACCATGATGACCGGACTAATGTGACTAGATATTTATGGCAGAATTTTAACTGCCAAGGGGAGACGGGCTTGGGTGCGGCGGGGGATTAAATCCCCAAAGAGTGGGGCTGGGTCAGGAAACATGGGGGGTTTGCAGATGAGCAGGAATCCCTGTGCAGCTGTCAGGGAAGTCATTAAAATATGCAAACAGGTAATTAACTCAGAATTACCATTCACCCCATCCATTCACTCCACCACCGACACACAGTGACAGCAGTGTGTACCATCTACAAGATGCACTGCAGCAATGCACCAAGGCTCCTTCGATAGCACCTTCCAAACCCATGACCTCTACCACCTAGATGGACAAAGGCAGCAAATGCATGTGATCACCACCACCTGCAAGTTCCCCTCCATGCCACACATCATCCTGACTTGGAACTATATTGCTGTTCATTCACTGTCGCTGGGTCAAAACCCTGGAACTCCCTTCCTAACAGCACTGTTGGTGTACCTACATTACATGGACTGCAGCAGTTCAAGAAGGCAGCTCACCACTACCTTCTCAAGGGCAATTAAGGATGAGCAATAAATGCTGGCCTAGTCAGCGATGTCCACATCCCATGAACCAATTAAAAAAAAATTATATGCTGATTTTAACAGCCAGCACATGGTTTCCCTGAGCTCACTGCATCTCACCAGGGTCATTGAGGTGAGCGCACATCAGGATGAGCTTCTTCAGTGAAACTGACTGTCTTGAAAAGGTGTGACCCATGGGAAGAGAAGAGCTGCAGCCATGGCCAGGTGACAGATTGGTCTTCACAGCACTTCTTCTGAGAGTATGTTGTTACTGCTTGACAGATGATTTCCAACTTCTTGGAAGTCAGTTCACCTGTCTTGGACTTCACTCACAGTGATGCGCATTTCCCTGCTGTCATCATTCACTGCAGCATGGGAGCGGTTTATACAGCTCGACCTTGCAATTCTAATGAGGAACAAGAGGAGCAGCAGCACCAGCTGCCTTCCCCTCAGTCACATGACACTCCACAGGGCAGAGGGATGGATACAGAGATCCACCTGTAAGGAGGTGAAACCCCTAACGGAAGGCCTACAGACAGAGGATCAGCTCCCTCGACATGTCTGAGCACCAGTGCCTCAGGAGGCTCAGGATTTTGTGACTGGTCATTGCTGACAGCTGCAGCCCCCTGGTACAAGACCCCCTTCCCAGGAGAGCTGGTGGGCACACATCACCAGTGGTTGTCAAGGTGGCTCTCATTGAAGGACCCCTATCCACCTCTCCTCCACACCCGCCCCCCACCCCCCCTCCTGCAGAGAGTTGTGAGTGTGAGAAGTGGATTGTGTGGAGAGGAGGAAAGGACAACCTTTGTGGAGCATGACTAGGCATGGGTGTGAGGGGGCACAGTGATGAGGGTGAGTGAGTTATGGCTGTTCAGATGGGGATGTGAGGAGGTGCCTGGGGAAAGAGGGATGAGGGGAGATCCAATGTGTGTTGGTCTGAGGGGTTCTGTGCAGGAGAATGCTGGGAAAGTCAGAGTGTGGGGCTCATCACCTGAAAGTGTTATGCAGCTCAGCTTTCCTGCCCTCCTGAGGTTCTTGAAGCTCATAGAGCACTGTCTCTTGGTTTGAGGGATGAATATTCCACTGCTCACTTCCTCAGCCACTTCCATCCATGACTGCTTGGTTTGAGAGGCTGATCTCTTCCTCCTGTCCTTGGGAGTCCTCACCTCACTTCAGTCCCTCTGATTCCACAGCAGGAGCTCCAGGTAAGAATCAGAGACCCAGGGGACTTTGTGGGGGGGGGGGGGGGGGTGGGGGTGTGGGGGGATGGAGGGCAGCCTTCCCAGGTCTGCTTCCCATTCTTGCTGTTGCTGAAACCACAGGAATCAATGCACAATTCAGCCATTCTGACTCCTGCCAGAATGCCTTTAACTAGGAATCCTTGTTACAGATTCGCTGCGTCATCCCACCTTCCCTCTGTGAAAACCTGGAAGCAGGATGCGGATTTAAAACATCACGGCAAAGCCCGCTTCTATTAACAATGTGTTCCCGACCCACTAGCGGCCTCCCCGCTGTGAGTGGGTCAATTTTGTTGAGATTCCAGCCTTCATCTCACCCTCCCCCACTCCCCCACCCCGTTTACACAATCCCACAATTGCCTCTTCCCCGGCCATTTAACCTCCTAAGAAAAACCAGAGGAAAAAGCCAAGGCCAATAAGGGAAAAGACTCTGAAAAATTCCTTTCCGACTCCCTCAGGTGATCAAAATCAGTGCAGGGTTTTGTGTAATGAGTGAGTTAGGACTCCAGAAATAAAGGGACCTTCAGAAAAGTTTAATCCAACAAAATTCCTTACAGTGCTGTACAGAGCAAGAACACATTTCCTGATCTGAAGAACAGATTATGTGGTGGAGATCTTTATGCTCTAGCTCCATTCCAATAACAGTATTTTTCATGGAGTTCTCTGTTATCCCAACTCAACCACAATTTAGCTACTGTTTCTGTCACTGAAGAAAATTAATTCCCAAGCCTTTCCTTGTTGTCTTGACTAAGATACAATTTTCCCACACAGAACACCTATTTCTTATCCCATCCCTAAACAATTTGCAATTATGTTAGACAGTACCAATCCAATTAAGAATGCTGGTGACTACACAATCATTTATTGAATAAAGCACTTAGCTCAGACAAGCATAACTTAATTAAAAATACTGACTTATAATAGTCAATTTTTTTTATTATTTGTTCATGGGACGTGGGCGTTGCTGGCTCGGCCAGTATTTATTGCCCATCCCTAATTGCTCTTGAGAAGGTGGTGGTGAGCTGCTTTATTGAACCATTGCAGTCCTTGGTGTGTAGGTACACCCACAATGCTGTTAGGAAGGGAGTTCCAGAATTTTGACCCAAAAACAGTGAAGGAACAGCAATAGACTTCCAAGTCAGGATGGTGTGTGGCTGTGAGGGGAACTTGCAGGAGGTGGTGTTCCCATGCATCAGCTGCCCTTGTCCTTCTAGGTGGTAGAGGTCGTGGGTTTGGCAGGTGCTGTCTAAGGAGCCTTGGTGCATTGCTACAGTGCATCTTGTAGATGGTACACATTGCTGCCACTGTGCGTTGGTGATGGAGGGAGTGAATGTTTGTAGATGGGGTGCCAATCAAGCGGGCTGCTTTGTGCTGGATGGTGTCGAGCTTCTTGAGTGCTGTTGGAACTGCACCCATCCAGGCAAGTGGAGAGTATTCCATCACACTCCTGACTTGTGCCTTGGACAGGCTGTGGGGAGTCAGGAGGTGAGTTAATCGCTGCAGGATTCCGAGCCTCTGACCTGCTCTTGTAGCCACAGTATTTTTATGGCTACTCCAGTTCAGTTTCTGGTCAATGGTAACCCCCAGGATGTTGATAGTGGGGGATTCAGTGATCGCAATCCCATTGAATGTCAAGGGCAGATGGTTAGATTCTCTCTTGTTGGAGATGGTCATTGCCTGGCACTTGTGTGGCGCAAATGTTACTTGCCACTGTCAGCCAAGCCTCAATATTGCCCAGGTCTTGTTGCATTTCTACATGGACTGCTTCAGTATCTGAGGAATCGTGAATGGCACTGAACATTGTGCAATCATCAGCGAACATCCCCACTTCTGACTTTATGATTGAAGAAAGATCATTGATGAAGCAGCTGAAGTTGGTTGGACCACCAACACTACCCTGAGGAACTCCTGCAGTGTTGTTCTCGAGCTGAGATGATTGACCTCCAACAACCGCAACCATCTTCCTTTGCGCTAGGTACGACTCCAATCAGCGGAGAGTTTTCCCCCTGATTCCCAATGACTCTAGCTTTGCTTGGGCTCCTTGATGCCATATCCGGTCAAGTGCTGCCTTGACGTCAAGGGCAGTCACTCTCACCTCACGTCTTTTGTCCATGTTTGAACCAAGGCTGTAATGAGGTCAGGAGCTGAGTGGCCCTGGCGGAACCCAAACTGAGCGTCACTAAGCAGATTATTGCTAAGCAAGTGCTGCTTGATGGCACTGTTGATGACACCTTCCATCACTTTACTGATGATTGAGAGTAGACTGATAGGGCGGTAACTGGCCGGGTTGGACTTGTCCTGCTGCTTTTTGTGTACAGGACATACCTGGGTAATTTTCCACATTGCCAGGTAGATGCCAGTGGTGTAGCTGTAGTGGAACAGCTTCGCTAGGGGTGCAGCAAGTTCTGGAGCATAGGTCTTCAGTACTATTGCTGTAATATTGTCAGGGGCCATAGCCTTTGCAGTATCCAGTGCCTTCAGTCATTTCTTGATATCATGTGGAATAAATTGAATTGGCTGGAGACTGACATCTGTGATGCTGGAGACTTCAGGAGGATGCTGAAGTGGATCTTCCAAGTGGTGTTCAACATGGAGGAGTACTAATTCATCAGCTGAGGGAGGGCAATAAATGGTAATCAGCAGGAGGTTGGGCAGGTCGTTGATGTGTCAGTGGGGGAGAACTTTGGGACCAGTGACCATAACTCTATTAGCTTCAAGATAGTTATGGAAAAGGATAGGACTGGTCCTCAGGTTGAAGTCCTAAATTGGGGGAAGGCTAATTTCGATGGCATCAGACAGGAACTCTCAAAAGTTGAATGGGAGAGGCTGTTTACAGGTAAAGGGACGTCTGGCAAGTGGGAGGCTTTTAAAAGTGAGATAGGAAGACTTCAGGGCTGGCATGTTCCTGTTAGATGGAAGGGCAAGGCTGGCAAGTTTAGGGAACCTTGGCTGGTGAGGGATATTGAGGGTCTGGTCAGGACAAAGAAGGAGGCATATGTCAGGTATAGGCAACTGGGATCAAGCGAGTCCCTCGAGGAGTATAGGGGATGTCGGAGTACACTTAAGAAGGAAATTAGGATGGCGAAAAGGGGCCATGAGATTTCCCTGGCAGATAAGATAAAGGAGAATCCTAAAAAGTTCTATAAGTATATTAAGAGTAAAAGGGAGAGAGTAGTTTCCCTTAAGGATCAGTGTGGCAATCTATGTGTGGAGCCATGGGAAATGGGCGAGGTCTTAAATGAATACTTCTCGTCTGTATTTACCATTGAGAAGGTCATGGAAGCTAGTGAGTTCAAGGGAGGGAACAGCGATATCCTGGAGCATATCAACATTACAAAGGAGGAGGTGTTGGAGGTTTTGAAGTGCATTAAGGTGGATAATTCCCCAGGGCCTGACCAGGTGTACCCTAGGATGCTATGGGAAGCAAGGGAGGAGATTTCTGGGGCCCTGGCAGAGACTTTTGTACCATCGTTAGTCATGAGTGAGGTACCGGAAGACTGGAGGATAGATAATGTTGTGCCTTTATTTAAGAAGGGCAGCAGGGATAAGCCAGGGAATTTCAGGCCGGTGAGCTTTACATCAGTGGAGGGAAAGTTATTGGAAGGGATTCGGAGAGACAGGATTTATATGCATTTGGAAAGGCATGGTCTGATTAGGGATAGTCATCATGGCTTTGTGTGTGGGAAATCATGTCTCACGAATTTGATTGGGTTTTTCGAGGAGGTGACCCAGAGGATTGATGAGGGCAGGGTGATGGACGTTGTCTACATGAACTTTAGCAAGACCTTTGACAAGGCCCCGCGTGGTAGGCTGGTCCAGAAGGTTCGAACACATGGGATCCAGGGTGAGCTAGCCAATTGGATACAAAATTGGCTTGCCAATCAAGTGGGCTGCTTTGTCCTGAATGGTGTTGAGTTTCTTGAGTGTTATTGGAACTGCACTCATCCAGACAAGTGGAGAATATTCCATCACACTCCTGACTTATGCCTTGTAGATGGTGGGCAGGCTTTGGGGAGTTAGGAGGTGAGTTACTCGCCGCAGGATTCCTAGCCTCTAACCTGATCTTGTAGCCATGGTATTTATATGGCTACTCCAGTTCAGTTTCTGGTCAATGGATGTTGATAGTGGGGGATTCAGCGATCGTAATGCTATTGAATGTCAAGGCGAGATGGTTAGATTCTCTCTTGTTGGAGATGGTCATTGCCTAGCACTTCTGTGGCATGAATGTTACTTGCCATTTATCAGCCCAAGCCTGGATATTGTCCAGGTCTTGCTGCATTTCTACACGGACATCAATGACCTTCCCTCCAACATAAGGTCAGAAGTGAGGAATGTTCGCTGATGAATGCACAATGTTCAGTACTATTCATAACTCCTCAGATAGTGAAGGAGTTCATGATCACATGCAGCAAGACCTGGACAACATCCAGGCTTGCACTGATAAGTGACAAGTAACTTGCACGACACACAATTTCCAGGCAATGACCATCTCCAACAAGAGACAATCTAACCATCTCCCCTTGATAGTCAATGGCATTACCATCACTGAATCCCCACTATCAACATACTGGGGTTCACCATTGGCCAGAAACTGAACTGAACCAGCCACATAAATACTTTAGTTACAAGACCTGGTTAGAGGCTGAGAATTCTGCGGCAAGTAACTCACCTCCTAACTCCTAAAATCCTGTCTGTCATTTGCAAGGCACATGTCAGGCGTGTGATGGAATACTCTCCACTTGCCTGGATGGGTGTGGCTCCAACAACACTCCAGAAGTTGGACACCATCCAGGACAAAGCAGCCCGCTTAATCAGTACCCCATCCACCACATTAAACATTCACTCCCTCCACCAACAACCCACAGTGGCAGCAGTGTGTACCATCTACATGATTCACCATAGCAACTCTCCAAATCTCGTTCGACAGCACCTTCCAAACCTGTGACCTCTACCAGCTAGAAGGGCAAGGGCAGCAGACGCATGGGAACACCACCACCTGCAAGTTCCCATCTAAACCACACACCATCTTGACTTGGTACTATATTACCGTTCCTTCACTGTCACTGGGTCAAGATCCTGAAACTCCTCCCCTAACAGCACTGTGGGTGTAGCTACCCTATATGGGCTGCAGTGGTTCAAAAAATTGGCTCACCATCACCTTCTCAAGGGCAATTAGTGATGGGCAACAAATGCTAGCCTGTCCAGCAACAGTCACATCCCATGAATGTATAACAAAAAATTATAGAAATGATTTGGACTCAGGAATCAGAAATCCAATTTCAAAGTTTGCAGAAGGCACAAAATTAGGAGGTATATAGTTAATACTGAGAAAGATCGTGTGAAAATACAAGAAGACATTAAACTCGCAGCATGACATGTAATTAGCAAATGAATTTCAATATCGGTAAATGTGAGGTGATGGACTTTGGCAGGACATTTATGCAGGTCACACAATGCTTGGACAGCAAGATGGAGTAGAGGAGCAAAGGAATCTAGGGGTACAGATTCACAAAATCGCTCAAAAGCAGTGACGCAAGACAATAAGGCCAGTAAAAAGCAAAAAAAGCACTGGGGTTTATTTATAGAGGGATAGAATTGAAAAGCAGAGAAGTTATGTTAAACTTGTATAAAACCTTGATTAGACTACACATGGGGTACTGTGCACAGTTCAGGTCTCCATATTATGATAAGAATATAGAGGCACTGGAGAAGGTTTATAAAAAGATTTACAAGGATGATATCAGAGCTGAGAGGATATACGGACAGATATGAGGCTACGGACCAGGTTCTGGAAGGTGGGATTAAAATAGGCGGCTAGTTTTTTCAGCCGGCGCAGACACAATGGGCTGAATGGCTTCTTTCTGTTCTGTAACTTTTCTATTGATCTATACCAATCAATAAAAAAACAGGCTGGTGCTCTTTTCTCTGGAAAACAGAAGGTGACCTAAGAGAGGTCTTTAAGACGATGAAAGGATTTGATAGGGTAGACATAGCGATAATGTTTCCACCTGCAGGTGAGACCAGAACTGGATGTCATAAAGAAAAGAAGGTCATAAATATAAGAAACCACTGTGTAAGGTCCTCCGCCATAGTGAACTGAGGGGCTGGGCCCATGGAAAACCGCTTGGGCTGTATACGCCCCAAAATATGGATTTGTTGTAAAATGTACATGGCATGTAAAATGGAATGGAAGGGTTGTGAGGCAACTCACACCTATGTTGAAAAAAACTGGATTTCCTTTGCACTTTTTGGAATGTCAACTTGGTGCTGTTTTTTAATGTATTTTTTTTACAGATTTTTATAAATAAGGTATATTTTTGGAAATAAATAAATATAAGAAATCTAGCAGTAACATCTTAGCCAGAGAGTGATTAGAATGCGGGAACAAGGAGCAGATGATGTGAACAACATCGATGCCTTTAAGTGGAAGCTAGATAAGCGCACAAGGGAGAAAAGAATCGAAAAATATGCTGGTAGGATGAGATGAAGGAGGGTGGGAGGAGGCTCGTATGGAGCAGAAATGCTGGCATGGAGCAAGTGGGTGTGGTACATAGTCCTACCCACTAGGGCACTAGCAGTGCATCTAAGATTTCTTCATTTCCATTCCGATGGAATTATGGCTCGTGATTGCTGTAAATTCTATACATGGACTGTCACTCTGTATCTCAAATAGAACAGGGGCGTTCCATGCATGGACTGTCACACTGTATCTCAAATAGAACAGGGGCGTTCCATGCATGCACTGTCACACTGTGCCATTTCCATTTGCTGTTGGTGAGCTCTTCAACAGCCTCAAATATAACACTCAGACTTCCCGCTGTGAAGCCTCTTCCTCTTATCTGCTGGGGAGAGCATACTGGGTGGTTCCCCTGCACTGCTCGCAAAATTTCAAGTGTGTCTATAAATGGAGGTTAATTGCCCTTTTAACCACCTTACTCGTCTACCTGCTGCTGCCGTGTGGGTAGGTGCTGCTGCTGGGAGCCCACCTCTGGGAAAAGCTTACGGTGGCAGGAAAAAAATCTTGGAACCAACCCGACGCACACTATCCAAGTTTCCACGCATCCCCACCTTCGCGGGGCTGGGAAAATTCAGTCCTGTGTCTCAAATAGAACAGTAGATTCTATTGCGCTGCATAACAAGCTGTACCAACCTGGAATCATTAATTTGCACTAACTAATGATTGAGAATTTGGATGTCAAAAACTGGAACTGCTTGTGTTTTTGGCTTTGCAGGATTGGAAGCATGTGGTTACCATGGAAAAGTGAAATTGAGAGTGAAAAATTAGCAAGAATTCTTGTAAAAATGTACTGAATCACAAGCTAATGAATAGCAAGGCCCTGCAGCCCTGCTGGAAGCACAGTCAGTTCCATCCCTTCTGTCACTGTCATCTCCATGAGAGGCGTGTAGAACTGAGTGAAGTCAGGAATGATCTGCATAGACCTTATAACCGGAATATTCAGCTCCTATTCATGCCCAGCTTGCAGCCAGCTCTCTGTTATATCCCACTGGTGCAGTCAGAGGTTAATTTCTGGGGTTGTGTTACAAAGCCATTAGCAGACTACTTGGCTGGGTTTTACTTGATTTCGGAGTGCTTGATGATGACAGTAGGTGCACAGAACTGGATCAATTATTCCAGTTTCCCAGGGCAGAGGCCTGTGTTTGATAAGCGCAAAAGAATTGGCTAGGACATGTGCATGCATTGCTCACTCTTAGCCGTGACTCAGTGGGTAGCACACTTGCTTTCTGGGCTTGAGGTTCAAGTTGCACTCCTGAAGCTTAAATGCAAATTCTATCCTGACATTTCAATGTAGTACTGAGGGAGTGCTGCATCTTTCAAAGTGCTCACCTTCAGACAAGATCTTAAACCAAGGCTCATCTGTCCTCACAGGTGGATGTAAAAGTATTTCATGGCACGACTTGAAGGAGAGTTCTCCCTGTTTCCTAGTCAATATTTCGCTCAATCATCACTAAAGCAGATTATCTGGTCATTATCATACTCGTGGGCTGGCTTTTAAGAGCCTGCCGTCGCTCTCAGCAGCGAGCTGAATAAATGGCAGCCTGCACACCTTTGAGCCACCACAATCTCCCACGCAGCCGCTCATTTAAATTGCCGGGCTGGCCCATTCCCCCCTCCTCTCCCCCCAATCATGTGGAGGGGGCGGGCTGTCCAACGTCAGCTGCCTGTGCGCATGCGCTGGCACCATTTTTAAAGGGCAGCCAGCCCTGCTGGCATATTTAAATTTTTAAAGATACACCCCTCCCAAAATTTATCAAATAAAATTCTAACACCCCTTTCCTGCCCCCCCAAAAACAATGTTATTAACTATTTGCCCTTTTGCCCCAAAACACTTACCTTTTAAATCTGACCTTCCCCACCACCCCCCCCCCGCCCCCCACACCAGACTGCACAAACTTTAAAGTTCACCCCTGCCCACCATCCCCTACACGCATTACGATTACTTGACCCCATCTTCCCCCACCCCCCCCCACCCCCACTGGAAATCTTAACTCCTCCCCCCTCCCCAGTGTCACGCCAGCTTTCCCCAGACGAGGAATTGAAGGTGCAGGACTGCCAACTGCCGCAGTAAGGACCGTAGAGGGCCTGGAAGATTCATGGCAAGTTCATTTAAACGTATTCATCTCATTAATTTAAATATTGAAATTGTGGTCCTGTCGCCCGGCGGCAGGGGGGCCACCACGGACCCTCGCCGCCACCGAGATGATTGGGTCGGGCCCTCCCACTGTCGAGCTCCATGGCGGGCTTCTGCTGCAACCATCTGCCGGCCATGGAGCTTGACGTCGTTCACTTGATAAAATCCAGCCTGCTGTGTGCAAATTGGCTGCCATGTTTCCTACATTACAGTGATTACACTTCAAAAGTACTTCATTGGCTTCAAAGTGCTTTGGGATGTTGCGAAAGGCACTATGGAAATGCAAGTCTTTCTTTACTGTGTCAGGCAAACCCCCCACCTGCTAAGACTGAGGCACACGTTATTTTGCCACATGAACAAAAACTTAAAATTGCAAGCCTAGAAGGACATTTGCCTAGTACCAGATAATGTTGAAACAATAGGGACCCAGCAGTTGCTTCCCCAATACACAAAGGTGGTCAGACCAGTTTTAGTCACATGACTAACTGGCTGTTGCAGAGAATTTGAAATTCCAACAAAGGTTTTGAACAGAACACCATGTGCTCATGGACCGAGAACATCTCCTCTCCTGTCTGCCTGTCTTCCCACGGAACTGAATCTTGTGAAAACACATGAAACTCAAAGACAGCAAGGTTTTCTACATGAACAAGGTTTAAGAAGACTACTGGGCCCCAATGAAATGCAAGACCATATCTTCAATCAAGGACTACAGCGAACTCGAGAAACAATAACAAGATATTGCCTCAAACTGTTCCTATCATTTCTTATGCTCTTTTCTGTTCCTATCGGCATGTTTATATTGTGTGTGCATGCTAGCATGGGCATGTCGTATATCCGTAGGCGTGAACCAAAATGAGAGTTTAAGTTTAAGGTTTAATAAATTTCTTCTTTCTTCTTTAAACCAAAGAAAGCCTGTTTGTGCTAATTTCTTTGCCTTCTAATTGGAAAGCTGTGAACAAGAATTCACAAAGGGGGAGCTCAAAACATAGTGTGTTTAAAATTAAACCCTGTTACAATAAGACCAGGTAAAGACAGCAAAAGACCCCGAGACACATTTCTCACCTGGTCATACCAACTGTTAGTGACAATCTGCATTGTTGACTCTGTCAGAAAAGCATGTGGACTCACTGGCAGTGGATGTGACCTTACAGAATCCATTTGTACATCAGTGTTCAAAGTCAGGGATTTTCATGGAAAAAAAACTGGAAGGAAGAAATAAAAAACATACAAGCTGTTCAAACATCAGCTTAATCTAGTGAGTCAGATTTAGAGCAGGATCGAGCATAATGCTTTTTAAGATAGTTATTAAATTGATCTCTTATTAAACATTACCAAACATGTTAAATAGGTGTTCCTTTCTATAACATTTTCTTCAGGCAAATAATTGGATGCCTCATTTGCTATATTGAGTTGTGCAAGCAGATGGAGTGACAGTTATAAGTAATGTGCTCTTAGTTATAAATCTATACTTGACAAAGTGGGCATAAAAGCTTAGCGTGCATTCATTGATTAACCTAATTTTTCAGTGCTTGTGGAAATTAACTTATTCTAAAATGGGAAACTGTGATTGCTTGTTGGCTGAATGTAAAATAGGGCAACAGTAAGACAACTTGATCTGAAACACATATAATTGTCAAAGTTACACTTGCTTAAGAGGTGAACCATGATTTGGTGGTAGTGCTCTTGCTGCTGAGCCAGAAGGTTGTGGGTTCAAATCCCACTTCAGTAACTTGAGCACTGAGTCCAGGCTGACACTCCAGAGCAGTAATGAGGGAGTGCTGCACTGTCAGTGATTCCATCTTTCAGATAAGATGTTAAACAAAGACCATGTCTGCCTCTCAGGTGGATGTAAAAGATGCAACAGCACTATTTGAAGAAAAGCAAGGGAGTTGTCCATCTGTCAACCAATCATTAAAGTCAATTATCTCATTGCTGTTTGTGGGAGCTTACTATGGGAAAGTTGTCTGCCACATTTCCCTATATCACCACAATAACTATACTTCAGAAGTGCTTCAGTGGCTGTAAAGCATTTGGGATGTCCTGAAATGTGCTATATCAATACAAGTCCTTTTGATGATCAGTTCCATTGTTATTAATGTGCTGGTGTTGTGAACAATGGCAGTGTAAAGCTTTTTTATATTAATCATCAACCTCAGATTTTTTAATATATATATATATTCTTTCATGAGATGTGGGCATTACTGGCAAGGCCAGCATTTGTTGCATATCCCTAATTTCCCTTGGAAGGTTATGGTGAGTCACCTTCTCGAACTGCTGAAGTCCATCTGGTGCAGGCACGCCCACAATGCTGTTAGGGAGGGAGTTCCAGGATTTTGATCCAGCAACAGTGAAGGAACGGCAATATATTCCTAAGTCAAGATGGTGTGTGGCTTGGAGGAGAACGTGCAGGTGGTGGTTCTCCCATGCTGTCCATGTCCTTCTAGATGATAGAGGTCACAGGTTCGGAAGGTGCTGTCGAAGGAGGCTTAGCGAGTTGCTGCACTGCATCTTTTAGATAGTACACACTGCTGCAACTGTGCGCTGGTGGTAGAGGGAGGGAATGTTGAAGGTGGTGAATGGGGTGCCTATTAAGTGGGCTGCTTTGTCCTAGATGGTGTCGAGCTTCTTGAGTGTTGTTGGATCTGCACTCATACAGGCAAGTGGAGAGTATTCCATCTTGACTTGTGCTCTTGTAGCTACAGTGTTTATATGGCTGCTCCAATTCAGCTTCTGGTCAATGGTAACCCCCAGGATGTTGATAATGGAGAATTCAGCAATGGTAATGCCGATAAATATCAAGGGGAGATGGTTAAATTCTCATGTTGGAGAAGGCCATTGCCTGGCACTTGTGTGGTGCAAATGTTACTTCTAATCTTTATTTATCTGTCATACAGCTATAGAGTTATACAGCACAGAAACAGACCCTTTGGCCCACTGTGTCCATGCCGGCCATCAGGCCTATCTATTCCCATTTTCCAGCACTTGGCCCGTAGTCATAGAGAGATACGGCACTGAAACAGGCCCTTCGGCCCACCAAGTCTGTGCCAACCATCAATCACCCATTTATACTAATCCTACATTAATCCCATATTCCCTACCACATCCCCACAATTCTCCTACCACCTACCTGCACTAGGGGCAATTTACAATGGCCAATTTACCTATCAACCTGCAATTCTTTGGCTGTGGGAGGAAACCGGAGCACCCAGCGGAAACGCACGCGGTCACAGGGAGAACTTGCAAACTCCACACAGGCAGTACCCAGAACCAAACCCAGGTTGCTGGAGCTGTGAGGCTTCAGTGCTAACCACTGCGCCACTGTGCCACCCAATGTTATGGCGTTTCAAGTGCTCATCTAAATACTTCTTAAATGTTGTGAGGGTTCCTGCCTCTACCACCCCTTCAGGCAGTGTGTTCCAGATTCCAACCACCCTCTGGGTGAAATTTTTTTTCCTCAAAGCCCCTCTAAACCCCCTGCCCCTTACCTTAAATCTATGTCCCCTGTTTATTGACACCTTCACTAGGTGTCTATCTATCTACCCTAGAAATGCCCCTCATAATTTTGTATAGCTCAATCAGGTCCCCCCTCAGCCTTCTCTGCTCTAAGGAAAACAACCCTAGCCTATCCAGTTTCTCTTCATAACTGAAATGCTTAAGCCCAGGCAACATCCTGGTGATCTCCTCTGCACCCTCTCCAGTGTAATCATATCCTGCCTATAGTGTGGTGACCAGAACTGCTCTTATATTCTATTCATCAACCAATAAAGGCAAGTATC
The DNA here is from genome assembly GCF_036365525.1 of Heterodontus francisci. NCBI lineage: Eukaryota > Metazoa > Chordata > Chondrichthyes > Heterodontiformes > Heterodontidae > Heterodontus > Heterodontus francisci. The sequence goes on along the minus strand of NC_090373.1, from coordinate 168,433,746 downwards.
CCATATGCCTTCCTAACCAGCTTATCTACCTGTGCTGCTGCCTTCAGTGATCTATGGACAAGTACACCGAGGTCCCTCTGGTCGTCTGTACTTCCTAGGGCCCTACCATCCACTGTATATTCCCTTGCCTTGTTAGTCCTCCCAAAATGCACCTCACATTTCTCAGGGTTAAATTCCATTTGCCACTGCTCTGCCCATCTTACCAGCCCATCTATATTTCCCTGTAATCTAAGGCTATCCTCCTCATTATTTATGACACCACCAATTTTTGTATCATCTGTGAACTAACTGATCATACCTCCTATATTCACGTCTAAATCATTTATGTACACTACAAACAGCAAGGGTCCCAGCACCGATCCCTGCGGTACACCACTGGTCACAGGCTTCCAATTGCAAAAACAACCCTTGACCATCACCCTCTGCCTCCTGCCACTAAGCCAATTTTGGATCCAATTTGCCAAATTGCCCTGAATCCCATGGGATCTTACCTTCTTAAGCAATCTCCCATGCGGGACCTTATCAAAAGCCTTACTGAAGTCCATTTAGACTACATCAATTGCTTTACCCTCATCTAGACACCTCATCACCTCCTCGAAAAATTCAATCAAATTTATTAGACATGATCTCCCCCTGACAAAGCCATGCTAACTATCCTTGTTTAATCCCTGCCTCTCCATGGAAATTAATCCTGTCCCTCAGAATTTTTTCCAATAGTTTCCCTACCATTGATGTTAGACTCACCGGCCTATAATTACCTGGTTTATCCCTGCTACTCTGCTTGAATAATGGTACCACATTCACTGTCCTCCAGTTCTCTGGCACTTCTCCTGTGGCCAGAGAGGATTTGAAAATTTGTGTCAGAGCCCCTGTAATCTCCTCCCTTGCCTCACATAACAGCCTGGGATATATCTCATCTGGGCCTGGGGACTTATCCACTTTTAAACCCACTAAAGCAGCTAATACCTCCTCCCTTTCAATGCTAATTTGTTCAAGTATATCACAATCCCCCTTCCTGATCTCTGCACCTACATCGTCATTCTCCATAGTGAACACAGATGGAAAGGAATCATTTAAAACCTCACCTACGTCCTCCGGCTCCACACACAGATTGCCACTTTGATCCTTAATGGGCCGTATTCTTTCCCTGGTTATCCTCTTGCCCTTAATATACTTATAAAATGCCTTGGGATTTTCCTTTATCTTGCCCGACCGTGTTTTTTCATGCCCCCCTCTTCGCTCTCCTAATTACTTTTTTAAGTACCACACTACACTTTCTATTCTCCTCTAGGGCTTCCACTGTTTTCAATGCTGGGAATCTTCCATAAGCCTCCTTTTTTTTTCCTTATCCATCATCTATACCCCTTGACATCCCTTGGAAATGAGAAAGTATTTACGATCTGAAACTGCTGGCAATCCTGAGGAGATTGTTAATTAAACTAATGACCTAAAAGTCAAAGACTAATTTACTCAGCTGCAGTGATGCAGATTAATTATTTTGTCCTTAGTCTTCAATCACACCTTTTGGTATTTGCAGTATTTCAAAATCCAAGCCCAAAAACCCCACATCTTTCACATACTGTTTTTATTTCTTATAAAAAACAAACCTCATTAACAACTGAATCCACCATGTTGCTTTCAGGCTTTTTAATCTAATTACCAATAGTTCCCTGAATTCGTTATCATCTTTGCCATATATTTTTGAACAGAAGGATTCCATTTGAGAGCAACTAACTTTAGACTGATTACAGCTGACAGAAAAATACTGAATCAAATCATTTTGATGGAAATCATTAACTTGCTAAGATCAATGTATTGAAGGAGAACCTTAAAAATGTGACAACTTATATTGTTGTCATAGGCCAAGATGAATCCAATGTACTATAACTCATTGTTCATATTTTCCCTGCAAATGCCAGGAGCAGATGTAAAGTAGCCAAATTTCTTCCTTACTAATTTTTGCAATTATCTTAGATTGAGAGTATCAACAGATTGCAAAATGGCTGTGACAATTCTTTCTCAATCTTCCTTCAGACAGCCTCTTTAGAGTTACCTGATTCTTCACTGCTACCGTCTTTGAACAGGGTCACCAGAAGCTCAGTGGTCAAGGCTGCTTATGTACCAGATGCTAATTTGTTCAGAGAGGTGCTGGGCTCTAGTGGCAACATTAATCAAAGATTTGTGGAATCTTTGCCCAGACTGGCCAAACGCTGGCAAAAATAAATTAAACTCACATCAAGAGAGCCAAGTAGCTCTGTGAATGGAAGATGAAGATCTCAAGCCTTGAGGGCATGGCCATGCCACTTAACACCGATGGCCTGCAAGGCTTGTAAGAGATCTGAAGGAGATCGAATCAATAAATTGTGTAGCTGGTATACTTTACAAATAGGTTTAAAAGAACACACTGCAGTCACAGAATTAGCAAGCTGACTCAATAGCAAAGCACAACTCTTATGCTCAAGAATGGCCTATCACTTCAACAAGTAAAAGCGACATGATCTTATGCGGTTTTGTTGGGAGAAGCATTAACATCATGATTCTGTTTTTTATGCCTCATCGTGTGGAACCTCATGTTGTTCATATTCATTTTGGTCTATCTATTGTGGGAGATTGATATCTAATCAAGGACTTCCCCATCATCTTGCTATTCACAGCCTATTCGTCTGGCTATTGTGGAAGATTGCTAGCTGCTAGCATCTCATCAAGGGTTTTGTGGCCTGTCGGAAAAGTATGCTGGGATACAGCCTCTCCAGCATGTAAGGTAGCTAAATAACCATGTATAGGCATTCTAGGCTATATCTTACAGGCATAAAATCCTATTTATTTCCATCTCCATAAAAGTCGCCCAGCTCTACGCTACCTCACCCATGCTTTTATCATCTCTAATATTGGTTTCACTAATGCTTCCCCTGCCATTCTTCCAATGCCCTCCTGCCGTAACCAATTTGTCTAAGTTCATATCTTCCCTCAGAATAAAGTCCATCAACCCATCACACCAGACCTCCCTTTTGTACATTGCCTTCCTGTTCTCCGTTACAGTGGTTTAAGAATTCTCGCCCTCACCTTCAAAACTCTCCATGGCCTCACTTTTCTAACTAGGTAACCTCCTCAAGCATTACATTCCTTCCCACACCATTATTCCCTGGTGTTTAGAAAAATGAGTGATGCTTTCATTTAAATGTATAAAACTCAAGCCGAGAGGGCTTGACAGGGTAGATGCTGAGAGGCTGTTTCCCTTGCTGCAGAGTCTAGAACTAAGGGTCATAGTCTCAGGATAAGAGGATTGAGGTGAGGAGAAATTTCTTAATTCAGTGGGTTGTGAATCTTTCTCAACACCAGAGGGCTGTGGCTGCTCAGTAGTTGAACATATTGAAACTGAAATCAATAGATGGAATCAAAGGATATGGAGATAGGGCAGAAAGTTGATATAGAAGTTCAGCTATGATCTTAATGGATGGTAAAGCAGGCTTATTGAGCCCTGTGGCTGACTCCTGCTTCTTTTTCTTCTGTTATTAACTATGGCTCAGCATCAATTCCATTTTCTATTGTCCCTCTGTGTGGTCCCTTTGGATGTTTACAACGTCAAAAGAACAAGTTTTTGTTGTTTATTCAACAGTCTTCCTCGAGTCTATTAGACCTTCCTACATCTGAACTTTTGCCAGAGGAAAGATTCTAAGTGACTTTGGAACTGAAGTTTGCATCAGCTCCCATTCTGATGAGCTTATGGTAAATGCACCTTGACTGAGTTTATGAATATTAATATGAAGGGGCATTTCCCTGGCTCTCAGATTAGTCATTGGGAATTTGACACAGTTACAAGCCTTTTTAAAAGTATGGGCTTACTTATCTACGCTTCACTGGCTGTGGTTCAGCTGTTTACCAAGTTCCAAACAACCACTCAAAATCTAATTCCACAGTAAATGGTTACCTGCTCCCCATAACCTGGCAACTGTGCCACGATCTGAAGTCTAACAGCTTTTCCCACTTTAAGGTCCAGTATCATGGCTTGCAGGCTCCTACTGCTGTTCCATTTGCTGGTGTGCCCCGGGTTATGGACCAACCTTACCACCATCAACTCAATGCATTGTTCAGCTGATCAGTAATCAGGCATTTGTATTATTTATTGCGTTGGGTTGTAACTATTTCTGGGAGCCTTACTTGTTTAACTTGAAAACGTGTTTAATTACTCCTTACTCCTAAGATACAATTCAGTCTTCACTTGGCAGTGCGATGACTTTACCGGTTTTATTCCAACAATAATTGCTTTTTATTGGACTGTGACTTGTGTGCACCTTAGTTAGATTGGACCTGACCAGTTTAATAATTATGGCCTGTCAGTCAAACTGCTCCTTCATGTAGCTTGCCGTTAATTGGTCTGTTTGGTAGAATTCAGCTTAATTCTTGCCAAGCACATGGCTTTGTACTCTTTCCTTTTCCTCTTTAACTATTTGATCTCTCTCTCACTTCTGGCTAAAGTCAGAGATTTAAATTATATTTTATATATCCTGACTTTAGCTTTGATGTTTGTTCTGGGTGTGGGTGGTCAGAATTAGGTCTTAAAAGATGATTCAGCTGATATGAGCATCATTAATCCCTGATTAAACTACTAAAGGTTTATGGATTGCAGTAGTTGGAACTCCTTTGGTAGAGGATGCTGTTACCCAGCTTGCTGCAATAAGAAATGTATTGGACCATTCTTCTTCCATAATTATTTTCTTAGGTAGCAGCACGACTTCATTTTAATTGCTGCTAGTTAAGCTTTCTGATTTTGAGCATTGACCTGATAATTTAATCCCCCACCCACTTACTACTACTCCCACTCCCAAAATCAAATTTGAAAATGGTGCTTAAACCCAATAAAACCGGGAAACTGGTCTACTGTAATGCTGTCTCGGATGTTGCTACTTTCCATGTTGGCTGCAGGGAGCACTTCCCCTTCTAACTACCAATGAGTGATCGACATAGCATGCACTTCCAGTGACTTAGAGCTCTGCTCATCCCAAAGAGCTTCACAGCCAATGAATTATTCCTGCAGTGTAGGTCCCTTAACGGTCATGGACCTGAAACATTGGCCTGGATTTTACGGTAGTAATGACAGCAAAACTGTCTGTGATCACCATCATTACTCATCCGAAACTGACAGCAACCTCTGGAGTCTGCACATGCTCAGTTAAATGCACAAATCCAGAAGCTGTCAGCAATTCTTTGCTTCTCCAGAAGGTGCGTTGTTGAAGTATCCGGATTGCAAATCAAGTAGAAATCATTGAACTGACAAGAACTTCCACTCTTTCATTTTGGTCTTGCTGTTGACATGAAAGTGCTTCCTTTTTTTGTTAAATTTTGAAGACTTGTGTTTTAAAACTGGAAAAGGGTTCCATTGATGCTGGACTTCGTTTTTTTTTTAAAAAGAAGGTATCGTAAGATCTTTTGGACTTGGTTTGTAAACAGCCCTTCCTGGAGGTCACCTTTCTTCAGATATTTACCCAGCAGGGTTTTTTGACTTGGGGGAGATGTTTACAGTGAAGTGACAGGTCAAGATTTATAGGGGTCAGGAGGCTTGACTCTTGATATTGTTTTGGTTTCACTTTAGACAGTCAGTTGGAGTTTTAAAACCAGCCAGAAGAGTAGTTACCCCAGCTTAGCCTGTTCCATCTCTTTGAAAAGCCTGCCAATTTTTCCATCTCTCAGAAGCTCTTAGAAGCGAGTGTAAGAAATAGAGAAATTGATGCCACATATGTCCTGAAAGGGCTGTTTGAAACCCCTGTTACTGCATTTCTCCTGTGGATAAATCCTCAACGCTGCCTAAACGAATTGCTCCAGAGAAAGATCCCAGTGACAGCCATCTACATGTATTTGGGATGCCAAACCAAAAAAGGGACAACTGACATCTTTCCATATCTTCTCTTTTTTTCTTCAAGTATTTGGCCAAAGGGGAGGCGGTGGCCTAGTGATAATGTCACTGGACTAGTAACCCAGAGACCCAGGGTATTGCTCTGGGGACATGGGTTCGAATACCACCTCATCAGAAGGTAGAATTTGAATTCAATTAATAAATCTGGAATTAAAAGCTAGTTTAATGATGGCTATGAAACCATTGCCAATTGTTGTAAAAACCCATCTGGTTCACTAATGTCCTTTAGGGAAGGAAATCTGCTGTCCTTACCTGGTCTGGCCTACATGTGACTACAGATCCACAGCAATGTGGTTGAAACTTAAATGCCCTCTGAAACGGCCCAGCAAGCCACTCAGTTGTATCTAACCGCTACGAAGTAAATAAGGAATGAAACCGGACAGACCACCTGGCATTGACCTAGGCACCAGAAATGACAACGGCAAGCTCAGCCCTGTCGACCCTGCAAAGTCATCCTTACTAACATCTGGGGGCTTGTGCCAAAGTTGGGAGAGATGTCCCACAGACTAGTCAAGCAACAACCTGACATAGTCATACTCATGGAATCATACCTTACAGACAAAATCTCAGAAACCACCATCACCATCCCACCAGCAGGACATACCCAGCAGAGGTGGTGGCACAGTGGTATACTGTCAGGAGGGAGTTGCCCTGGGATCCCTCAAAATCAACTCCAGATCTCATGAAGTCTCATGGCAACAAGGCCAAGGAAACCTCCTGCTGATTACCACCTAACACCCCCTTCAGCTGATGAGTCAGTACTCCTCCATGTTGAACAGCACTTGGAGGAAGCACTGAGGGAGGCAAGGGCACAGAATGTACTCTGGGTGGGGGACTTCAATGTCCATCACCAAGAGTGGCTCAGTAGCACCACTACTGACCAAGCTGGCCAAGTCCTAAAGGACATAGCTACTAGACGGGATCTGCGGCAGGTGGTGAGGGAACCAACAAGAGGGAAAAATATACTTGACCTTGTCCTTGCCAATCTGCCTGCCGCAGATGCATCTGTCTGTGACAGCATTGGTAGGAATGATCACCGCACAGTCCTTGTGGGGACAAAGTCCCATCTTCACATTGAGGATGCCCTCCATCGTGTTGTGTTGCACTACCATCATGCTAGATAGAATAGATTTCAAACAGATCTAGCAATGTAAAACTTGGTGTCCATGAGGCACTGTGTGCCATCAGCAGCAGCAGAATGGTACTCAACCACAATATGCAACCTCATGGTCCGGCATATCCTCCACTCTACGATTACCATCAACCCTGGTTCAATGAAGAGTGCAGGAGGGTATCCCAGGAGCAGTACTCGGCATACCTCAAAATGAGGTGTCAACCTGGTGAAGCTACAACAAAGGACTATTTGCATGCCAAACAGTGGAAGGAGCATGTAATAGATAGAGCTAAGCGATCCCACAACCGACGGCTGAGATCTAAGTACTGCAGTCCTGCCACATCCAGTCATGAATGGTGGTGGACAATTAAACAACTAACTGGAGGAGGAGGCTGCACAAGTATCTCCATCCTCAATGATGGGGTAGCCCAGCACATCAGTGTAAATGATAAGGCTGAAGCATTTGCAACAATCTTCAGCCAGAAGTGCCAGGATGATCCATCTTGGCTCCTCTTGATGTCCCCAGCATCACAGATGCCAGTCTTCAGCCAATTCAATTCATTCCACACGATATCAAGAAACAACTGAAGGCATTGAATACTGCAAAGGCTATTGGCCCTGACAACATTCTGGCAATAATACTAAAGACCTGTGCTCCAGAACTTGCCCTGCCCCTAGCCAAGCTGGTCCAGTACAGCTACAACACTGGCATCTACCCAGCAATGTGGGAAATGTCAGATGTAGGAGTTAGATATAGCTGTTGGGTCGAAAGGGATCAAAGGGTATGGGGCGAAAGCCGGAACAGACTACTGAGTTGGATGATCAGCCATGATCATAATGAATGGTGGAGCAGGCTCAAAGGGCCGAATGGCCTACTCCCGCTCCTATTTTCTATATTTCTATGTTTGTAAATGCCCAGGTATGTCCAAAAAGCAGGACAAGTCCAACCCGGCCAATTACTGCCCCATCAGTCTACTCTCAATCATCAGTAAAGTGATGGAAGGTGTCATCAACAGTGCTTTCAAGCTGCATTTGCTTAGCAATAACCTGCTCAGTGACGCTCAATTTGGGTTCCGCGAGGGCCACTCAGTTCCTGACCTCATTACAGCCCTGGTTCAAACATGGATAAAAGAGCTGAACTCAAGAGGTGAGGTTAGAGTGACTGTCTTTGACATCAAGGCAGCATTTGATCGGGTATGGCATCAAGGAGCCCTAGCAAAACTGGACTCAATGGGAGTCGGGGGGAAATTCTCCACTGGTTGGAGTCATACCTAGCGCAAAGAAAGATGGCTGTGGTTGTTGGAGGTCAATCATCTCAGCCCCAGGACATCACTGCAGGAGTTCCTCAGGGTAGTGTCCTAGGCCCAACCATCTTCAGCTGCTTCATCAATGACCTTCCTTCAATCATAAGGTCAGAAGTAGGGATGTTCGTGGATGATTATACAATGCTCAGCACCATTCATGCCTCCTCAGATACTGATGCAGCAAGACCTGGAAAATACCCAGGCTTGGGCTGGCAAGTAAAATTCACGCCATACAAGTGGCAGGCAATGACCATCTCCAAAAAGAGAGAATCTAACTATCTCCCCTTGACATTCAATAACGTTTCGATCGCTGAATCCCCCACTATCAACATCCTAGGGGTTACCATTGACCAGAAACTGAACTGGAGTAGCCATATAAATACCATGGCTACAAGAGCAGGTCAGAGGGTAGGAATCCTGCGGCGAGTAACTCACCTCCTGACTCCCCAAAGCCTGTCCACCATCTGCAAGGCACAAGTCTGGAGTGTGATGGAATACTCTCCACTTGCCTGGATGGATGCAGCTCCGACAACACTCAAGAAGCTCGACACCATCCAGGACAAAGCAACCCGCTTGATTGGCACCACATCCACAAACATGCATTCCTTCCACCACCGGCGCACAGTGGCAGCAGTGTGTACCATCTACAAGATGCACTGCAGCAACTCACCAAGGCTCCTTCGACAGCACCTTCCAAACACACAACTTCTACCACCTAGAAGGACAAGGGCAGCACATGCATGGGAACATCACCACCTGCAAGTTACCCTCCAAGCCACACACCATCCTGACTTGGAACTATATCGCCATTCCTTCATTGTCATTAGGTCAAAATCCTGGCACTCCCTTCCTAACAGCACTGTGGGTGTACCTACGCCACATGGACTGCAGCAGTTCAAGAAGGCAGCTCACCACCACCTTCTCAAGGGCAATTAGGGATGGGCAATAAATGCTGGCCTAGCCAGCGACGCCCACATCCCATGAACGAATAAAAAATAAATATTCCTTGTCTTTTTCTTGTAAGAGAGCTCTAAAAAGAAAATCTGTATTTTTTCTGGTCAATGTGTGTGTGCATGTATGCGGTTAGGGTAAAAGGAATGTTTCATATTTCAATCTGTGTTAATGCTTTGTTTCATTACTGGTTACATCTTGGTTTATAAGAAACTGATCATTTTGTTGTTTGTGAAAGAAACCTGGTTGGTGTATATTATTCAGAGATAAAGAGTAGAGTCTATGATTGACCGCATTGGTAACTAGGTAAACATGTAAATACATGTTCAGACCTATGAAGAAATGGAACTAGAAAAGACTGTGCACTCCTCCCACCTCAGCTGTAACGTATAATAAAAACCCGTGCAAAAAGTTATACCTTAGAATCATAGAAAGTTTACGGCACAGAAAAAGGCCACTTGGCCCATGGTTTAATGAGGTGTAACTGGGTTTTTAACAGCTTAAGTTCATAATTACTGCTGAACAGCCATACTGGCCCTGAAAGTGTAATTTTATATTTGTTGAATGTTATGGCAGACAGGAAAGTGGAGTTGAGACCACAACCAGATCAATCGTGATCTTATTGAATGGCAGAGCAGGCTTGAAGGGTTGAATGGCCAACCAAGTCCTTTGCTCCCATGTTCCTATAACCTCAGCTTTTCCAATGTAAATTTGTAACTAAAATTCCCCATCACTGGAACCATTCTGGTAAATCTCCTCTACACCCTCTCAAGGACTGTCATCCTTCCTAAAGTGTGGTGACCAGAACTGGACACAATACTGCAGTTGGGGCCTAACCAGAGCTATGTCTTGATTAAAACCTGTCTGTGCAAAATATTTTGACAGTTCCATTCAGTTATCTGTACTTGGTAGGAATGCCTGTAAGCTGCATTAATCAACGTTTTTTTTGTTTTGTGTTTGACAAAAAGGAAGTGTTGGCTTTGAGAGACAAAGCCCTGTTTATTGATGCTGGGACTTGGGTACATTTGGGAAAATAGAATCTTGCTGTGGTTTAAAAGACAAACTATAACAGCAGGGTGCTTGAATCTTAATTTTAGCAGGTATATCATCCTTTAGGCAGTAAGGGACAATCTCCTGAATACCTCGCCCAGTGATGAGGAACAAAGATATAATATAAATATTCAGCCCTTGAAGAGTTAAGGAACTAAAATCAGATACCTGGCGTAGGCAATTTAGCACCCACCTGCTTTATGTATGATAATGGTATTTAATTGAACAATATGATACTCATTGCAACTGAAATGCACGTTAAAGAAGTTGGTGTTGCAAATAATTAACATCTGTCCTTGAGCACTTTATCGGCAGCAGTTGTACATTTCCATCCTCACCATCAACTGAGAAAATGGCAAGAAAAGCAACAGCATTAACCTTTCCATATTCATTACTGCTTCACACAAATTTCAACAGGCAGCAAGAAGCAGCTGGTGAAATGGCATCACAGCCTCCAAACATAAGGCCACCAGCAAGGTTTTCTCACTATTTGATAACAGCTACCAAGTAAGGCAAAATCCTACTTTTTAAAAGAAAAGTTTCTGGATGTTACTGTGAGAAGTTTTATCTTTGGTCAGCTGGCTCTTTCAACAAAAACACAAACCCATCATTTCACGATTAAGTCTCAAAATGTAGCTGTGGAGAAAATTTACGCAGGCTGGATTCCTGCTTGGCCAATAAGGAGAGGCACAAAACTTACCTATCCATAACTACACACTAAACTTGACTGCACACTCTTCGGCCATATGCCATCTCTGCGGATAGGAGCATAGTGGTAATGTTACGAGGCTAGTAATCCAGAGGTCTGGACTAATGCTACAGAAACACAAATTTCAAATTACACAACAGCTTGGGGTGATTTAAATTCAATTAATTAATCTGGAACAACATGCTAGTTTCATATAATCATGAGATGACTAGATTGTCATAAAAATCCATCTGGTTCACTAATGCCCTTCAGGGGAGGAAATCTGCCATCCTAGCCGAGTCTGACCTACATGTGACTCCAGATCCACAGCAATGTCATTGATTCCTAACTGCTCTCTGAAATGGAAAAGCAAGAAACTCAGCTGTTATCAGACTGCTGCAGAAGCATTGTGTGCTTTACCCACACCGCATGGCTCACCACCACCTTCTCAAGAACAATTAGGGATGGACAATTGATACTGGCCTTGCCTGCAATGCTCACATTTAAAGGAAACGTAAACAATTACGAAGCAAAAGAGAAAAAAAAAGGATTTTACATATTTCGTACGACTCATATTACAGGGTGTCCCCCTTCTAGGACCTCCAACAATTTCTTGGAACAAGCATTCCTCATTGTAAAACAGTCCGATAATTGGTGATTTGCATCAACCCATTTTATCTTAGAGATTTCTTTTCTCTCCAACATTTCTTTTATACTGGCAATGTCAATCTCTACTCTTTTCTCAGTGACACTCTTTGTCAAATGAATGTTATCCCAAAGTGAACAGCTTTCCACATAACATTCAATCTGCAAACTTTTCTCAGGATGCCCCTTGTAAAGGATTTCTTTCAAAATGTTAGATAGGTAAATTCCCATATCTATTGCTTCTACTGATGCCAGTGTTTCTGCAGCTGGAGTGCTTTTAATTTCTCTTAATTTTTTTGGCTTCCCAAACCAAGGGTCAACACTTTCCATGTTTTCGCACCAAGAATATAATAAACCCAGCTGTGCTCAAATATCCATCTGGAAGATTGGCATGAGACGTGTTACTAGTAGTGACTAACCATGGCTTTTGGATCACCCAATTGAGTATGAATTTTTCAGATTTTAATTTCTTTAATTTTTTATTTGCCTTCAAAACTTCCTCAGTTGTAGCATGTTTCATCATAGTACAAAGTTCCAATATGTCATAACTGGCATCAGGCCTTGTCTGAGTACTTAACCAGTTTAACTGTCCAATCAGGCTTCAAATAAAAGCAAAATACTGCAGAAGCTGGAAATCTGAAGTAAAAACAGAAAATGCTGGAAATACTCAGGAGGTCTGGCAGCATTTGTGGAGAGAGAAGCAGAGTTAATGTTTCAGGTCTGTGACCTTTCATGAGAACTGGCAAAGGTTATAAAAGTATTAAGCAAGTGAAGGTGGGGAGGAGTGCGGGTGGTAGGGAAGAGAACAAAAGGGAAGGTGTGTGATAGGGCAGAGGGCAGGAGAGATTAAATAACAAAGCTGTCATGAGATAAAGGCAAAGAGATTGTTGATGGTTGTGGTGAAAGTCAAAGCATTAGTCGAGAGAGAGTGTTAATGGCAGAATAATGAGCAGCTCTATCCAACAGTACAATATGATAAAAAAAAATTAAAAATAAAATAAAATATTAAAAAAAGGCAAGGCCAGTCTTGCTCTGAAATTGTTGAACTCGATGTTGAGTCCGCAAGGCTGTATAGTGCTTAATCGGAAGATGAGGTGCTGCTCCTCAATCTTGCGTTAATGTTCACTGGAACACTGCAGCAGGCCAAGGACAGAAATGTGGGCATGAGAGCAGGGTTACGTGTTGAAATGGCAAGTGACTGGAAGCTCGGGGTTATGCTTTCGGACTGAGAGGAGGTGTTCCACAAAGCGGTCACACAATCTAATTTTGGTCTCCCCAGTGCAGAAGCGACCACATTGTGAGCAGCAAATACAGTATACTAAATTGAAGGAAGTACAAGTAAATTACTGCTTCACCTGGAAGGAGTGTTTGGGGCCTTGAATGGTGAGGAGGTAAAAGGGCAGGTGTTACACCTCCTGTGATTGCATGGGAAGGTGCCGTGGGAAGTAAAGGCCTGCTACCCGACCCGAACCCGACGGGACCCAACGACATGTGTCGGGTTTGGGCCGGGTCGGGCTGGACACACAGGGTAAGTGCTCTGCCGGTAAGTATAAAAAATAAAAAAAAACTTACCTGAGCTGGGAGTCCAGGACGAAACTGAGTCTGCACAGTGAGCAAGTGACTGAGTGGCGCTGCAGATTCGTGGAGCTTCTCAGTCAGAAGGTAAATAAAGGGATGGTCGGGTCGGGCGGAGTCGGGCTCGGAGCAAAATTGGAGGGAATCGGTGATCCCTTCCTAACATCACTGTGGGTGCACCTACCTCACATGGACGGCAGTGGTTCAAGAAGGCAGCTCACCACCACCTTCTCAAGGGCAATTAGGGATGGATAATAAATGTTGGCCTAGCCAGTGATGCCTACATCTCATGAATGAATTAAAAAAAAACTTCTCATTGCAAATTCCCCCAGTCAGGAATTTTGCCAGTGCCCCCAGTCCAGTCACTATCCATTTTTCCATGATTTTATCAAAAATAACTCTTTTGCCTTTACCATGTATGACTGTCGAAAAACTGAATCTTGTTGCTATGTCTATGAAATGAAAAATGAAAATGTTTCTCCTTGTCCCACACCCTTAAATCCATAGCTACTACTTTAATAAAAGTCTCTTGCGAATGGAGGACTTTCAATAGACCATAATGGTGTTCCCTGATACTTTTTGCATATATCACATCTTTCACTAATCTCTTCAATAAGCTTTATGTACTCATCATCAACCACCTCCCGCATTGTTTAGTAGGATTTGTAACCTGTGACAAGAGGGGTGAGCAAATTGTCGATGTAACTCTAAGACAATTTTCTTCTTGTCTCTCAAATGCCAATCACCTGATGCGATTAAGTCCACTTTAACATTCTTATTAGAGAGATGCTGGTTTCTGTTAAAATGATGCAATCATGTTCTGATTTGCAATTTACCCAATCTACTGACTTTCCAAAGAAAATTGCTTTATCATGTTCCATGTACAAATTTCATTTGTGCCTTTTTCATCGAAGGTTTGCTCAGCAGCAAAACTATCTCATGAGATACCACATTTGTACTAATAAAGTAGCTTTCTCCAGCTATTGTGCATAGAATCACCTCTGTTTTCAGTGACTTTAATGTGCTGTCATCTCCAAGCCTGAAGCAAGTAGAACTTTCATATTCCCTGACCTTACTCCGATCCTTACTACTTAGTGAATCTAAGTAACATTTCAACCAATCATTCATACTGTGGATGTGCAATCACTGTCCAACACAGCACAATTAAATGAACCTGGACTGAAGCTTCTTGTGAGCAGTACAATTCACTCAGACTGATCAATATCACCATCTTCCATTTCTGAACCTTCCATGTCATGCACCGCCTCAAAAACCCTGGTTTGGTTTTGGACAATTTACCGCAGAATGATATTTTGAATTACATCTGAAACACCTATTCACAGTTCCTCAGGCATTCCTGAGGTTCATTCTTCTGTTGGTTACCCCATTCCTGTCATCTGCCAGATCTGCCAAAAATGTCTCCATCTTTGTTTTTTTTGTCTGCAATTCTTCTGCTATTTTGAAGCCTGTGTCCCATGTCTGAAAACTCTCAAAATGCCACAATCATTGAGTCCTCTGTGACACTGCTGAATGTCCCATTTGTGCCATGAAGGCTGCTGCAAATGACTGCTTTCCCAGGAATTTTTTTAAAGCATCAGACATCTGATCCAAAAGCTTGTCTCTAAGTCCAGTTAAGACCAGGAGCGTATTCATGTGAAACTTTAGCACAATCCAACATGTTGAAAATGAGCACTGAACAAGGTATTTCCAAATATAATTTCTGCAATCTGTTCTGTAGTGTTAACTTCCATAATATATTCCTTTATGGAACTTTATTAAAGTCTGACTATGCCTGGTATGCATTTAATAGATCATCTTTCTTATAAGTTTTATCCAAAAAGCTTAATAGAATCTCCAAACCGTCCTCAGTGTCCAACTGATAGACCTCTAGCTCATAAAATACTTTGCACCTGGTCTTGGTTTTATTTATCAGGAAGTGACAGTGCCAAGGCAGCACCTTGTTGTCTCTTCAGTAAGGAAAAAGCCCATGTCCATATATCTACTTCATTTTTCCATTGGTCATAAGTTTCAGATTCAGAGATGATTGGTGAGAATCCATATCCTGACACTTTGCACTTGGTTTCAGCTATTCTTCCCAAAAGTAATTTAGATTACAAACATATATCTGAAAAACAATTCTTAGCATCCAATCTTCAGCCAGCTTCTGCGGTCATGTTCAATGGATCCAAACCAAATCGGGAAGAATGAAACTAGATGCAGATCCTGTTCTTGATAGTCAGATTTATTCACAGAATGCAGCATTACACATCACAGTCCTCTGTTCACCAACCACATGTGCACCCAGCAGGCTTTCTTTATATTCACTTCAAATCCTTTTAATTGAACAATGTCCTTCAGCTGTTTACCTTGAACACCATCATTAACCATTAACCATTACCTGCACACTCTCTATCCGTTCAACACACTAAACTTACATGCACACTCTCTATCCATGCAACACACTAAATTACCTGCACACTCTCTATCCATACAACACACTAAATTACCTCCACCCTCTCTATCTGTACAACACACTAAACTTACCTGCACACTCTCTATCTGTGCAACACACAAAACATACCTGCGCACTCTCTATCCGTGCAACACACTAAATTACCTGCACACTCTCTATCCGTGCAACACACTAAATTACCTGCACACTCTCTATCCGTGCAACACACAAAACATACCTGCACACTCTCTATCCGTGCAACACACTAAATTACCTCCACACTCTCTATCCGTGCAACACACTAAATTACCTGCACACTCTCTATCCGTGCAACACACTAAATTACCTCCACCCTCTCTATCCGTACAACACACTAAGTTACCTCCACACTCTCTATCCGTGCAACACACTAAACTTACATGCACACTCTCTATCCATACAACAGCGGCGACAGGGAGAGCGAGGTGGCAGCTGGGTAAGTGAGTTTAAAACTTATATAAACTTACCTTTTTGTTTTGGCAGTTTCTTTTTGCAGCGGCGACAGGGAGAGCGAGGTGGCAGCTGGGTAAGTAAGTCCTATATATTTGGGCAGCGGCTGAACCCGAGACACTACACCTGTAGAGTCTCCCACCCGCTCTCCTCCTCTAACCAAAAAAAAAGGACTCGGTGGTGTGTAGATAAGGTAAGGCTTTTTCTATTTTTTTTTCCTGTGATTGGTGAAAACTTTTCGTTCCTTTTTCGTTTATCTAAGTTAAGACTAACTTAAGCTTAAGATTGAAAATGGCAGGAGATCTCAGACCCGTGTTATGCTCCTCTTGCTCAATGTGGGAGCTCAGGGACACGGCTGATGTCCCTGACTCCTTCACGTGCAGGAAGTGTGTCCAGCTGCAGCTCTTGTTAGACCACATGACGGCTCTGGAGCTGCGGGTGGACTCACTTTGGAGCATCCGCGATGCTGAGGAGGTCGTGGATAGCACGTTTAGCGAATTGGTCACATCGCAGATTAGGATTGCTGAGGGTGAAAGGGAATGGGTGACCAAAAGGCAGAGAAAGAGCAGGAAAGCAGCGCAGGTGTCCCCTGCGGTCATCTCCTTCCAAAACAGGTATAACGTTTTGGATACTGTTGAGGGAAATGGCTCACCAGGGGAAAGCAGCAGTAGCCAGGTTCATGGCACCGTGGCTGGCTCTGCTGTTCGGAAGGGCGGGAAAAAGAGTGGAAGGGCTATAGTTATCGGGGATTCGATTGTAAGGGGAGTAGATAGGCGGTTCTGTGGTCGAAAACGAGACTCCCGAATGGTATGTTGCCTCCCAGGTGCACGGGTCAGGGATGTCTCAGATCGGCTGCAGAACATTCTGAAAGGGGAGGGTGAACAGCCAGTTGTCGTTGTGCACATAGGCACCAATGATATAGGTAAAAAACGGGATGAGGTCCTACAAGCAGAATTTAGGGAGTTAGGAGCCAAGTTAAAAAGTAGGACCTCAGAGGTAGTAATCTCAGGATTGCTACCAGTGCCACGTGATAGTCAGAGTAGAAATGAAAGAATAGTCAGGATGAATGCGTGGCTTAAGAGATGGTGCAGGAGGGAGGGGTTCAGATTTTGGGGACATTGGGACCAGTTCTGGGGGAGGTGAGACTATTACAAATTGGACGGTCTACACATGCGCCGGACTGGAACCAATGTCCTTGGGGGTGCTTTTGCTAACGCTGTTCGGGAGGGTTTAAACTAATGTGGCAGGGGGATGGGAACCAAATGAGGAGGTCAGTGGACAGTAAGGATGTAGTAACTAAAGCCTGTAAGGAACTAGATAATGAAGTCAGCGTGACTAAGGAAAAGAGTCGACAGGGAGCAGATGATGAACGCAAAGGGACTGGTGGTCTGAGGTGCATTTGTTTTAATGCAAGAAGTGTAGTAGGTAAGGCAGATGAACTTAGGGCCTGGATTAGTACCTGGGAGTATGATGTTATTGCTATAACTGAGACTTGGTTGAGGGAAGGGCATGATTGGCAACTAAATATCCCAGGATATCGATGCTTCAGGCGGGATAGAGAGGGAGGTAAAAGGGGTGGAGGAGTTGCAGTACTGGTCAAAGAGGATATCACAGCTGTGCTGAAGGAGGGTACTATGGAGGACTCGAGCAGTGAGGCAATATGGGCAGAACTCAGAAATAGGAAGGCTGCGGTAACAATGTTGGGGCTGTACTACAGGCCTCCCAACAGCGAGCGTGAGATAGAGGTACAAATATGTAAACAGATTATGGAAAGATGTAGGAGCAACAGGGTGGTGGTGATAGGAGATTTTAATTTTCCCAACATTGACTGGGATTCACTTAGTGTTAGAGGTCCAGATGGAGCAGAATTTGTAAGGAGCATCCAGGAGGGTTTTCTAGAGCAGTATGTAAATAGTCCAACTCGGGAAGGGGCCATACTGGACCTGGTGTTCGGGAATGAGCCCGGCCAGGTGGTTGAAGTTTCAGTAGGGGACTACTTTGGGAATAGTGATCACAATTCCGTAAGTTTTAGAATACTCATGGACAAAGACGAGAGTGGTCCCAAAGGAAGAGTGCTAAATTGGGGGAAGGCCAACGATACCAAAATTCGGCAGGAGCTGGGGAATGTAGATTGGGAGCAGCTGTTTGAAGGTAAATCCACATTTGATATGTGGGAGGCTTTTAAAGAGAGGTTGATTAGCGTGCAGGAGAGACATGTTCCTGTGAAAATGAGGGATAGAAATGGCAAGATTAGGGAACCATGGATGACAGGTGAAATTGTGAAACTAGCTAAGAGGGAAAAGGAAGCATACATAAGGTCTAGGCGGCTGAAGAAAGATGAAGCTTTGAAAGAATATCGGGAATGTAGGACCAATCTGAAACGACGAATTAAGAGAGCTAAAAGGGGTCATGTAATATCTTTAGCAAACAGGGTTAAGGAAAATCCCAAAGCCTTTTATTCATATATAAGGAGCAAGAGGGTAACTAGAGAAAGGATTGGCCCACTCAAGGACAAAGGAGGAAAATTATGCGTGGAGTCAGGGAAAATGGGTGAGATTCTAAATGAATACTTTGCATCGGTATTCACCGAGGAGAGGGACATGACGGATGTTGAGGTTAGGGACAGATGTTTGATTACTCTAGGTCAAGTCGGCAGAAGGAGGGAGGAAGTGTTGGGTATTCTAAAAGGCATTAAGGTGGACAAGTCCCCAGGTCCGGATGGGATCTATCCCAGGTTAATGAGCGAAGTGAGAGGGGAAATAGCTGGAGCCTTAACAGATATCTTTGCAGCATCCTTAAACACGGGTGAGGTCCCGGAGGACTGGAGAATTGCTAATGTTGTCCCCATGTTTAAGAAGGGTAGCAGGGAACATCCAGGTAATTATAGACCGGTGAGCCTGACGTCAGTGGTAGGGAAGCTGCTGGAGAAGATACTGAGGGATAGGATCTATTCCCATTTGGAAGAAAATGGGCTTATCAATGATAGGCAACATGGTTTTGTGCAGGGAAGGTCATGTCTTACCAACTTAATAGAATTCTTTGAGGAAGTGACAAAGTTGATTGATGAGGGAAGGGCTGTAGATGTCATATACATGGACTTCAGTAAGGCGTTTGATAAGGTTCCCCATGGTAGGCTGATGGAGAAAGTGAAGTCGCATGGGGTCCAGGGTGTACTAGCTAGATGGATAAAGAACTGGCTGGGCAACAGGAGACAGAGAGTAGCAGTGGAAGGGAGTTTCTCAAAATGGAGACGTGTGACCAGTGGTGTTCCACAGGGATCCGTGCTGGGACCACTGTTGTTTGTGATATACATAAATGATTTGGAGGAAAGTATAGGTGGTCTGATTAGCAAGTTTGCAGACGACACTACGATTGGTGGAGTAGCAGATAGTGAAGGGGACTGTCAGAGAATACAGCAGAATATAAATAGATTGGAGAATTGGGCAGAAAAATGGCAGATGGAGTTCAATCAGGGCAAATGCGAGGTGATGCATTTTGGAAGATCCAATTCAAGAATGAATTATACGTAAATGGAAAAGTCCTGGGGAAAATTGATGTACAGAGAGATTTGGGTGTTCAGGTCCATTGTTCCCTGAAGGTGGCAACGCAGGTCAATAGAGTGGTCAAGAAGGCATACGGCATGCTTTTCTTCATAGGAAGGGGTATTGAGTACAAGAGTTGGCAGGTCATGTTACAGTTGTATAGGACTTTGGTTCGGCCACATTTGGAATACTGCGTGCAGTTCTGGTCGCCACATTACCAAAAGGATGTAGATGCTTTGGAGAGGGTGCAGAGGAGGTTCACCAGGATGTTGCCTGGTATGGAGGGCGCTAGCTATGAAGTGAGGTTGAGCAGATTAGGATTATTTTCATTAGAAAGACGGAGGTTGAGGGGGGACCTGATTGAGGTGAACAAAATCATGAGAGGTATAGACAGGGTGGATAGCAAGAAGCTTTTTCCCAGAGTGGGGGATTCAATTACTAGGGGTCACGAGTTCAAAGTGAGAGGGGAAAAGTTTAGGGGGGATATGTGTGGAAAGTTCTTTACACAGAGGGTGGTGGGTGCCTGGAACGCGTTGCCAGCGGAGGTGGTAGACGCGGGCATGATAGCGTCTTTTATGATGTATCTAGACAGATACATGAATGGGCAGGAAGCAAAGAGATACAGACCCTTAGAAAATAGGCGACATGTTTAGATAGAGGATCTGGATCGGCGCAGGCTTGGAGGGCCGAAGGGCCTGTTCCTGTGCTGTAATTTTCTTTGTTCTTTGTTCTTTAACACACTAAGTTTACCACCACACTCTCTATCCGTGCAACACACTAAATTACCTGCACACTCTCTATCCATACAACACACTAAATTACCTCCATACTCTCTATCCGTGCAGAACAGGTTGTAGGGGTTGAATGGCCTACTCCTGTTCCTTTGTTCCTAGGGAGTCATGCCCCAGAGACTGGATTTGTAGGCAGTTTCGAGGAGCTGGACCTAGCAGCCAGTGCCAAATCTACGACCTACTAATCAGTGTCAGAAATATTTTAATGCCATCACCAAGCTGTTCACGGTAAGCAGAGGCACGAGTGCCCATATAGTTCCTGAGGTACTGCTGGAGGTACCTCCACACCACAGAGGAACACATGATGTAAAAAAAAAGCCATGAAAGCTGCCTACCATGCTCCTGACAGGTATACCTCCTCTCCTCTCAGTCCACTGCCCTAGATCAAGTAAACTGAAATGTTTGAGTGAAGAATGAAGAGACCTCTGCACTGCCTGCAACCGACACCGTGCATGGAAGGGAATATTTGCAGATAACTGGGTGAAAAAACATTGTGAGTTCGTCAGTTCCCTATCTGAAACATTATGATCTTTACAAAGGAGAGACTTGTGTACAACCAGAGGAAAAAGGACTTATCACAGCTGAAAGAATATCCAAACATCAAAAGCCTCAGTTGACTAGAGGAGCACATTCTTCAGCTCCTGGGCAGACATATCGGGGAGGTTGTAGCAATAATGGCTTCTTCCATAGATGTGCTAAAGAGCACCCTGAATCAAGGCTTTCATGACATAATTGGGACTATTCAGGGTGTCATTGCACAGATTATAGAAACATAGAAAGTTTAAGGCACAGAAAGAGGCCACTTCGCCCATCTGTGTCTGTGCCAGCCAAAAAACGATCTACCTATTCTAATCCCACCTTCCAGCACTCGTCCCAACTAAGCCTGCATCCAGCACTAGTACAGTGCACGGAGTGGGTCAGCTCTCACTGTTTCTAATGGCACCAGCATCAATGCCTTCCCATCCAATGCTGTCAGTAGAGGGAGTTTCTTGGTGTTGACCAAGGGGTGCTTTGTATGAATGCATGGCATGAGATCAAAAGCAGATCCTGGAAGGACATCAGCATCACTGAGGTAATTGCCAGCTCAGCCCTCTAAGTCTCCTTCAGTAGAATTCTAGCCAAAAGTCAGGGGGTGAAAGGTTATTGGGGGTAGGTGGGAATGTGGAGTCGAGTTTACAATCATATCAGCCATGATCTTACTGAATGGCGGAGCAGGCTCGAGGGGCTGAGTGGCCTACTCCTGCTGCTGATTTGTACGTTCATATGTTCATATGTAATCTGCTGATACTGAGATAGTGCCACCTAGATGTAAGAGGATGCAGTCAGTGCAGTGAAGGTACACCTCAATGTTGTTAGGTAGGGAATTCCAGGATCTTGACCCAGCGATGATGAAAGAGCAGCAATATATTTCCAAATCAGAATGGAGTGTGACCTAGAGGGGAACACGGAGATAGAGCAGTTCCTATTTGACTGCTATTATTGTCCTCCTAGGTGGTGGAGGTCACGGGTTTGGGAGGTGCTGCTAAAGGAGCCTGAGAGTTATAGTCATAGAGTTATGCAGCACAGAAACAGGCCCTTCAGCCCACCGTGTCCTTGGTGCGTTGCTGTTGTACAACTCATAGATAGTGCACATTGCAGCCGCAGTACAGTTTCTGCCCACTTGCCACCCCTGCAAGTCACTGTCATTATAAAGATGGTTGATTAAAAACAACCCCTAAACCTGTCATGACTGCTAATATGTTACAACAGTGACTACACTTCAAAAGTACTTCATTTGCTGGAAAGTGCTTTGGGATGTTTAGATCGTAAATGGTGCTATCGAAATGCAAGTCTGCCTTTCTGTCATAAAGGCCATACAAACTGAGCAGAATCCACAGCACGAGTGGGTCCAGCATATTACAGAACAGCACTCTCTTGAAGTGGTTCTGAGAAGTAAATGGAACCAGATCTCTGAGCTGGAGTCATGGAGCAACAGAGCAGCTGCTGCTGTTTTAGGAGTGAGGATTGAATCCTGACATCCTCAAAAATAGAGGGTTTGAACTGAGCCTCTACATTTCCCAGCCGCCCAAACACGCACACCTAAACTTGGATAAGCTCAGCACAGGAAGCCCTACAGATGGGCCTCACAACCCATTAAATCAAGCAAATTCATACATAGCAAATGAATGGGCAAAAGCACTTAACAAGTAAAGGACTGTATACAATCCTGGGAAATGTTCCAGAACAGGCGAGAGTGATGAACAGTATAAACGCAGTGAAAGACTGCGAGGCCCCAGACACAACAAATTCCAGAAGCAAGAGGCAATCTTTAATTACAAGGATATGGAAACAGCAATTGCAACCAAGATAAAAGAAAAAGAAAAAGAGAGATCGATGCTGCAAGGATGAGAGATAAACAATCAAACACTGACTTCAAAAACTAAAGTACAGGGAATGCAGGGAATCTGCACTCTTAATCCATTCATAACCCTTCATACAACCTTAAGCAGAGACATCAGCAGACACTTGTCAAGCAGACAAAACAATAGATGGAAAAAGTCACATCAAGCTCCAAGAATTTAGCAATGAAATGGAAAATTAGAAAAGTTTGTCCCAATCCAGCCACTTGAATATTGTTAAAGTTGGTGATAATCTGAGACAATCAATCAAAATACCCTTTTATATAAACATGACTCAGCAGATTCGAAGAATGTCCTTCCACTGCTGAGTCCTGGGCTTGAATCCTGTCTAGACAGATGGGATGATTGCAATCTCTCTTCTCCAGCTGTAAGGAGTCCTAATTGAAATAAACTCATACAGACTCCAATGCAGTTATTAGTGGGCAGAAGTCCATAATCGAAGCTGCCCATGATTGAGCAATCTCACTCGGGGAGGGTGGGGGGCAGATGAATAGTTTACATAAGAATTATAAACAACATCAACAAGAACTACAAGTATCTTTGAGCGTGGTGAACGCATGCCGGACTGTAGCTGAAGAATTGAAAGAAGTGAGCAAAAGCATAGTGGAGGAGGAAGATTTTGAAAAGGCTTTTGAAGATGGGAAGAGGGGTAGCAAGTTAGGAGGGGGAGGGAGGAGGGGAGAGAATTTTAGATTGAACGGCTGGCGGCTTTGTCACCAATGGTGGAATGGGGAGTGGCGGTTTTGGGTGCATAGGCCTGTCAGTAAGGCAGAGGGCATATGCTGGCATGTAGGCCTAGAGAAGGATGCAGAGATATAGTGAGGCAAAGCAATGGAGGATTTGTAAATGAATATGAGGACTTTAAATTTAATGTGTTGGGGAAAATCGGAGCCAATTAATGTCAGTGAGGACCCTTAATATGGTGCATGATAGAATGCAGGCGTTGGAGTTTTGTACATGTTAAAGTTTATTAAGGGTGCAGCATGGGAATTCAGTAATGAAAACATCAGAGAAGTAGCAGCCTGGGGGTGAAGCAGGCAATTGATGAAGATTTCAGCAATGGGAGTAAGCAAGAGTGGAGATAGTTATTTTCTGCAAAGTGGTAAAAAGTGCTCTTGCTAATGGATCTGACATGGATTTTGAAGATTAATTCGGGGTAAAACAGGACATCAAGGATGCACTTCATTGGATTCAGGTCCAACATGCAGTTGGATAGGGGATTGAGTTAGGGACTAGAGTATGGAATGGTCATCCAACATGGAAATGGATCTGATGTAAGGGTAATGTTGCCGAAGCAAAGCTATCTATTGTTAACAGGGAGAAAGGAATAGAAATAAAAACAAAAAGTGCTGGAAATATTCAGCAGGTCTGGCAGCATCTTGGAGAGAGCAGCAGAGTTAACATTTCAGGTCAGTGACCTTTCATCAGAACTGGGGGATTCCCAAGGTTATTGTGTAAGGGGTGGGAGGAGAAGCCTTTTTTTCTCAGCTACATTGTGACTGTCAGGAGTGGAATCAAGTGAGAATGTTTCCACAGAGATGAACCAAAGAGGAAAGACCATGTTGACAGCAACAGAGTAGTCTCGGAAGGATATACAATTCAAGCTTGGCTCAATGGTAGTAGTTCCAGCTCTGAGTCTGAAGGTTATGAGGTCAAGCAGCACTCCAGAGAACTGAGTACATAATGTAGGCTGATACTACAGTAGCGTACTGAGGAAGTGCTGCACTGCCACAGGTGCCATCTAGCAGATGAGATATTAAAATTAGTCTGCCCTTATGGAATGGAAAAGGTCCCATGTCACTATTCAAAGAAGAGCAAGGGAGTTTGCCAAGTAATCTTGTCAAATTTGTCACTCACCCAACACTAAAAAGGGGAATCAGTGGACGGAGTATACTTGGATTTTCAGAAGGCTTTTGATAAAGTCTCCCACAGAGGGGTGGTTAGCACATGGAATAGGAAGTAATATACTGGCATGGATAAGGATTGGTTAACAGGCAGAAAACAGGGAGTAGGAATAAACAGGTCATTCTCGCATTGGGAGGCTGTGTCTAGTGGGGTACCGCAAGGATCAGTACTTGAACCCCAGCTGTTCACAATATATATCAATGATTTGGATGTGGGGACCAAATGTAATATTTCCAAGTTTGCAGATGACATAAAACTAGGTGGGAATGTGTGTTGTGAGGAAGATGCAAAGCAGTTTCAAAGGGATTTGGACAGACTTAGTGAGAGGGGAAGAACATGGAAAATGGAATATAATGTGGAAAAATATGAGGTTATTCATTTTGATAGGAGGAATAGATGTGCAGAGTATTTCTTAAATGGTAAGAGATTAGAAAGTGTAGATGTACAAAGGTACCTGTGTGTCCTTGTCAATAAATCACTGAAAGCTAACATGCAGGTGCAGCAAGCAATTAAGAAGGCTGATGGTATGTTCGCCTTTATCGCACGAGGATTTGAGTACAGGAGTAGTGAAGTCTTGCTTCAATTGTATAGAACCTTGGTTGGACCGCACCTGGAGTACAATGTGCAGTTTTGGTCCCCTTAGGAAGGATATTATTGCCACAGAAGGAGTGCAATGACAGTTCACCAGACTTGTTCTGGGGATGGCGGGACTGTCCTATGAAGAGAGATTGGGGAAACTGGGCCTGTATTCTCTAGAGTTTCAAAGAATGAGAGGTGATCTCATTGAAACCTACAAAATACTTAACAGGCAGCTAAGATGGTTTCCTCTGATTGGGGAGTTGAGAACCAGGGGACACAATTTCAAAATAAGGGGGAAGCCACTTAGGACCGAGATGAGGAGAAATTTCTTTACTCAGAGGGTTATGAATCTTTGGAATTCTCTACCCCAGAGGGCTGTGGAAGCTCGATCATTGAGTAAGTTTAAAGCAGAGATTGACAGATTTCAACATAGGACTATAGGAGCAGACGTAGGCTATTCAGCCCATCGAGCCTGCCCCACCATTCAATATGATCATGGATGATCATCCACGTCAATGGCTTTTTCCCACACTATCCTTATATCCTGAAGTGGATGATCAGCCATGATCGTACTGAATGGAGGAGCAGGCTTGATGGGCTGACTGGCCTACTCCTGCTCCTATGTTCCTATGTTCTTATGTTCCTAAAAAGCAGATTAAATACTCATTAACTTATTAGTGTTTCTGGAAGATTATCATATGAAAATTGACCGCTGCATTTGTCCATGTAACAACAGTGACTACATTTCAAAAGCAATTTATCAACTGTGAAATTTTTCAATATGTTCTGAGGATGTAAAAAGATCTATATAAATGTACACTTGTTCTTTCTTAACACATCATGGTGACACCAATAAAGGATGTTATTGGTAACCTGAACTAAGCAGTCTTAGTTGTTTGTGCAGGGTGGAGAGGAGTGATAGGAGATGTGAGTATCGGGTTGGAGAGCAAGGACTTGCTTAAGGACCTGGGAAAGGAAGCAGAGGTTAGAACTGAGATTATAGTTGACGAAGACAGATGGGGGTCAAGGATAAGTTTTTAAGGACAAAGTGAAGAAGGCAGATTTGAAGTACAGGGGTGTTCTACTCCAGAGACCCAGCTGGTGAAGGATAGAACTGGAGCCAATTTTTGCAAACTTTTATAAGCATTTATTTACAGAGTTATACATTACAAGCGTGCACCTCCTCACCTAACAACCACAGTTTCATTCTGTGGCTATTTATAAGGGCACAAGTGAATCCACAGTTAATGCCCACAACCTGCATACAATTAAACAAATTAATATACAGTTAACAAAGAAAACAGTGCATGAGGAAAGGGACCTATCAGCAAGCATTGGCCTAAGGAAAGTAAGATTCTTTTTTTTGGAAAAAAAGCCTTTCTGTATAGCGAGGAGGGGCAGGACAGCTTAACCCGACTCCATAGTCCTTGCAATCAGGAGAGTAAAGAAAAATCAAAGGCAGATGTATAAAGCAATGTGTCAGAGAGAGACTGGGAACAAAGTGAACTACATGTCAGCATGAGGGAGGAAGGAAGGCACTTGTGTACTGCTGGGAAATGTCTCCAGTAATGGAGCTCAGGACAATGCTATAATGGCAGACACTTGTGATGAAAACTAAATCAGGGGATGTATTCTGTCAGTTGGGCACAAGGTGTTCGATGAAAACTTTGGGATATTGTGAAGAAAAGGTTGTGGGAGGATGAATCTGACAGCTGAAAACAGGGATTTATCTGGCAAAATCCAGAGCCAGTGTTTTTGTGTCAATAGTAAAGACCCCGCTACTTGGAGATTATAAACTAAATCCTCCTGCCCACCCCTCCCCCCATCTTCTCCCCTCTCCTCACACACTCCGTCCCGAACTATCTCAAGCAGGATATGAGTAAGCATGAAAAGATCACAGCAGGTCTTTGTCTATTCTGACAGGGAGTTTGTCGAAAGTTGGCAATTTCATTTTTTTTTAAATGCATTCCAGAAACAGGAATAATGTAGCTGTGTGCAACTTTATCAAAAACTGCCATTAATAAAACTACTAATCTGCATTAGAGTGCATTAAGTTTGCATTTGAAAGCCATTAAGAGGATGTATAGAAGCAATGCTATAATGGCAGACACTTGTGATGAAAACTAAATGTTTTGAAGGGAGTTACCCTATTAGAATCGCAGAATCTTACAGCACAGAAGGAGGCTATTCAGCCCATTGGATTTGTGTCGGCTCTTTGAAAGAGTTACCCAATTAGTTCCACTGCTCCTGCTCTTTCCCCATAGCCCAGAATTGTTTTCATTTTCAACTATATATCCAATACACTGTTGAAACTATTGGGGAAGCTATCAACTGCATGATAAGATAATAAAGTGAGGGAACTGGAAGCATGAATTCGAATGGTGGTATATGAATGTTTTGCTTCAAAATGCCCAGGGAAACATACGGTTCACAGTGCAGCCAAGGAGAAAAGGGAACAAAGATCCTGTGACATCAGGTCTGTGCCCACCCCCATCACCCCCACCCCCAACCAAGTGATGCAACGCTGGGATCCCCTCAGCCTCCGCGGCAATGCGTCACTCAGGTTGCACTTCTACGGTATTCCTCCACCGAATGCTCCAGGCCAGGTGCCAGGAGGCAAGGCTATGACAGGCCAGCCCCATAGCACAACCATCAGCACCATACAGTGACTGACACACATGTGGACAACTCGCATTGGCTGCATGCGCCACTGCTGTTGTGGATCTTACAGTTCTGGGCACCACACCTCAGGAAGGATATAATGGCCTTAGAGGGGCTGTAGTGCAGATTCAGCAGAATGATACTGATGATAAAAGGCTTAAATTATGAGAACCGGTTGTATACAGTGTAATCTCTTGAAGATAGATGTTTAAGGAGTGATCTAATTGAGGTCTTTAAGATGATTAAAGGAGTTGATAGGGTAAATGGGGAGAGACTATTTCCACTAGTGGGAGAATCCAGGACAAGTGGGCATAACCCGAATTTTGGGTAGTGGAATTTTTTAAAATTCATTAATGGGATGTGGGCGTCATTGGCTAGACGAGCATTTATTGCCCATCCCTAATTGCCCTTGAGAAGTTGGTGGTGAGCTGCCTTCTTGAACCGCTGCACTCCATGTAAGGTACACCCACAGTGCTGTTAGGAAGGGAGTTCCAGGATTTTAACCCAGTGACAGTGAAGTAACAGCGATATAGTTCCAAGTCAGGATGGTGTGTGACTCAGAGGGGAACTTGCAGGTGGTGGTGTTCCCATGTATTTGCTGCCCTTGTCCTTCTAGTTGGTAGAGGTCGCGGGTTTGGAAGGTGCTGTCTAAGGAGCCTTGGTGCATTGCTGCAGTGCATCTTGTAGATGGTACACATTGCTGCCACTCTGCGTCGGCAGTGAAGGGAGTGAATGTTTGTGAATGTGGTACCAATCAAGTGGGCTGCTTTGTCCTGGACGGTGTCGAGCTTCTTGAGTGTGGTTGGAGCTGCACCCATCCAGGCAAGTGGAGAGTATTCCATCACACTCCTGACTCGTGCCTTGTAGATGGTGGACAGGCTTTGGGGAGTCAGGAGGTGAGTTATTTGCCGCAGGATTCCTAGCCTCTGACCTGCTCTTGTAGCCACGGTATTGGCAGACAGTGACTAGTGGGTACCGCAGGGATCGGTGCTAGGACCCCAGCTATTCACAATATATATATTAATGATTTAGATGAGGGAACTAAATGTAATATCTCCAAATTTGTAGATGACACAAAACTGGGTAGGAGGGTGAGTTGTGAGGAGGATGCAGAGAGGCTTCAGGGTGATTTGGACAAGTTGAGTGAGTGGGCAAATGCATGGCAGATGCAGTATAATGTGGTTAAATGTGAGGTTATCCACTTTGGTAGCAAAAACAGGAAAGCAGATTATTATCTGACTGGCTATAAACTGAGAGAGGGGAATATGCAGTGAGACCTGGGTGTTCTCATACACCAGTCACTGAAGGTAAGCATGCAGGTGCATGCAGGTGGTAAAAAAGGCAAATGGTATGTTGGTCTTCATAACGAGAGGATTAGAGTACAGGAGCAAGGATGTCTTGCTGCAATTATATGGGGTCTTGGTGAGGCCACACCTGGAATATTGTGTGCAGTTTTGATCTCCTTATCTGAGGAAGGATGGTCTTGCTATAGAGGGAGTGCGGTGAAGGTTTACTAGACTGATTCCTGGGATGGCGGGACTGACGTATGGGGAGAGATTGAGTCGGTTAGGATTATATTTGCTGGAGTTCAGAAGAGTGAGGGGAGATCTCACAGAAATCTATAAAATTCTAACAGGACTTGACAGGGTAGATGTAGGAAGGATGTTCCCGATGGTGGGAGGAGCCCAGAAGCAGGCGTCGTAGTCTAAGGATACGGGGTAACACATTCAGGACTGAGATGAGGAGAAATTACTTCACCCAGAGAGTGGTGAGTCTGTGGAATTCGCTACCACAGAAAGCAGTTGAGGCCAAAACATTGTATGCTTTCAAGAATGAGTTAGATATAGCTCTTGGGGTGAAAGGGATCAAATGATATGGGGGGAAAGCGTGAACAGGTTACTGAGTTGGATGATCAGCCATGATCATAATGAATGGCTGAGCAGGCACGAAGGGCTGAATGGCCTACTCCTGCTCCTATTTTCTATGTTTCTGTGACTCCAGTCTTTTTAGGGCTCTTTGATGCCATATTCAGTCAAATGCTGCCTTGATGTCAAAGGCAGTCACTCTCACCTCACCTCTTGAGTTCAGCTCTTTTGTCCATGTTTGAACCAAGGCTGTAATGAGGTCAGGATCTGAGTAGCCCTGGCAGAACCCAAACTGAGCGTCACTGAGCAGGTTATTGCTAAGCAAGTGCTGCTTGATGGCACTGTTGATGACACCTTCCATCACTCTACTGATGATTGAGAGTAGACTGATGGGGCGGTAATTGGTTGGGTCGGACTTGTTCTGCTTTTTGTGTACAGGACATACCTGGGCAATTTTCCACATTGCCGGGTAAATGCCAGTGTTGTAGCTGTACTGGAACAGCTTGGCTATGGGGGTGGCAAGTTCTGGAGCACAGGTCTTCAGTACTATTGCCGGAATATTGTCAAGGCTCATAGCTTTTGCAGTATCCAGTGCCTTCAGTCGTTTCTTGATATCACACAGAGTGAATCGAATTGGCTGAAGTCTGACATCTGTAATGCAAGGGACTTCAGGAGGAGGCTGAGATGGATCCTCAGCTCAGCACTTCTGGCTGAAGATTGTTGCAAATGCTTCTGCCTTATCTTTCGCACTGATGTGCTGGGCTCCCCCATCATTGAGGATGGGGATATTTGTGGAGCCACCTCCTCCAGTTAGTTGTTCAATTGCCCACCACCATTCACGGCTGGATGTGGCAGGACTGCAGAGCTTAGATCTGATCCGTTGGTTATGGGATCGCTTAGCTCTGTCTATTGCATGCTGCTTACGCAGTTTGGCATGCAAGTAGTCCTGGGTTGTAGCTTCACCAGGTTGACACCTCATTTTGAGATATGCCTGGTGCTGCTCCTGGCATGCCCTCCTGCACTCTTTATTGAACCAGGGTTGGTCTCCTGGCTTGATGGTAATGGCAGAGTGGGGGATATGCCGGGCCATGAGGTTATAGATTGTGGTTGAGTACAATTCTGCTGCTGCTGATGGCTCACAGCGCCTCATGGATGCCCAGTTTTGCATTGCTAGATCTGTTCGAAATCTATCCCTTGTAGCACAGTGGTTGTGACACACAACACGATGGAGGGTATCCTCAATGTGAAGGCGGGACAGTCTCCACAAGGACTTGCGGTGGTCATTCCTACCAATACTATCATGGACAGATGGATCTGCGGCAGGCAGATTGGTGAGGACGAGGTCAAGTATGTTTTTCCCTCTTGTTGGTTCCCTCACCACCTGCCGCAGACCCAGTCTAGCAGCTATGTCCTTTTGGACGGCCAGCCCGGTCAGTAGTGGTGCTATCGACCCACTCTTGGTGATGGACATTGAAGTCCCCCATCCAGAGTACGTTCTGTGCCCTTGCCACCCTCAGTGCTTCTTCCAAGTGGTGTTCAACATGGAGGAGTACTGATTCAGCAGCTGAGGGAGGGCGGTAGGTGGTAATCAGCAGGAGATTTCCTTGCCCATGTTTGACCTGATGCCATTAAACTTCATGGAGTCCAGAGTCGATGTTGAGGACTCCCAGGAAACTCCCTCCCGACTGTATACCACTGTGCCGTTACCTCTGCTGGGTCTGTCCAGCCGGTGGGACAGGACATACCCGGGGATGGTGATGGCAGTGTCTGGGACATTGTCTGCCAGGTATGATTCCTTGAGTATGATTATGTCAGGCTGTTGCTGGACTAGTCTTGGGACAGCTCTCCCAACTTTGACACAAGCCCCCAGATGTTAGTAAGGGTTGACAGGGTTGGGTTTGCTGTTGTCGTTTCCGGTGCCTCGGTCAATGCCGGGCGGTTCGTCAGGTTACATTCCTTTTACTGACTCCTGAAAAAGCAGTTGAGGTTGGCGGGGGCGGTGGGGGGGGGGGGGGGCGGTGGGGGGGGGGGGGTGTCAATTGAAAGTTCTGAAAGAGAGATTGATAGTTTTGTTTGAGGTTTAAGGGATTATGGAGCAAAGGTAGGTAACTGGAGTTATAATACAAATCAGCCATAATCTAATTGAATGTTGGGACAGGTTTGAGGGGCTGAATGGAGTAGTCCTGAGTTTCTGTGTAAAATTGAGGCAAACACATTTGAAGTCTCTGCCCCAATTAAAAAAAAAACTTCCCCCTAGTTTCCTCTCCTTAACAGTCATCTCCTGAGTCATTCAGGGCTAAATTCAACACTGTGACCTTGCCAACTGGCTCATTCGATTGTACAAATATGATCTGTTAAGAGCTGCCGGGAAGAAGAACTTTTTTAAAGTGTTACTAAATTAGGGCAGAATTTTCCAATCGTTCTTTCAAGAAACTTCAAACCCAATACTTTTGCTTTGATGCTCTGACTTGTCACGCATTTGGTAAACAAGAGAGTACTTGGTGAAATTTAAACTTCCTGCATGCAGAGGTCAAATGAGAAACCTAAGGGATCTAGAAATAGGTAAAAGATTAGTTTGTAGAAGGGTGAGCTAGGGGGTGGCAAGAAGTGTGAGGAGTAACAACAACAAATTGCATTTATATGGTACCTTTATCGTCGTAAAATATCCCAACACTTCTCAGGAGCATTATCAAAATTTGACACCAAGCCACATAAGGAGATATTAGTCATAGAGCACTGAAACAGGCCCTTCAGCCCACCGAGTCTGTGCCAAGCAACAACCACCCATTTATACTAATAATCCCACATTCCTTATCACGTCCCCACCATTCTCCTACCACCTACCTACACTAGGGGCAATTTACAATGGCCAATTTATCTATCAACCTTCAAGTCTTTAGCTGTGGGAGGAAACCAGAGCACCCGGCAGAAACCCACGCGGAGAACTTGCAAACTCCACACAGGCAGTACCCAGAACTGAACCCAGGTCGCTGGAGCTGTGAGGCTGTGGTGCTAACTACTGTACCGCCCAGTTTAGTTTAGATGATCGGAAGCTTGGTCAAAGAGGTAGGTTTTAAAGAGCGCCTAAAAGGAAGAGAGTGAGATATGGAGGCGGAGAGGTTTAGGAAGGGAATTCCAAAGCTTGGGGCCCAGGCAGCTGAGGGAGCGGCCACCAATGGTGGAGTGATTAAAATCAGAAATGCTCAAGAGGCCAGAATTGGAGGACGCAGATACTCTCGAAGGTTACAGGGCTGGAGAAAATTACAGAGATATTGTGGAGCCGTGTGGGGCAAAACCATGGAAGGGTTCATAAACAAGGATGAGAATTTTAAAACTGAGTTGTTGCTGGACTGGGAACCACTGTAGGTCAGCGAGCACAGGGGAACTGGGCGAATGGGACTTGGTGTGAGTTAGAATATGGGCAGCAGAGTTTTGGACGAGCTCAAGATTATGCCGGGTGGAAGATGGGAGGTTTGCAGGAAAGCACTGAAATAGTCAATTCAAATGGATGCAAAAATGTGTGGCGGAAATGCAAGGGACAAGAGAAGTTGAGAGATGGTGATAAATATGACAGATAAAAAAGAGAAGAAAGAGGCTGAAATTGAAATCTCGTGCACTTCTTTGGATGAAATATTAAACTGAGGCCCTAATCTGACTTCGGGTTTCAGGTGGTTGTTTAGATATTTTGCAGAAGAGCTGAGTGCTTGTTCCTGGTCAATGTTTGGCAATGATAAAAATGAGGAAGACGATGAAGAGGAAACTGCATGAGATCTGAGGATTCAAAGACACCCAACTCAAGGTTTTCTGAAAATTGCAATAATTGTAGCCAGATTTAATGGTTGCATCTATATAAGTAGACAGTGCTTGCCAACGGCTCCTGGGGGTTAGCTAAATCGGATTGTGGTTGAGACCAGGAAAATAGACTCATTCATTAAGAAACAACTCAATGCAGCAATGGGAAGACGGGAGTATTGGCTTTCTGGAATGATGAGACCAAATGGGTAGAAGAGCGTTCTTTATTTGAACATTTCATGGGAGATGAGAGAGGTCCTGCAGCAGATGGTGCCACAGAGGGCTATGCCTTGGGGTGGTGCTAACGGCACAGCTCATTGTAAGATATGGGATTCCGAAATTAGCAGCCCAAGTAATCTTCCAAAGAATTGCATATTGAGGAAGGTAAAATGAAGGCCAGATTGATGCAGTATTGAGGTTTTAACACTGCCATTACATTTATCCTGCTTTCTAATATTTGATTAAACAGTAAATACTAAATAGTGGAGGGCAACCAATATTGCCCATCGTTTATTTTAATGGTATTGCGAGGCTGTCCAATTCAGATCACGTAGTTATGCTGAAAAGACTGTGTCAGGTAGAAATGTGGACACACCCATTTATAGGCACACGGACGCTTGGACAGTAACAGAGGAGCAGCAGAAAGCCATTCAGCCCCTTAAACCTGATCCGCCATTCAATTAGATAATGGCTGATCTGTACCTGAATTCAATTTACTGACCATTGAGCCGTATCCCTTGATACTCTTACTTAAATGCAGATCTATCAATCTCATTCTTCAGAGCTTCGATTGACGCAGTCTTTTGTTGGAGAGAGTTCCAGATTTCCACTACCCTTGGTGTGAAGAAGTGCTTCCCAATTTCACTTCTGAATGGGCTAGGTCTAATTTTAAGATTGTATCCCTTTGTTCTCGATTTGTCCATCAGAGGAAATAGTTTCTCTGCATCCTGTATTATACCCTTCACCATGTTAATCACCTCGATTAAATCACCTCCTAAACTCAAAAGAATACAAACATCACAATTTAACTCATTAAGCACTGGTATTATTCTGTCGAACCTGCGTTCACGCCCTCCAAGGCCAACATCTTTTCTTACGTGTGGATTCAAAACTGAAGCAAGGCTCTGTACAACTGAAGTGTCATTTCCTGACTTTTGTATTCTAACCCACTACAGATAAAGACCAACATTCTAGTCACCTTTTTAATTAACTTTTTGTACCTGGGCACTAACAAAAGTGGAGTAGGTACCTACTTTAACAGTGTCACCTATGGGCTCCAAGGATTTCCATTACATTCAGATTAAGGTTACAGGTCAGAAATTAAGGGAAAGCCATGATTTGAATAATCAGGGTGGGGGCCTTCACCCAGTCGTGGCACAAAAAGGTGCTGCCCAACCGAGGAGAAGGATCCTTGCCATTCCGAAAAGGGGCACCAGATCCTTGAGTCAGACTGAAAAAGAAGCTAGAGAATATGATCTCAAAAATTTCCCCTGACTGTCAGACCATTAGTACAACAGTAATTGATCCCTCGAGAATCGACTACAGTTACCGGGTTCAGTCTCACAGCCTTCCCTAGGTCTGGAATGGGACCCAGTATAAGTGCTGGTTGCCTATTGGGTTTGAGCTGCATGGAACTTCCAGGGTAGCCTGGGAATGACCGTCTGATGGCCCTTAATGCTGCTTTAAATTTGACAGAGTGTCACAACCAGGTGAGAAGGAGTCTAGGGGGTTCCCTTTCACCCTTTGTCTGGTTTAACCGTAACAGGGTTTAATTTTAAAAACACTGTGTTTTTAGCTTCCCCTCAGTGAATCCTTGTTCACCACTTTCCAACTGTAAGGCAAAGAAATCAATTCAGACAGGTTTTCTTAGATTTTAAACAAGAAAGGTAGAAGTTTATTAATCTTAAACTCTAATCTGGTTACTGACTACAAATATGCGACGCGACCACGCCAGCATGCATACGCGATAAACACACACGCAGATAGAGACAGAAAAGTAGAAAAGAATAAAGGGAAGAAGTTTGAGGCAATAGATGGGTTTCTATTTTACTGTCCTTTGAGTTCGCTGCGAAGTCTCTGGTTGCCGGTTGCAATTCACTGGGGCCCAGTGCACGCTTCAACTGGTTTCGAGGTCGGAATCTTTTCTCTCTTGAGGTTTACGTGTCTTCCATGGGTCCGGTGGCTTGGTAAAGAGTGAGTGAGTGAGTGAGTGAGTGAGTGAGTGAGGGTGAGTGAGTGAGTGAGTGAGTGAGTGAGTGAGTGAGAGTGAGTGAGTGAGTGTGAGAGAGTGAGTGAGTGAGAGAGAGAGAGGCTTTTTTGTTCCAGCTTCAGTTTCAACTGCTTCTGTCTTTCTCTGTGGCACAATTCAAAAACCCCAGGGCGTCCAGCAGGTTAGTCATGTGACCAGCTGGTTTGACTACTTCTGTTTGTGGATTCTGTCATCTTAGCAGTCATCCTGGAATGTGAGCTTCCTCACCTTCAATGTTTGATGATCGCAGCCCATTTTGGGTTAAATGACCAGGGACTAGTCCTTTGTCTCTCCAAGCACTGTCTGCTAGTATGCAAATGTTTTTCCAGCCAAGTGTCCAGTGATTTTTTTTAACAAGTCCTCTCTTCACTCCAGCAACAGTTTAAAATCAATGTTAATATGACAAAATTAATATGCTGCATTCTTGGCAGGTGAGGGTTTGCATGACACGGGACAATATCCAACATTAGGAGTGGAGACCCAGAGGATCCGAGTTCTCTCTGAAATTGAAACCTACCCCAAATAATGGGATTGTGTCATACTTCCACCCCCTCCCTCTCATCTCTGACTGGACTTTATTTCTTACAATTCATGTATTTGCTGAATTGAAACATTAGCGGAAATATTTAATCTGGCCAATTACCGCACCATCAGCCTCCTTTTGATCATCAGTAAAGTAATGGAAGATGGCGTCGACAGAGCTATCAAGTGGCGCTTACACAGCAATAATCTGCTTATTGACACTCAGTTTGGGTTCCGCTAGGGCCATTTGGCTTCTGACCTCATTACAGCTTTGGTTCAAACATGAACAAAAGAGCTGAACTCCAGAGGTGAGGTGAATGTGATTGCCCTTGACATCAAGGCAGCATTTGACTGAGGATGGCATCAAGAAGTCAATGGGAATCAGCGGGAAAACTCTCAGCTGGTTGGAGTCACACCTAGTGCAAAGGAAGATGGTTGTGGTTGTTGAAGGTCAATCATCTCAGCTCCAGGACATCACTGCAGGAGTCCCTCAGGCTAATGTCCAAAGCTCAACTGTCCTCATCTGCTTCATCAATGACCTTCCCTCCTACATGAAATCAGAAGTGGTGATGTTTTCTGATGATTGTACAGCATTCACTTCCATTCGCAACTCCTTAGATAAAGAGGCAGTCCGTATCCTCATGCAGCAAGACCATTCAGCCTTGGGCTGTTAAGTAGCAAGTAGCATTTGCACCAGACAAGAGCCAAGCAATGACCATCTCAAACAAGAGAGAGAGTCAAACCACCTCCCTTCAACATTCAACAGCATTACCATCACTGAATTCCCCCACCATCATTATACTGGGGTAACCATTGACCAGATACTTAACTGGAGCAGCCACATAAATACTGTGGCTACAAGAGCAGGTACTCTCCACTTGCCTGGATGAGTGCAACTCCAATACTCAAGAAGCTCAGCACCATCCAGGACTAAGCAGCCCACTTGATAGGCACCCCATCCACCACCTTCAATATTCACTCCCTCCACCACCAGCACACAGTGGCAGCAGTGTGTACCATCTACAAGATGCAGTGCATCAGCTCACCAAGGCCCCTTCGACAGCACCTTCCAAACTCGCAACCTCTACCCCTCAGAAGGACAAGGGCAGCAACATGTAGGAAAACCACTACCTGCAAATTCCCCTCCAAGTCACACAACATCCTGACTTGCAACTGTATCATCGTTCCTTCATCATCGCTGGATCAAAATCCTGGAGCTCCCTCCCTAACAGCACAGTGCGAGTAGCACAAGGACTGCAGCAGTTCAAGAAGGCAGCTCACTGCCACCTTCTCAAGGGCAAATAATGATGGGCAATAAATGCTGACCAAGCCAGCAACGCCAAAATCCCATGAATGACTAAACAAAAAGAAGAAATTTAACTTGGAAAACAAAACCTGGCTTACGCAGGCTATCCAAAATATTGTTCTGCTGCCATGGAATCCTCCGGCCTTCTTGACTTTTTGTGCTAAATTCAGCTGAAAAACAGCTAGTCTCACCTCCTACTGAGCTGCTATGTGTGTAGTTGGGGAACTGACCCTTCCATTCGTATGGTATAAATAATAAATCAGCAGTTCCTCCAGATTAAACAAGAATTAAATGTTGAATTAACTACTTATACATCCTGTTAGCTCAACACCATCCAGGACTATAGATGTTAGACCATGCAAAAACCAAGAGTAACCACTTAGGTTTGTCCTGGAGTGATACCTACATTTGTGGACCTTAGTCCAGTCAGTGCCTTCAGGTGAGGGGGCAGCAAAGTGAACCCCCCAAAAATACAATTACCCAAATATTGGCCAGGACAGCAGGAGAACTCCCCTCCTCTTCTTCGAATGATCCCATGGGATCTTATACCATCACCTGAGAGAGGAGGTGGGACCTTAGTTTAACATCTCATCTAAAAGGTGTGACACTACAGCTCTCCCTCAGTACTGCACGGGAGCAACTGCCTGGATTTTGTCCTAAGTCTCTGGAGTGAGATTTAAACCCAGAGCCTTCTGACTCAAAGGCAAGTGTGCTAAAACTGAGCCACATCTGATGCCAGTCAGTTAACTTGTTCAATGCCTTATTTTCTAAGCAAGAGTGCTGGCGTTTTCCATTTACTTTCCTATTGGGCCTTCAGCCTTGGAAGCCCACATTATGAATGACAAAATTATGGATGGCAGCCAGTTAAGTGTTGCGAAAGTGCTTCCAGTTTTTATAACAGTTTATTTCTTTGAGGACTTATGTTAAAACTGAAAAAATTCCATGGATTTTTTTTTTTACCAAGTTCACTAAAAGGACACTTGAGATGTTGTTTGAAAAACCACCTGTGCTGGAAATCATGTGCTTTAAGCTCAATAAACAACAGTAACATTGGTGACCTGGGAGAAGATGTTAACAGAGAAGCCACATGCCAAGGTTTATGGAGGTCAGGAGGCTGGCTTTCTGTTTGGGGTTTGGATATTGTTTTCAGTTCATTTGGGGTGTGAACTGCTTTGAAGACAGTTGGTGTTTTGCCTGCCAAGGGCAAAGAAACCACACAGCTCACCTTTTTATCTGCCTCTTTGAAGAAACGCTGCAAAGAGCTCAAATCCCTGGTGCTGTAAAGCTCCTGAGAAGCTGGAAAAACCTGCCAGAATAATTCTCATTGCCACCTGAAAGGAGCTGCTTTAGAAAGTATCCCAGTGACCCGTCTCCGTATACCCGGATGCCAAACCAAAAGCGACAACTGACTTCCTTCCATATCTTCTCTTTTTTTCTTCAAGAATTAGCAAGTATTTGGCCAAAGTGTTCTTTTTTTGGTTCTTTTTGTAACAGACCTATGCAGAGTGAATGTCTGTATTGTTTTCAGTGTGTATGTGAGTTGTGGGCTGAATTTTATTCAGGCACCGCGCTGCGCGGCAGCACCCTTTCAACTCAGCATGGCGCCTGCATTTAGTGGCCGCCACAGAGCCCCTGTGATATTATGTGCAGGGGCTCATTAGAATCACAGCGCCGAGCCGCCCTCCCCATATAACGTGGGAGAGGCGGGACATTTGGCGCAGTAAGAGACCTTTTGACAGCTGTGCAGCAGGTGCTGGGACCCTATTTTAAGCACCCCAGCACCTGCTTCCTGACAGCTGTCAAAGAATACTTATCTGATTGTTGAAGAGTAGGGCTGCTGTCAATCTGGCAGCAAAGCAGAAAGTGCTGCAGAAACCCAACAGGTCAGGCAGCATCTGTGGAAAGAGAAACAGAGTTTACTTGTCCAAGTTCAGACCTGAAAGTTAACTTTCATTGCAGCAGCTTTTTCGGGAGCAGAGAGTGCGAGTGAGTGAGCAGATGGGAAGGTCAGTTTAAAGTAAACTTAATTTCCTTTAGTTTTCGGCGGAGACCAGGGGGGCTGCTGGGTAATTAAAACCCTATATATTTGGGCCATTTAAAATAACTTGCCTTTCATTGCAGCAGCTTTTTCGGGAGCAGAGAGTGCGAGCGAGTGAGCAGCTGGGAAGGTCAGTTGAAAGTAATCTTAATTTCCTTTTGTTTTCGGCGGAGACCAGGGGGCTGCTGGGTAAGTAAAACCCTATATATTTGGGCCGTTTCTGAACCCGAGACACTACACCTGTAGTGTCTCCCACCTGCCCTCCTCCTCTAACCAAAAAAAAGGACTCGGTGGTGTGCAGATAAGGTAAGGCTTTTTCTATTTCTCTTTTTTGTTTTATCGTGTGATTGGTTAAAAACTTTTTGTTCCTTTTTCATTTAACTAAGTTTAAGCTTAAGATTAAAAATGGCAGGAGATCTCAAACCCATGACATGCTCCTCTTGCTCAATGTGGGAGCTCGGGGACATGGCTGATGTCCCTGATTCCTTCACGTGCAGGAAGTGTGTCCAGCTGCAGCTCTTGTTAGACCGCATGACGGCTCTGGAGCTGCGGATGGACTCACTTTGGAGCATCCGCGATGCTGAGGAGGTAGTGGATAGCACGTTTAGCGAATTGGTCACACCGCAGTTTAGGATTGCTGAGGGAGAAAGGGAATGGGTGACCAAAAGGCAAAGAAAGAGCAGGAAGGCAGCGCAGGTGTCCCCTGCGGTCATCTCCCTCCAAAACCGGTATACCGTTTTGGATACTGTTGAGGGAGATGGCTCACCAGGGGAAGGCAGCAGTAGCCAGGTTCATCAGCATCTGCTGTTCAGAAGGGCGGGAAAAAGAGTGGAAGGGCTATAGTTATCGGGGATTCGATTGTAAGGGGAGTAGATAGGCGGTTCTGTGGTCGAAAACGAGACTCCCGAATGGTATGTTGCCTCCCAGGTGCACGGGTCAGGGATGTCTCAGATCGGCTGCAGAACATTCTAAAGGGGGAGGGTGAACAGCCAGTTGTCATTGTGCACATAGGCACCAATGATATAGGTAAAAAACGGGATGAGGTCCTACAAGCAGAATTTAGGGAGTTAGGAGCCAAATTAAAAAGTAGGACCTCAGAGGTAGTAATCTCAGGATTGCTACCAGTGCCACGTGATAGTCAGAGTAGAAATGAAAGAATAGTCAGGATGAATGCATGGCTTGAGAGATGGTGCAGGAGGGAGGGGTTCAGATTTTTGGGACATTGGGACCGGTTCTGGGGGAGGTGGGACTATTACAAATTGGACGGTCTACACCTGGGCCGGACTGGAACCAATGTCCTTGGGGGTGCTTTTGCTAACGCTGTTGGGGAGGGTTTAAGCTAATGTGGCAGGGGGATGGGAACCAAATGAGGTCAGTGGAGAGTAAGGATGTAGTATCTAAAGCCTGTAAGGAACTAGATAATGAAGTCAGCGTGACTAAGGGAAAGAGTAGGCAGGGAGCAGATGATGAAAGCAAAGGGACTGGTGGTCTGAGGTGTATTTGTTTTAATGCAAGAAGTGTAATAGGTAAGGCAGATGAACTTAGGGCTGGGATTAGTACCTGGGAGTATGATGTTATTGCTATTACTGAGACTTGGTTAAGGGAAGGGCATGATTGGCAACTAAATATCCCAGGATATCGATGCTTCAGGCGGGATAGAGAGGGAGGTAAAAGGGGTGGAGGAGTTGCATTACTGGTCAAAGAGGATATCACAGCTGTGCTGAAGGAAGGCACTATGGAGGACTCGAGCTGTGAGGCAATATGGGCAGAACTCAGAAATAGGAAGGGTGCGGTAACAATGTTGGGGCTGTACTACAGGCCTCCCAACAGCGAGCGTGAGATAGAGGTACAAATATGTAAACAGATTATGGAAAGCTGTAGGAGCAACAGGGTGGTGGTGATAGGAGATTTTAATTTTCCCAACATTGACTGGGTTTCACTTAGTGTCAGAGGTCTAGATGGAGCAGAATTTGTAAGGAGCATCCAGGAGGGTTTTCTAGAGCAGTATGTAAATAGTCCAACTCGGGAAGGGGCCATACTGGACCATGTGTGAAGGAATGAGCCCGGCCAGGTGGTTGACGTTTCAGTAGGTGACTACTTTGGGAATAGTGATCACAATTCCGTAAGTTTTAGAATACTCATGGACAAAGACGAGAGTGGTCCTAAAGGAAGAGTGCTAAATTGGGGGAAGGCCAACTATACCAAAATTCGGCAGGAGCTGGGGAATGTAGATTGGGAGCAGCTGTTTGAAGGTAAATCCACATTTGATATGTGGGAGGCTTTTAAAGAGAGGTTGATTAGCGTGCAGGAGAGACATGTTCCTGTGAAAATGAGGGGTAGAAATGGCAAGATTAGGGAACCATGGATGACAGGTGAAATTGTGAGACTAGCTAAGAGGAAAAAGGAAGCATACATAAGGTCTAGGTGGCTGAAGAAAGACGAAGCTTTGAAAGAATATCGGGAATGTAGGACCAATCTGAAACGAGGAATTAAGAGGGCTAAAAGGGGTCATGAAATATCTTTAGCAAACAGGGTTAAGGAAAATCCCAAAGCCTTTTATTCATATATAAAGAGCAAGAGGGTAACTAGAGAAAGGATTGGCCCACTCAAGGACAAGGGAGGAAAGTTATGCGTGGAGTCAGAGAAAATGGGTGAGATTCTAAATGAGTACTTTGCATAGGTATTCACCGAGGAGAGGGACATGACGGATGTTGAGGTTAGGGACAGATGTTTGATTACTCTAGGTCAAGTCGGCATAAGGAGGGAGGAAGTGTTGGGTAATCTAAAAGGCATTAAGGTGGACAAGTCCCCAGGTCCGGATGCGATCTATCCCAGGTTACTGTGGGAAGCGAGAGAGGAAATAGTTGGGGCCTTAACAGATATCTTTGCAACATCCTTAGACACGGGTGAGGTCCCGGAGGACTGGAGAATTGCTAATGTTGTCCCCTTATTTAAGAAGGGTAGCAGGGATAATCCAGGTAATTATAGACCGGTGAGCCTGACGTCAGTGGTAGGGAAGCTGCTGGAGAAGATACTGAGGGATAGGATCTATTCCCATTTGGAAGAAAATGGGCTTATCAGTGATAAGCAACATGGTTTTGTGCAGGGAAGGTCATGTCTTACCAACTTAATAGTATTCTTTGAGGAAGTGACAAAGTTGATTGATGAGGGAAGGGCTGTAGATGTCATATACATGGACTTCAGTAAGGCGTTTGATAAGGTTCCCCATGGTAGGCTGATGGAGAAAGTGAAGGCGCATGGGGTCCAGGGTGTACTAGCTAGATGGATAAAGAACTGGCTGGGCAACAGGAGACAGAGAGTAGCAGTGGAAGGGAGTTTCTCAAAATGGAGACGTGTGACCAGTGGTGTTCCACAGGGATCCGTGCTGGGACCACTGTTGTTTGTGATATACATAAATGATTTGGAGGAAAGTATAGGTGGTCTGATTAGCAAGTTTGCAGACGACACTAAGATTGATGGAGTAGCAGATAGTGAAGGGGACTGTCAGAGAATACAGCAGAATATAGATAGACTAGAGAGTTGGGCAGAGAAATGGCAGATGGAGTTCAATCAGGGCAAATGCGAGGTGATGCATTTTGGAAGATCCAATTCAAGAGTGAACTATACAATAAATGGAAAAGTCCTGGGGAAAATTGATGTACAGAGAGATTTGGGTGTTCAGGTCCATTGTTCCCTGAAGGTGGCAACGCAGGTCAATAGAGTGGTCAAGAAGGCATATGGCATGCTTTCCTTCATCGGACGGGGTATTGAGTACAAGAGTTGGCAGGTCATGTTACAGTTGTATAGGACTTTGGTTCGGCCACATTTGGAGTACTGCGTGCAGTTCTGGTCGCCACATTACCAAAAGGATGTGGATGCTTTGGAGAGGGTGCAGAGGAGGTTCACCAGGATGTTGCCTGGTATGGAGGGCGCTAGCTATGAAGAGAGGTTGAGTAGATTAGGATTATTTTCATTAGAAAGACGGAGGTTGAGGGGGGACCTGATTGAGGTGTACAAAATCATGAGAGGTATAGACAGGGTGGATAGCAAGAAGCTTTTTCCCAGAGTGGGGGATTCAATTACTAGGGGACACGAGTTCAAAGTGAAAGGGGAAAAGTTTAGGGGGGATATGCGTGGAAAGTTCTTTACGCAGAGGGTGGTGGGTGCCTGGAACGCGTTGCCAGCGGAGGTGGTCGACGCGGGCACGATAGCGTCTTTTAAGATGTATCTAGACAGATATATGAATGGGCAGGAAGTAAAGAGATACAGACCCTTAGAAAATAGGCGACAGGTTTAGATAGAGGATCTGGATCGGCGCAGGCTTGGAGGGCCGAAGGGCCTGTTCCTGTGCTGTAATTTTCTTTGTTCTTTGTTCTATTCCACCTTGTAGGCGTGCTGCACCTGGGTGAATAATTTTAAATTTGCACATTGCAGGACATGAGACTTAAATAAACCATAAAAGGTATTACAGAGGTTTACAGAGAACACACTGACACAAATGGGAGTGCACGGCTGTCACAGCAATGTAAATACGTCTTTCACTAAATGTTCCTCACCCACATGAGTCCTTTTCTCTGTGTGAATGATGCGTACCAGCATGTCGTGCC
This sequence comes from Heterodontus francisci, assembly GCF_036365525.1. Taxonomy (NCBI): domain Eukaryota; kingdom Metazoa; phylum Chordata; class Chondrichthyes; order Heterodontiformes; family Heterodontidae; genus Heterodontus; species Heterodontus francisci. The sequence continues at coordinate 168,389,312 of NC_090373.1, read as the reverse complement.
AATGTCACATCCCTTTGCACCGTTGGCCCTTCAGGAGAGCCAACGTATGCAATAACATCATTGCCATGTCACCATTACTCATGAGTGTCTCCACGGATGCAGTGACATGGATATTGACTCAGTCAGCTGCTGCCACTAATGGTTTACACAGAGATGCTGCAGATGTAGACTGGTGCACAGCAGGTGAGCGAGGGTGATGTGTGGCTTGCAGAGCTCGTGTCGGTTCCTATGGAGCAGACAGCCTTTGTCTGATTAGCCACTTCCGTACATCCCTAGCTCACTGCTAGCCCTGCATGCAGAGCCTGGGTGTCATCTGCCCTTCCATGTGTCTTTCATGTTGTAGGTCCTCAGCATCCTCATAGTCCGAGAAGGAATCATGTTGACATCTCTTCTCATCATGCCAGGCCTGGCCCCTATTGGGTGCGTAGTTGTGCAGAGCAGCAACGAAAGGAGTTGGCCTTTTTGGCCTGTAGCTCAGGGCATCACCCTATCCATCCAGGCATTGGAGTCCATCCTGAAGCAGACATCCTCATTGGCCCTCCGGTGCAGGGCATTGGTGACCTCCCTGATGCAGCGGTGCATTGTTGATTGTGTGACCCCACAAACTTCTCTGAAAAGGTGCAGAGGCGTCAGGCTTGAGAACCGCTGCCACTACGAGAAACAAAGGCATGGAATGTCCACCGGGTTGCAGGTCATGCTTGAGCAGGGCACAGAGACGTGTCACCACCCTCTCTACATGCGCAATTGCCTCTGACACTTGTGCTCTTTAAACATGCCGATCTCCTGCTCAATGGTGGCCTTTGTAGCTCAGCGGCTGGCATTGTATCTCTCCCCTTCAGCAGTGGTGGAGTCTCTCACTGGTGTTGGGAGCCATGTCTGCAAAGGATAGCCCTTACCTTCAAGAAGCCACCCCTCTATCTGAACCAGTTCAGTGAACAGCACTGTCAGCTGGGACTGGTGCAAGATCCAGGTGTGATGGCAGCTGCCTGAGAAGCAGTCACACATTCACAACAAGCATCTGCGGTGATCACATACCAGCTTCACCTAGATTGAGAGGCCTCCTTTAATGGTGACGTCTGCAGGTGGTAGCCTGGCGAGAGGCCTGATGTCCACATGAGTGCAGTCAATGAACATTACAACCTATGGTTCTCCGGCAATTGTGCCAGAACCAATGGCCCTCTGGGCCTGGCTGTGAGAGTCCATCCTGAAGCAGACATCCTCATTGGCCCTCCGGTGCAGAGCATTGGTGACCTCCCTGATGCAGCGGTGCACTGTTGATTGTGTGACTCCACAAAGTTCTCTGAAAAGGTGCCAAGGCGTCAAGCTTGAGAACCGCTGCCACTATGAGAAACAAAGGCATGGGATGTCCACCAGGCTGCAGGTCATGCTTGCGCAGGGCACAGAGACGTGTCACCACCCTCTCTACATACGCAATTGCCTCTGACATCCGATGGCATGTCATGTGAGGCCTGTAGATGCACGGCAGACGTAATGGCGAGCTCCCCTTGAGGGCTGCTGCTCACAAGTGTGGGCCTCTATGTGGATCACACCTGCCTGTTGATATTGCCTCTGGTGTATACGGATCCTCAGGAGCAGAGGATCACATAATGTAGGATGAGCCATACCTATTTCCATGTGATAAATAAAGTTGAACCCTCATGTATTCGAAGGTTCCTAACAGGGGCCGGGATTGGTGTTGATGGGTACATCAGCTGCTTTCATGGATCAACTATGTGGTGTGCCATGGCATTGCCCATCTTGACCAACACTGAGTGGCACAGCATGACCACATCAAGATCCTACCAGCTGAATCGATTGCCCCCACCATCCATACAACCTTAATGCTCCTACCCTTTCTGGCACCCTCCCCACACACGGGGTGCCGAGTGGGTCATTGTTCCCTCATAAACATGAACAAACATGGAGCGTACATTGTTAACGGAGGGATGGTACACAGTACCTCCCTTCATGCCAGCAGAGCTTTCCCTCCAGTAATCCCAGGCCCCCTCCCTTTAAGAATGCAGATTGAGACACCTGTGTATCCTCCCCCTTCCTCCTTCCTTCCAGTATGCAGAGTGAGACCTCTGAAAAGAAACTTACCTTCTGCCATGGAACCTTCTGCCTCTGTGGCCAGTGTTTCCAATCGTGAGTGGGACGGCATGTGCGGGCTGCCCGTTCATCGCAAAATCAGGAAGTGTCAATGGAGAGGTGGCGGGCTGCATAATCAGCAAAGGTAAGTAACATTTACCATATGCTACTTATGGTGCTGCTGCCATGCAGCGGTGGGGGCGGGGAGATCACACCGAGGTCTCCCCGCTGCCGGTAATTTGCAGCAGGCCCTTCTCAACATTGTGGGTCGAGGTGGGCCTCTCTTCATAGAATTTTACCGGCCCCTGTGCCGCGACCTGCAGCATTGAGGGGCCGGTAAAATTCAGTCCTCTGTGCGGGGAATTTGAAAAGGGAACGTTCATATTTCAATCTGTGTGTTAATGCTTTGCTTCATTACTAGATAAGTGTTGTTTGATAATAAACTGATAATTTTGTTGTTTAATAAAGAAACCTGGTCACTGTATTTTATTCTGGGATAAAGAATAGAGTCTATGATTGACCGTTTGGGTAACTGGGTAAACATTTAAATATATGTTGTGCCCTGTGGAGAAGTGAGACCAGAAAAGACAGTGCACTCCTCCCACCTTGGTCGGAACACTTGTAAGATCGTAAAGCCATGCGGACAGCAGACACCAGCGGGGTAGGGCTCCAGAAATATTCCCATTCATGAATTATTTTCTCTGTCAGAAAGATTCTGCCCAGAGTGTCTGGTAGGTGGTGAAGACAATAGCTTTGATCTTCCCAATGTTGGATAGACAGTCTGATGTCAGAGAGTTTGTTGAGGAGCAAAGAGAGGTGGCAGAGAAGTAGACCTGGCCATCATTAGACACATAGCTGGAGAGGATGTTGCTGAAGACTTGAACAGTATAAAATATTCTTTTGTTTTGCTGGGGCTTTCCCACAATCTGCACCCCACCACTCCCCATCCCCCAACTCACTTACCATTTGCTATCTGTAAGGTTTCTGCCGTTGTCATGGTGCTCATTGACTATTGTCGCTCCAGAGGAGCAGAGAACTGCAACAGCCAAGATGCATCTTGTCCTTCACACATGCAAACAAACAGAATTGATCAATAGGTGTTGAAAATCTCCAACATTCAACACCTGGGTGAAAGTTTCAGCTCCTGGACAGAAGCAGAATTGATGTCCCAGGCCCCAGATATAGGAACAGGACTATACCATGAAAACTTCTAGCAGGCATTTCTAACATTAAATAACTCCATTGCGTGTCTAGGTTTAGTGGGGTTCTTTCCCAAAATTGTACATTGTTTGTGCATTTTGCTGCTTTTAATGGAAATTAAAGACCTGACTGAGGAAAGCAGTTGGAAAGCCGAGTGAATTGATTGGTTCATTGTGTGTTGGTTGTAAGTTCCAAATAGAAAACAAATCAGTAGGTTCATGTTAACAGATGTTTGAGTGAAATAAGGTCTTTGTCCTTTGGGCACTTCATGGGGCAGAGGGAATTTAACATTCTCCTCCTGGTGGAAACAGGGCAGGGGCAGAGTTAAAATCAAAGTGCTGCCCCCTACCCACCCCCACTGCCATATTTCCTGGGGACCTCAGCTGGGAAGCCCAGGCAACTGCCTGAATAAGGCAACAGTTTTATGAATCCGGCTGGCCTCTCTTTCCGCCTGCCAGCTGGTGAAAAGTTACAATCTCATCTGACAGCTTTGAAAGCTATGACGCTCTGGGCTAAACTAGAGAGTTTGAAGTGATAGCAATTTATTAAAAGTCTGAAATCCTTCAATAGTGAGCAGCAAAAGCTGTCATCAGGGTGTAATTTGGAATCAGTCCTTCTGCCAAATAGCACAGACACCTCACAGAAAGTAACACATTAGGACTGCGTGCTTTTGTAATATTTGTCTTTGGAATGTGTGCGATGCAGGCAAGGTCACATTTATTGCCTATCTCTACTTGCCTTCTCCTTGAACCATTGCTATTGCTATGGTGTCAGGTGTGGCTCAGTTGGCAGCACTCTTACCCTAGTGTCTAGACGATTGTGGGTTCAAGTCCCAATCTGGAAACAAGGTCAGGGCTGTCCCTCCCAGGGCAGTTGAGAAGGAGTACTACATTGTTGGAGCTTGATACAAAAGATCCCATCGCATAATTCTGGAGGAATAATAAGGGAGTTCCTCCTGGTGTCCTGGCCAATATTTATCCCTCAACCAATATCACTAAAACAGATTGAATGATGGTTATCTCATTACTGTTAATGGGACTTTGCTATAAATTGGCTGCTGTGTTCCCTACAATAAAATGGTGACTATCCTTCAAAGGTCATGGAAGGACATGTCATTCTTTCCTCTCTATTTTGTGTTGGTACAAGGTAGAGAATTCCAGGATTCTGACTCAATGATAAAGGAATGGTGGTATATATATAGGTGATATATATATTCATGTTAGCCGAATGATATTCAGCTCTTGTACCCATGCCTGACTCAAGGCTGTGATGAACTTGGGAGCCAGGTTGTTCTGGGACAACTCAAACTGAGCATCCGTCTATAGGGTATTGTGAGTAGATGGCACTAGCAATGTCCACTTCTATCACTTTGCTGATGTTTGGGAGTAGGGTGATAGGGATAGATTTGTCTTTTTTTTTTAGGTAAGATATATATGGACAATTTTCCATATAGCCTGTGCGGTAGCTCTGGTATACAGGTCAGGATGGCAAGATTGTTTCATGAAGTAATATTAAATTTGTCCACACTCTGCAGCAATATAGTGCTGAAACTTTGCAATTTGTCCTCCACTTGCTACAATTCTCTGGGCCTTTTTCTTTGGAAATGGCCTGCTTGTCTTTCAGATGAAGTTTTGACAGAGAGGTGACACTATAATTAGATACGGAGAGAAAAGACAGAAACAGCGTAATATGGCTTTGAGGGTTACCCTTTCCAAAAGAAACATTGGCATTTGGTAAATTTTCTAGAGACTGTTTAGAGGATATTAAACTGGGAGTTGGGGGCACGAACATAATCAATATGAACGCCATTGACTTTCTCCACTACCACTAAACAATGAAAGACTGGCATTTTATAGTTCCTTCCATTACCTGAGGATGGCCCAAAGTACCTTGCAGCTAATGAAATGCTTTGTACTGCAGTCACTATTGTAATGTAGGGAAGTGTGGAAGCTAATTTACCTACAGCAAGGTCCTACAAACAGAAATGGGATAAAGGACTAGATCATTTGTTTTTTTGTTCTGTCGATTGAGGGATAGGTTTTAGTCAGGACTCCAGGAGAATTCCCTGTCCTTCTTTGAATAGTGCCATGGGGTCTTGGTGACAGAGCTACCACTGAGCAATGACTGACACCTTGGACATCTTACTCAGCACCGACCTGGGACTGTCCTAGTCTGTATGGCTCAGTTATACACTGGGCAGTGCATTTAGCAACTGGGACATCCTGGTTTTAATTTTACAAAGAAAATATAAAAAAGATAAATTGCATCACTGCACAACCAACCAATCATTGCACGGCCTTCTATTCATAAGCATGGGTTAAATGTCTCTCAATATACATTTAGAGGTGATTCCACAATCCAGCCTTCCCAGTAAGTAGCAATTGCGTGATGGGATATCACAGGTGTACTTATCATCACAGAAAATGACAAGCAGCATACCCACTGAGAGTGCCGGTTTGCATAATCATCTCTTTAATTTCCACAGGTCATTTTGAAAGAATGCTTATGAGATCCTAGTTAGCACTATTAGCTTTTTATTTACATGCAATTACATGCATCGAGTGTTCACCACAGAAACAGGCCATTCGGCCCAACTGGTCTCTGCCGTTGTTTATGCTTCACACGAGCCTCCTCCCACCTTACTTTGTCTCACCCCATCTGTATATCCTTCCATTCCTTTCTCCCCCTTAGCGTCCCCTTAAATATAGCTATGCTATTCATCTCAAACACTTCCTATAGAAGCAAGTTTCACATTCTCACCACTCTCTGGGGGTTAAAGAAGTTGTTTCCTGAATTCCTTATTGAATTTATTAGCGATCATCTTGTGATGAACCGAGTTTTGAACTCCCCTAATGTAGGAAATGCAGCAGCCGATTTGTGCACAGCAAGGTCCCACAAACAGCAATGTGTTAATGACCAGATGATGGCTTGGGGTTTCCAACAGGATGCACTATTTCATCGCAATTCACCCAAAGTTGGCCAAATCAGTGCAAAAGATCACAGAACTTCAAATGCAAATAATATCCATTGCAAGCTGAGTTTCTGCAATCTTTTGCGCTGGTTTAAAAAACATTGAAGCTTGTCCCACCCACAAAACTGACCACTGCCCCGGATTGAATTGGTCACTATGGTGAGTTTCCAATAATTGGGCTCATTTGCAAGCCTTTGAGGAAACGCTTAAAATGAAGCCTTTTATTGGGTATAAGAACGCTGATAGGTATCTTTTAGAAACTTATAAATATTTAAAAATTTATTTACTAGAAACTGACTAGTGTAGACCAACAAAACTAGTAAATGGGTTCTGTATTGCTATTTAAAATCTTTTTCAGTTATTTAAAATCGAGTCACTCACAGGTGGTTGACTAGAAGCTTTTTAAAAATGCTTATTTTTTGTCATCAACACATTTTCAGCCATATTAATTCAGCCAGGTTGCCACTCTTAACAAACATTTATTAATAAAACAATACATTCTAAAGTGTTACCTAATGGTGCTGGTTCATGGCAGATTTCAAAATATGCACTAAACCAGTGCAATTTTTAATCTAATAGTGCTATTGAGTGTAGGAACAGGAGGATAGAGCAGATGAATGCATGGCTGGAGAGATAGTGCAGGAGGAAGGGCTTTAGCTTCCTGGGGCACTGGGACCAGTTCTGGGGGAGATGGGACCTGTACAGCCTGGACAGGTTGCATCTGAACAGAGATGGGAAAAATTTCCTTGCAGGGCGATTTGCTAGTGCTACTGGAGAGGGTTTAATCTAATTTGGCCGGGGAATGGGAAACAGGAGGTAACATTAGAGAGGAAAACCAAGGTGCACAAAGAATTGGGAGAGATATATAGCACTAGAGTAAAAATAGTAAGACATTAAGCTGGGTCAGAGTAAGAGTGAATGCAATAAAGTCTAAATTAGGTTTACTGTGCATGTATATGAACACACTGAGTGTGGTAAATAAGGTTGGTGAGCTGCAGGAGCAGATAGCCAAGTGGAAATATGATGCCGTGGCAATAATGCAGACCTAATCAAAAAAGGGCACGACCTGGTACTAAATATTCTTGGAAACAAGGTGTTCAGGAAAAATAGGGAAGGAAAGAAAGGAGGAGAGGTGGCAGTATTGATTAAGAAGAACATTACAGTGCTGGAGAGAGAGGATATCCTAGAGGGGTCAAGGACAGAATCTATTTGGTTAGAACAAAAAAGCAATAGAGGTATCATTACTGGTTGTTTTCTATCAGCCTCAAGCTAGTGGGAAAGATATAGAGGAACAAATTTGCAGGGAAATTACAGAGAGGTGCAAAAACTACAGAGTAGTTGTAATGGGGGACTTAAGGGCAGAGACAGGAAAGAGTTTCTGAAGTGTGCTCAGGAGAATTTTCTAGAACAGTATGTTTCGAGTTCAACGTGGAAGGAGGCATTGCTGGATCTGGTTCTAGGGAATGAAGTGGGTCAAGTGGATCACATGTCAGTAGGGGAACATTTAGGAGATAGTGATCATAATACCATAAGATTTAGTTTAGCTATGGAATTGGACAATGAGCAATCCAGACTAAAAATAATTAATTGGAGGAGCACCAATTTCAAGGGGTGAGAACAGATATGACCTGAATCATTTGGAATCAAAGATTGGCAGGCAAAACTATAAAAGAACAAGGTCTACCTTTAAAGAGGAGATAGCTTAGGTACAGTCAAGATACATTCGCACGAGGGGGAAAGGGCATCATATTCCCACTTGGCTATCTGCACCTGCAGCTCACCAACCTTATTTACCACACTCAGTGCATTCATATGTATGCACAGTAAACCTAATTTAGACTTTATTGCATTCACTCTTACTCTGACACAGCTTAATGTCTTACTATGGCAAAGAGAACCAGAGCTCCCTGGATGACAAAAAAGATAGGGCAGTACAGTGGCTCAGTGGTTAGTACTGCAGCCTCACAGCTCCAGTGACCCAGGTTTGATTCTGGGTACTACCTGTGTGGAGTTTGCAAGTTCTCCCTGTGAGTACGTGGGTTTCCGCCAGGTGTTCTGGTTTCCTCCCACAGCCAAAGACTTGCAGGTTGATAGGTAAATTGACCATTGTAAATTGCCTCTAGTGTAGGTAGATGGTAGGAGAATTGAGGGAAGATGGAGATGTGGTAGGGAATATGGGATTAATGTAGGATTAGTATAAATGGGTGGTTGATGGTTGGCACAGACTTGGTGGGCCGAAGGACCTGTTTCAGTGCCGTATCTCTCTATGACTACGGGCCAAGTGCTGGAAAATGGGAATAGATAGACCTGATGGCCGGCATGGACACAGTGGGCCAAAGGGTCTGTTTCTGTGCTGTATAACTCTATGGCTGTATGACAGATAAACAAAGATTAGAAGTAACATTTGCACCACACAAGTGGCACAGACTCGGTGGGTCAAAGGGCCTGTTTCAGTGCTGTCTATGAAGCATAAAAGGGGCATAGAACAAGGCTCAATTTAGAAGGTTCAGAGGGAAAGTGAAGCAAAGAGGAAGTATGAGAAGAGACTGGCAGATAATATGAAAGGATATCCAAAAGTCTTCTATAGAAAAAAGGTGGCAAAAGGAAGAGTGGGCCAATTAGGGACTTATATGCAGGGAGCATGGTGGAGGCACTAAAATGAGTGCTTTGCATCTGTCTTTACCAAGGAAGAAGATGCTGCCCAAGTCATACTGAAGGAGGAGGTTGTTGAGACACTTGATGGGCTAAAATTTGATAAAGAGGAGGCATTAAATAGGCTGGCTGCACTTAAATTTGATAAGTTGCCAGGACTGAATGATGCATCCAAGGATATTGAGGGAAGTAAGGGAGGAAATTGCAGAGGCACTCACCATAATCTTCCAATCCTCCTTAGATACAGATGTGGTGCCAGAGGACTGGAGAATTGCAAATGTTACGCCATTGTTCCAAAAAGGGTGTAAGGATAAGCCCAGCAACCACAGGTCAGTAAATTTAACCTCGATGGTGGGAAAGCTTGTAGAAACAATAATTAGGAAAAACATTAACAGTCATTTGGACAAATGTGGATTAATTAAGGAAAGCCAGCATAGATTTGTTAAAAGCAAATGTTGTTTAACTAACTGAATGTTTTTGATGAGGTAACAGAGAGTGTTGATGAGAGTAATGCGGTTCATATGTTTTACATAGACTTTCAAAAGGCATTTGATAAAGTGCCACATAACAGTCTTATCAGCAAAGTTGAAGCCCATGGAATAAAAAGGACAGTGGCAGCATGGATACGAAGTTGACTGATTGACAGGAAACAGAGAGTAGTGATGAATAGTTATTTTCAGACTGGAGGAAGGTATACTGTGAAGGTTCCACAGAGCTCATATTAGGACCATTGCATTTCTTGATCTATATTAGTATCCTAGACTTGGGTGTGCAGAGCACAATTTCAAAATTTGCGGATGACACAAAATATGGAAGTATTGTGAACTGTGAGGAGGACAGAGATAGACTTTAAAAGGACATAGACAGGCTAGTTGAATGGGCGAACACATGGCAGATGAAATTTAATGCAGAGAAATATGAAGTGATAGATTTTATTAGGAAGAACAAGGAAGACAATATAAAATAAAGGATACAATTCTAAAGAGGATGCAGGAGCAGAGAGATTTGGGGTTATATGTCCACAAATCGTTGAAGGTGGCAGGGCAGGTTGAGAAAGTAGTTAATGAGGCATATGAGTTCCATACAGGCATAGAGACCAAAAGCAAGGAAGTTATGGTGAATCTTTCTAAAACCTTGGTTCTGCCTCAACTGGAGTATTGTGCCCAATTCTGTACAACACACTTTAGGAAGGATGTGAAGGTATTCGAGATGGTGTAGAAAAGATTTGCAAGAATGGTTCCAAGGATGAGGGAATTCAGTTATGAGGATAGATTTGAAAAGCTGGGGTTGTTCTCCTTCAAGAAGTGAAGGTTGAGAGGAGATTTGAAAGAGGTTTTCAAAGCCATGAGGGGTCTAGTAAAAGTAGATAGGGGGATACTGGTCCTGTTGGCAGAAGGGTCAAGAACCAGAGGACACAGATTTAAGTTGATTGGCAAAATAACCAACGGCGACATAAGGAAAAGCTTTTTCATACAGCGAGTGTTTAGGATCTGGAAAGCACTGCCTGAGAGTGTGGTGGAGGCAGCTTCAATCATGGCTTCCAAAAGGGAAGTGAAAAATTATCTGAAGAGATAAATTTGCAGGGCTACGGGGGAAGGTGGGGGAGTGGCGCTAGCTGAGTATCTCCTGCAGAGAGCAGGCATGGACTCGACGGGATGAATGGCCTCCTTCTGTGCTGTAATCATTCAATGATTCTATGATTCTATTTGTGCCCAGATTGCTGATTGCACCCAAGCATAAAACTTTACCCCAATTCAGCAGGATTAAGACTGACATAGATACTTTAATGATATTGATAGTGTTTATTTCCTTCCATCAGTGAACAGCTGCCACTCACGAGACTTCCTAGTTACACAGCAACTTCCTGCAATCATGTTCAAGGACAGATGGAGGGAGCTTTACAGGTTGAATGATTTTTCGAGTGTGCTTGCACATTATTCCTCATTTTTAGCAAGTCAGAAATAATTAACATGACTAGCGAGGAAGTGTTATACAGTGGGACTTGAACCAGGCTTTAATTAAGTAATTAAGTCATTTCAAGTACAAAATCTCTCCCTTCACATCTGTCCAATCGAAGGGCTGGATCGTCTTAACGCTCAAGCTTTATATCTTTATCCAGAATTCCTCATCTATCAGACTCCTTCAAGTAACTGGAAAGTCTTCCATTTACATCCCATTGATACCCAGAAATCCCATGTCCGAACAATTCATTGTCTGAATTTAAACATCTGACACTGACACTAATTAATTTTTGGAACTGTTTTCCGAGAAGTAAATTATACAACATAGTGTGCCCAATGCAGAGCTTTACACATCGAAAGCATGTATCAGGAAGTCAGGCACAGAGGAGCTGTGCACCCCACGTGATTTCCAACATGCACTCCTGTCGCGAGAAGTCTTTGTTGGGGCCACTAAATAGTAAAATTTAGCCCAACGTAAAACATTTTTCAAAGTGGCTCTTCATCATCTAACGGTCTAACTGATAGCAGAGAATCGGCACAGGCATGCGGACCGAATGGCCTCCCACATTGCTGCAAAATTCGTTGAGTCTATGAAATGGTTGAAACCGCATAGAACACTGAAAAAAAAGACTTTTTTTTTGCCTCTTAGCTGCTTCATCTGCACTTGCTGTGGAGAGTTAGCCACCAACCTTTTTCAAGAAAAAAGCAAAAGAACTTAGCACTTTATATAGTGCCTTTCACAACCGCAGAATGTCCCAAAAGAGCTTTGCAGCCAATGGCATACTTTTAAAGTGTAGTCATTGCTGTAATGTCGAAAAAGCAGCAACCAATTTGTGCACAGAAAGATTCCACAAAAAGCAATGTGATAATGACTGAGCCATCTGTTTCAGTGATATTGGTTATGAGATATATGCTGGTCAGGACAGCAGGAGAACTCGCCTTGCTCATAATCGTTTACAGCCACCTGACAGTGCTGTCAGTCAGGGCCTTGGTTTAACATCACATGCGACAAAACAACTTTGACAGTGCAGCACTTACTCAGTTACTGCACATCCTAGATGATGTGCTCAAGTCTCTGGAGTGGGACTTGAACCCAGAACCATCTTACCAAAGGTTAATACCTCTACACATTAGAGCCAGTGCTAATTGTGCTTCACAATTTGTGTATCAGTGTTAATGGATTTGGTTTAATTTTTGTCCTCACTCCTAAAATTACTCCAATCAGGTGCAATGTATGTGAATGCCTTGGCTCAAAAGTAAAAGTTTTTATTTGCTACTTAATGAGCAATTGAAAGATCTCCCATTGCTAAATTCCTATAGGTTGACTTTTAACGGGAATAAATGTTATTAATGCCTGCCTGAAGCTAACACTACAAGAATGTGAGGAATAGGAAGGTACAGGATGCGGGGCAGTGGGGAGGTCGAAACAAATTTGTCGTGTGACCCAGGTTAGAGCAGAAAGCCCAAACTGCCATGGTGGGAAAGTGATGCACGTGCCACATGGGAATGGCTACAGCACATGTTACTCTTCACAACTATCAGTTATGTCACTGGAATCTACTCTTTAAAAGGTGGAGCTGAAGAATAATAGTGCAAAATTCTATTAAAGTTTAAATGCTGCATTGTGAATGACTACATACTCATAGAAACATAGAAAATAGGAGCAGGAGTAGGCCATTCAGCCCTTCGAGCCTGCTCCGCCATTCATTATGATCATGGCTGATCATCCAACTCAGTAGCCTGTTCCGGCTTTCACCCCAAACCCTTTGATCCCTTTAAACCCAAGAGCTATATCTAACTCCTTTTTAAAAACATTCAATGTTTTGGCCTCAACTACTTTTTGTGGTACCGAATTCCACAGGCTCACCACCCTCTGGGTGAAGAAATTTCTAACAATCTCAGTCTTGAAAGGTTTACCCCGTATCCTTAGACTATGACCCCTGGTTCTGGACTCCCCCACCAAAAGGAACATCCTTCCTGCATCTACCCTGTCAAGTCCTGTTAGAATTTTATAGGTTTCTATGAGGTTCCCCCTCACTCTTCTGAACTCCAGCGAATATAATCCTAACTGACTCAATCTCTCCTCATACGTCACTTCCACCATTCCTGGAATCAGTCTGGTAAACCTTCGCTGCACTCCCTCTATAGCAAGAACATCCTTCCTCAGATAAGGAGACCAAAACTGCACACAATATTCCAGGTGTGGCCTCACCAAGGCCCCATAGAATTGCAGCAAGACATCCCTGCTCCTGTACTTGAATCCTCTCGCTATGAAGGCCAACATACCATTTGCCTTTTTTACCGCCGGTTGCACCTGCATGCTTACCTTCAGCGACTGGTGTACGAGAACACCCAGGCCTCGCTGCATATTCCCCTCTCTCAGTTTATAGCCATTCAGATAATAATCTGCCTTCCTGTTTTTGTTACCAAAGTGGATAACCTCACATTTATCTACATTATACTGCATCTGCCATGCATTAGCCCACTCACTCAACTTGTCCAAATCACCCTGAAGCCTCTCTGCATCCTCCTTACAACTCACCCTCCTACCCAGTTTTGTGTCATCTGCAAATTTGGAGATATTACATTTAGTTCCCTCATCTAAATCATTAATGTATATTGTGAATAGCTGGGTTCCTAGCACCGATCCCTGTGGTATCCCACTAGTCACTGCATGCCATTCGGAAAAAGACCCATTTATCCCTACTCTTCGTTTCCTGTCTGCCAACCAATTTTCTATCCATCGCAATACACTACCACCCAATCTCATGTGCTTTAATTTTACATGCTAATCTCTTACGTGGGACTTTGTCAAAAGCCTTCTGAAAGTCCAAATAAACCACATCCACTGACTGTCCCTCATCAACTCTACTAGTTACATCCTCGAAGAATTCTAGTAGATTTGTAAAGCATGATTTCCCTTTCGTAAATCCATGCTGACTCTGTCCGATTCTACCACTGTTCTCCAAGTGCTCTGCTATAAAATCTTTGAGAATGGACTCTAGGATCTACTCAGGATCAGCACAATTCTACTCACATGGCATAATTGAACTTTTAATTTAGGAACACAGGAACAGGAGAAGGCCATTCAGCCCATCAAACCTGCTCCACCATTCAATTAGATCATGACTGATCATCTACCTTGATGTCACTTTCCCGCACTATCTCCATAACCCTTGATGTCATTAGTATCCAGATATCTATTGATTTCTGGCTTGAACATGCTCAATGATTGAGCTTCCACAGCCCTCTGGGGTAGAGATTTCCACAGATTCACCATCCTCTGAGTAAAGAAATTCCTCCTCATCTCAGTCTTAAATGGCCTGCCCCTTATTCTGAGACGATAGGCTAGATTTTACCTTCGGCGGACGGGAATTCGTCACAGACGTAAAAGTCGGTGGCGAATCCGCTTCCGCCTAGCCCGGGGATCCGTCCTGTATTTCACGGGTCCCTGGGCTTTAATTGTCCCGAGGTGAGACTTCCACCTACTTGAGGGAGAAGGTCCTGCCTCAGTGAGCTGCCGGCTAATCAGTGGGCCGTTGGCTCTCAGTCTCAGCCGCACCACTGGGAGTGGTGGCCACTGCTGGGACTGCAGCCCAGCCAACTTCATGGTGCCTGGAGACGAGGCTTGCCTCACCAGGGGGATCAGTTGTTCCCTGGTGAGGCTGGAGTAGTTGTTTGGCAGGGTGGGGGGGGGGGTTGCGTCTTGGGTCCCGTGGGTAGGTTGGGAGGTGGGGGCAGCCCTCAATCGGCACTCTGTGCTCAACTGCCATGGCCCCCCCACACCGGGGCACAGAAAGGCCGGCAGCTATCGCTGGGAGGCGTTTCATGTCCCCAGCACGCCTGCTTGCCACGGGTAAAATACCCATGGAGGCGGGCGAGGGCCCTTAAGTGGCCGTTAAGTGGCCATTTAAGGGCCTTGATTGGCCTCGGGCAGGTGAGCCATTCCCCCCCTGCCCCTGACCGCCATAAAGTTCACCGGAGACGGGAGCGGGGCAGGTAGGCCTCCCGGAGCCTCCAGCTCAATTTTACGCCGCCCCCACGCCACCATCCGACCCGCTGGGGCGGCGTAAAATTCAGCCCTATGCCCCCTGGTTCTAGACTCACCTGCCGGGTAAACATCCTATCTGCATCCACCCTGTCACGCCCTCTAAGAATTTTATAAGTTTCAATGAGATCACTTCTCTTTCTTCGAAACTCTAGCGAATTTATCTTTTCCAGCCATTTAAATTGAGGCCAAAGAGAGCATGGGACGTATTCCCAGTATGCCGACAGGACTGATTACTCAGTGTGGAGCAAGGCTACTGCTAATCTCAGGAAGACCTCCATCCAACTGCACAGAACAATCCTGTGCGGACACACCACTCTTGCAAGAAAAAGGAGTGAAAGTGTTAGTCTCATCTAAATCATGCTCAGCGGTAACACCTCCTCCAGTTGTTACATGTAGTGATTTGGAAAATGTGTTCATAGAATTACATAGAATTTACAGCACAGAAAGAGGCCATTCGGCCCATTCCAGTGTTTATGATCCACACAAACCTCATCCCACTCTTTTTACATCATCTCACCCTTATCAACATACCCCCTCCTATTCCTTTCTCCCTTTTGTACTTGTCTAGCTTCCCCTCAAGTGCATCTATTGTATTCACCTCAACCACATCATTTGGTAGTGAGTTCCATATTCTCACCACTGGTAGAGGTCTCCTCTGTCCAGTATTTCCAGCAAATTTTTTAAAGGACAATCTTTTGGAAATTTTACTATTTGCTGAAAGTACTGAACAGTGGAAATCCTTGTGAATGGGTCTGTGAGACTGCTACATGTAAAGATTGGAGGAATTCTCATCCCTCAGGGCACTGGGAGGGAATAACCCCCTGCTGGGAAAGGACACTACAGAGATTGCTGCTGCCAGGAATAAAACAATTTGGCAATGACTGGGAATAACAACAAAGCTCATTTTTAGTCCGCGATTTTACCAAATGATTCTACTTTCCAGGAATTTAGCAGGAGGGGGCGATTCCTAGCAGCCTCCAGGCACTCTGTTGTATGCTCAAGATTCGAACCCTTCCCCCCTCCCACCACCTCCCTGGATCTTTCAGTCAGCAGCAAGCCTTTTGACATTCACGTTGTTTTGGAGCCTTTGGGCTTAACTTGACATCTAGAAAGAAAGAGTTGGATTTGGTCTCCAGTCAACATGTCCAGAATGACAGCACGCTGTTAGCGTGCCAGGTTTGTCATATATTGAGGCCAAGTGGGAGACATATTCACAAGGAATGAATTTGATGAACCACTTGTCCTTCTAAGAGGCGCAGTTGATGTATGTTGATCTGCTTGGCAGCTCGGAAATACTTTTTTGGACCACATTTATTTTAGCTATTAAAGCGATTATGATGAGGTTTAAATGATTTTCTTTGCACACTTGGATTTGTTTGCATCTCCTATTTCCACTTGCCAAAACAAAACTCTATCAAGACCAAGTGCAAGCTTTATGAAGATCATAAACATAAGATAGTAGCTAATAAATCCTATAAAGGATTCAGGAGAACTTCTATTATCCAGATAGTGGTGAGAATGTGGAACTCGCTGCCACAGAGAGAGGTTGAGGTGACTAGCTTACAAGAGCAAAGTATTGCAAGGCTGGAAATCTGGAAGAAAAACAGATCACCCTTCGTCAGAGTTCTGACCTGAAATGTTAACTCTCTTTCTCTCTCCACAGGTGCTGCCTGGCCTGCTGAGTATTACCAATATTTTCTGTTTTATAGTTGAATAGCATTTAAGGGGAAGTTAGGTAAACACATGAGGGAGAAAGGAATGGAAGGATATGCTGATAGAGTTCGATGGAGTGGGGTAGGAGGAGGTTCATGTGGAGCATAAACTCAGGCACAGACCAGTCCGGCCGCATGGCCTGTAAATTCGATGTAAAGCTTTTGTTTCTGTCGGGTTTGCTGTTGCTCACCAAGCTGGAGAGCTGCTAGGTTGTGAGGAATGAGCAATGAAGTCCACTCAAAATAAAAAAAAACGTGAGCACAGCACTCTCAACAAGCGCGACATTTTAAGAAAATGCCACTTCACTCATTCCCATCTGACTCAGCCAGCACTTAAAACATTTAAGAAGCATTCTGGCCAACAAGTGACTGCCCCTGCCTGGATTAAAAAGAAAACCATCTTGAAACCACCCCCCAGATGTAAAAGCAAATGTCTTCAGGTTGCTAAGCAACAGAATACACAGGCAGTGATACTGAGCCTGTGGAGGCTCTCTGTTGTGGATACAGCTTTATATGCAGAGCTCAGCAGTGTGATACATTCTGATGTTCCATAACCGCCTTTACTAATTTCTTGGCCAATGGCTGGTGTCTGCTTGCACAAACTTCTTGAGAAAATAATATCCTTTTTGAATGTTCTGCAAAGGCCCTTTTGCCTTAAAAAAAACTTCAGAAAATGCAAATCTGTTGCTTGTCTCGCTGGAGAATACAGCACTAACTGCTGCTGCCTGAGCTATTCACTGTCACATTTTTTTTTGAGAAGTTACCAAATTGGAGAGGATCAGCAGCAAGAACTCAGAGCAGATTATTTCCAAGACGTTTTGCTGGCGAAGTCATTTGATTTTAACTTTTGTGGAACAGGATTTGTAATTGAACATTAAACACTGGAATTCTTCAAAGAAACTAAAACAAACTAAAAAAAATGTCTTCAGTCACTGGGCGCTGCTCTGTGTATTTTATAGGCTGTCTTCTGAGCCTGTAACTTAATCTGTCGCAGATGTGGACAATGGTAAAACACTCAACAGGTCAGGCAGCATCTGTGGAGACTGATTGAAAGTTAACGGGCCGGATTTTAACCCATTTAAAACCCATTCACTTACACAGAGTTAAAATCAGTTTGAGGTCGCTGACATTTTGTCAGAGCTCAATTGCGATAACCGTGGGTGATTTGGAAGTCAAATTTGAAAGAATGAAAGGGTAAATAAATTGTACCGGCACATGTCCCATGTGCTCAGGGTGACACAGGGAATGTGCTGATGTCTGAAGGGTGACGGGACGTAAGTGCGACATTTAAAGAAACAGTATGCAAGAATTTTAATATATTAGTAGATATACCATGGAGTTCCTCACCTTGAGTCACTGTCCTTGCTGCTTGTAACAACAGCGATGTTCTATCATGTAGGGCATAATACCACTGCTGGGGCAGTGACTTCCAGCCACCCCTCTTTAACCATCCCAACTCCATCACATTTTCCTGAGTTCATGGGGATTAAGTGAACATAGTGCGCTCCCAGCATCTTGCTCACTGTCCAGACAGAACCTCACAGACGCAAAGGAGGAAATAAAGTGATACTGTGAGAGGCTCCTGCAATACCAGAAGTTCCAACAAGGGACCTTAAAGGTGCAGAGCTTCCCCGAAGAGTAGAAACCAAGATCCCAGGACCTGCAATGGGTGAGTCACTGGGGTAGGAATGAAGGGAGGGGAGGTTGTCTAACTGCCCTCGGGGCAGTTACTGCCACTTCCTGGCATCTGCTGTCATTATCGCCATAGCTGGGGAAGTGAAAGACACCCCAGTCCCCAGTCTACATCTGCATGTGGTGGGTGGTGAAGGGGCATACATCAGCGGTCCCCGCAGTGGCGGGGTGAGAGGCAGGATAAGGGGAAGAGTCAGGCTGGGAATCCTGGTCAGGCAGGAGAAAACGCTATCAGTCCATTTTCCCAGCATTTCTGTTGCATTCCTGCCCAATTTTGGACTGGATCACAAAGAGAAGGCCTGCTCCCCACCCTCACACACACCTGGTTCTCTCTCTCTACCTCTTTCACTGTCTCTCTCTCTCTCTAACTGTCTCTGTCTCTCTAACTCTTTTCCTGTCTGTTGCTCCCTCTTTCTGTCTTTAACTCTCCCTATCTCACTTTCTTTCTCTCTTTAACTCTTTCTCGCTCTCGCCCTAACTCTTTCTCGATCTCTGTCTCTCTTCCACTCCCTCAAATTGATAGACTGTCTGAAGTAAAAAATGAATAACTTTTACTTAAAAGTTTAGTTGACAGCCTACTCAAAATCAACATTCAATTTGTACTGAAATCATTTTCAAAAACACACCGTGAAACTCTGTTCCATTGCTCCATTGTAAATCCAGCTTTTCAAAATATTAAATAGATTTCAAATAATGATTTAAAATTCTGCTTCAATCTGATGCAAAACTTTGGGCTGACTAAATGAGAAAAATTTTAACTCCCAAAAATGGGTGGGTTTGGGTTGGGGGGGATGTAAAAATTTTAACCATCTCAAATGCAAACCAAACCCACCTCAAACATGCCCACTTCTGGTTTTATTGGAGGTGGGACAAGAGGCTGGCAACCAACCAGCTCCCAGGAGGCAGATGGTTCATTTAGATACTTTAATGAAACTATGTGCCTCAGATTTTATCTCTCTTCCAGGTTGAACTCTGAGTGGCCGATTTCCCAGACCTCAGATAACCCAGCAGCTAAAGGAAGGCGAGGAATTTGCTGGAATAGATAAGTGATTTTACAGCACTGCTTGTGGGCCAGGAGGAGCAGGAATGCTTTCCCCTGCATCCCCACTCCCACACCCCACTCCCTGCCAAGGTAACCTCCGCACAATTGGAACCATCCCTCCATGATTGGATCCCCCCCCCCCCACAAAACCCCCAATTCCCTACCTGTGATCACCAAACATCTCTGACATTCCTATCTCTGCCAATCTCTCTCCAACCCCTCAATGTTCATCCCTCAACCCTCCAAACCACATTGTACCCTCACAATCTCCAACCCAAGGAGCAGGCTCCCTACTTGCTTCTGGATTGCAGTCTCTGCTATAATGTCCCCCGGCCGACACGGAGCCAAGCCAATCAAGCTGGGAATCTTGTTAAAATAACAACACCCACACTGTTGAGTTAAAACTCCACACCAGAACTTTCCCCCCCTCCCCACCACCACCACCCCCAACACCAGCCCCCCCCCCACACCCTACCCCAACCCACCACTGGAAAATCTGCTCCAGTAAAGATTGGGGCCAATCCTATTGATGCTTCCTAGGAAATTAGGCACAATGCATGTTCTTAAACTACATGGGATAGATCAACTTTGTGTGCTAGTATAAAATAGTGATAGTGAATTGGCAGCCTATATTACATCTCACCCAAGTTCTATTTCCAATGAAGTGAATTGCAAATAAAAATGGGGAGAGATTTAAAACATGCAGCTGATCGCTATCTGCCTTTTTACTCTAGCACACAACATCCACATTTACCCCATGTGTTCTAGTGAAAGTAATTAGGTCCCAGCCTAGCCTTCTTAGAGAGGCTGAAGTCTGCAATAAAAGAATCGATGAAGGTATTAAAAATTGATTCAGTGGGTAAGCTGTTATTGTGAGTTTTTAAGGTTTTTATTTTTTATCAAACATTATTTGAGACATTAGAAATTTCAGTTACTGAGAAAATCCTGCTGGGTTTTTCAGCATTGGTTCTTTTATAAATCCTCAGTAGTTTCTCATTGGCAGCTTTACAGCTTTTAGGGAAGGCGGTGGCCTAGTGGTATTATCACTGCACTAGTAACCCAGAGACCCAGGGTATTTCTCTGTAGACATGGGTTCAAATCCCACCACAGCAGAAGGTGGAATTTGAATTCAATTAATAAATCTGGAATTTAAAGCTAGTCTAATGATGGCCATGAAACCATTGTCGATTGTTTTAAAAACCCATCTGGTTCACTAATGTCCTTTAGGGAAGGAAATCTGCTGTCCTTACCCGGTCTGGCCTCCATGTGACTCCAGATCCACAGCAATGTGGTTGACTCTTACATGCCCTTGAAATGGCCTAGCAAGCCACTCAGTTCAGGGGTAATTAGGGATGGGCAATAAATGCTGGCCTGGCCTGCGCCACCCACATCCCATGAAAGAATTTAAAAAAAAATTTCCATTTCTCTTTGATTTTGATTTACTGCCGTTTTACTTTAAACCAATTCAAAACAGTTTCTCAGGATGTAATTGCGCTAGCAAAGTCAACACTTATTGCCCATCCCTAGTTGCCTTCAATAGGTGGTGTTGAGCCTTTTTGTTTGACCAATGCCATGGACAAAGGTACTCCCCACATGCTGTTTGGTGGGGATTTCCAGGATTTTGACCCATCGATGATGATGGCAAAACTAGAATAGCAAATGTGTAATATGTGCAAGACTTTTAATATATTATGGACAGTGAGAGAGAGTAGACAGAAATAGCAAAGACAAATAGACAGAGGCAGGTACAGTAGCATAATGATCATGTTACTGGACTGATAAACCATTGATATGGACTAATGGTCCACAGACATAAACTCCCACAGCAGCTAGAGAATTTAAATTCTGATATTTAAAGAAATAAGGAATAAAAAACTAGTCTCAGTAACGATGACCATGAAACTACTGGATTGTTGCAAAAACCCATCTTTAGATTAGTTTAGAGATACAGCACTGAAACAGGCCCTTCGGCCCACGGAGTCTGTGCCGACCATCAACCACCCATTTATACTAATCCTACACTAATTCCATATTCCTACCACATCCCCACCTGTCCCTATATTTCCCTACCACCTACCTATACTAGGGGCAATTTTATAATGGCCAATTAACCTATCAACCTGCACGTCTTTGGCATGTGGGAGGAAACCAGAGCACCCGGAGGAAACCCACGCAAACACAGGGAGAACTTGCAAACTCCACACAGGCAGTACCCAGAATTGAACCCGGGTCCCTGGAGCTGTGAGGCTGCGGTGCTAACCACTGCGCCACTATGCCACCATCTGGCTCATTAATGTCCTTTAGAGAAGGAAATCTGCCATCCTTACCCAGTCTGGCCTACATGTGATTCCAGACCCACAGCAATGTGATTGATTTTTAACTGTCCTCTGAATTAAGTGCCCTCTGAAATGACTGAGCAAGCCAATCACTTGTATCAAACAGCTACACAAAAAACTGTAAAAATAAAATGGATGGACCATTTGGCTTCTACCCCAGGCAATGGACACAACAAAGGCTCAGTCAACCCTGCAAAAGTGGCAGAGCACTGATGTACATTTGGGAGGAAGGAGCTGGCCCTGGGAGTCCCCAACATTGACTCTGGACTGCATGAGGTCTCATGGCATCAAGTCAAACACTGACAAGGAAACCTCCTGCTGATTACCACCTACTGCCCTCCCTCAGCTGATGAATCAGGGACTAAGGGTAGCAGGGGCACAGAATGAACTCTGGGCGGGGACTGCTATGCCCATCACCAAGATTAGCTTGGTAACACCACTACTGACTGAGCTGGCTGAGTCCTGAAGGACATATCTACCAGACTGGGCCTGCGACAGGTGATGAGAGAACCCGCACATGGGAAGATATACTTAACCTCATCCTCGCCAATATACCTGTCACAGATGCATCTGTACATGACAGTATTGGTAGAAGTGGCCAGCACAGAGTCCTTGCAGAGGCGAAGCCCTGTCTTCACATTGAGGACACCGTCCGTTGTGTTGTGTGGTATGACCACTGTGTTAAATGGGATAGACTCGGAACAGCATGAGGTGCTGTGAACCATCAGCAGCAGCAGAATTGTACTCAACCACAATCTGTAACCTCATGGTCCAGCATATCCCTCACTCTACCATTACCATCCAGCCAGGGATCAACCCTGGTACAATGAAAAGTGCAGGAGGGCATGCCAGGTGCAGCACCAGGCATACCTAAAAATGAAGTGCCAACCTGGTGAAGCTACAACCCAGGACAACTTGTATGCTAAAGTGGAAGCAGCTTGCGATAAAAGGGATAAGCAATCCCACAACCAATAGATCAGATCAAACCTCTGTAGTCAGTGAATGGTGGTACACAAACCGGAGGCGGAGGCTCCACAAATATTCCCATCCTCAGTGATAGGGGGGCCCAGCACATCAGTGCAAAAGATAAGGCTAAACCATTTGCCACCATCTTCAGCCAGAATTGCCGAGTGGATGATCCATCTTGGCTTCCTCCTGATGTCCCCAGTATCACAGATGTCAGCCTTCAGACAATCGGATTCGCTCTGCACGATAACAAGAAACGGCTGAAGGTACTGGATACTGCAAAGGCTATGGGCCCTGACAACATTCCAGATACAGTACTAAAGACATGTGCCTAAGAACTAGGTGCACCTCTGGCCAAGCCGTTCCATTACAGCTATAACACTGGCATCTATTCGACAATGTGGAAAATTGCCCAAGTATGTCCTGCCCACAAAAAATAGGGCAAATCCAATCTGGCCAATTACCGCTCCATCAGTCTACTCTCGATCATCAACAAATTGATGGAACGGGTCATCGACAGTGCTATCAAGCACCACTTAAACAGCAATAACCTGCTCACTGATGCTCAGTTTGGGTTCTGCCAGGGCCACTTGGCTCCAGATCTCAATACAACCTTGTTCCAAACAAGAACAAAAGAGCTGAATTCAAGAGGTGAGGTGAGAGCAACTGCCCTTGACATCAAGGCAGCATTTGATCGAGTGTGGCATCAAGGAGCCCAAGCCAAAATGAAGTCAATGGTGTTATGAAAATGCTTCCATTTTTAATTTTTTTTGAGGACTTGTATTTAAAACTGAAAATATTCCATGGATGTGTTCTTTGAAGAGGGCTAAAAGGGGTCATGAAATATCTTGAGCAAACAGGGTTAAGGAAAATCCCAAAGCCTTTCATTCATATATAAGGAGCAAGAGGGTAACTAGAGAAAGGATTGGCCCACTCAAGGACAAAGGAGTGGAGTCAAAGAAAATGGGTGAGATTCTAAACGAGTACTTTGCATCGGTATTCACCGAGGAGAGGGACATGACGGATGTTGAGGTTAGGGATAGATGTTTGATTACTCTAGGTCAAGTCGGCATAAGGAGGGAGGAAGTGTTGGATATTCTAAAAGGCATTAAGGTGGACAAGTCCCCAGGTCCGGATGGGATCTATCCCAGGTTACTGAGGGAAGCGAGAGAGGAAATAGTTGGGGCCTTAACAGATATCTTTGCAGCATCCTTAAACACGGGTGAGGTCCCGGAGGACTGGAGAATTGCTAATGTTGTCCCCTTGTTTAAGAAGGGTAGCAGGGATAATCCAGGTAATTATAGACCGGTGAGCCTGACGTCAGTGGTAGGGAAGCTGCTGGAGAAGATACTGAGGGATAGGATCTATTCCCATTTGGAAGAAAATGGGCTTATCAGTGATAGGCAACATGGTTTTGTGCAGGGAAGGTCATGTCTTACCAACTTAATAGAATTCTTTGAGGAAGTGACAAAGTTGATTGATGAGGGAAGGGCTGTAGATGTCATATACATGGACTTCAATAAGGCGTTTGATAAGGTTCCCCATGGTAGGCTGATGGAGAAAGTGAAGTTGCATGGGGTCCAGGGTGTACTAGCTAGATGGATAAAGAACTGGCTGGGCAACAGGAGACAGAGAGTAGCAGTGGAAGGGAGTTTCTCAAAATGGAGACGTGTAACCAGTGGTGTTCCACAGGGATCCGTGCTGGGACCACTGTTGTTTGTGATATACATAAATGATTGGGAGGAAAGTATAGGTGGTCTGATTAGCAAGTTTGCAGACGACACTAAGATTGGTGGAGTAACAGATAGTGAAGGGGACTGTCAGAGAATACAGCAGAATATAAATAGATTGGAGAGTTGGGCAGAGAAATGGCAGATGGAGTTCAATCCGGGCAAATGCGAGGTGATGCATTTTGGAAGATCCAATTCAAGAGTGAACTATACAGTAAATGGAAAAGTCCTGGGGAAAATTGATGTACAGAGAGATTTGGGTGTTCAGGTCCATTGTTCCCTGAAGGTGGCAACGCAGGTCAATAGAGTGGTCAAGAAGGCATACGGCATGCTTTCCTTCATCGGACGGGGTATTGAGTACAAGAGTTGGCAGGTCATGTTACAGTTGTATAAGACTTTGGTTCGGCCACATTTGGAATACTGTGTGCAGTTCTGGTCGCCACATTACCAAAAGGATGTGGATGCTTTGGAGAGGGTGCACAGGAGGTTCACCAGGATGTTGCCTGGTATGGAGGGCGCTAGCTATGAAGTGAGGTTGAGTAGATTAGGATTATTTTCATTAGAAAGACGGAGGTTGAGGGGGGACCTGATTGAGGTGTACAAAATCATGAGAGGTATAGATAGCAAGAAGCTTTTTCCCAGAGTGGGGGATTCAATTACTCGGGGTCACGAGTTCAAAGTGAGAGGGGAAAAGTTTAGGGGGGATATGCGTGGAAAGTTCTTTATGCAGAGGGTGGTGGGTGCCTGGAACGCGTTGCCAGCGGAGGTGGTGGACGCGGGCACGATAGCGTCTTTTAAGATGTATCTAGACAGATACATGAATGGGCAGGAAGCAAAGAGATACAGACCCTTAGAAAATAGGCAACAAGTTTAGATAGAGGATCAGGATCGGCGCAGGCTTGGAGGGCCGAAGGGCCTGTTCCTGTGCTGTAATTGTCTTTGTTCTTTTCTTTGTTCTTTGTTTTACGTGGGTCACTGAGAGGTCTTGTTTGAAAACAACCTTTACTGGAAGTCACATGCCTTAAGCTCAATAAACAACAGAAACCTGGTGACTTGAGGAAGATGTTTACAGAGAAGTGACATGTCAGTCAGGAGATCAGTTTTGGAATATTGTTTTGACTTCCTGGTTGGATCGTGAACTGTTTTGAGTTAGTTGGCGATCAACCTGCCAAGAGATAAACACCCAGCTCATCCCTTTCCTTCTGTCTCTGTGAAACCCTGCAAAGATCCAGTGTGTGGGAGCTAAAACCCCTGATGCTGCATTCCTCCTGAGAAGGTGGTAAAACCTATCACATTAATTCTCGATGCCGCCTGAAAAGAACTGCAGAAAAGATCCCAGTGACCTATCTATGTGTTCTTGGACGCCAGGCTGTATGCCATTTTGGGACACAGCATATCTCATCCACTTTCTTCAAGAATGAACAAGAATTTGGCCAAAGTATTCTTATTGTCTTTTTTTGTAAAAGAACTCTGCCGAGAAAATGTCTTTATTTTCCTCTAATCAGTGTTTGTGTGAGTGTGTGTAGGTGGGGGGGGGGGGGGGTGTTTAAAAAGGGAATTTCCATATTTCAATCTGTGTGTTGATGCTTTACTTCATTACTGGATAAGTCTTGTTTTTGATAGTTTTGTTGTTTATTGAAGAAACCTGGTTGGTGTATTTTATTCTGGGATAAAGAATAGAGTATCTGATTGACTGTATCAGTAACTGGGTAAACATTTAAATATATGTTGTGACCTATGGAGAAGTGAAATAAGAAAAGAGTGCACTCCTCCCACCTCAGTCGTAACAATGGGGATCAGGAGGAAAATTCTCCATTGGTTGGAGTCATACCTAGCACAAAGGAAGATGGGTGTGGTTGTTGGAGGCCAATCACTTCAGCCCTAGAACATCACTGCAGGAGTTCCTCAGGGTGGTGTCCTAGATCCAACCATCTTTAGCTGCTTCATCAATGACCTTCCCTCCATCATAAGGTCAGAAGTAAGGATGTTCGCTGCTGATTGCACGGTGTTCAGCACCATTCACAATGCCTCATAATTTGAAGCAGCCCGTGCCCACAAGTAGTAAGACCTGGACAACATTCAGGATTGGATTGATAAGTGACAAGTAACATTTACGCCACACAAGTGCCAAGCAATGATCATCTGCAACAAAACAGAATCTAACCACCTCCCCATGGCATTTAATACGATTGCCGAATTTCCCACCATGATCATCCTGGGGGTCATCATTGACCAGAAATGGAACTGGAGCAGCCACATAAATACTGTAGCTACAAGAGCAGGTCAGAGGCTGAGAATTCTGCTGTGAGTGACTCATCTCCTGACTCAAATCTTTCTACCATCCCCAAGGCAAAGTCAGGAGTGTGATGGAATACTCTCTACTTGCCTGAGTACGACTCCAACAACACTCAAGAAGCTCAATACCATCCAGAACAAAGCAGCCTGCATGATCAGCACCCCATTGATCACCTTCAACATTCACTCCCTCCACCACCGATGCACTGTGGCTGCATTGAGTACTATTTACAAGATTTACTGCAGCAACTCACCAAGGCTTTGTCAACAACAGTCCTAAAGTACACCTCCTGTAACCTCTACTACCTACAAGTACAAGGACAGAAGGCACATAGGAACAAGTCCCCCTCAAAGTTACACAGCATCCTGCCTTGGAAATACATTGCTGTTCCTCCTTTGCAATGGAACTCCTTTCCTAACAGCTCTGTGGGTGTACCTACACCACATAGACTGCAGTGGTTCAAGACAGCTGCTCACCACCACCTTCTCAAGGGCAATTGGGGATGGGCAACAAATGCTGGCCTTGTCAATGCAGCCAACATCCTATGAATGATTAAAAATATAGATGGATAGAAAGGTAGAGAGAAGTAGAGATGGAAAAACAGAGGTCCTGACAAACACAGATAGTCAACCAAGCAGAGATGTAGACAGCGACAGACAGACAGGTACAGAGAAATCAAGAGACATACAGCGAGGCAAAAAGAACAAGGTAGAGAGATGACATACATATGTGGAATAGATTGGAAAAAAACGAAGAACAGGCAGAATCAAATAGTCAACAGACTGAAAGATATTTCTAGGCAGAGAGAAAGAAACAGTAAAAAGAAAAAGTAGAGATTGTAGACTTCCAAAGGCCTATGATTATCGGAAGGAAAAGATAGTGTGACATTTCAGCCGTGACCCTTGTGGTAATAAAGAGAGGCGTAGAGAGATAAGAAGACACATACACACAGCTAGATGCACTAATACGTACATATCACATCCACAAACACACATACATGCAGAATCACAGACACAGACACACACAAACATATACACACACAGATATAAATTGCTTTTTTTATTGGTGTTGAAAGCATATACTACATTGGTAGTCCTCACCCTCAGCTGGCAAAGCCCCAGTGCAAATCTAGTGGATATTACTAAGGCTGCATTTCGGGAAGGCCCACAGAGACAAGGAGAGAGATTGAGGTACAGAGACTCGAGATACAAACATTAGAATTTGCACTGCCATGACGTCTGTCAAAATAAAAGGTGAACTTTCTACAGTTCACTGACATGCCTTCCAGTCCTTTCTCTGGAGAACACCACTCTAATTGTAAACTGCATTTACACACTGCGTCTGACATTGAGGTTTGCTGCCCGTGTGTCTATGTAATGTAGCAACCCTGCGCACTTCTTAAGTCAAGCACAGCTCTTGGAAGCAAGGGTCCGAAGAAGGGTCACTGACCCGAAACGTTAACTCTGCTTCTCTTTCCGCAGATGCTGCCAGACCTGCTGAGTGGTTCCAGCATTTCTTGTTTTTGTGTCTTGGAAGCAAGGCGTGTGTGGATGCTTCAATGTTCAGGACAGCTGTTGGCTGGTGAGAAGCTCAGTTTGATGGATGTCACACAGTCGAGCTGCTTCACCTGACTTCCACCATCCCTTGAAGACCATATACAGCAGGCTTTGGAGGATAACATAAGATCTGCCCACAGACATCCCTATATATAGAATGATGGATGTGTGGGGATCTATTAGAAAGATGGATCCTGCAATCCCACGCTGCTTTTTGGACCACTTCATCCATACATGTGCCAATACTGTACCAGCGAGGGAGCAGAAACACATCAGGAATGCAACCCGGCCATCTGCTTTACTGCACACCACTGCGATATTTACTCATACATTTGATGCTCCTGCTGAGACTCGTTGCAACAATAGATTGAGGTAACAAGCAGGCCATGATTGGAATTAAATGGAACAGTATTGAGGAGGATGAAAGGCGCTAGATAATGGAAGTCACAGGATTGTTTTACTACAATCCAATATGAAGCACCAAACGAGGAATGATTTGATAAATAATGTTTGGCAGCTCATCCAGTTCAATGTTAACTGGAGGGTAAAATAGAGTCAACACGTTTGGTTCAACCATCTTCCTGCAGAGAGTGTATGATTGGCTGGACCGGTAACCGGGTGAACATTTAAATATATGTTGTGACCTGTGGGGAAGTGGAACTAGAAAGGACAGTGCACTCCTCCCACCTCGGTCGTAACAAGTGTCAGCCTTGATTTCTGTGCTCAAACCCTGGGCTGGAACTTGAAACGAGAACTTTGTGATTCAGAGGTAAGAGCACTGCCAACTGAGCCGCAGCTGAAACTGGTGCCTCCAATGCCAAAGATATAGTGGCAGTAATTATTTGAGGTGGAAGTTGAAGGAAATGCAGGGTCAGAGGGGGCTAGCCATGCCCACTTGACTCCTTTTAATTGTGGCTGAACAGGTCTTAAAGGTAACTTGTGATTTATCTTTCCAGGAAACTTCAGTTGCCGTGTTAGGCTGGTATTTTTGAGGGGGTCTGTATTATCACTTTATTTTACATTCTGAATCTGCTGCAAAATAGTCAGTAGTTCAGAGGAAAAAATCCAGCCACAGCATTCATTTTAAGCAAAGCTGCACAGTCGCATGCAGAATTTTCCTTATAGATCATAAAGTTTTCTTTCCCCGAGCCATGCACTTTTATGTCTCGCCCAGGCTTTTCCTGCAGTTGACAGAGATTTTCCCCCATGTAAACTCTTGATTGTTTTTTTCTTTGCGATAATAAGTTAAAAATCTGGACAATTAGCAAAGAAACCAGAGTGACTGATGCAGCTCACTCTGCCATTTTAGATGTTGTCAATCTCAGTCAGCCATTTTGGAAGTGAGTAAAGAACAGGAGGAATTCGTCTAACCCTGGTAATTTGGCTTTTTGCCATTTTTCTTCGTGCTAAAGACATATTTCATTCTATAAAATACAAGAATCCCTGTTGCTATGGCAGCATAGCCACTTACAAACCTTGTTGCTGAAAGCTTTTATGCAGGTTATGTTAGCTACATGGCTCTCCATTAAATATCCAGGTGTTGATGGAATTGATGCAAAAGTCATAAATCATTGCCCCAGGGTTACAGAAGAAAATGACAGCTTGTTATGCAGCCAAAAGGTCACGTCTGCAATCGTCAGGGCAACAGTTTGGCATTGCTACCTTCGGTTCTTGTTAACATTTTGCTCGATTAAAAGCCTTGGCTAACTTTATTTGAAAAGCAAGAAATATTACCACCTGTTTTTTTTAAACGGTGCTGATGATATCCTCCAGTGCTTCACAATATCATTCACTCAATAATTGCTTGCTGACATCAATCAGGAGGCAATGGTGAAATAATTCTGCTCAAAAGCCATGGCTCTTTAGGCAGCCGCTGTTTACAGGCCCTATCAGGTTAAGGGTATAAGTAAGTAAAAATACTACATGAAGGAACCTCATCCATGATACAAAATTATAATTTACATAGAGAGGAAATGTCATTGGATATTTATATGTATAGGGGATGGGCACAGCTCATTTATTGCAGCAAAATACAGATCTGCTCGAGCAAACCTCTTTTTTTGGTGGCTTTCTGATGCACAGATGGCCAGCCTTGACATAAAGGGCTGGATTCTCCTCCCTTGGCTGCATTGTGATCAGGTGAGACCTCTGCCTGCTCCCCGAACCCATCTTCCTGAGACAACCATTGCAGCACCTGAAGAGTAGGAGGCATCTTTCCCCCACTCCCCACTGAATCATTTTCCCCCCGCACTGGTTCCTCTCATCCCCACTCCCCTTGGGCTCCTCTCCCCCACTCCCCACTGGCTCCTTGCACCCTCACTCCCCACTGGCTCCTCTCCCCCACTCCCCACTGGCTCCTCTCACCTCATCCCCAGTGTCTCCTCCCATCCTCACTCCCCACTGGCTCCTCTCACCCTCATCCTCACTGGCTCCTCCCAACCACTCCCCACTGGCTCCTCTCACCCCTCATCCCCAGTGGCTCCTCCCATCCTCACTCCCCACTGACTCCTCTCACCCTCGCTCCCTACTGGCTCCTCCCACCCCCACTTCCCAATGCCTTCTCTTACCCACTCCTCACTGGCTCCTCTCCCCTCCTTCCCACTGGCTCCTCTCCCCCACTCCCCACTGGCTCCTCCCACCCCTACTCCCCACAGGCTCCTTGCCCTCACTCCTCAATGGCTCCTCTCGCCTCCTTCCCACTGGACCCTCTCCCCCATTCGCCACTGGCTCCTCTCACTCCCGCTCCCCAATATCTCCTACCACCCCCACGCCACTGGCTCTTCTCCCTCACTCCCCACTGGCTCTTCCCACCCCCATTCCCCAATGCCTTCTCTCACCCTACTCTCCACTGGCTCCTCCCGCCCTCACTCCCCACTGGCTCCTCTCACCGCGCCCCCCCCCCCACTCCCTACTAGATCCCCTCTTCCATTAAACACTACTACTTGCCTCCAAACTGGTTCTTTTTGCTACTCTCCACTGTTAAAACCTGTTATATCATTATCAATCTTGTTTTAAATGGCTTACTTGTAGGTAACCATGCCAAACACAAAACCTGTGAAGGTAGAACCTCAGGTAGGCAAATTCTACGTTCAAATATCTTATATAGTTTGCACTATATTCCTGTATGCGGTATTTTTATATGAGCATTAACTCCATGTTTTCAGGTAAATGGGTTATTGTTTGTGTCAAAATAGCACTCATGAGAATACAGTGTGAATGTGCAAAGCCTTTGTGCATGACCTTTGCAAATTGGAAGTTTGAGCCTTAATTGTTGAATGCCATATGGTGATAGAGGTTTCTTGTATTCTCCTGGGAACATTGTCCTCTTGTGACTATCAGTACTGAAAGCAGAAACATTGTTCAGGATACAATTTAGGTTACAAATCTTTCCAGTTACAATACCCTCCTGTAGCACAGATCCAGCGAGTCAGTGTTGTCACTGACTCTTACTCTACGAGAAGAAATGCCTAAATCCAGCAAGAAGGTATTTGACAGTTGGGTTTAGAAGGACTGTGGTAAATGAGAGAAAACAATGTCGAGCGTATCTCTTGGCAGACACCAATTGTGGACAATGGATAGAATTTAAAGGCCTAAGTCTCAGAACTAAAACCCACAAACTGTAAAATCCACAGACTCTTTCTCTTTTGACATGCATCAGGGGCTTCTCAGTGTCAAAACTCCATATCTGTTTTCAGAATAATTGGACTGGATTTCCATGTCGCTCTGGTGCACCGACCCACTTGGAGGAGACTTTGCGGAGTCCGTTTCTTTTCTTGAGTGAAAAGCTTTCCTCCTTTTGAATGGTTTGTTGCCTTGAGAAGTGGATGGCGATGCAAAATTAGGAAACTTCGAGAGAAACCTGTGAGTGCCAGAATGCTGCCTGACTGTAGCGAGAAAATAATCTTTTATTCGTTTTGTGGAATCTAAAATGTCGCCTGCTAGATGTTCACATGGAAGACCAGAAAGTTAAATCACCGGGGAAAAGAGGGTAGTGGGTAGTAACACCTTCCACAGTGCCAGCTATGGCTCAGTTGGTGGCACTCTCACCTCTGACTCAGAAGGTTGTGAGGTCAAGTTCCTCCTAGGCTGATACTCCAGTGCAGTACTGAGGGAGTGCTGCACTGTTGGAGGTCTCATCTGTCAGCTGAGATGTTAAGTCAAGGCCCCATCTGTCCTATCAGGTGGGCGAGAAGGATCCCAGGGCACTATTTCAAAGAACAATGGCGTTATTCCTGGTGTCCTGGTCAATGTTTATCCCTCAATCAACATCAGGAAAACTAATTATCTGGCTGTTATCACATTACTGTTTGTGGGAGCTTGCTGTGTGGAAATTGGCTGCTGTGTTTCCTTCACGACAACAGTGGCTAAACTTCATTGGCTGCAAAAAACTTCAGGATGTCTTCAGGTCATGAAAGGTGCTATATAAATGCGTGTCTTTTTCTCTTTCTCCAAACATATTGGGCTCAGCAGCAGCCTCTCTGCGCATCCCTATCAACCACACTTACTGCTTTGTCTTATTCCCCTAGGACTGTGATCATTAAGCAGTATTTTCCTTCCAGGCATCCCTGATTTCTGCTCCGGTTTTCACTGAAGATTTAAAACCAGGAATGGCCCAGCAGGTTGGATAGGTCCAGAGAGTGGAGGCTTGTGAATCAGCAGCGGCAGCCTGAAGATTGAGCCTGAGAGGGAGAGTGGCCATGTAAATATCGCAGTGCTACTGGAGTGGAACAACAGCTGCTAGGAATGTGCTGGCTGAAATAAGAAGGGATAGAGAGCAATAGAGAAATGTATTTGTGGTTCTAGCTGAAATGACAATAAGAGTTTTGGTGGAGAGGAACTTTGTAATGTTGCCTTTCATCTGAGGTTGGGAGAGGTGTGATTGGAATTTTAGGGGTGGGTTGTGTCATGTGCAGCACTTTATTACATGAGTATATACAATGGCTTTCATGTAAAGATGGGTGATAGAATCATAGAAACATGCAGCATAGAAGGAGGTCATTGAGTTCCTTGTGTCTGAAAGAGCTATCCAGTCAGTCCCACACTCCATCTCTTTCACCACAGCCCTGAAAATGTTACCTTTTCAAGTACGTATCCAATTTCCTTTTGAAAGTTACTATTAAATCTGCTTTCAGCCAGTGTATTTCAGATCATCGCAACTGGCTGCGTGAAAAAATTCTCATTTCCCCTCTGGTTCTTTGGCTAATTATTGAAATCCTGTGTCCTCTGATTATTGAACCGCCCATCACTAGAAACAGTTTCTCCTTATTTACTCCATCAAAATCACTCAGAATTTTGACCATCTCTATCAAATCTCCCCTTAACATTTTAAAGCTTGTCACATTGAAACACGCAGATCATTATCCGACAATGATTACTCATTTTGTATTTTGAAGTGGGATTTTTTTGAGGCACAGGCAGGTGAGGCTGGAAGTTTCAGCTATAATTTAGCAAGTCACCAAGAATTTCTGATATTCTGGCACCAAGAAGCTTGGTACTCAGACTATTCAGCATAAAGCAAGATTAGTTTTTGATGGAATAGATGGCACGTCTCATGTATTTGGCATTTTTCACTTCATTTGTATAATTTCTCAAGATGCCTACTGTTGATAAATCTGTAATCTGTAATGTTCAGTTAAATGGCAAATATGGTGCAATGCCAGAGATAGGCTTCTCAATGCAGTGGTACATCGACATGACTCCATCCAGGGCACTTGAACAAACAAAGAACAAAGAACAGTACAGCACAGGAACAGGCCATTCGGCCTTCCAAGCCTGCCTAAACTAAAACCTTCTGCACTTCCAGGGCCCATATCCCTCTATTCCCTTCCTATTCATGTATTTGTCAAGATGTCTCTTAAACGTCACTATTGTACCTGCTTCCACCACCTCCCCTGGCAGCAAGTTCCAGGCACTCACCACCCTCTGTGTAAAGAACTTGCCTCGCACATCCCCTCTAAACTTTGCCCCTCTCACCGTAAACCGGTGTCCCCTAGTAACTGACTCTTCCACCCTGGGAAAAAGCTTTTGACTATCCACTCTGTCCATGCCGCTCATAACTTTGTAAACCTCTATCAATTCGCCCCTCCACCTCCATCGTTCCAGTGAAAACAATCCAAGTTTTTCCAACCTCTCCTCATAGCTAATGCCCTCCAGACCAGGCAACATCCTAGTAAACCTCCTCTGTACCCTCTCCAAAGCCTCCACGTCCTTCTGGTCGTGTGGTGACCAGAATTGCACGCAATATTCTCAGTGTGGCCTAACTAAGGTTCTGTACAGCTGCAGCATGACTTGCCAATTTTTATACTCTATGCCCCGACCAATGAAGGCAAGCATGCCGTATGCCTTCTTGACTACCTTATCCACCTGTGTTGCCACTTTCAGTGACCTGTGGACCTGTATGCCCAGATCTCTCTGCCTGTCAATACTCCTAAGGGTTCTGCCATTTACTGTATACCTCCCACCTGCATTAGACCTTCCAAAATGCATCACCTCACATTTGTCCGGATTAAACTCCATCTGCCACTTCTCCGCCCAAGTCTCCAACCGATCTATATCCTGCTGTATCCTCTGACAATCCTCATCACTATCCGCAACTCCACCAACCTTTGTGTCATCCGCAAACTTACGAATCAGACCAGCTACATTTTCCTCCAAATCATTTATATATACTATGAGTTGGGCATCATGATGTAAGCACTGAAGAATCCATGCTGATTTGAGTTTTCTTTCCTAATTTTCAAGCAAGGCAAGATATGGAGAAAGAAATCCAACATCATCGTGGCCATTTTACAATCATGATACAGACGCAAAATTTGATGAATTTAGTTCACTTTGGGCTGCTGCTAAATTCATCAGGGCCCTTTCTCTAAGGTGGCTCTTCCTCTCATGGGCCCAAGCAAATAAAAACTCAAAATTGCCTGGGCCTTTTAGTTTTGAGAGGCCTTCAATGGTCTAAGAACTGCTGGTTAGGCCACTCAATGCCTGATACAACTGGGCAGATCAGGCAAGGTGCATGCTTGACGCATTTGTACCTAAGTTTTGCTACTGGGGATATTACAACCAATGTAGGATTCCTATTTGCATATTTAAGTAGCCTTGCACCTGTTTCAGGTGCGCAGGCTGTTCACCCATTTACAGGCCCAAATGTGATATTTAGTAGCCTTTGAGTGCAAACAAGGGCCAAAGTGCCTCCTCCACAACCCCGCCCCCACATTTTCAACTGCTTCCCCCATTTTTCAGCCATATGACAGACACTGTACAGATTACATAAACTTTGTAAGTCCTTTGAGTTCCAACCTTGGACCCATTTGACATACCCTCTTCAGTTCATTGCTGTTCATTGCATCCTTAAATTACAGCTGATATGCTGCCTCTTTAGTCCAATTGCTGTTTGCAGTAATTGTACAGCTCTTTTAAAATTTTACATTAATTTAGTTCTCAGATGCACTGTGCTGCAATTTTACACAGAATTACATTAATCGTACATCACAGAAACAGGCTATTTTGCCCATCAGATCCACGTCAGTGTTTATGCTCCACATCAGTCTTGTTCCATCCTCTTCATCTCACTCGATCAGCATAACCTTCTCTTCCTTTCTCCCTCATGTGCTTATCTAGCTTCCCCTAAACACATCTGTACCATTTGCCTTAACTACTCCCTGTGGTAGCAAGTTCTAACCACTCTCCTGAATTCACTGATTTAGTAGTGACTATCTTATATTTATATCTCCTTGTTTGGGACTTCCCGACAAGAAGAAACATTTTTTCTATGTCTACCCTATCAAACCTTTTCATAATCTCAGGACATCTAGAAAATCATAATGCAATCAGGCAGAGTCAACATGATTTTATGAAAGGAAAATCGTGTTTGACAAATTTATTAGAGTTCTTCGCGGATGTAACAAGCAGTTTGGATAAAGGGGAACCAGTAGAGGTATTTGGGATTCCAAAAGACATTCAATAAGATGCCACATAAAAGGTTACTACACAAGATGAGTTCATTGTGTTGGGGGTAATATATTAACACGGATAGAGGATTGGCGAACTAACAGGCAACAGTTAGTCACGATAAATGGGCATTTTCAGGTTGGCAAGCTTTAACTGGTGGAGTACCACAGGGATCAGTGCTGTGGCCTCAACTATTTATAATCTATATTAATGACTTGGATGAAGGGACCAAGTGCATTGTAGCCAAATTTGCGAACAATACAAAGATAGATCGGAAAGCAAATTGTGAGAAGCATACAAAGTATCTGCAAAGAGATAGAGATAGGCTAAGTGAGTGGGCAAAAATTTGGCAGATGGACTATGATGTGGGAAAATGTGAAATTGTCCATTTTGGCAGGAAACATCGAAAAGTAGAATTATTTACATGGAGAAAGATTGCAAAATGTTGAGGTACAGCGGGATCTGGGTGTCCTTGTCCGTGAATCACAAAAAAGTTAACATGCAGCTGCAGTAATTAATTAGGAAGGAAAATGAAATGTTGGCATTTATTGCAAGGGGGATGGAGTAGAAAAGTAGGGAAGTCTTGCTGCAACTGTACAGGACATTGGTGAAACCACACGTAGAGTACAGTGTACAGTTTTAGTCTCCTTAGTTAAGGAGGGATATACTTGCATTGGAAACAGCTCAGAGAAGGTTCACTGGGATGAATGGGTTGCCTTATGAGGAAACGTTAAGTGGGCTGTATCTATGCTTATTGGAGTTTAGAAGGTTGAGAGGTGATCTGATTGGAATAAACAGACTTGAGGAGGAATTTCTTCTCTCAGAGGATGGTTAATCTTTGGAATTCTGTACCCTAGAGAGCAGTAGAGGCTGGATCGTTGAATATCTTCAAGGCTCAGTTAGACAGATTTTTGAACTACAAGGGAGTCAAGGTTATAGCAGGTAGATGGGAAAGTGAAGTTAAGGCCACAATCAGACCAACCACGATCTTATTAAATGGCCTAATCCTGCTCCTATTACTTCTGTTCTTATGTTTCTATTTCTTATTGTAAAGTGGAAACTAGAGCTGATCACAGTGCTCGAAGTGTGGTCTAATCATGTGATACAAATCACCTAATTCAAGTTTAAAATAAATTCTCAGTTTTTCAATTCTATCCCTCTGGAAATGAACCCTAGTTCTTGCCTTGCTTTTTAGATGGCCTTATTAACCTGCATCATGCTATCTTTCGTGATTTGTGTATTTGTTGACCTAATTTGGGTATCTGTACCCCTAATTTTGTCTCATAGAGTATATGCACACATTGAGTAATAGTTTAAAATTCTGTAAAACATGCAGACCATTTATGGCCATCAGCACAGCTGGACAAGTGAAAGCAGCCAGTTGTATTTGAGGACATGTGCAATATAACAAACAATGAACGCACGATGAATAAGCGCGAATAGAAAGTCTGCCCAACCACAGCGATTAGCTGTACAAATAGATTTTTAATTTGCTTTCCAATTGTCACTGTGATCTGGAAACCATTTGGAAAAGGCCACACTTTTCTAAATTGTTCCCAGAATGAATGTGAAAGCCTCCTGTGTAATTACTCTTTTAGACTTGCTAAACATGGGTCACTGAATTATTTCAAGCATTTTCCAGCAAAATAAACGTCTTTCAGAATGACATCAGTTATGTAAATAGACTCTCTTTGTTGTTTCTTTAATTTAAATATACATCTTACATTTTTTTCTTTGAGCACTCCTAAAAGATTTCGGGCACCAAACATAGCTCTTACTGCAAAGAAAATTGACCACAGCCTCAGTCTAAAACAAAGAAAATATACCAGTTAGTTATCGCATGTGGAAGATTAGATTGAGCCAATCCATGCAGCAGCATGAGCCATGAGGCTCCATGTTTAATCCCTTGCCTGTGCTGAGTTTGTTTTATATACGTAGACATGTTCTTGGGATGTGGGTGACTCTGGCAAGGCACTATTTATTGCCCATCCCTAGTTTCCCCATGAACATTAAGATTCAGTTGTAGGCAGGGCCATGTTCCTTCCCTGAAGAGCATTAGTGAACCAGCTAGATTTTTACAACTATCTGGGAGTTTCCTCTTTAAAAGCTGGGAGGGGAGGGAAAGTGAGCTGTGAGGAGGATGCAAAGAGGCTCCAATGTGATTTGGACAAGTTGAGTGAGTGGGCAAATACACGGCAGATGCAGTATAACATGGATAAATGTAAGGTTATCCTTTGGTTGTAAAAACAGAAAGGCAGATTATTATCTGAATGGTGATAGATTGGGAAAGGTGGAGGTGCAACGAGACCTGGGTGTCCTTGTACACCAGTCACTGAAAGCAAGCATTCAGGTACAGCAAGCAATTAGGAAGGCGTATAGTATGTTGTCCTTCACTGCAAGAGGATTTCAGTACAGGAGAAAGAATGTCTTACTGCAGTTATAAGGGCCTTGGTGAGATAACATCTGGAGTATTGTGTGCAGTTTTGGTCTCCTTATCTAAGGAAGGATGTTCTTGCCATGGAGGGAGTGCAAAGAAGATTTACTAGGCTGATTCCTGGGATGGCAGGATTGATGTATGAGGAGAGATTGGGTCGACATAGGCCTATATTCACTAGAGATTAGAAGAATTAGAGGGGATCTCATAGAAACCTGTAAAATTCTAACAGGACTAGACAGGCTAGATGGACGGAGGATGTTCCTGATGGCTGGGGAGTCCAGAACCAGAGATCACAGTCTCAGGATATGGGGTATGCCATTTAGAACCGAGATGAGGAGAAATTTCTTCACTCAGAGGTTGTGAACCTGTGGAATTCTCTACCGCAGAAGGCAGTGGAGGCCAAGTCATTAAATATATTCAAGAAGAAGATCGATATATTTCTTAATGCCAAAGGGATCAAGGGATATGGGGAAAAAGAGGGAACAGGGTATTGAATTAGACGATCAGCCATGATCATTTTTGAATGGCGGAGCAGGCCCGAAGGGCCGAATGGCCTACTCCTGCTCCTATTTTCTATGTTTCTAAATGCCAATCCACATCTGCCATTATTGAATTCAATGTCATGATTTCCATTCCGCATCCACTCGGCTACCATATCCTTATTGCCCCCGAGTCAGCTTATTTCAGGCAGGGTGCCAGTAAGGGTGCTATAATCAGCGACAGCAAGTTGGATTAGGAAGAAGAATGACCTGATTGCTATATGGAAAACCCTGTTGGAAGTGCATGTGTTTGATATCAACTAAGGACATAGAATGTAGAAACATAAGAACAGGAGTAGGCCAATCAGCAACTCAAGCCTGTTCCACCATTCAATTACTGATCTGTAGAGAATTATAGAATCATAGAAAGTTTACGGCACAGAAAGAGGTCACTTGGCCCATCGTGTCTGTGTCAGCTGAAAAAAAAAAGAGCCAGCCAACCTAATCCCATTTTCCAGCATTTGGTCCATAGCCCTGCAGGTTACAGCACTTCAGTTGCACATCCAGGCACCTTTTAAGTGAGATGAAGTTTTCTGCCTCTACCACCCTTTCAGGAAGTGAGTTCCAGATCCCCACTACCCTCCTTCTACCAATCACTTTAAATCTGTGCCCCGAGTCACTGACTCCTCTCCTAAGGTAAATAGGCCCTTCCCATCCACTCTATCCAGGCCCCTCAAAATTTTGTACATCTCAATCAAATCTTACCTCAGCCTCCTCTGTTCCAAGGAGAACAACCCCAGCCTATCCAATCATTCCTCATAGCTTCATTTTTCCAGTCCTGGCAACATCCTCGTAAATCTCCTCTGTACCCTTTCTAGTGCAATAACATCTTTTCTGTAATGAGGTGACCAGAACTGCACACAGTACTCAAGTTGTGGTCTAACTAATGTTTTATATAGTTCCAGCATAACCTCCGTGCTCTTGTATTCTATGGCTCGGCTAATAAAGGAAAGGATTCCATATGCCTTCTTCACCTTATCGACCTGTCCTGCTACCTTCAGAGGTCTGTGGACATTCACTCCAAGGTCCCTCACTTCCTCTACACCTCTCAATATCCTCCCATTTATTGTGAATTCCTTTGCCTTGTTTGACCTCCCCAAATGCATCACCTTACACTTCTCTGGATTAAATTCCATTTGCCACTTTTCTGCCCACCTGACCAGTCCACTGATACCTTCCTCCTTGCTATCAACCACACGGCAAATTTTTGTGTCGTCTGCAAACTTCTTGATCATTCCCCCTACATGTACGTCCAAATTGTTAATATATACCACAAAAAGCAGGGGACCTAGTACTGAGCCCTGCGGAACGCTACTGCAAACAGTCCTCCAGTCGCAAAAACACCTTAACTCCATCCACCCCCTTAGTTCCATAATCATTAATATCCTTGTCTAACAAAAATCTATCAATCTCTGTTTTGAAATTTTCAATTGACCCGTAGTCTTAGCTTTTTTTTGTGGGGAGAGAGTTCCCAGTTCCCATTATCATTTATGTTAAGTTGTGCTTTTTGACATCACCCCTGAATGGCCTAGTTTTAATTTTAAGGTTATGCATCCTTGTTCTGGACTCTCTCGCCAGAGGAAATAGTTTCTCTCTCTCTACCCTATCAACTCCTTTAATTACCTTAAACACTCAATTAGATCACCCCTTAATCTTCTACTCAAGAGAATTCAGGCAATCTTTCTCCATAGTTTAACAGGACCAGATATTTTTATGATGC
Source organism: Heterodontus francisci (assembly GCF_036365525.1). Lineage (NCBI taxonomy): Eukaryota > Metazoa > Chordata > Chondrichthyes > Heterodontiformes > Heterodontidae > Heterodontus > Heterodontus francisci. Next base: position 168,348,416 of record NC_090373.1, on the reverse strand, counting down.
TCTACATGTGTGAATAGTTTTCTGACACTCACTGACAAAGTTTATGTCAAATTCCAAGAGCTCAATACAGCAGGAAGCCTAGAGGAGTATAGAAAGTGTCAAGGCGAAATTAAAAAAGGAAATCAGAAAATCAAAGAGAGGGCATGAAAATATATTAGTAAGTAAAATGAAGGCAAACCTAACGATGTTTTATAAATACATAAAGATCAAGAGGATAACTAAGGAAAAAGTAGGGCCAATTCGAGACCTAAAAGGGAACGTGTGTGGAGGTGGAAGACCTAGGCATGGTTCTTAATGAATACCTTGCGTCAGTTTTCACAGAGAGGGACGAAGCAGAAGCTATAGTTAAGGAAGAGGAGTGAGAAATATTGGATGAGACAAACATCATGAGGGAGGAAATATTAAGGTGTTTAGCATCCTTGAAAGTAGATAAATCACCAGGCCCAGATGAACTGTATCCCAGGCTGCTAAGTGAAGCAAGAGGAAGAAATAGCAGAGGCTCTGACCATTATTTTCCAATCCTTTCTAGTTACAGACATGGAACCAAAGGACTGGAGGACAGCTAATGCTGGGTCGTTGTTTAAAAAAGGATAAATGGATAGCCCGAGTAATTAAAGGCCAATCAGCCTAACTGCAGTGGTGGACAAATTATTGAAAAAATTTCTGAAAGACAGTATAAATCATCATTTAAAAAGTCATGGATTAACCAAGGACAGTCAGCATGGATTTGTTGAGGGAATGATATGTCTAACTAACTTGATTGAAATTTTTGAGGAAGTAACAAGGAGGGTCAATGAGGGTAGCACATTTGATATAGTCCACATGGATTTTAGCAGGGCTTTTGACATGGTCCCACATGGCAGACTGATCAGTAAATTGAAAGCTCAAGGGATCCAAGGGAAAGTGGCAAGTTAGATCCAAAAATGGCTCAGTGGCAGGAAGCAAAGGGTTGTGGTCGACGAGTGTTTTTGTGACTGGAAAGCTGTTTTCAGTGGGGTTCCATAGGACTCAGTACTGGGTCCTAGCTGTTTGTGGTATATCAATGATTTAGATTTAAATGTAGGGGGCATGATTAAGAAGTTTGCAGATGATACAAAAATTATCCGTGTGGTTGATAGTGAGGAAGAAAGCTGTAGACAGCAGGAAGATATCAATGGCCTGGTCAGGTGGGAAGAAAAGTAGCAAATGGAATTCAATCCAGAGAAGTGTGAGGTAATGCATTTGGGGAGGAAAAGCAAGGCAAGGAATATACAATAAATGGTAGGATACTGAGAAGTATAGAAAAACAGAGACACCTTGGAGTGTATGTCTACAGATCCCTGATGGTAGCAGGACAGGTAGATAATGTGATCAAGATGACATACAGTTACTTTCCTTTATTAGACGAGGCCTAGAGTATAAGAGAAGGGAGGTTATGCAAGAACTGTATATAACACAAAGTAGACAGCAGCTAGAGTACTGCACACAGGTCTGCTCACCGCAGTACAGGAAGGATGTGATCAAAAGAAGAAATCCATAAGAATGTTTCCAAGAATGGAGAATTTTAGCTGTGAGGAAAGATTGGATAGGCTGGGGTTGTTTTCCTTGGAACAGAGAATGCTGAGGGGAGATTTAATTGAGGTGTATAAATTTATGAGGGGCCTACATAGATTGGAAGGCCCGATTTCCATTAGCAGTGAGGTCAATAACCAGGGGCATAGATTTAAAGTAATTGGTGCAAGGAATAGAGGAGAGTTGAGGAGTAATTTCTACACTCGGAGGGTGATGGGGGTCTCAAAGTCACTACCTGAAAGGGTGGTAGAGGCAGAAGTTATTTACAGTCCAAATTTATTATGGGGAACAAAGAAATGGCTGACCAACTAAATACATACTTTGGTTCTGTCTTCAAAAAGGAGGACACAAATATCATACCAGAAATGTTATGGAACAACAGGGTTTAGTGAGAGAGAGGAACTGAAGGAAATCAGTATTAGTAGAGAAATGGTGTTGGTGAAATTGATGGGATTGAAGGCCGATATATCCCCAGGACCTGATGGTCTGCATCCCAGAGTACTTAAGAAAGTGGCCCTAGAAATAGTGATGCATTGGTGGTCATCTTCCAAGATTCTATAGACTCTGGAACAGTTCCTACAGATTGGAGGGTAGCTAATGTAACCCCACTATTTAAAAACTGAAGTAGAGAGAAAACAGGGAATTATAGACCAGTCAGCCCGGCGTCGATAGTGGGGAAAATTCTAGAGTCCATTATCAAAGATTTTATAGCAGAGCACTTAGAGAACAGTGGTAGAATCGGACAGAGTCAGCATGGATTTACCAAAGGGAAATCATGCTTGACAAATCTACTAGAATTCTTCGAGGATGTAACTAGTGGGGTTGATGAGGGGGAGCCAGTGGATGTGGTTTATTTGGACTTTCAGAAGATGTTTGACAAAGTCCCACATAAGAGATTAGCGTGTAAAATTAAAGCGCATGGCATTGGGGTATTGTATTGCGATGGATAGAAAATTGGTTGGCAGACAGGAAACGAAGAGTAGGGATAAATGGGTCTTTTTCCGAATGGCAGGCAATGACTAGTTGGGTACCGCAGGGATCGGTGCTAGGACCCCAGCTATTCACAATATATATCAATGATTTAGATGAGGGAACTAAATGTAATCTCCAAATTTGCAAATGACACAAAACTGGGTGGGAAGGTAAGTTGTGAGGAGGATGCAGAGAGGCTTCAGAGTGATTTGGATAAGTTGAGTGAGTGGACAGATGCATGGCAGATGCAGTATAATGTGGATAAATGTGAGGTTATCCACTTTGGTAGCAAAAACAGGAAGGCAGATTATTATCTGAATGGCTATAAACTGAGAGAGGGGAATATGCAACGTGACCTGGGTGTTCTCGTACACCAGTCGCTGAAGGCAAGGATGCAGGTCCAACAGGCGGTAAAAAAGGCAAATAGTATGTTGGCCTACCTAGCGTGAGGATTCGAGTACAGGAGCAGGGATGTCTTGCTGTAATTATACAAGGCCTCGGTGAGGCCACACCTGGAATATTGTGTGCAGTTTTGGTCTCCTTATCTGAGGAAGGATGTTCTTGCTATAGAGGGAGTGCAGCGAAAGTTTACCAGACTGATTCCTGGAATGGCGGGACTGACGTATGAGGAGAGATTGAGTTGGTTAGGATTATATTCACTGGGGTTCAGAAGAGTGAGGGGGGATCTCATAGAAACCTATAAAATTCTAACAGGACCTGACAGGGTAGATGCAGGAAGGATGTTCCTGATGGTGGGGGAGTCCAGAACCAGGGGTCATAGTCTAAGGATACGGGGTAAACCATTCAGGACTGAGATGAGGAGAAATTTCTTCACACGGAGAGTGGTGAACCTGTGGAATTCGCTACCATGGAAAGCAGTTGACGCCATTTTATGTTTTCAAGAAGGAATTAGATATCGCTCTTGGGTTTAAAGGGATCAAAGGATATGGGGGGAAAGGGGGAACAGGTTACTGAGTTGGATGATCTGCCATGATCATAATGAATGGCGGAGCCGAATGGCCTACTCCTGCTCCTATTTTCTATGTCTATGCAAGTTTTCATTGCATTAAAAAAAAAACACTTGGATATGCACTTGTGATGCTGTAACCTACAGGGTTATGAACCAAGAGCTGGATTAGACTGGATAGCTCTATTTCAGGCCAGCACAGACATGATGGGGTGATGGCCTCCTTGTGTGCCATAAATCTTTCTCTGTTTCTAAGGCAAAGCTCGCAGCTGCTCAGGCAAAAACAACCGGCACTCGAGAACCTGTACTCCATGTGTGGAATCAACACCTGCAGGATGGGAGAGAGTTTGTTTGGATAACTAATAGCAACTGGTGTCATCATGAATGATATTTGTTTTGCTGGGGAATTATTTGAAGCACTTTAAATAATTCGGCATGCTATATCAATGCAAATATTATTGTAAGGGGAAGAAGATTGATAGCAATATCGAAGTTACTGCAAGCCCTGTCCTTCTGATTTAAAACTGAGGCTCAAAGTGGGACTGCGCAGCTCTACAATAGGCAGGTAGGTGTGAACTATTCCTTTCATAATGAATGCTGCTTGATTTACTGCCAAAATTGATGATGCCTGCCAGATATTGTTTTCAAATTTCACCTGTTTTCTCTTCTCCCTCGGTAACGGACTCTTGGCAGTATACAATCCCATATACACAAGTAACATATGCAGCACACATATGCCAGGCAGTGACAATCACCAACAAGAGGTCTCATGTAGTACCGGCCGTGGCCACTGCTCCTGGTGGCGTTGCTGATACTACTGAGCTACCAGCCCTCTGATTGGCTGGCAGCTCTTAGAGGTGGGATCCCCATCCTTAAAGGTACCGGGACCCCGGCACCGGGCAGTTAATTGCCCAAGCGCCATTAAATACAGCCAGTGGGGGGTCTCCAAAGGGCAAAGGAGAGGGCTCCCAGTTTCTATGATGCCACCTTAGATGCTCTCTGTTGAGAAGTCAGGCCAGGGAGGAGGCCCTGTTTCCAGTAGAGGAAGATGTCCAAGACTAACCCTGCAAAGGGAGTAGGAGCAGGTTGCGAGGGTCATTAAAGCCCAGAGCATGCCACCACGAACCTGGCAGCAGAAAAAGTTTAATGACCTTACTTGGATGGTCGAGGTGAGTGGATACATCTGCACATGGCAGAATTCACCCACAACCCCACACAACTCTCACACTGCTCAATGTATCACATCCCCATCACTCACCCAGCACCACTCCCTGACACCCAAGACTCACCCTCACACACCTACCAATGCTACCAGCCTCAGACCCACCTCTCACTGCCTCCTCACACCTCCAGCTATTCAGCTATGGCAGGCACATTACTCAAACACAGACAGACAGTCAGTGACATTCTGCCCTCTCTCTTGCAGAAGAAGGTGGCCCACAACAGGCAGAAGAGGCAGATGATGAGTGGAGGACCACTAAGAATCCATTCCCTCAGTTCTCTCAGATGGTCCTGAGGATCATGGGCACCAGTACAATGGAACCAGCGATACCCAGCGCTGCCTTATGCCCCTTCTCCATTCACTCTTCACCATCCTCCTGAAAGGTGCCATGTTGAGTGGCCCTTTAAATAGCCCCAGAACAGTGCCACCTTGCTTCATAACAGTAATTATTTCAGGAGTGAATAAGGTCATTCATTGACCAATTTTTTTATTTGCACCAGTCTATTGGCATCAGTGACGCCATGATTGTGTACAGTTGGTGACATCGAGCACAGGCAGAGGACGCACCGATGTGCCACTCTCCAGTTGAACGATGCCCACAGGAAGTGGCCAGCGCCACCTCCCACGCTACAACTCTGCAGATAGGCCTGCATAGCACCACTACTCAAATGAATTTCATGGCTAGTCTGCTTTATTGATGCTGAGGGATAAATATTGGCCAGGACATCGGAGCAAACTCCCCTGTTCTTCTTTGAATATCGCCATGGGGTCTTTAACATGCACTTGAGCGACAGGGTGCAATTTAACATTTCATCTGAAAAACAGTACCTGCCAAAGTGCAGCACTCCGTCAGGACTGCACTGAAGCATCAGAGGGACCAGTGCATCTGTAAAGAGACGAGCAAATAAACATTGTTAGATAGAGGGCCATGGCGAGGGCACAGCCCATTGAGGTTTGTTCTGGTTTGCTCCAGCAGAAAGCTGGCATCAGTAAAGGAGCTGAATGGCCTGCTTCTGCTCAGAATGGAACATCGATGTTTGAATGCTCCTAATCAGCAGTATACCATGATCAAATGGGTGGATCAAAAATGAAATGCAGTTGCATATGTTTGCCAAAGAAATTGGCTCACCTTTTTCTATTGGAGCATTCTGTGCAGCCTCAGTGCTCTCTGGTTCATTGTGGGGAGGGAGGTGTGAAAATGAGAGAATGAATGAAAGAAAAACAGGAAAGAAGCAAACTAACCTTAGGTGAAGATGTTCTCATTTTAATACAAGTAGAAAAAAACCTCAAGAAAAGCGTGGAAACGGTTTGATTGCTTTTTGCCTGATGGGAAAATAGGTATAAAACAACCCGTGCATAAATTGAGCAGAGTTTTCATCATAATCTGCCCTTTTCATGTGTCTATGTTTAATTTTGAAAGCACCGTGACAAAGCGCTTGGTATGATGAAGTAATGATTGTAACAATGCAGGCCTGTGCAAATAGGTACATGTAAAGCTAGCAAGGTGTTTATGCCAGAAGGCATTTGGTAAGATCTTGCACAAGAGATTATTGGCAAAAATGAAAGAGCAGGGAATTGGAGATAACCCTGTGAGATGGGTTGAAAATTGGTTGGCAAGTATGAGACACAGAGAAGGGGAGGTGACAAGTGGTGCTCCCCAGGGATCTGTAATGGGGCTTTTTACCATATATATTAGTGACTTAAATGGAGCAATAGAGAATTGTATCCAAGTTTGAAGCTAACACTAATTCACAAGCTGCAGTGGGCTGAAATTTATACTCCTGCCGCTAAATTAGGCAGCGGACGAAAACAATGGTGGCCTGCCTGTATCGACCGCACGTCGTGGAGCCACCACAATATGAAGCATGGCGGCTCATTTAAATAGCCAGGGCAGGCCGCCCCCCCCCGCCCCCCACACTCCCCCCGATCATGCGAAGGGGGCGGGCTGTCCGTCCCCAGCAATGGTGTCAGCTGTCTGTGCACAGGTGCTGGTGCCATTTTTAAAGGGCTTTGGGCCCTACCATTGAATTCAAAAATTTAAGGCATTTATTTTGCCCCTCTCCCAACCCCCACAATAACCATAGAATTAATTACTTGCCCTCTCTGCCCCAAAATCACTTACCTTATCCACCTGACCTTCCTCCCCAAAGTGCATAAACTTGAAACTATAACCCTTCCCACCATCCCCCACACCAATGAAATTACTTCGACCCCACTCCCCCCACCCCCCCGCACTGAGAAACTTAACTCCTCCCCCTCCCCACCAGTGTTTCGCCTCGGTTCCCCAGACGGGGATGCGAAGGCGTGAGAGTGCCGTCCAGTGGCAGGAAAATCGCACTGGGACAGATGGCAGGAGCGTAAGCATTATTCATTTAAATTTATTTAAATATGTTTATGGGGGTCCCGTCATTGAGCGGTGGGGGTGCCGCTATGAGGCCTCGCTGCCACCGGCAATATCGGGCCGGGCCCTGCCGGCGTTGGGGTGTGTGGCTGCCCTCTTCCAGAGGCATTTTACGGGTCCCCCTCACCATGACTACCGAAGTCGGGGGGTCTGTAAAATTCAGCCCCGTAAGTTGTAAACAGGAAGATGCAAAGGGACATAGACAGACTAAGAGTGGGAAAAACTGTGGCACATGGAGTTCATTATGGGTGGTTTTGGATCTGGAATTTTTCTCAATGGTGAGAGACCAGGAATTGTGGTGGAGTAAAGTGATTTTTGCACACATATCGCAAACAGTTAATCCATAGGTACAAAAAATAATCAAAAATATGAATGGAACACTGCCCTTTACCCCTATGCGTTTGGAATTAAAAATTGAGAGACTGATGCTTCAGTTGTACAGAGCCTTGGTCAGACACTATCTGGTATTCAGGAAACATATATTGACCTCAAGATGATACTGAGCTTATTCACCAGAATGAGACCGGGATTTGAAGGGCTAAATTATGTGGGCAGGTTTGAGTTTAGAAAGTTGAGGGGTGATCTAATTAAGATGTTTACGGATGCTAATAGGACTCGACAGTTCTTTGTCTTAGGGGCGGCACAGTGGCGCAGTGGTTAGCACCGCAGCCTCACAGCTCCAGGGACCCGGGTTCGATTCTGGGTACTGCCTGTGTGGAGTTTGCAAGTTCTCCCTGTGTCTGCGTGGGTTTCCTCTGGGTACTCCAGTTTCCTCCCACATGCCAAAGACTTGCAGGTTGATAGGTAAATTGGCCATTATAAATTGCCCCTAGTATAGGTAGGTGGGAGGGAAATATATAGGGACAGGTGGGGATGTGATAGGAATATGGGATTAGTGTAGGATTAGTATAAATGGGTGGTTGATGGTCGGCACAGACTCGGTGGGCCGAAGGGCCTGTTTCAGTGCTGTATCTCTAAACTAAACTAAACAGACAGAGAAACGATTTCCTCTCTTAGGAGAATCCCAAACAAGGGGGCGCAATCTTAAAAAGAGAGTGAGGCCATTCAGGAGTGAAATCAGGGAGCCCTACTTCAAGAAAAGGGGAGTGGAATTTCTATCCAAAAGTGTGTGAATGCCAGTGAATAGAAGTTTTCAAGACTGAGGTAGATTTTTATATGATAAGGGCACCAAGAGATATGGATCACAGGTGGTAAATGGAGTTGAGGTACAGGCCAATCTTGATCTGATTAGGTAGTGCAACAGACTTGAAGGGCTGAATGGCCTTCTCTTATTCCTATGATTTTGAAAGAATACTATGATAGTCCTGCCACCTGATGCCAAGGATTCTCTGAACGCAGCGAAGGTGGAATGAGCTGAGACGTCACTCTTGGCTGATATACGTTGTCCAGGCCTCGCTGCCGCTTGAAATGGCTTGGCCATGTGAGCCGCATGGAAGATGGCAGGATCCCCAAGGATGCATTGTACAGTGAGCTCGTCACTGGCATCAGACCCATGTCTCAGCTTTAAAGATGTCTGCAAATGTGACATGAAGTCCTGTAACATTGACCACAAGTCGTGGGAGTCAGTTGTCAGTGATCGCCAGAGCTGGCAGACAGCCATAAAGGTGGGGCTAAAGAGTGATGAGTGGAAGAGACTTAACAGTTGGCAGGAAAAAAGACAGAAGTGCAAGGACAGAGCCAACTGTGTAACAGCCCCGAAAACCAATTTTATCTGCAGCACCTGTGGAAGAGTCTGTCACTCTAGAATTGGCCTTTATAACCACTCCTGGCGCTGCTTCACAAACCACTGACCACCTCCAGGCGCTTACCCATTGTCTCTCGAGACAAGGAGGCCAAAGAAGAAAAAAAGAATATGATGGTAATAAAAGCTGCTATTAGAAATATTGAGGCATTTTTTTAAGTGGGTTAACAGCCATGTTAAAAACAAGTGCAAAGAAATGTTGTGTGAGTGCGTAAAGTACCTCTTACAGGGATGGGACCAGCTCCGCCTGAGTCCCCAGCAACACAGATGTCAGTCTTCAGCCAATCCGATTCACTCCACGTGATATCAAAAAACAACTGAAGGTACTGGATACTGTAAAGACTATGGGCCCTGACAATATTCCGGCAATAGTACTGAAGTATTGTGCTCCAGAACTTGCCGGGCCCCTAGCCAAGCTATTCCAGTACAGCTACAACACTGGCATCTACCCTGCAATGTGGAAAATTGCCCAGGTATGTCCTGTGTACCAAAAGCAGGACAAGTCCAACCTGGCCAATTACCGTCCATCAGTCTATTCTCAATCATCAGTAAAGTGATAGAACGTGTCATTGACAGAGCTATCAAGTGGCACTTGCTCAGCAATAACCTGCTCACTGACACTCAGTTTGGTTTCCGCCAGGACCACTCAGCTCCTGACCTCATTACAGCCTTGGACCAAACATGGACAAAAACGCTGCACTCCAGAGGTGAGGTGAGAGTGACTGTCCTAGACATCAAGGCAGCATTTGACCGAGTATGGCATCAAGGAGCCCTAGTAAAACTGGAGTCAATAGGAATTAGGGGGAAAGCTCTCCGCTGGTTGGAGTCATACCTAGCACAAAGGAAGATTGTTGTGGTTTTTGGAGGTCAATTATCTCAGTCCAAGGACATCACTGCAGGAGTTCTTCAGGGTAGTGTCCTCGGCCCAACCATCTTTGGTTGCTTCATCAATGACCCCTCTATCATAAGGTCAGAAGTGGGGATGTTCACTGATGATTGCACAATGTTCAGCACCATTTGCAACTCCTCAGATACTGAAACAGCCCATGTCAATATGCAGCAAGACGTCGACAACATCCAGGCTTGGGCTGATAAATGGCATGTAACATTCATGCCATACAAATGCCGGGCATTGACCATCTCAAACAAGAGGGAATCTAACCATCTCCCCTTGACATTCAATGGCATTACCATCACTAAATCCCCCACTATCAATATCCTGGGAGTCACCATGGACCAGAAACTGAACTGGACCAGCGACATAAATGCTGTGGCTACAAGAGCAGGTCAGAGGCTAGGAATTCAATGGTGAGTAACTCACCTCCTGACTCCCCAATGCCTGTCCACCATCTACAAGGCACAAGTCAGGAGTGTGATGGAATACTCTCCACTTGCCCGGATGGGTGCAGCTCCGACAACACTCAAGAAGCTCGACAGCATCCAGGACAAAGCAGCCCGCTTGACTGGCACCCCACCCACAAACATTCACTCCCTCCACCACCGATGCACAGTGGCAGCAGTGTGTACCATGTACAAGATGCACTGCAGAAACTCACCAAGGCTCCTTTGACAGCACCTTCCAAACCTGCGGCCTCCACCACCTAGAAGGACAAGGGCAGCAGATATATGGGAACACCACCACAGCAAGTTCCCCTCCAAGTCACACACCATCCTGACTGGGAACTATATCGCCATTCCTTCACTTATCGCTGGGTCAAGATCCTGGAACTCCCTTCCTAACAGCACTGTGGGTGTACCTACCCCACATGGACTGCAGTGGTTCAAGAAGGCAGCTCATCACCACCTTCTCAAGGGCAATTAGGGATGGGCAATAAATGCTGGCCTAACCAGCGACGCACACAAGCCCAGCACAAATAAAATGAAAGCTGGAAAATATTTAGCGTAGTCCTGAAAATTCAAAGTTGTTTTGGAAGTCAGAATTTTAATGGATTATCCAATAATGTGAATCAAGCAACGTAAGTAACACAGCAAAGTGTGTCAAGAAGTAACTGGAATGATCAGATAATGCGTATTAATCATTTTGAATTGAGAGGATCAGGCTGCCCCTCTATTTAAACGGTTAGGATTATTTCGTTTCTTTAATTACCCGATCACCAATGCAAACATTTATTTGTTTATTAAATGTGATGGCTGTTCGAAATCTTATTCTTTATTTTTATGTCTCTATTGCAATCTTCAGAACATGATGTCTTTCTTATATTGTTGGTAAGGGCAAGGGGAAGGAGGGAATGGGAGGAGAGGAAGGGGTGGTCGAGGAAAGGAGAGGGAGGCAGGGACACGATAGGCAGGAGAGAGGACGTTGGGTGGGGGGGGGTTGAGAATGGAGAGGAGGAGGGGAGGGAAGAGGAGGAGTGGAGGAAAGAGGGGAAGTAAGAGGGGAGGGGTAGGTGAGGAAGAGGTGGAGAGAGGAGGATAGAAGAGGGGAGGGGAGACAGAATAAGGGATGGAGAGGGGAGGAAGAAGGCGAAGGAGGGGAGGAGCAGGGGAGGGGAGGTGGACGAGTGAGGGAGGGGAAGGGGAAAGAGGGGAGAGAAGGGGAGGGGGAGGAGGATGTAATATCCAGCTTACTAGACTTTTTGTACAAAATAAAGATAGTAGTCTTTGGGTTAAGGTAACTGGAGTTTATTTACAAACGTCTATGGCTGCCACTACAATGCTCCTCACATGAGGCTTTGTACTATCTGTGACATCACATCCTGTAATGATACTGATGTAATTTACATAATCTGCCCAGCAACAACTTACATCACATTATACTGCAGAGGAGTGAAGGGGAGGAGGGGAGTGGAGGAGTGAGGAGGGGAGGAGTACAAAGGGGAGAGGAGGAGGAGGGGAAGGAGGAGGTATGCAGGGGGCAGCGAAGGGGGGAAGGGAAAAGAGGGGAGGGGGTATCTATGGATCAGAGCAATGCAGTGTTGGCTCTATATACCGGGAACCTCATCAGCTGACAGGGAAGGAATGAACTCAATATTTTGTTGGTATTTCAAGTGTGTAACTACACTGCTAGTCATTTGGTTTGTTTCAAAACAAATCCAATACATATATTTTTCCCCAGAAGGAAAGTTGAATGGTTATATTGTTTACTTCCCCGAGTTTCTGTGGCCCTTCTGCCAGCGGACGAATGTGGGAGCCTCCTCTAGAAACTCATCCCGTTAACTGGAATTTATCTAATTTACATTTTTCATAGTCAGAACTATGTGTCCTGGCCTGTCGGAAGACCTTACACAAATCAACGATTCTCGGAAGACCGCCATCATTAACAACGAGCTCAGTAGACTCAATGTGGACATTGCAGCACTTCAGGAGACTCGCCTCCCCGCGAGTGGCTCTCTAGCAGAGCAAGACTACACCTTCTTCTGGCAGGGCAGGGATCCTGAAGAACCAAGACAGCATGGAGTGGGCTTCGCCATCAGAAACTCCTTGCTCAGCATGATAGAGCCTCCCTCAAATGGCTCGGAACGCATACTGTCCATCCGACTGCTCACCACCTCTGGTCCAGTACACCTACTCAGCATCTATGCTCCAACACTCTGTTCCGCACCTGAAGCTAAAGACCAGTTCTATGAACAACTCCATAACATCATTAGCAGCATCCCCAACACCGAACACCTATTCCTGCTGGGGGACTTTAATGCCAGGGTTGGGGCCGACCATGACTCATGGCCCTCCTGCCTTGGGCGCTATGGCGTTGGAAGGATGAATGAGAACGGGCAGAGACTGCTCGAGTTGTGTACCTATCATAACCTCTGCATCACCAACTCGTTCTTTCACACTAAACCCTGTCACCAGGTTTCATGGAGGCACCCAAGATCACGTCGTTGGCACCAGCTAGACCTCATTGTCACAAGGCGAGCCGCCTTAAACAGTGTTCAAATCACACGCAGCTTCCACAGTGCGGACTGCGACACCGACCACTCCCTGGTGTGCAGCAAGGTTAGACTCAGACCAAAGAAGTTGCATCATTCCAAGCAGAAGGGCCACCCGCGCATCAACACGAGCAGAATTTCTCACCCACAGCTGTTACAAAAATTTCTAAATTCACTTGTAACAGCCCTTCAAAACACTCCCACAGGGGATGCTGAGACCAAGTGGGCCCACATCAGAGACGCCATCTATGAGTCAGCTTTGACCACCTACGGCAAAAGTGCGAAGAGAAATGCAGACTGGTTTCAATCTCATAATGAAGAGCTGGAACCTGTCATAGCCGCTAAGCGCATTGCACTTTTGAACTACAAGAAAGCCCCCAGCGATTTAACATCCGCAGCACTTAAAGCAGCCAGAAGTACTGCACAAAGAACAGCTAGGCGTTGCGCAAACGACTACTGGCAACACCTATGCAGTCATATTCAGCTGGCCTCAGACACCGGAAACATCAGAGGAATGTATGATGGCATGAAGAGAGCTCTTGGGCCAACCATCAAGAAGATCACCCCCCTCAAATCTAAATCGGGGGACATAATCACTGACCAACGCAAACAGATGGACCGCTGGGTTGAGCACTACCTAGAACTGTACTCCAGGGAGAATGCTGTCACTGAGACTGCCCTCAATGCAGCCCAGCCTCTACCAGTCATGGATGAGCTGGACATACAGCCAACCAAATCGGAACTCAGTGATGCCATTGATTCCCTAGCCAGCGGAAAAGCCCCTGGGAAGGACAGCATTACCCCTGAAATAATCAAGAGTGCCAAGCCTGCTATACTCTCAGCACTACATGAACTGCTATGCCTGTGCTGGGACGAGGGAGCAGTACCCCAGGACATGCGCGATGCCAACATCATCACCCTCTATAAAAACAAAGGTGACCGCGGTGACTGCAACAACTACCGTGGAATCTCCCTGCTCAGCATAGTGGGGAAAGTCTTTGCTCGAGTCGCTCTGAACAGGCTCCAGAAGCTGGCCGAGCGCATCTACCCTGAGGCACAGTGTGGCTTTCGTGCAGAGAGATCGACTATTGACATGCTGTTCTCCCTTCGTCAGATACAGGAGAAATGCCGTGAACAACAGATGCCCCTCTACATTGCTTTCATTGATCTCACCAAAGCCTTTGACCTCGTCAGCAGACGTGGTCTCTTCAGACTACTAGAAAAGATCGGATGTCCACCAAAGCTACTAAGTATCATCACCTCATTCCATGACAATATGAAAGGCACAATTCAACATGGTGGCTCCTCATCAGAGCCCTTTCCTATCCTGAGTGGTGTGAAACAGGGCTGTGTTCTCGCACCCACACTTTTTGGGATTTTCTTCTCCCTGCTGCTTTCACATGCGTTCAAATCCTCTGAAGAAGGAATTTTCCTCCACACAAGATCAGGGGGCAGGTTGTTCAACCTTGCCCGTCTAAGAGCGAAGTCCAAAATACGGAAAGTCCTCATCAGAGAACTCCTCTTTGCTGACGATGCTGCTTTAACATCTCACACTGAAGAATGCCTGCAGAGTCTCATCGACAGGTTTGCGTCTGCCTGCAATGAATTTGGCCTAACCATCAGCCTCAAGAAAACGAACATCATGGGGCAGGATGTCAGAAATGCTCCATCCATCAATATTGGCGACCACGCTCTGGAAGTGGTTCAAGAGTTCACCTACCTAGGCTCAACTATCACCAGTAACCTGTCTCTAGATGCAGAAATCAACAAGCGCATGGGTAAGGCTTCCACTGCTATGTTCAGACTGGCCAAGAGAGTGTGGGAAAATGGCGCACTGACACGGAACACAAAAGTCCGAGTGTATCAGGCCTGTGTCCTCAGTACCTTGCTCTACGGCAGCGAGGCCTGGACAACGTATGCCAGCCATGAGCGACGTCTCAATTCATTCCATCTTCGCTGCCTTCGGAGAATACTTGGCATCAGGTGGCAGGACTATATCTCCAACACAGAAGTCCTTGAAGCGGCCAACATCCCCAGCTTATACACACTACTGAGTCAGCGGCGCTTGAGATGGCTTGGCCATGTGAGCCGCATGGAAGATGGCAGGATCCCCAAAGACACATTGTACAGCGAGCTCGCCACTGGTATCAGACCCACCGGCCGTCCATGTCTCCGTTATAAAGACGTCTGCAAACGCGACATGAAATCGTGTGACATTGATCACAAGTCGTGGGAGTCAGTTGCCAGCATTCGCCAGAGCTGGCGGGCAGCCATAAAGACAGGGCTAAATTGTGGCGAGTCGAAGAGACTTAGTAGTTGGCAGGAAAAAAGACAGAGGCGCAAGGGGAGAGCCAACTGTGCAACAGCCCCAACAAACAAATTTCTCTGCAGCACCTGTGGAAGAGCCTGTCACTCCAGAATTGGCCTTTATAGCCACTCCAGGCGCTGCTTCACAAACCACTGACCACCTCCAGGCGCGTATCCATTGTCTCTCGAGATAAGGAGGCCCAAAAGAACTGTTGGTGTGACTTCACTGTGCTCACATTGGCTGCAGCATTTGCCCACGCTGCACCAGTGATTACACTTAGCAACGCATTAACAGCACTTAACAACAGGCGGATTCGGGGCAGTAATGATCAGAAAATTGCAACGCTATTCTCACTACTCTGTTCCCGCTCCATTTCCACACACCGTCATTTTCCTGGGGGCTCCTAGGTTGGCCAACCAATCGCCTATATCAGGTAGCGACCTCCTTCCAGTATGCTCATCGGGGATGTACAGAGGAACCTGACACATATGTTAAGTAGCAATGGGTGGAGTTTGGGCCATGCAAGTTGCACCCATTGACACCAGGTGTTGTGTGACCTAACAAGTGAACTGCTGCAGGCTGCTTGGGAAAGAGGTACTTTTTTTTTTTTTCTTTGATTTTGCAGGGTAGGGAGGAGCATGAAAAATCTTTCAGTCTGCTGCCAGTCCACCCAAACAAGCCTTGAATTCCTTACCCCACAATTGACTCCCCTGTCACCAATAAGATTTGTGGCTCAGCTCTGTGTCAGACTGCCATAAATCCAATTTTCCCCCTATACCTGCGAACATTAGAAAAATGCTGATCAGTCTAATGTCAACAAGTACAGGCCCTCAAGAAATATCTCCGACTATGAGTGAGAGCAGCCAGCACAACTGGACTGCCTGGTGGTGCCTACCCAATGTACTTACAGCATTAAAATCAACCCCATTGGCTGTCAAACACTGGGATGACCTGAAGACATGAAGGCCAATATAAATTTTGTACAATATTCCCCTGGCCACTGTATTAAAGGAGGCATTAACACATTTATTTGAAATGCCATCGAGAGGAATATTATACATTAAGGATTTGACCCCTAACAATAATTTCCAGCCTTTCATTCTCAAACGATAAGAAACATCATCGGCCTAAGTTATTTTTTATTTGCTGCTCATTCGCCAGCTGACATGTTGCTGTATTGGGCCGACATTACTCCACAATGAAAGGTAAATGAACGATAATGAAAAATGTAATCAAGTTCCAAATGTAATATTTCCAAGTTTGCAGCTGACACAAAACTGGAATGTGTGTTGTGAGGAAGACGCAAAGCGACTTCAAGGGGATTTGGGCAGACTTAGTGTGTGGGCAAGAAAGTGGCAGATGGAATATAATGTGGAAAAATGTGAGGTTTTCCATTTTGGAGGAGGGATAGATGTGCAGATTATTTCTTAAATGGTAAGAGATTAAAAGTGTAGATGTACAAAGCGACCTGGGTGGCCTCATCAATAATTTACCGAAAGCTAACATGCAGGTGCAGCTATCAATTAATAAGGCTTATCGCAAGAGGATTTGAGTACAGGAGTAGTGAAGTCTTTCTTCAATTGTATAGAACCTTGCT
Organism: Heterodontus francisci; assembly: GCF_036365525.1. Lineage (NCBI taxonomy): Eukaryota > Metazoa > Chordata > Chondrichthyes > Heterodontiformes > Heterodontidae > Heterodontus > Heterodontus francisci. Next base: position 168,331,749 of record NC_090373.1, on the reverse strand, counting down.
TAGACCGCACCTGGAGTACTGTGTGCAGTTTTGGTCCCCTTACCTTAGGAAGGATATTATTGCCATAGAGGGAGTGCAACGAAGGTTCACCAGACTTGTTCCCGGGATGGCGGGATGGTTCTATGAAGAGCGATTGGGAAACTGGGCCTGCATTTTCTAGAGTTTTGAAGAATGAGAGGTGATCTCATTGAAACCTACAAAATACTTAAAGGGATAGACAGGGTAGATGCAGGTAAGACTCTCCCCCTGGTTGGGGAGTCTAGAACCAGGGGACACAATTTCAAATAAGGGGGAAGCCACTTAGGACCAAGATGAGGAGAAATTTCTTTTACTCAGAGGGTTATGAATCTTTGGAATTCTCTACCCCAGAGGGCTGTGGAAGCTCAGTAATTGAGTATGTTTAAAGCAGAGATTGACAGATTTCTAAATACCAATGATATAAAGGGATATGAGGATAGTGTGGGAAAAATGCATTGAAGTGGATGATCAGCCATGATCATATTGAATGGCAGGGCAGGCTCGATGGGTTGAATGGCCTACTCCTGCTCCTATGTTCCTATGATACATCAAACTGTGATGGCAATTGTTTGCTTACTAGTGTCTAAGATATGTTTTGAAAGTTGGAAATAGCCACAGAACTGCTGAAAGGTCGCAGACCTGAAATGTTAACTCTGTTTCTCTCTCCACAGATGCTGCCAGACCTGCTGAGTATTTCCAGCACTTTTTAACTTAATTGTCTGTAAAGTGCTTTGGGTCATTCTGAGGTTGTAAGGCACTATATAACTGCAGGTCTTTCTTTCTGCTTCTGTTATATAGATAGCAACTTTTCAGCCACTGTTGCTATTGTGATTGGCCTGTGACATGCACCTAATTCACATACTCTACCACACAGTAAGAAGCACATAGACCAATAAAATAGTACCACAGAATCATTAAAGGCCCATTTTAAAGATATTCAATTGTTGCTCTGAATGAATCAGTCAATGAACATGATGATTCATGAAATCATTCCTTGTTTAATATACTTTCTGCAACATTTGCCTTATTGCTTCCATGTGTCTTTTATTACTGGCTCCAGATGGCATATTTGTTTCATCAATAAGAAAATGCACCTGGGTGTGAAAAGTGTTAAACAGATCTCCATGTAACACTCCACCCTCCTCAACAGAACAGGAGAACACTTTCTCAGAAAACTCATCTCATTGGCTTTGGCAATGGCCCAAAATGTTACATATGAAGAAAGATCTCCTTTAAGTGAGATGGATTTCCTTGCTGGTAAATTGCCACAAGTCAACGGCATGTACTGGGGCCTGATTAATCACTTTGAATCTTTGCAAGTGTTGATACCAAAGGTATTTGATGTTGTGTTCCATGGCTGCTAGCCAACATGCTCACCAGGTATATCCTGATCATCAATTTGCATCAATGGTTATAATTAATTATCTCTTATTCAGTGGGTAGTCTGACCTCTTCCTCTGTCAGATGTTTTACATCCTATGGGCCAGATTTTGCTGCTGGAGTGAATCTCGTTGCATCTCGTTGCAGGAGGTAGAGGAGCAGATATGTAGACAGATTTTGGAAAGATGTAAAGGTAACAGGGTTGTAGTGGTGGGTGATTTTAACTTCCCCAATATTGACTGGGACTCACTTAGTGCTAGGGGCTTGGATGGGGCAGAATTTGTGAGGAGCATCCAGGAGGGCTTCTTGAAACAGTATGTAGATAGTCCAACTAGGGATGGGGCCATTCTGGACCTGGTATTGGGGAACGAGCCCGGCCAGGTGGTCGAAGTTTCAGTGGGGGATCATTTTGGGAGCAGTGACCATAATTCCATAAGTCTTAAGGTACTTGTGGATAAGGATAAGAGTAGTCCTCGGGTGAAGGTGCTAAATTGGGGGAAGGCTAATTATAACAATATTAGACAGGAACTGAAGAATTTAGATTGGGGGCGGCTGTTTGAGGGTAAATCAACATCTGACATGTGGGAGTCTTTCAAACGTCAGCTGATTAGAATCCAGGACCAGCATGTTCCTGTGAGGAAGAAAGACAAGTTTGGCAAGTTTCGGGAAGCTTGGATAACACGGGATATTGTGAGCCTAGTCAAAAAGAAAAAGGAAGCATTTGTAAGGGCTGGAAGGCTAGGAACAGATGAAGCACTTGAGGAATATAAAGACAGTAGGAAGGAACTTAAGCAAGGAGTTAGGAGGGCTAAAAGGGGTCATGAAAAGTCATTGGCAAACAGGATTAAGGAAAATCCCAAGGCTTTTTATACATATATAAAGAGCAAGAGGGTAACCAGGGAAAGGGTTGGCCCACTCAAGGACAGAGATGGGAATCTATGCGTGGAGCCAGAGGAAATGGGTGAGGTGCTAAATGAGTACTTTGCATCAGTATTCACCAAGGAGAAGGACTTGGTGGATGATGAGCCTAGGGAAGGGAGTGCAGATAGTCTCAGTCATCTCATTATCAAAAAGGAGGAGGTGTTGGGTGTCTTGCAAAGCATTAAGGTAGATACGTCCCCAGGGCCTGATGGGATCTACCCTAGAATACTGAGGGAGGCAAGGGCCTTGACAGAAATCTTTGCATCCTCATTGGCTACAGGTGAGGTCCCAGAGGACTGGAGAATAGCCAATGTTGTTCCTTTGTTTAAGAAGGGTGGTAAGGATAATCCAGGAAATTATAGGCCGGTGAGCCTTACGTCAATGGTAGGGAAACTATTAGAGAGGATTCTTCGGGACAGGATTTACTCCCATTTGGAAACAAACAAACTTATTAGCGAGAGACAGCATGGTTTTGTGAAGGGGAGGTCGTGTCTTACTAATTTGATTGAGTTTTTTGAGGAAGTGACGAAGATGATTGATGAGGGAAGGACGGTGGATGTTGTCTATATGGACTTTAGTAAAGCCTTTGACAAGGTCCCGCATGGCAGACTGGTGCAAAAGGTGAAGTCACACGGGATCAGAGGTGAGCTGGCAAGATGGATACAGAACTGGCTCAGTCACAGAAGACAGAGGGTAACAGTGGATGGGTGTTTTTCTGAATGAAGGGATGTGACCAGTGGTGTTCCGCAGGGGTCAGTGCTGGGACCTTTGCTGTTTGTCGTATATATAAATGATTTGGAGGAAAATGTAGCTGGTCTGATTAGTAAGTTTACTAATTAGTCAAGAAGGCATACGGCATGCTTGCCTTCATCGGTCGGGGCATAGAGTATAAAAATTGGCAAGTCATGTTGCAGCTGTACAGAACCTTAGTTAGGCCACACTTAGAATATTGCGTGCAATTCTGGTCGCCACACTACCAGAAGGACGTGGAGGCTTTGGAGAGGGTACAGAGGAGGTTTTCCAGGATGTTGCCTGGTCTGGAGGGCATTAGCTATGAGGAGAGTTTGGACAAACTCGGATTGTTTTCACTGGAACAATGGAGGTGGAGGGGCGACATGATAGAGGTTTACAAAGTTATGAGTGGCATGGACAGAGTGGATAGTCAGAAGCTTTTTCCCAGGGTGGAAGAGTCAGTTACGAGGGGACACAGGTTTAAGGTGAGAGGGGCAAAGTTTAGAGGTGATGTGCGAGGCAAGATTTTTACACAGAGGGTGGTGAGTGCCTGGAACTTGCTGCCGGAGGAGGTGGTGGAAGCAGATACAATAGCGACGTTTAAGAGACATCTTGACAATATATGAATAGGATGGGAATAGAGGGATATAGGCCCTGGAAGTGCAGAAGGTGTTAGTTTAGGCAGGCATCAAGATCGGCGCAGGCTTGGAGGGCCGAATGGCCTGTTCCTGTGCTGTACTGTAGAGGCTTTTAAATGTTTGTGTGACAGGTTGCTGAAACTGCGAGCTGATAATGTCCCAGCGAAGAACCGGGCAACTGGGACCTGAATGAACAGGGCAAACAGCTACCTTAGCCAATCAGATTAAAGGATTGTGAAATTAACAGCATAAGGACTGAGAAGGAAGTGAAAATTAGAGGGGGTGAATTCAATGTCATATTAGATACAGTAAACAAAATCAAGGGAAATATTTTAACTTGAAGACACACTGGAAGCAGGGAGAAGTCCGTTCGTGCATAGGAAACCCAGAAGTAAGTGCAGCACGTGTGTCAGTGCCTTTTTAACACAGCCACTGACACCCAGGCACCCATGCTGATCTGCTGGATCACAGCTGCAAACTGGAGATCAGATGCACAAATATTCAAAGTTGTGAAAGTCACCCCCATATTAGTGAAATGAACCTGTGAATTAGTAAAGGTAATCTCTCTGGTGTTCGAATTCTTTCAAGATGGCTCCTGGGCTGGAAGCTCCCTTGCTGTTCAACTCTATCCATGGCCATCTGCTCCCATCCCTAACGTTTTCTCCCCCAATCTGCCCTCTTAAACTGTTTAAATTCCCCTGGCTCTTTAAATCAGTTCATTTTAGCCCAATCTAAAAGTTAACAGTTAGTTTAGTGTATGTTACCTGGGCCCACTGCCCTCCCCCAGCCACACCTGCTCTTTGTTTTCTCAATGAAATTGATCCGGATGAAACTGACGAGAACAGCTGCCGATACTTTAATCTCCGATCCTGCTGTCTTCACAGTCCAGAGTGTCTGCAGCCACGGCATGCGGTAAGTCCATTGAGGTGAAGAAGGAGCTGCGGGACCCGAGAGAAGTCCTGGGAAAAGGTGCCCCGAACACCCAAAACATCCACGAACGGCCCCCCCGGCCGCAACTTCAAAGCGCCCGCGGGAGATGGCTCGGAGAGCATCTGCAGCGCACTGTCGGCAATGCTGCATGCCTTTATTTAAACCACTGCAAAAAAAAAACCCTTAGCAAATGTAATCACCTCTAAGTCTGCCAAATGATGCTTCACCTCCCGAAGGACGTGGATGAGCTTTCCGGAGGTCGATGGTGGGCACTGAGGAAATGGCTTATTACCTGCACCAGATTCCACCCCCCCTCCCCCCCCCTTTACCCCCCTTCCACCCCCCCCCCACCCCCGTCCCCTTCCCTGCTCCACCCTCTCAGCTCACCCCCTCACAACCCCGTCCCAGCCAGCCCCCCCCCGCACCATCTTCACCCCGCACCCCCTTTCCCTGCACCCCCCCCTCCCCCTCCCTCTACCCCTCCCCCTTGCATCCCCTCCTCCCACCGGCACCATCCTACACCTGTGTAGGGGCCCCAACAACCCCACTGCCTTGTGGGCGTCTCGGGAGAGACCAAGGCTAAGGGAGTAAACCCTAACAGAAAATCCGGAGCGGAACCCCGTAGGCGGTCATGTGTCACCTTTGGCATGTTTCCGGCAGTTCCTGCAGCCATGCTGGTGCCAAACGTCGTGTCCTGCACTCCTTTGGACCCCACCAGAAAGGCCGAGAGGGGGGTTTTGACGACTGGGCAACTCTCAACCTCCATAAATTTGCCCAGGCATGCGCCATGGAGAGGTCACTCCATAGTTGCCTCACAGCGACTGAAACAACACGGAAGGCAGCAGTTACGGGTTATAAGTCCAGATAAATTGGCGTAGAAACTGGGCGCCACGGGTTGCCTTTGTCGGTGGGAGAGGTCATTGCACCTCACTGGACAGCTACCGCCCGCCTCAAACCAGGCAGCCCCCGGTCAATAAGGTTCTGTCCCGCCACAGTCTGCCTGCTTCAATGGGTGCTTGGAGCTCAGGGTCATTGCCCGAAAGGTGGACTGATACACCGCACCAAACAACATGAAAAAAGGAAAGAAGGTACCAGCCCTTCGCTTTGCAAGCTGGAACGTCAGAACTATGTGTCCTGGCCTGTCGGAAGACCTTACACAAATCAACGATTCTCGGAAGACCGCCATCATTAACAACGAGCTCAGTAGACTCAATGTGGACATTGCAGCACTTCAGGAGACTCGCCTCCCCGCGAGTGGCTCTCTAGCAGAGCAAGACTACACCTTCTTCTGGCAGGGCAGGGATCCTGAAGAACCAAGACAGCATGGAGTGGGCTTCGCCATCAGAAACTCCTTGCTCAGCATGATAGAGCCTCCCTCAAATGGCTCGGAACGCATACTGTCCATCCGACTGCTCACCACCTCTGGTCCAGTACACCTACTCAGCATCTATGCTCCAACACTCTGTTCCGCACCTGAAGCTAAAGACCAGTTCTATGAACAACTCCATAACATCATTAGCAGCATCCCCAACACCGAACACCTATTCCTGCTGGGGGACTTTAATGCCAGGGTTGGGGCCGACCATGACTCATGGCCCTCCTGCCTTGGGCGCTATGGCGTTGGAAGGATGAATGAGAACGGGCAGAGACTGCTTGAGTTGTGTACCTATCATAACCTCTGCATCACCAACTCGTTCTTTCACACTAAACCCTGTCACCAGGTTTCATGGAGGCACCCAAGATCACGTCGTTGGCACCAGCTAGACCTCATTGTCACAAGGCGAGCCGCCTTAAACAGTGTTCAAATCACACGCAGCTTCCACAGTGCGGACTGCGACACTGACCACTCCCTGGTGTGCAGCAAGGTTAGACTCAGACCAAAGAAGTTGCATCATTCCAAGCAGAAGGGCCACCCGCGCATCAACACAAGCAGAATTTCTCACCCACAGCTGTTACAAAAATTTCTAAATTCACTTGTAACAGCCCTTCAAAACACTCCCACAGGGGATGCTGAGACCAAGTGGGCCCACATCAGAGACGCCATCTATGAGTCAGCTTTGACCACCTACGGCAAAAGTGCGAAGAGAAATGCAGACTGGTTTCAATCTCATAATGAAGAGCTGGAACCTGTCATAGCCGCTAAGCGCATTGCACTTTTGAACTACAAGAAAGCCCCCAGCGATTTAACATCCGCAGCACTTAAAGCAGCCAGAAGTACTGCACAAAGAACAGCTAGGTGTTGCGCAAACGACTACTGGCAACACCTATGCAGTCATATTCAGCTGGCCTCAGACACCGGAAACATCAGAGGAATGTATGATGGCATGAAGAGAGCTCTTGGGCCAACCATCAAGAAGATCACCCCCCTCAAATCTAAATCGGGGGACATAATCACTGACCAACGCAAACAGATGGACCGCTGGGTTGAGCACTACCTAGAACTGTACTCCAGGGAGAATGCTGTCACTGAGACTGCCCTCAATGCAGCCCAGCCTCTACCAGTCATGGATGAGCTGGACATACAGCCAACCAAATCGGAACTCAGTGATGCCATTGATTCCCTAGCCAGCGGAAAAGCCCCTGGGAAGGACAGCATTACCCCTGAAATAATCAAGAGTGCCAAGCCTGCTATACTCTCAGCACTACATGAACTGCTATGCCTGTGCTGGGACGAGGGAGCAGTACCCCAGGACATGCGCGATGCCAACATCATCACCCTCTATAAAAACAAAGGTGACCGCGGTGACTGCAACAACTACCGTGGAATCTCCCTGCTCAGCATAGTGGGGAAAGTCTTTGCTCGAGTCGCTCTGAACAGGCTCCAGAAGCTGGCCGAGCGCGTCTACCCTGAGGCACAGTGTGGCTTTCGTGCAGAGAGATCGACTATTGACATGCTGTTCTCCCTTCGTCAGATACAGGAGAAATGCCGTGAACAACAGATGCCCCTCTACATTGCTTTCATTGATCTCACCAAAGCCTTTGACCTCGTCAGCAGACGTGGTCTCTTCAGACTACTAGAAAAGATCGGATGTCCACCAAAGCTACTAAGTATCATCACCTCATTCCATGACAATATGAAAGGCACAATTCAACATGGTGGCTCCTCATCAGAGCCCTTTCCTATCCTGAGTGGTGTGAAACAGGGCTGTGTTCTCGCACCCACACTTTTTGGGATTTTCTTCTCCCTGCTGCTTTCACATGCGTTCAAATCCTCTGAAGAAGGAATTTTCCTCCACACAAGATCAGGGGGCAGGTTGTTCAACCTTGCCCGTCTAAGAGCGAAGTCCAAAGTACGGAAAGTCCTCATCAGAGAACTCCTCTTTGCTGACGATGCTGCTTTAACATCTCACACTGAAGAATGCCTGCAGAGTCTCATCGACAGGTTTGCGTCTGCCTGCAATGAATTTGGCCTAACCATCAGCCTCAAGAAAACGAACATCATGGGGCAGGATGTCAGAAATGCTCCATCCATCAATATTGGCGACCACGCTCTGGAAGTGGTTCAAGAGTTCACCTACCTAGGCTCAACTATCACCAGTAACCTGTCTCTAGATGCAGAAATCAACAAGCGCATGGGTAAGGCTTCCACTGCTATGTCCAGACTGGCCAAGAGAGTGTGGGAAAATGGCGCACTGACACGGAACACAAAAGTCCGAGTGTATCAGGCCTGTGTCCTCAGTACCTTGCTCTACGGCAGCGAGGCCTGGACAACGTATGCCAGCCAAGAGCGACGTCTCAATTCATTCCATCTTCGCTGCCTTCGGAGAATACTTGGCATCAGGTGGCAGGACTATATCTCCAACACAGAAGTCCTTGAAGCGGCCAACACCCCCAGCTTATACACACTACTGAGTCAGCGGCGCTTGAGATGGCTTGGCCATGTGAGCCGCATGGAAGATGGCAGGATCCCCAAAGACACATTGTACAGCGAGCTCGCCACTGGTATCAGACCCACCGGCCATCCATGTCTCCGTTATAAAGACGTCTGCAAACGCGACATGAAATCGTGTGACATTGATCACAAGTCGTGGGAGTCAGTTGCCAGCATTCGCCAGAGCTGGCGGGCAGCCATAAAGACAGGGCTAAATTGTGGCGAGTCGAAGAGACTTAGTAGTTGGCAGGAAAAAAGACAGAGGCGCAAGGGGAGAGCCAACTGTGCAACAGCCCCAACAAACAAATTTCTCTGCAGCACCTGTGGAAGAGCCTGTCACTCCAGAATTGGCCTTTATAGCCACTCCAGGCGCTGCTTCACAAACCACTGACCACCTCCAGGCGCGTATCCATTGTCTCTCGAGATAAGGAGGCCCAAAAGAATCTCTCTGAACAAGTACTATGAAAACATCGACTTTTCACATAATTAGGCAAGAAATCAGCTGCACTAAAGTGAAAATTTGCCTGTCATTTCTTTGCTCCGTGTTCTCTCATTGCTTTCACTGGTGAGTTCGAGAGAGCCCGGGAAACCTGCGCAACCACATTTAATCACAAAACCCATTTTAAAATTATTGAGCGACGAATATATTGAAATTTACAAGTTGCCTCTCTTGAGGGGCTTCCTTGCATGTAACGCTGCAGTTAAAACTGGAAATTGATGGGGTTGAGTAAGCTTCATGGTGCCGTGTCAATTTCAGCGCTTTTAACCCCTCCCCCTGCTCCCAAACCTACTCTTGCAAGTAAAATCTCCCCCTCCCCCGCAGAGAGGGAAAGAAAGATTGCAGACATGTGTAGCCTGCCAGAATGTAAATTCTAGTTACTGCACTCTGCTAAATTAAGGTGCCATTTATGTTATTGCATCTCCAGTACTTTGGGTTGCCCTTCATGGCCCCGATACATAATTTATTTTCTGTCATATAAGTACTGAGTCAGTTTTTGTTAATTAAATAGAATCTGCCATTGCAAGATTTGTTATAAATGTTTTTGTTTTGAAAATGCATCAAACTGCAACTTGAATCTGTGTTCCTGCTTAGCTCAACTTACACAGGCTGATATTTCATACAATCCAGCATTAGATTGTGTGTGTATATATTGTACATATATATATGATCATACATATATGATCATTCGCTGCCTCCGGAGAATCCTTGGCATCAGGTGGCAGGACCGTATCTCCAACACAGAAGTCCTCAAGGCAGCCAACATCCTCAGCTTATACACACTATTGAGTCAGCGGCACTTGAGATGGCTTGGCCATGTGAGCCGCATGGAAGATGGCAGGATCCCCAAGGACACATTGTATGGCGAGCTCGCCACTGGTATCAGACCCACCGGCCGTCCATGTCTCCGCTTTAAAGACGTCTGCAAACGCGACATGAAGTTCTGTGACATTGATCGCAAGTCTGGGAGTCAGTTGCCAGTGATCGCCAGAGCTGACGGGCAGCCATAAAGGCGGGGCTAAAGTGTGGCGAGTAGAAGAGACTTAACAGTTGGCAGGAAAAAAGACAGAGGCGCAAGGGGCCAGCCAACTGTGTAACAGCCCCGACAACCAATTTTAGCTGCAGCACCTGTGGAAGAGTCTGTCACTCTAGTATTGGCCTTTATAGCCACTCCAGGCACTGCTCCACAAACCACTGACCACCTCCAGGCACATACCCATTGTCTCCCGAGACAAGGAGGCCAAAGAAGAAGAAGAAGAAGACAGTCAGAAGATTGACACCTCTGACTGGCATCTGAACAACAGATGCTACCTCATTAGAACTCAAGGAAACTAATATTGAATCAGGGACGGGGACACACCAAAATTAACATAAACAAAATAACAGGAATGAAGAAAATAATTGCACTAAAGAGTTACAAATACGCTGGACCAGATGGGTTAATCCCAGAGTTTTAAAGGAAGTAGATGAGAACATTGAAAATGTGCTAAATATAATCTTCCAAAGATCTCTCAACTCAGGACCATTCCTTTAAATTGGAAAATTCTGCATGTTACACTACAATTTAAGAAAGTTGAGAGAGGGAAACCAGAGAATTAGAGACCAGTTAGCCAAACATCTATTGTTAGGACATTACTGGAATCTATAAATAAGGATAGAATGACTGTACACCTAGAAAATATACAGCTGATTAGAGAGAGTCAACATGGATTTGTAAAGGGTAGGTCATGCCTGACGAACCTGATTAACATTCTGTTTTTATTCTTTCGTGGAATGTGAGATCATTGACAAGGCCAGCATTTGTTAACCATCCCTAATTGCCTTGAGAAAGTTCTGGTGAGCCATCTTCTTGAACCAGTGCTGTCCATCTGGTGTAGGTACACCCACAGTGCTGTTAGATGTGGCATTCCAGGTTTCTGATCCAGCAACAGTGAAGGAACAACAATATAGTTCCAAGTCAGGATGGTGTGTGGCTTGGAGGGGAAATTGCAGGTGGTGGTGTCCCCATGTGTCTGATGCTCTTATTCTTCCATGTGGTAGATGTTGTGGGTTTGGAAGGTGCTGTAGAAGGAGTCTTGGTGATTTGCTGCAGTGCATCTTGTAGATGGTACACACTGCTGCCACTGTGCATCTGTGGTGGAGCGAATGAATGTTTATGGTGGTGGATGGGGTGCCGATCAATTGGGCTGCTTTGTCCTGGATGGTGTTGAGCTTCTTGATTGTTGATGGAGCCACACCCATCCAGGCAAGTGGAGAGTATTCCATCACACTTCTGACTTGTGCCTTGTAGATGATGGGCAGGCTTTGGGGAGTCAGGAGGTAAGTTACTTGCTGCAGAATTACCAACCTCTGAACTGCTATTGTAGCTATAATATTTATATGGTTGGACAATTAGGTTTTTGGTCAATGGTAACCCCCTGGATGTTGAAGGTGGCAGATTCACTCAGTTGTCCTAAATCGCCAGAGATCAGTTGAATAAGACTAAAACTAGTTTGACCACCTGGTATCGACCTAGGCACTGGAAACGACAAAGGTTCACCCTGCCCTGTCAACCCTCCTCACAAACATCTGGGTACTGGTGCTAAAATTGGGAGAGCTGTCCCACAGACTAGTCGAACAACAGCCTGACATAGTCATACTCACTGAATAATACCTTACAGCCAATGTTCCAGACAACACCATTACCATCCCTGGGTATGTCCTGTCCCACCGGCAGGTAGTGGCACAGTAGTGTACAGTGGGAAGGGAGTTGTCCTGGTAGTCCTCAACGTTGACACCGGACCCCATGAAGTCTCATGGCAAAAGGTCAAACGTGGGCAAGGAAAGCTCCTGCTGCTTACTGTATCTGCCAGATTGTGCCGCAGCAGATGGTGAGGGAACCAACAAGTGGTAAAAACCTGCTTGGCCTTGCCCTCACCAATTTGCCTGTTGCAGATGCATCTGTTTGTAACAGTATTGGTAGGAGTGACCACCGCATAGTCATTGTGAAGACAAAGACCCTACTTCACACTGAGGATACCCTCCATCGTGTTGTGTGGCACTACCACCGTGCTAAATGGAATAGATTCAGAACAGATCTAACAGTTCAAAACTGATCATTCATGAAGCACTGTAGACCATCAGCAGCAGAATTGTATTCAACCATAATATGTAACCTCATGGCCCAGCATATCCCTACTCTACCATGACCATCAAGCCAGGGGATCAACACTGGTTCAACGAGGAGTGCAGGAGAGCATGCCAGGAGCAGCACCAGGCATACCTAAAACTGAGGTGCCAACCAACACAGGACTACATGCATGCTAAACAGGGAAAGCAGCATGTGATAGAGCTAAGTGATCCCACAACCAATGGATCAAATCAAAACTCTGCAGTCCTACCACATCCAGTCATGAATGATGTTGGATAATTAAACGACTAACCGGAGGAGGAGGCTCCACAAATATCCCCATCCTCAATGCCAGGGGAGTCCAGCACATCAGTGCAAAAGATAAGGCTAAAGCATTTGCGACGCTCTTCAGCCGGGAGTGCCTAGTGGATGATCCATCTCGGCCTCCTCCTGAGGTTCCCAGATCACAGGTGCCAGTCTTCATCCAATCCGATTCACTCCATATGATATTAAGAAATGACTGAAGGCTCTGGATACTGTAAAGGCTATGGGCCCTGACAACATTCCAGCAATAGTACTGAAGACTTGTGCTCCAGAACTAGCCACGCTGTTCCAGTACAGCTACAGCACCGGCGTCTACCCAACAATGTGGAAAATTGCCAGGTATGTCCTGTACACAAAAAGCAGGACAAATTCAATCCGGACAATTACTACCTCAACAGTCTACTCTCGATCATCTGCAAAGTGATGGAAGGTGTCATTGACAGTGCTATCAAGCAGCACTTGCTCAGCAATAATCTGCGAGGACTACTTGGCTCCAGACCTCATTACAGCCGAGGTTCAAACATGGACAAAAGAGCTGATATCAAGAGGGCAAGTGATACTGATTGCCCTGACATCAAGGCAGCATTTGACTGAGCATGGCATCTAGGAGCCCCAGCAAACTGGAGTCAATGGGAATCAGGGGGAAAACTCTCTACTGGTTGGAGTCATATCTAGTGCAAAGGAAGATGGTTGTGGTTGTTGGAGGTCAATCATCTCAGTCCCAGAATATCACTGCAGGAGTTCCTCAGGGTAGTGTCCTAGGCCCAAACATCTTCAGCTGCTTCATCAATGACCTTCTCTCCATCATCAGGTCAGAGGTGAGGATGTTTACTGATGATTGCACAATGTTCAGCACCATTTGCGACTCCTCAGATACTGAAGCAGCCTGTGCCCGTATGCAGTAAGACATGGACAACATCCAGGCTTGGGCTGATAGGTGACAAGTAACATTTGTGCCACACAAGTGCCAGGCAATGACCATTTCAAAGAAGAGAGAATGTAACCATCTCCCCTTGACATTCAACAGCATTACCATCGCTGAATCCCCCACTATCAACATCCTGGGGGTTACCATTGACCAGAAACTGAACTGGACCAGCCACATAAATACTGTGGCTACAAGAGCAGGTCAGAGGCTGGGAACTCTGCAGCGAGTAACTCATCTCCTGACTCCCCAATGCCTGTCCACCATCTACAAGGCACAAGTCAGGTGTGCGATAGAATACTCTTCACTTACCTGAATGGGTGCAGCTCCAAAAACACTCAAAAAGTTCAACAGCATCCGGGACAAAGCAGCCTGCTTGATTGTCACCTCATCCACCACCTTCAACATTCAGTCCTTCCACCACTGGTACACTGTGGCAGCAGTGTGTGCCATATACAAGATGCACTGCAGCAACTCACCAAGGCCCCTTCGACAGCACTTTCCAAACCTGCGACCTTTACCACCTAGAAGGACAAGGGCAGCATTTGCATGGGAACACCACCACCTGCAAGTTCCCCTCCAAGCCACATACCATCCTGACTTGGAACTATATCGCTGTTCATTCACTGTCACTGGGTCAAAATCCAGGAACTCCCTTCCTAACAGCACTGTTGCTGTGCCTATACCCCAAGGACTGCAGCAGCTCAAGAAGGCAGCTCACCACCAGCTTCTCAAGGGCAATTAGGACGGACAATAAATGCTGGCCTAGCCAGCAACACCCTTATCCCACAAATGAATAAAACAAATATGGTCAGAAGTGGGGATGTTCACTGATGGTTGCACAATGTTCAGTACCATTCACAAGTCATCATATACTGAAGCAGTCCACATGCAGAAACACCTGGACAACATTCAAGCTTGGGCTGATAAGTGGCAAGTAACATTCACACCACAAAAGTGCTAGGCAATGAGCATCTCAAACAAGAGAGAATTTAATCATCTCCCCTTGACATCCAATGGCATTACCATCACTGAATCCCCCACCATCAACATCTTGGAGTTACCATTGACCAGAAACTGAACTGGACCAGTGATATAAATACTGTGGTGACAAGAGCAGGTCAGAGGCTGGGAATCCTGTGCAAGTAACTCACCTCCTGACTCCCCACAGCCTGTCCAGCATCTACAAGGCGCAAGTCAGGAATGTGATGGAATACTCTTCACTTGCCTGGATGGGTGCAGTTCCAACAACACTTAAGAAGCTCGACACCATCCAGGACAAAGCAGTCCACTTGATTGGCACCCCATCCACAAACACTCACTCCCTCCATCACCGATGCACAGTGGCAGCAGTCTGTACAATCTACAAGATGCACTGCAGCAACACACCAAGGCTTCTTAGACAGCACCTTTCAAACCCGTGACCTCTACCACCTAGAAGGACAAGGGCAGCAGATGCATGGGAACACCAAGTTCCCCTTCAAGTCACACACCATCCTGACTTGGAACTATATTGCCGTTCCTTTAGTGTCGCTGGGTTAAAATCCTGGATCTCCTTTTGTAACAGCACTGTGGGTGCATCTACACCTCATGGACTGCAGCATTTCAAGAAGGCAGCTCACCACCACCTTTTCAAGCGCAATTAGAGTTGGGCAACAAATGCTGGCCTTGTCAGTGGTGTTCACATCCCATGAAAGAATAGAAAAAATTCAGCGATGGTAATGTCGCTGAATGTCAAGAGGAGATGGTTAGATTCTCTCTTCTTGGAGATACTCATTGCATGGCACTTGTGTGACACAATCGTTATTTGATTAGATTAGAGATACAGCACTGAAACAGGCCCTTCGGCCCACCGAGTCTGTGCCGAACATCAACCACCCATTTATACTAATCCTACACTAATCCCATATTCCTACCAAACATCCCCACCTGTCCCTATATTCCCCTACCACCTACCTATACTAGGGGCAATTTATAATGGCCAATTTACCTATCAACCTGCAAGTCTTTTGGCTTGTGGGAGGAAACCGGAGCACCCGGAGAAAACCCACGCAGACACAGGGAGAACTTGCAAACTCCACACAGGCAGTACCCGGAATCGAACCCGGGTCCCTGGAGCTGTGAGGCTGCGGTGCTAACCACTGCGCCACTGTGCCGCCCTGTTACTCTTGAAGAAGTAACTAAAGTAGTGGATGGGGGAATATCTATGGATATTATTTAGATGAACTTGCAGAAGGCATTTGATAAAGTTGCTCAGAAGAGTCTATTCGCTAAAGTTGAAGCTCATAGGAATTGAAGGCAATCTATTGGCTTGGTTAGGAAGTTTGCTCTGTGGCAGGAGACAGAGAGTAGGAATAATTCTCAGGTAGTCTGATTGGCAGAATGTGACTAGTTGTGTTTCACAGGAATCTGTATTGGGGCCTCAACTATTCACCATATTTATTGATGACTTAGATGATGGGATAGAGAGCCACATATCTAAGTATCCAAGGACACCACTATTGCACCCTGCCAATTGGAGTAATGCAAAGTTATATTGAGTTGGGTCACAGATCAGCCATGATCTCATTGAATAGTGGAACAGGCTCGAGGGGCTAAATGGCCTACTGCTGTTCCTGTGGCTGATCTGAATGCTGCCCAGGATTTTTGTAGTGATGGATAATATCTTCAACTTCACTTTTCTTCTTTTGCTTCTTGTGGGAATTAATGTTCTGCAAAGCCTCAGTTTAAAATTCTCATCCTTGTTTTTAAATTCCTCTGTGATCTTTCCCCTCCCAGTCTCTGGAATTGCTTCCAGCCCCACAACCCTCTGAGATATATACGCTTCTCCAATTCCGGCCTTTTGTGTATCCCCGATTTTAATCCCTCCACCATTAGTGACCGTGCCTTCAGCTGTCGAGGCACTAAGCTCTGGAATTTCCTCCCTAAAGCTCACCGCCTCGCTTTCCTCCTTTAAAATGCTTCTTAAAATATACCTCATCAGTCCTATTATCTACTTACATGGCTTGGTGTCAAATTTGATAATGCTTCTGTGAAGCAGCTTTGGATGTTTTATGACGTTAATGGTGCTATCTAAATTGTTGTTGTTATTGTTGTTGCATTTAAATTACACAACCTCTGTTGAACGATGATCACTGAGGTCCTTCATGGAGCAAATGATTTGTTTTTCTCTTCGTTGACTGCTGTTACTGCTTCTATTTAATTGAAATCACTGATTTATACCAATGCTTCCAATTAAAATTGAACTTCATTGAATTTGTTGTGAAAAATGAGTGCTTATGTTGTCCAGTTATTCCTACTTTATAGGGTAGAAAACTGTCTTCAATTTTAAACTTTCTTCTCCTTGGCTGAACACAACTTGTCTCAGTCCTTAACTTTAATGTTTCTGCAAAGCTCCACTCAGTGATGGAATATTGCCGTCATGCTTAGCAGGGCACAAAGAAAATTCAACTCTTGGTCTTGAACTCAGTATTTTTCAATGACTTGCAAACTAGTGCACACGATAAGGATTGTATTGCATGTTTATGCCAGTAACCAATAAAAACTGAATATTCATCAGGAATGCAAAAGCATCACACGGTGCAGCTTGTCTCTATAGGTAGCATGCTTGGTTCTGAGTTCAAAACATGTAGATTCAAGCCCTGTTACGGGTATGAGCACATAACCTGGGCTGGCATTTGTATGCTATACTGAGGGAGTGTTGTGTTGTTCTTTCAACTGACTGGAGGCAGACGTCACACTTGGCAATGATATTTTAAGGAAAGGTGGAACTGTGTTAGCCAGAGCAAAGGGCACCCAATATTGTTTTTCTATCATTAGTCGACTGAATTACATACATTGCAAATATACCACATTAACCTCTACCTCTACTTCACAATTTCATTTTTGAAAATTATGGAGCATATTATATGATCATACCCAAGTCATTTAATTTCCTGAGGGAAATAACCAATCATGCTTAAAAGTTCCAATATATAAAGCGCTGGGAAGTTTCTTCCTGACCCCTAAGGTAATTAACAAAATGCCAGGATTGCAATCCTACTTTAAAACACTAGACTGATTACAGTCCACAGATGGCATTTCACGGCTTGTTGATTCAAGTCTTCTCATTCTTCAATCTCAATTTTAAGGTTTATAGCCTTGCATCTACATTGCTCTTACTTTTCAGCCCTCTTTTCAACATGAATAATAGAATCATGTCATTTATAGCACAGAAGGAGGCCATTTGGTCTTTCATTCCTGTTTTTGGTGTTAGTTTTCCTATTGGAGCTGTCTACTCCATTTGTCTTTTCTCGGTCTTTCCTTGTTTCCTTTTATATTTATCCTTTTCAACTACTTATCCAGTACCTAATCAATTATATTATACTCTGCCTCAACAGCCGACTTCCCTGGTCTTCAATTAGTGTCATGGAAATGTTATGTCCGCCTCAGACAGCAGGTAGGGATTTGGGTTAATATCTGATCTGAAAGACAGCACCTCCAACCGTGCAGCACTCCACACACTCTGTACTGAAATATCTGCCTAGACTACATGTTCAAGTTGCTGAAATAATGTTTGATCCCATGATCTTCTGACAGCTCCCAGTGAGCTAAGGTTAATATGTAGGTAAACTTGGAGTCTATTTTGTTTGCAGCCGGATCTCAGGAATAAAGTGACCAGTTATGTGTGTTTTTGCTGCTGTTGTTAGAGGGCTGACTGCTGTTTGAATAGTACCGTTGGCTCCTTAACATCTAGCTGGATCATAAGAACTGGTCTTACTTTAATGTCTCATCTGCAGGACAGCACCTCTGACAATGCAGCACTCCCTTAGTCCTCCACTGGAGTGTCTACCTAGATTAAGGAGCTGAATTTCTGATGGGTCCAGGAATACATGCCTGGGAGTACAGTGCAAGAGGTGGGAAATCATCCAAGACCAGGATATGCTGGTTCTTACCCTATCATTGAGCTCCTCAACTATCCAAAACATGGGCCATGACTTTGGAGGGGTGTGGCCAGTGAAGGGAAGTTCCATGATTGGACTTTGTATGACCTTGTTCTCCAGTATGAATTGGTGTACTGGCACTCTGACTGACTGACCAGTTACTGACGTAGTTATGAGTTAAAGTATCTAGATCTGGTCCCTGCCCCTACCTCCAAATAAATTTCTGGCACATCAGCTGAAGCTGTCATATGGGATGCGCAAACAATTCTTCGCTGATCCAGTGGTTCAGAACGTTCCTGGCCAGTGCCGAGTTTTCGGCCTTGCTGTGACAGACACCCACTGTGGGTATGACAATGAGGAGGCTCCCTTTAGCCCCACATATTCCCCTCGGGTCAGGGCAGAGGTCACCAGCACTCAATCCACTGCACATACACTGCCTGAATCTTTCCAGACATTTTTAACACGAAATGCTCAGCTGCAAAATGAGGCTTGGGCCAACAATCTTCGGATTTGGAGGTAAAAGTGTCACCAAGAAAGAAAAACTTGCATTTGCATAGCACATTTCACAATGTCCTAAAGCACTTTACAACCAATGAAGTACTTTTGAAGTGTAGTCACTGTTATAATGTAGGAAAGGCGACAGCCAGTTTGTGCACAGCAAGGTCCCACAAGTAGCAATGAGATAATGACCAATAATCTGTTTTAGCTGTTGGTTTAGGGATGAACATCAGCAGAACACTAGGGGCAATTCCCCCGCTCTTCTTTGAAATAATTCCATGGCATCGTTTCATCCACCTCTAGCACTTAACATTTCTGAAAGACGGCACCTCCGATAGTGCAGCACTCTCTTAGTACTGCACTGAAGTATACGAACATACGAATTAGAAGCAGGAGTAGGCCACTCGGCCCTTCGAGCCTGCTCCGCCATTCAATAAGTTCATGGCTGAACTGATTACTCCACATTTCCACCTACCCCCGATAACCTTTCACCCCCTTGCTTCTCAAGAATCTATCTACCTCTGCCTTAAAAATATTTAAAGACTCTGCTTCCACTGCCTTTTGAGGAAGAGAATTCCAAAGACTCACGACCATCTGAGAGAAAAAATTTCTCATCTCTATCTTAAATGGGCGACCCCTTATTTTTAAATAGTGACCCTTAGTTCTAGATTCTCCCACAAGGGGAAATATCCTTTTCACATCCACCCTGTCAAGACCCCTCAGGATCTTATATGTTTCAATCAAGCTGCCTCTTACTCTTCTAAATTCCAGCAGATACAAGCCTAGCCTGTCCAACTTTCCTCGTAAGACAGTCCGCCCATTCCAGGTATTAGTCTAGTAAACCTTCTCTGTACTGACTGCAATGCATTTACATCGTTCCTTAAATAAGGAGACCAGTACTGTACACAGTACTCCAAATGTGGTCTCACCAATGCCCTGTCTTGCTGGAGCATAATCTCCTTTCTTTTGTATTTAATTCCCCTCACGATAAATGATAACATTCTATTAGCTTTCCTCATTATGTGCTGTAATTACCTGCATACTAACTTTTTGCAATTCATGCACTAGGACACCCAGATCCCTCTGCATCTCAGAGCTCTGTAATCTCTCGTTATTTAGATAATATGCTTCTTTTTATTCTTCCTGCCAAAGTGGACAATTTCACACTTTCCCACATTATACTCCATTTGCCAGGTCTTTGCCCACTCACGTAACCTATCTGTATCCCTTCGTAGCTTCCTTATGTCCTCTTCACAAGTTACTTTCCTACCTATCTTTGTGTCATCAGCAAATGTAGCAACCATACCTTAGTCCCTTCATCCAAGTCATTTATAAAAAATGTAAAAAGTTGAGGCCCCAGCACAGATCCCTGTGGCACACCACTTGTTACATCTTGCCAACCAGAAAATGACCCATTTATACATACTCTTTGTTTCCTGTTAGCTAGCCAATCTTCTATACATGCTAATGTGTTACCCCCTACACCATGAGCTTTTATTTTCTGCAATAGCATTTGATGTGGCACCTTATCAAATGCCTTCTGGAAATCTACATCCACCTTTATCCACAACACATGTAACTCCCTCAAAGAACTCCAATAAATTGGTTAAACATGATTTCCCTTTCACAAAACCATGTTGATTCTGCCTGATTACTTTGAATTTTTCTAAACGCTCTGATATAATGTCTTTAATAATAACTTCTAACATTTTCCCTAAGACAGATGTTAAACTAACTGGCTTGTAGTTTCCTGTTTTCTGTCTCCCTCCCTTTTTGAATATTTATTACATTTGCTCTTTTCCAATCTAACAGAACCTTCCCGAATCTATGGAATTTTGGAAAATGAAAACTAACGCACCAACTATCTCACTAGCCACTTCTTTTAACACTGTAGGATGAAGTCCATCAGGACCCAGTAACTTGTCAGCCGGCAGCTACAACAATTTGTTCATTACCACTTCCCTGGTGATTGTAATTTTCTTGAGTTCCTCCCTCCCTTCAATTTCCTTACTTACAACGAATACTGGGATGTTACTTGTATCCTCAATAGTGAAGACCGATGCAAAATATCTGTTCAGTTCATCTGCCATCTCTTTATTATCCATTATTAATTCCCCAGGCTCACTTTCTATAGGACCAACGTTCACTTTGTTAACTTTTCTTTTTTAAATATCTATAGACAATCTTACTATCTGTCTTTATGTTTCTAGTTAACTTTCTCTCATACTCTAATTTTATCTTCCTTATCAATCATTTAGTCATTCTTAGTTGTTTTTTATATTCTGTCCAATCTTCTGACCTCCCTCCCATCTTTGTGCAATTATAGGCTTTTTCTTTAAGTTTGATATGATCTATAACTGTTTTAGTTATAGATGGTGGGTCCCACCCTTGGAATTTTTCTTTCTCACTGAAATGCATCTATTCTGTGTATTCTGAAATATCCCCTTAAATGTCTGCCACTGCACCTTTATTGACCTATCCCTTAACCTAATTTGCCAGTTCACCTTAGCTAGCTCTGCTTTCATTCCCTCATAATTGCCCTTATTTAAGTTTAAAGATACTAGTCTTGGACCCACTCTTCTCTCCCTCAAACTGAATGTAAAATTCAATCATATTATGATCGCTGTTACCTAGGGGCGCCTTAACTATGAGGTCATTAATTAATCTTATCTCATTCCACAATACCTGGTCTAGTATAGCCTGCTCTCTGGTTGGCTCCAGAAGGTATTGTTCCAAGAAATTATCCCGAACACATTCCGTGTACTCTTTACCTAGGCTACCTCTGCCCATCTGAGTTTTCCAGTCTATATGTAGGTTAAAATTCCCCATAAGTATCGCCGTACCTTTTTGACAAGCTGCCATTATTTCTTCCTTTATACCCCGTCCTACAGTATAGTTAATGTTAGATGGCCTGTACACCACTCCCACAAGTGACTTCTTGCCTTTATGATTTCTCATCTCTACCCAAACTGGTCTCCTGAACTTATGTTAATCTTGTCTCTACTGGTGCCACTCTCCCTATTTCCTGAATTCCATCTGGTGCTTTCAGACATGACTTTGATGCACACTTGTAATCTAGAAGGTTGGATTCACATATTTGCTGTGATATCATTCAGCAACAATGTCTCTCTGACAGCTTAGTGATGCTATGTGATATTACAAGTTCATTGATATTCTCATCAGCTGTCACCGAGGGCATTGTATTTTCTATTATCAACTCGTGGGACAAAAACACCTTGAGAAATTAATGCGTAAATATTGCAAGTTGGTGTCACACAAGGCTATTTGCGTGCTTCAGCGTGATAATAAAACATTGGTATCATTCCTTTACAATGGAACAAGGGTTGCTTTACACTGGAAGGAAGGCAAAAGAAAAGCATTTTCTAGGGTATCTCATTACAAAAGCTATTGGATTTTTAAAAAATTATTAATTCATGGGATGTGGGCATTGCAGGCTAGGTCAGCATTTATTGCCCATCCCTAATTGCCCTTGAGAAGGTGGTGGTGAGCTGCCTTCTTGAACCCCACAGTGCTGTTAGAAGGGAGTTCCAGGATTTTGACCTAGTGACAGTGAAGGAACGGCGATATAGTTCCAAGTCAGGATGGTGTGTGGCTTGGAGGGAACTTGCAGGTGGTGGTGTTCCCATGCAACTGCTGCCCTTGTCCTTCTAGGTGGTAGAGGTCATGGGTTTGGAAGGTGCTGTCTAAGGAGTCTTGCGATGGAAAAGAAGCTAAATACATTTATTCTGTTCCTTTCTTTTTAATGACTCATAATTTAATCAGTGGCTATGTAGGTATAATATAATAATCCCCGAACAGATTGGAAACTCAAAGAAAAAAGATGAAAACACAAAGAATGTTTCAATTAGAAAGCAAATTACTTTGGCAAGGAAGCAATTGATGGCTTCCATCATTTAGAATGGGAGAGAATAAAGGGCAATACACTGAGGTGAAAAATGTAGTCACAGCATGTCACACACTACATGGAGGAAGGCAGACGTGGGTAATCATCAGCTTAATTGGCTGCATGCATCAAGGTGCCATTAACCATATTTATAAGCATTGTCACACCAACATGACAATGACTGAAGGGAAGTGACTTCACATGGTGTGCGCCTGAAGAGATGTGCCATCTGCTGCAAGGACAGCTGTGGCACAGTGAGTGAAAGAGATCTGCACATGGAACTTCCTTCGCCTACCTCTTTATTTGTCACTTCTTAATCATCAGCCAGCAATACCTAATTGACTTGGCCCACCCAGTGGCCATCAGCCTTGCTTTGAAAAGACTGCTAATGGGTTGAAAAGCCTTTCAAGCATCCTTAAAGGCTTGCAGAAATTTTTGACCCCATATTGTGGCATGTGCCTTTAATTGTCCTAATCCCTTTTTATTTCACTTGTACTCAATTTTCTGCTTCCATCGCTAAGATGCTTCTTCCACTTGACCTGGCCTGCATCTGCATGTGTGATTAGTAATGCAAATGAGCTGACCCAGGAAATTTGATGGAATTAGCACCATTTATTAAACTTTTAGACATGACTTCACCTGATGTGGAAAATTTGCCTTCCTATCTTCCTGTTCCTCACCCTAAAAACTACTCTTCCTGCAAGAAAAATGCCTTGCTGTCGGAAGAGATGCAAGTTATGGTGAAATGATTACTTACTGCATGAAACATGTGTTCATAAGAGAGCAATTGTTTCAATGAAAAGCTATCTCCTATTTTTTGCTTTAAATTCCTGCCAGCGAGTAGCTGAGTGGACTACTTGTGTCTCCATGTGAAGACAGGAGTCCAGGAAGTTCCTCTAAGATGCTCCTGCTGCACCAACATAACTTCATTGGGAGAAATTCTGCTTGTGTATGTAAGCAGGGCTTCCTCTACGTCTGATTGAAGTCAATGCGCAGACCGAGAGTGGTTCCCAGGGACATTCCCACTACCAGGTGAATTGCAACGTAAAATGTACTTAATACTCCTTATACCTCATTGAACCTTCATTGGGAAACCAGAAGCGCCTCACTGGTCACCCTACACTTTGCAGCTGGCCAAGTATCCCCTTTCCTGATTGCCAGGGAGCATCCCCAAGGGTCCTTGACTGCAGTCTCCTGTCGCTGCTTTCCCCCCACCCACTGTCCAAGCTTCTCCTTTGTCCAGCTGCCTGTCAAGGAAATGGATCCAAAAAGGTATATTGAAGTCCTGTCCTTAAGTTCCACATGATGTTCATGTCCCCAGACTTGTTGGGTACTTCAGTCATTTTCAGCCTTTCACACACCCTCCCCACCTCCCCATAAATATCAAGGCAGTGATCTCTATAGTTCTATGAAAATTCCCCTTTCTTGAATGGTTTAGAAATGTTGGTGATGAGCTGAGTTTAGGACAGTGTGCCCTATGAGAAATGCCTCAAACACCTAGCCCACTGTGCTTTGTGCAATCACTCGGTTTGTTTCAGTTCGGTCTGTGTCGTTTGTTTTTGATGTGTGAAGTGCAAGTACAGATCAGCTCTGGCTGAGGCTTCCAGTTCAAAGTTGTCACCTTCACAGTGAGTCAGTCTGAGAAGATAGGGAGGGCAATGGGGACTGTTAAAAGTGCCATCGAGAGGGGAGCCTGACCATAACTTTTACAGTGCAGGGGTATTTCTAGCTATGGTTTCAGAGTGAATCTCAGCAGGTTATAGGATTACTATTAGTTACAGGTAGAATATCAGGCCATTACACATATTACTACTGGTTATATGTAGACTGTTACCACTATTACCATTAGTTATGCGGAGTGTGCGATATCTGGTGTGCGATATCTGCAGTGTGTGATAACTGGAGTGTGATATCAGTTGTGTGATATCTGATGTGTGATATCTGCAGTGTACAATATCTGGAGTATATGATATCTTCTGTGAGATATCTGGAGTCTATAATATCTGATGTGTGTTATCTGGTTTGTGATATCTGGAGTGTGTGATATCTGGTGGGTGATATCTGAAGTGTGTGATATCTGGAGTGTGTGATTTCTGCAGTATATGATATCTGGAATGCATAATATCTGGTGCGCGATATCTGGAGTGCGCGATATCTGGAGTGCACGATATCTGGAGTGCACGCTATCTGGAGTGCGTGATAGCTGGAGTGTGTAATATATGGTGTATATCTGCAGTATATGATATCTAGAGTGTGTAATTTCTGCAGTGTGTGACATATAGAGTATACGATATCTTGAGTTTGTGATATCTGATGTGTGATATCTGGAGTTTGTGATATCAGAGCTGGGATCTTGTGGAGGCAGCGGGGCTCCTGGTGCTGGGCCAAAAAGGCGGAGGGAACCCGCCTTGCCCTCTTAGTACTGCCCTCCCCCCCCCACCCTCACCCCCGGTGCAATCCTCTGTTGTTCCGGAGTTTCTGCCGCTGGGATCTCATCCCCTTTAAAGACGGGGACCCACCTCCACTGGCCGACCAGCAGCGGCATCAGGAGCGGTGACCACTGCCAGTACTGCGGAGGTCTCAGACCCAGTCCCAGCGCTGGAACCCCAGACCTCAGGTAAGTGAGGTGAGGTTGGGCTAGTCTGGAATGTGGGGGAGGGGTGGTGGGAGGGTGGGCACGAAGTCTGGGAGAGGGGACTCCGTGGAAGTGGAGATTATGCTGGCAGGGGTCCCCCTGAGGTGAGGTCGGAAGTATGAGGAGCACAGAGTATTGTGATGGGTGGCAGGGAGACGACGGGGCAGAGGGCCCATCACCAAGTGATCTTCTCAGGGCCGGGATAGGCCAATGTCGGCCTTCCTGCCGAGAGGCCAATTGAGACCCTTAAGTGGCCTATTAATGGTCAATTAAGGGACTCTTCCCGTCATTGCTAGGATCCTACCGGCAGCGAGGGGATTCTGCTGTGCGGGGAGGATGCCTTGCAACACGACTCCTCAGATACTGAAGCAGTCTGTGTAGAAATACAGCAAGACCTGGACAATATCCAGGCTTGGGCTGATAAGTGGCAAGTAACATTCGTGCCACACAAGTGCCAGGCAATGACCATCTCAAAGAAGAGAGAATCTAACCATCTCCCCTTTACATCCAATGGCATTACCATCCCTGAATCCCCCACTGTCAACATCCTAGGGGTTACCATTGGCCAGAAACTGAACTGGAGTAGCCATATAAATACCATGGCTACAAGAGCAGGTCAGAGGCTAGGAATCCTGCAGCAAGTAACACACCTCCTGTCCCCCGAAAGGCTGAACACCATCTACAAGGCACAAGTCAGGAGTGTGATGGAATACTCTCCACTTGCCTGGATGGGTGCAGCTCCAACAACACTCAAGAAGCTCAACACCATCCAGGACAAAGCGACCGCTTGATTGGCACCCCACCCACAAACATTCACTCCGTCCAACAACAACGCACAGTGGCAGCAGTGTACCATCTACAAGATGCACTGCAGCAATGCACCAAGGCTCCTTAGACAACACCTTCCAAACCCACGACCTCTACCACCTCGAAGGACAAGGGCAGCAGATGCATTGGAACACTACCGCCTGCAAGTTCCCCTCCAAGCCACACACCATCCTGACTCGGAACTATATCGCTGTTTCTTCACTGTCACTGGATCAAAATCCTGGAACTCTCTTCCTAACAGCACATGGATTGCAGTGGTTCCAGAAGGCAGCTCACCACCATCTTTTCAAGGGCAATTAGGGACGGGCAATAAATGCTGTCCTAGCCAGCGATGCTCACATCCCATGAATGAATAAAAAAAAATGGTAAATTGGAATCAAAGATTGGCAGGCAAAACTGTAACGAAACTGTAAAGATGAAATAGTTCGGTACAGTCAAGGTGCATTCCCATAAGGGGAATATGTAGGACTAACAAATGCGGAGCTCCCTGGATGACGAAAGAGATAGAGAGTAAGATGAAGCAGAAAAAGGGTGAGTATGACAGATGTCAGGTTGATGATGCAAGTGAGAATCAGGCTGAATATAGAAAGTTTAGAGGGGAAGTGAAAAAAGTAATAAGATAAGCAAAGAGAGAGAATGAGAAAAGACTGGCAGCTAATTTAAAAGGGAGTTCAGAAATCTTCCATAGGCATGTAAGTAGTAAAAGGGTGGTGAAAGGAGGCTTGGGGCCAATTAGAGACCTAAAAGGGAACGTACACATGAAGGCAGAGGGCATGGCTGAGGTACTAAATGAGTGCTTTGCATCTGTCTTTACCAAGGAAGAAAATACTGCCCAAGTCGTATTGAAAGAGGAGATAGTTCATATACTGGGTAGGTTAAAAATTGATAAAGAGGAGGCATTAGATAGGCTGGTTGTAATTAAACTTGATCAGTCACCATGACCGATCTTATGCATGTAAGGGTGGAAATTGCAGAGGCACTGGCCATAATCTTCCAATCTTCCTTAGATACAGGTGTGGTGTCAGAGGACTGGAGAATTGCAAATGTTACAACCTTGATCACAAAAGGGCAGAAGGATAAGCCAAGCTACTACTGGTCAGACAGTTTAACCCCAGTGGTGGGAAAACTTTTAGAAACGATAATTTGGAACAAAATTAACAGTCACCGGGGCAAAAGTGGATTAATTAAGGAAAGCCAGCAAGGATTTGTTGAGGACAAATTGTGATGAAAGGTCATCGACCAGAAACATAACTTGTTTCTCTCTCCACAGATACTGCCAGACCTGTTTGTTTCTCTGTTTTTATTTCAGATTTCCAGCATCTACAGTATTTTGTTTTTATTTTAGTGTTTAATTCACTGCCACTTCTCTTCCAGGAATGCCTACCTTGAAGATGTTCTGCTTTTCTCTCTGACAGGATTTCCGTTTGTCTCTTTTACCTAGTTCACCTTCATTGCTTTCTATTTCCCTCCTGGTGCTTGATAACTTGTTTTCACAGCCAAATCTTATTCCTCATCAACTGACATCAGCTCTGACTTATTCCACGTGGATTCCAATTGAGGTTCCATCCTTCATGTTTTGAATCCACCCAGGATTACAGGATCTCCAAGACATACAACATTCTTCAGACTGCTGTTCTCGCCTCATCCTGAGATCCACTCTCAGTGCCATGTCATGTCGTCACATGTACACACTCAACCTCTCTCTCTCCAGAAGAACCTATTCACCTTATCTCAAAGCTGTCCTGCTCTGCATTTTCATTTCATCTTTCATCTTATCCAACGCATTAACAAAAAACTTTTTCTCTTCCTTTCAGGTGTTCAGGAACGCAAGCTCCAGCAGCTGATAGGACTAACGCCCCTCCAGATCCTTCTTCCCCTCTGACCACATCCCTTCTCCTAATCTCACCCCTTGCCGCCTACTCACAATATCGTCTGACCTTCCAATCTCTGACACTGAACAATCTGTGCTTAACAAAGGATTCAGTTTTATCCCCTTATGCCCCCACCTCAATGAATTTAGCACTCAGCACGGCATTGAGCTCTTCGTCCATCACCTTTGCCTCCGGGCTCACTTCTTTGACCAGGAGTCCTCCCTCCGACCAACGGACCCATTCACCCACCTCCAGTATTCTCCCTCCATCTAGACCCCTCCCTCTGGCCTCTTGTCCACTCTTGATCTTTTCATTGAGAACTGTCGGCGACACATCGGCCGTCTCAATTTAACTGCTCCCCTCGCTCACTCTAACCTGTCTCCCTCTGAACTTGCTGCACTCCATTCTCTTGGGTCTAACCCTGACCTTGTGATCAAACCTGTTGACAAGGTTGGTGTTGTTGTTGTCTGGTGTACTGACCGCTACCTTCCAGAGGCTGAGCGCCAACTCTAAGACACTTCTTCTGACCTTCCCCTGGACCATGACCCCACCACTGAACATCAAGCCACTGTCTCCAGGACTGTCACTGGCTTCATCTCCTCTGGAGATCTTCCCTCTACATGTCCAACCTCATAGTCCCGCAACCCCGAACAGCCTGATTTTACTTCCTTCCTAAAATCCACAAAATTCCCAAAAACAGGACTCCCCTGGTAAACCCATTGTTTCCACCTGTTCCTGCCCAACTGAACTTATTTCTTCCTATCTTGACTATATATTTTCTCCCCTTATCCAGTCTTTGCCCACCTACATCCATGACTCTTCTGACACCCTACATAATTTCAACAATTTCCAGTTTCCTGGCCCTAACCGCCTCCTCTTCACTGTGGATTTCCAATCTCTCTACACCTCCATCCCCCACCAGGACAGTTTGCGAGCTCTCCGCTTCTTCCTTGAACAGAGGCCCAACCAGTCCCCATCCACTGCCACCCTCCTCTGCCTGGCTGAACTTGTTCTTACATTGAGCAACTTCTCCTTCAACTCCACTCACTTTCTCTAAATAAAAGTTGTTGCCATGGGTACCTGCATGGGTCCTAATTATGCCTGTCTTTTTATGGGGCCTGTTGAATATTCCTTGTTCCAGTCCTACTCAGGCCCCCTCCATCACCTCTTTTCTGGTACATTGATGACTGTATCGGTGCCGCTTCCTGCTCTCGCCCTGAACTGGAAAACTTCAACTTTGCTTCCAATTTTCACCCTTCTGTCACCTTTACATGATCCATCTCCGACACTTCTCTTCCATTCCTCAACTTCTTCATCTCCAATTCTGGGGATAGTTTGTCTACTAATATTTTTATATGCCTACCGACTCTCATGATGCAACCTTCCATAACAGCACTTCTGATATGTCTTCCTTTTTCCTCAACCGAGGATTCCATCCCCACCCCCACCCCTGTGGTTGACAGAGCCCTCAACCATGTCTGACCCATTTCCCACACTTCTGCTCTCACCCTTCCCCACCCTCCCTCCCAGAACCACGACAGAGTTCTCCTTGTCCTTACCTTCCACCCCACTAGGCTCAACATCCAAAGGATCATCCTCTGCCTTTTCCACCACCTCCAACATGATGCCACACCAAAAGCATCTTCCCCTCCCCTCCCCTGTTAGCATTCCAAAGGAACCATTCCCTCCACAACATCCTGGTCCACTCCTCCATTACCCCCGACACCTCGTTCCCATGTAATCACAGGAGGTGTAACACCTGCCCTTTTACCTCCTCTCTCCTCACTATCCAAGACCCCAAACACTCCTTCCAGGTGAAGCAGTGATTTACTTGTACTTCTTTCAGTTTAGTATACTGTATTCACTGCTCGACATTGGGGAGATGGTGGCATAGTGATAATGTCACTGGACTTGTAATCTAGGGACCCAGTCTAATACTCTGAGGAGATGGGTTCAAATCCCACCATGGCAGCTGGTGGAATTTAAATTCAATTAATTCGTAAAAATATGGAATTAAAAGATAGTTTAAGTAATAGTGACCATGAAACTACTATTGATTGTCATAAAAACCCATCTGGTTCACAAATGCCCTTTAGGAAGGAAAGGAAATTTGTCATCCTTACCTGGTCTGGCCTTCATGTGACTCCAGACCCAGAGCAATGTGGTTGACTCTTAACTGCCCTCTGAAATGGTCCAGCAAGCCCCTCAGTTGTACAAAACCACTGCACAAAAGTTGAAACGGAGTCCAGATGGACCATCTGGCATTGACCTAGGCACTGGAAACAATAACAGCAAACCCAGCCCTGTAGACTGTGCAAAATCCTCCTTACCATCATCTGGGGACTGGTGCCAAAATTGGGAGAGCTGTCCCACAGACTAGTCAAGCAACAACCTGATACTCAGTCATACTTATGGAATCATACCTTACAATGTTCCAGACATCACCATTCCTGGGTATTTCCTATCCCACCGGCTGGACAAGCTCGCTCGAGGTGGTGCCACAGTGGTATACAGTCGGGAGGGAGTTGCCCTGGGAGTCCTCAACATTGAACTGCAGACCCTATGAGGTCTCATGACATCAAGTCAAACATTGGCATGGAAACCTCCTGCTGATTACCACCTACTGCCCCTCTCTGCTGATGAATCAGTACTCCTCCATGTTGAACACTACTTGGAAGAAGCACTGAGGGTGGCAAAGACACAGAATCTACTCTGGGTGGGATACTTCAATGTATAGCACCGAGTGGCTCAGGAACACCACTACTGACTGAGCTGGCCAAGACCTGAAGGATATAGCTGCTAGACAGGATCTGTGGCAGGTGATGAGGGAACCAACAAGAGGGAAAAACGTACTAGACCTCATCCTCGCCAATCTACTTGTTGCAGTCCATGAAGTACTGGTAGGATTGACCACCGCAGAGTCCTTATGGAGACAAAGTCCTGTTTTCACACTGAGGGCACCCATCGTGCTGTTTGGCATTACCACCTTGCTAAATGGGATAGATTCAGAACAGATCTTGCAGCTCAAAACTGGACATCCATGAGGTGCTGTGAGCCATTAGCAGCAGCAGAATTGTATTCGACCACAATCAGTAACCTCATGACCCAGCATATTCCCCTTTCTACCATTATCATCAAGCTGGGGGAACCAACCCTGTTTCAATAAAGACTGCAGGAGGGCATGCCAAGAGCAGCACCAGGCATTACTCAAAATAAGGTGAAGCTACAACACATGACTACTTGCATGCCAAACAGCAGAAGCAGCATGCAATAGAGTGAGCTAAGTGATCCCACAGCCAATGGATGAGATAAAGCTCTGCAGTCCTGCCGCATCCACTTCCGTTTGCTTGCCATTTTAATTCAGCACCTGCTCTCATGCCCACATTTCTGACCTCATCCAGTGAAGCTCATTGCAATTTCGAGAAACATCTTTCGATTAGGTACTCTACAGCATTGAGTTCAACAATTTCGCACCATGACCTCCATTTTGTTTTTGTTTTTTTCACCATGTGCCAGTCTGAAACTTCTTTTTCATGTTTGTGCTTTTGGACAGAGCTGTTCATTATTCTGCCATTAACACTCTCTGGACTAATGCTTTGTCTTTTACTACAACTATTACCACTTCCTTTGCCTTTTGTTCCATGACATCTTTGCCATTCAATCTCCCCTGCCCTCCACCCTATTACAGACCTTTCCTTCTTCCCCCACTCCCCACTTTCATTTGCTAAAGATCTATTACATTTCTAACTTTTGCCAGTTGTCATGAAAGTTAATTGACCTGAAATGTGAACTCTCTTTCTTTCTCCACAGATTCTGCCAGTCCTGCTGTGTATTTCCAGCACTTACTGTTTTTATTGTGTTTAGAAATTTGATTGAGTTTTTTCAATGCGGTAACAGAGAAGGGTGATGAGGCTAATGCTGTTGACGTGATGTTCATGGACTTCCAAACGGCGTTTAATAACGTCCCACATAACAGGCTTGCCATCAGAGTTGAAGCCCATGGAATAAAAAGGAAAGTGACAGCGTGGATATGAAGTTGGCTGAGTAACAGGAAACAGAGTGTAATGGTGAACGGTTGTTTTTCAGACTGGAGGAAAGTATGCAGTCGGGTTCCCTAGACTTCGGTACTCGAACCACTGCAATATAAAACAAAGGATACAATTCTAAAAAATCCATATGAAGAACAATAGTTCCATGAAGGTTGTGTGTGTTGTGTTTTATCTCATTAATTGAATAATGATAATTAGATATCCAGATGGATCCATATTTGCTATTCGATTGAAAATGCTTTTTATTTGCTACAAATGAGGTAATTGATTCATATCTTTCCTAGGGTGGATTCTCCTGTGAGGTATAAACACCAGCACAAACTAGTTGGACCGAATAGCCTGTTTCTGTGCTGTATATTCTACGCAAGTTTATGTAATGTTCTATCCTTCTTACATTTTACATTAGTGCACGCTACAATGGCAGCTTGTACTGAAGCAGGATAGCGCGAGCGAGTTAGCAGCTGGGAAGGTCAGTTTCATCTTAAATTAATTGCCGTTGTTTCGGCGTACCAGGGGACTGCTGGGTAAGTAAATCCTATATATTTGGGTAGTTTAAAATAACTTACCTTTTTGTTGCAGCAGCTTGTACTGAAGGCGGATAGTGAACAAAGAACAAAGAACAAAGAAAATTACAGCACAGGAACAGGCCCTTCGGCCCTCCAAGCCTGCGCCGATCCAGATCCTCTATCTAAACATGTCGCCTATTTTCTAAGGGTCTGTATCTCTTTGCTTCCTGCCCATTCATGTATCTGTCTAGATACATCATAAAAGACGCTATCGTGCCCGCGTCTACCACCTCCGCTGGCAACGCATTCCAGGCACCCACCACCCTCTGTGTAAAGAACTTTCCACACATATCCCCCCTAAACTTTTCCCCTCTCACTTTGAACTCGTGACCCCTAGTAATTGAATCCCCCACTCTGGGATAAAGCTTCTTGCTATCCACCCTGTCTATACCTCTCATGATTTTGTACACCTCAATCAGGACCTCCCTCAACCTCCGTCTTTCTAATGAAAATAATCCTAATCTACTCAACCTCTCTTCATAGCTAGCGCTCTCCATACCAGGCAACATCCTGGTGAACCTCCTCTGCACCCTCTCCAAAGCATCTACGTCCTTTTGGTAATGTGGCGACCAGAACTGCACGCAGTATTCCAAATGTGGCCGAACCAAAGTCTTATACAACTGTAACATGACCTGCCAACTCTTGTACTCAATACCCCGTCCGATGAAGGAAAGCAT
Organism: Heterodontus francisci; assembly: GCF_036365525.1. Classification (NCBI taxonomy): domain Eukaryota; kingdom Metazoa; phylum Chordata; class Chondrichthyes; order Heterodontiformes; family Heterodontidae; genus Heterodontus; species Heterodontus francisci. The sequence continues at coordinate 168,298,452 of NC_090373.1, read as the reverse complement.
GCCGTATGCCTTCTTGACCTCTCTATTGACCTGCGTTGCCACCTTCAGGGAACAATGGACCTGAACACCCAAATCTCTCTGTACATCAATTTTCCCAGGACTTTTCCATTTACTGTATAGTTCACTCTTGAATTGGATCTTCCAAAATGCATCACCTCGCATTTGCCCTGATTGAACTCCATCTGCCATTTCTCTGCCCAACTCTCCAATCTATTTATATTCTGCTGTATTCTCTGACAGTCCCCTTCACTATCTGCTACTCCACCAATCTTAGTGTCGTCTGCAAACTTGCTAATCAGACCACCTATACTTTCCTCCAAATAGGGCGGCACAGTGGCGCAGTGGTTAGCACCGCAGCCTCACAGCTCCAGCGACCCGGGTTCAATTCTGGGTACTGCCTGTGTGGAGTTTGCAAGTTCTCCCTGTGTCTGCGTGGGTTTCCTCCGGGTGCTCCGGTTTCCTCCCACAGCCAAAAGACTTGCAGGTTGATAGGTAAATTGGCCATTATAAATTGCCCCTAGTATAGGTAGGTGGTAGGGGAATATAGGGACAGGTGAGGATGTGGTAGGAATATGGGAATAGTGTAGGATTAGTATAAATGGGTGGTTAATGGTCGGCACAGACTTGGTGGGCCGAAGGGCCTGTTTCAGTGCTGTATCTCTAAATCTAAATCTAAAATCTAAAAAAAATCTAAAATCTAAATCATTTATGTATATCACAAACAACAGTGGTCCCAGCACGGATCCCTGTGGAACACCACTGGTCACACGTCTCCATTTTGAGAAACTCCCTTCCACTGCTACTCTCTGTCTCCTGTTGCCCAGCCAGTTCTTTATCCATCTAGCTAGTACACCCTGGACCCCATGCGACTTCACTTTCTCCATCAGCCTACCATGGGGAACCTTATCAAACGCCTTACTGAAGTGCATGTATATGACATCTACAGCTCTTCCCTCATCAATCAACTTTGTCACTTCCTCAAAGAATTCTATTAAGTTGGTAAGACATGACCTTCCCTGCACAAAACCATGTTGCCTATCACTGATCAGCCCATTTTCTTCCAAATGGGAATAGATCCTATCCCTCAGTATCTTCTCCAGCAGCTTCCCTACCACTGACGTCAGGCTCACCGGTCACCGGTCAGGCTCACCGGTGCGAGCGAGTTAGCAGCTGGGAAGGTCAGTTTCATCTTAAATTAATTGCCGTTGTTTCGGCGGACCAGGGGACTGCTGGGTAAGTAAATCCTATATATTTGGGCAGTGGCTCAACCCAAAACACTACAAGTGTAGTGTCTCCCACCCATCCTCCTCCTCTCACCAAAAAAAAAGGACTCTGGTGTGTTGATAAAGTAAGCTTTTCTATTTGTTTCGGCAGTTTCTTTTTGCAGCGGCGACAGGGAGAGCGAGGTGGCAGCTGGGTAAGTAAATCTTATATATTTGGGCAGCGGCTGAACCTGAGACACTACACCTGCAGTGTCTACCACCCGCCCTCCTCCTCTAACCAAAAAAAAACGGACTCGGTGGTGTGCAGATAAGGTAGGCTTTTTCTATTTCTTTTTTTTTCGTGTGATTGGTAAAAACTTTTCGTTCCTATTTCATTTATCTAAGTTAAGTTGAAGATTAAAAATGGCAGGAGATCTCAGAACCGTGTTATGCTCCTCTTGCTCAATGTGGGAGCTCAGGGACACGGCTGATGTCCCTGACTCCTTCACGTGCTGGAAGTGTGTCCAGCTGCAGCTCTTGTTAGACCGCATGACGGCTCTGGAGCTGCGGATGGACTCACTTTGGAGCATCCGCGATGCTGAGGAGGTCGTGGATAGCACGTTTAGCGAATTGGTCACACCGCAGATTAGGATTGCTGAGGGAGAAAGGGAATGGGTGACCAAAAGGCAGAGAAAGAGCAGGAAGGCAGTGCAGGTGTCCCCTGCGGTCATCTCCCTCCAAAACAGGTATACCGTTTTGGATACTGTTGAGGGAGATGGCTCACCAGGGGAAGGCAGCAGTAGCCAGGTTCATGGCACCGTGGCTGGCTCTGCTGTTCAGAAGGGTGGGAAAAAGAGTGGAAGGGCTATAGTCATAGGGGATTCGATTGTAAGGGGAGTAGATAGGCGGTTCTGTGGTCGAAAACGAGACTCCCGAATGGTATGTTGCCTCCCAGGTGCATGGGTCAGGGATGTCTCAGATCGGCTGCAGAACATTCTGAAGGGGGAGGGTGAACAGCCAGTTGTCGTTGTGCACATAGGCACCAATGATATAGGTAAAAAACGGGATGAGGTCCTACAAGCAGAATTTAGGGAGTTAGGAGCCAAGTTAAAAAGATTGCTACCAGTGCCATGTGCTAGTCAAAGTAGAAATGAAAGAATAGTCAGGATGAATGCGTGGCTTGAGAGATGGTGCAGGAGGGAGGGGTTCAGATTTTTGGAACATTGGGACCGGTTCTGGGGGAGGTGGGACTATTACAAATTGGACGGTCTACACCTGGGCTGGACTGGAACCAATGTCCTTGGGGGTGCTTTTGCTAACGCTGTTGGGGAGGGTTTAAACTAATGTGGCAGGGGGATGGGAATCAAATGAGGAGGTCAGTGGACAGTAAGGAGGTAGTAACTAAAGCCTGTAAGGAACTAGATAATGAAGTCAGCGTGACTAAGGGAAAGAGTAGGCAGGGAGCAGATGATGAACGCAAAGGGACTGGTGGTCTGAGGTGCATTTGTTTTAATGCAAGAAGTGTAGTAGGTAAGGCAGATGAACTTAGGGCCTGGATTAGTACCTGGGAGTATGATGTTATTGCTATTTCTGAGACTTGGTTGAGGGAAGGGCACGATTGGCAACTAAATATCCCAGGATATCGATGCTTCAGGCGGGATAGAGAGGGAGGTAAAAGGGGTGGAGGAGTTGTATTACTGGTCAAAGAGGATATCACAGCTGTGCTGAAGGAGGGCACTATGGAGGACTCGAGCAGTGAGGCAATATGTGCAGAACTCAGAAATAGGAAGGGTGCGGTAACAATGTTGGGGCTGTACTACAGGCCTCCCAACAGCGAGCGTGAGATAGAGGTACAAATATGTAAACAGATTATGGAAAGATGTAGGAGCAACAGGGTGGTGGTGATAGGAGATTTTATTTTTCCCAACATTGACTGGGATTCACTTAGTGTTCGAGGTCTAGATGGAGCAGAATTTGTAAGGAGCATCCAGGAGGGGTTTCTAGAGCAGTATGTAAATAGTCCAACTTGGGGAGGGGCCATACTGGACCTGGTGTTGGGGAATGAGCCCGGCCAGGTGGTTGAAGTTTCAGTAGGGGACTACTTTGGGAATAGTGGTCACAATTCCGTAAGTTTTAGAATACTCATGGACAAAGACGAGAGTGGTCCTAAAGGAAGAGTGGTAAATTGGGGGAAGGCCAAGTATACCAAAATTCGGCAGGAGCTGGGGAATGTAGATTGGGAGCAGCTGTTTGAAGATAAATCCACATTTGATATGTGGGAGGCTTTGAAAGAGAGGTTGATTAGCGTGCAGGAGAGACATGTTCCTGTGAAAATGAGGGATAGAAATGGCAAGATTAGGGAACCATGGATGACAGGTGAAATTGTGAAACTAGCTAAGAGGAAAAAGGAAGCATACATAAGGTCTAGGCAGCTGAAGAAAGACGAAGCTTTGGAAGAATATCGGCCAATCGAAAACGAGGAATTAAGAGGGTTAAAAGGGGTCATGAAATATCTTTAGCAAACAGGGTTCAGGAAAATCCCAAAGCCTTTTATTCATATATAAGGAGCAAGAGGGTAACTAGAGAAAGGATTGGCCCACTCAAGGACAAAGGAGGAAAGTTATACGCGGAGTCAGAGAAAATGGGTGAGATTCTAAATGAGTACTTTGCATCGGTATTCACCGAGGAGAGGGACATGACGGATGTTAAGGTTAGGGACAGATGTTTGATTACTCCAGGTCAAATCGGCATAAGGAGGGAGGAAGTGTTAGGTATTCTAAAAGGCATTAAGGTGGACAAGTCCCCAGGTCCGGATGGGATCTATCCCAGGTTACTGAGGGAAGCGAGAGAGAGAATAGCTGTGGCCTTAACAGATATCTTTGCAGCATCCTTAAACACGGGTGAGGTCCCGGAGGACTGGAGAATTGCTAATGTTGTCCCCTTGTTTAAGAAGGGTAGCAGGGATAATCCAGGTAATTATAGACCGGTGAGCCTGACGTCAGTGGTAGGGAAGCTGCTGGAGAAGATACTGAGGGATAGGATCTATTCCCATTTGGAAGAAAATGGGCTTATCAGTGATAGGCAACATGGTTTTGTGCAGGGAAGGTCATGTCTTACCAACTTAATAGAATTCTTTGAGGAAGTGACAAAGTTGATTGATGAGGGAAGAGCTGTAGATGTCATATACATGCACTTCAGTAAGGCATTTGATAAGGTTCCCCATGGTAGGCTGATGGAGAAAGTGAAGTCGCATGGGGCCCAGGGTGTACTAGCTGGATGGATAAAGAACTGGCTGGGCAACAGGAGACAGAGAGTAGCAGTGGAAGGGAGTTTCTCAAAATGGAGACGTGTGACCAGTGGTGTTCCACAGGGATCCGTGCTGGGACCACTGTTGTTTGTGATATACATAAATGATTTGGAGGAAAGTATAGGTGGTCTGATTAGCAAGTTTGCAGACGACACTAAGATTGGTGGAGTAGCAGATAGTGAAGGGGACTGTCAGAGAATACAGCAGAATATAGATAGATTGGAGAGTTGGGCAGAGAAATGGCAGATGGAGTTCAATCAGGGCAAATGCGAGGTGATGCATTTTGGAAGATCCAATTCAAGAGTGAACTATACAATAAATGGAAATGTCCTGGGGAAAATTGATGTACAGAGAGATTTGGGTGTTCAGGTCCATTGTTCCCTGAAGGTGGCAACGCAGGTCAATAGAGTGGTCAAGAAGGCATACGGCATGCTTTCCTTCATCGGACGGGGTATTGAGTACAAGAGTTGGCAGGTCATGTTACAGTTGTATAAGACTTTGGTTCGGCCACATTTGGAATACTGCGTGCAGTTCTGGTCGCCACATTACCAAAAGGATGTAGATGTTTTGGAGAGGGTGCAGAGGAGGTTCACCAGGATGTTGCCTGGTATGGAGGGTGCTAGCTATGTAGAGAGGTCGAGTAGATTAGGATTATTTTCATTAGAAAGACGGAGGTTGAGGGGGGACCTGATTGAGGTGTACAAAATCATGAGAGGTATAGACAGGGTGGATAGCAAGAAGCTTTTTCCCAGAGTGGGGGATTCAATTACTAGGGGTCACGAGTTCAAAGTGAGAGGGGAAAAGTTTAGGGGGGATATGCGTGGAAAGTTCTTTACGCAGAGAGTGGTGGGTGCCTGGAATGCGTTGCCAGCAGAGGTGGTAGACGCGGGCACGATAGCATCTTTTAAGATGTATCTAGACAGATACATGAATGGGCAGGAAGCAAAGAGATACAGACCCTTAGAAAATAGGCGACATGTTTAGATAGAGGATCTGGATCGGCGCAGGCTTGGAGGGCCGAAGGGCCTGTTCCTGTGCTGTAATTTTCTTTGTTCTTTGTTCTTTGTTTCCCTTCCCCTTTATTCCAGGTGGACTAACACTGCACACAACTGAATATTACCACTGAAGTGTGAAGTCTGAAAGCTCCAGCATTGTGAGTGTTTGTCCAAATGTGGTGAGGTTGTTTCTGCAAAGTTGGATTCCATTGCATTGCACAAAGGATAAAGACAATCCAAAAATTTGACTTTCAACGTTTCAGCTGTAACTCTATATTACAGCAGAAGCATAAAACCTAAAAAGTTCACTGGCCTCTTTGTCAACTGGGGGAGGTTATTGGTTGACACCATCCTAATTTGGAACTACATTCGGTTTCTATGGCAATGCTGTTTTAGTTTTCGTAATCGAAACGTGTTTAATTTTTTTCTGCATCTGTTAGGTAGTTAAGCCCTTTTATTTGCATGGGAAGAAAGATGCTGATTGTTTCAAAAATATTTTTCAGAACCTGTAAGGGCTGCATACGAATAGATGATTGATAACAAATGTTATAGAGTTGATGTTGCAGGTGTACTTTCCTCTTCGACATTTAATTTATGCTTTGGTTCGTGTATGCTGTTCGAAAATCAGAAATAAAAAGTTCAAGAGGAAATTTTTAACCTGGCAGTGACTTCCACTTCTGCGTCACAGCTACTTGGCTCACGACTCACTGTTCCAATGTACAAGAAGTTGGCCTGAGAGAGCTCACACAATGTGAAGGTTAAGTGCCTCCTAATGTCACCATAAAATTGTACAATTACTGAAACCAAAGTTCCGGGATGTTTCTGAGTAAAATAAAAGCAATTGAATCCTTGGTAATAAAATGCTCAATCTTTTCTGCTTGGTTTCGAAGTTTAATTACATCATGAAGATTTAGGAACCAGATGGTAAAAGTGTGCAGTTATGTTTCCCTCGATCCCATCTACTGATTTAAGGCACATTGAAATCCAAGGTAAGGCCCAAGATGTTCTCTATAAATGTCAACCCAGATCAAGATCAAGCACAAGAAAATCTAACATCTTTCACACCACATTTAGCTCTGTCTCCACAAGCACTTCTAAGGAAGTGATAATTCCTTGAATTGAGGTTTGAGAATCTCAAAACCTACTGGGACTAGTAGCTTTCACAGAATCAAACATTTCTGGGGCAGCAATGATTGAGAAAGTGCATAGGTAGCATTGAGATATATCAAAAAGGAATGGGCTCCTTGGGTCGAATGGCTTATTCCTATTTCTACAAATTCTACGTTTTTGTCTATTTCAATCGTCACTGGCAATCAGTCGTGTCCAATCTCAGCAAAGCAATAAACACTGCACCTATTCACAAGAATGCTTCGATCACAGCATGATAACTACAAACCAGTACACAGATGCCAGTTGTGTTAAGGTTTGTGGAAACCAAAATGAATGAAAAAGTGGCACAATATGTCACTCACAAATAACTGTTATCAGGTTGCCAATTTTGAATCAGAGCAAACAGGTGGTTCTTTCATGCTCTAGGTTCAAGAATGAAGCGATTCTGTAGATTCCCAGCAAACACATGGAATTTCCATGGCATTCTCCTGATGTCAGCTAGTGTCAGCTGTGGCTGAGTTGGTCGCACTCTTACCTCCAAACCAGAAGGTTGGGAGTTTCAAGTCGCACTTCAGGACTTGAGCACAAAATGCTAGGCTGGTACTCCAGTGCAGTACTGAGGGAGTGCTACACTGTCAGAGGTGCTATCTTTTGGATGAGATGTTAAACCTCCCCTCTCAGGCAGACATAAAAGATCTCATGGCACTACATCGAAGAGGAGCAGAGGAGTTATCCCTGGTGTCATGGCCAACATTTATTCCTCAATCAACATTACAGATTATCTGATCATTTTCATATTGCTGTTTGTGGGAGTTTGTTGGGCTCAAAATTTGCTGCCTCGTTTCCCACCTTCCAACAGTGGCTGCAATTCAAAAGTACTTCATTGTCTGTAAAGCAGTTCGAGACATGAAAAGCACTATATATAAATGCAAGTCTGGAGTCACAGAGGCCAGACTGGGTTAGAACACCAGGTTTCTTTTACCTAAAGGACATTAGTGAATCAGTTGGGTTTTTAGCAACACTCCAATGGCTTTTTATTTACAGATTTTTTTACACTGAATTCAAATTCTTGAATTGTCATGCTGGGATTATGAACTGCTGTTCTCCAGATTATTAGTCCATTTGTAGTCCAATGACATAAACATTACACCACCATAGCCAATTATCATAGAGCTGTTGTTGCACATATCATAATGTCAGTTATTTATAAAGAGGACAGTGAATGCTGCTTGCTTTCATAAGAAACGTCTATAAACTAGCCCAGGTCGAGTGGGATAAGGAGGTAGCTGGTAGCACATCCTTTATTGTATAACACAAGAAGCAGGGTTATTGAGCAGTTGCTGTTATTCAAAACGGAAATTTAGCAACACTATCTTGTTTTGGCTTCCACTCATCAGGGCTATCTTCAGTTAGAACCATGAATGAAAGTATTTTCTGAATGTAATTTGCAGTGAGCACAATGGGGTCCAATGTTAAATAATTTCGTTGCATCGTCCAATTGTCTAAATCACATTTATTTGTTTAAGCAGAGGGGCCATAAAAAAGCTGGTTTAGATTTTAGAATGAAATTTTGTCAATGGATTTGGAAATTATAAAATCAAGCATTGAAATCCAAAAGGAAAGAGAGCCTATTCAGTGTGCTTCTATAGATAGAGAAGCTCTGTGAGAAAGACCAAGAGTCATCTTTGGAACAAATTAGTTACTCTGTGGTATCCTGCTTTTTCAAGGTGCTTTTTCTAAGCAAAATTATTTCTCAGTGTCACTGTTCAGTATCGGAAGTAGATTCAGACCTTGAGGCAAGTGAGGTTTAAGTGTACCATTGCTTCTTGCCATTGCACAGCAAGATCCAATGATCTTAGGCAGAGTAAAAAACAATTTAAAAAATAACGTTAGAAGAGAGGTGAGGTTCAATAAATAGAAAATCCTCTTCATCATTTTAAATCTTCTATTGTTCCATGATCCTTGTTTCTAAATGCAAGCAAAATATAAAAGCTAGCACCCAGACTCTCAGTTCAGAACAGTAACTTTACAAGCCATTTTAATTTGTATCGCTGGATCAAAAATGGGCAATGTCAAATCAGTGGCCTGTTCTACACTTCATCCAAGAATTGGACAAGATGCAAAATGGGCCTCTGATTCACTATCACCCATTTCTCACCTTCCCCAAAATGTCAATTCCTCTGAATTCCACTTACCCACTTTTTTTTTTACCATATCCCTCAATCACTCCTCTCCCCAGTAGTACATCTGGTTGCGGCTTGAAACCACTTACATTGGCCTGAATTGAACTTTCCCTGAATGGTTCTAGGTTGAACGATTACAGTTGTTACATGAGTAGACTGGAGAAGCAGGGTTTGTTCTCCTTGGAACAGAGTAAGCTAATAGGAGATTTGATAGAGTAGATAAAGAGAAAATATTTCCAGTGGTCAAAGGGTTGATAACGAGATAGCGCAAATTTAAGGTGATCAGCAAAGGAAACAGAGGTAACATGAGAAGAAACCTTTTCAGGCAATGAGTGGTTAGGATTTGGAATGTACCACCTGATGGGGTAGTGGGAACAAATTCAATAGAAATCTTCAAAAGGGAATTGGATAAATACTTGAAAGAGAAAAAAATGCAGCAATATGGGGAAATTGCTGAGGAGTTAGTCTAACTAGATTGCACCTCAAAAGAGTTGGTGCAGTACTCGATGTTAATTGTGTGTCAGTGGTTTGATTATATACAGGTGAAGAGTGTTAATTGGGGTTTAAGTTGAGCACTTATAAACAGACACTCAGCCTGGGAGAGGTTTAGAGTGTTTGTAATCCTTTTATTCTGTACAATAAAGGTGAAGCTCAGTAAATATAAGTTCCAGCATTATTTTTCCATAACAAGCTTTCTGGAATTTAACATGGTAGCAGATGATGGTTGCCTAAAGCTGAAGGTTGGAAAATAGGATTTTGTTTTTGGATAGAAAACTAAAATCTCAATACAGCAGAATACAGCAGAAAGCAAGCGCAAATTGTTAGGTTATGATTACCCTCCAGTGTTTTCAGAGTCTGAATCATATGACCACTGGAAGAATGAAGTGGATGTGTGGACACTGGTTTCATCTCTACCAAAAAGGAAAAAGATATGGCCTTGGCATTGTCACTTCCTACCAAAATTAAAGTCAGAAGTAAAGTATTATGTGAACTGGATGCCCATCAGTTGGATACTGATGAAGGTTGGATCTTCTGTTAGAATTCCTGGACGAAATTTACAAGAAAGATGACCTATTGAATGTGTATGAGGCATGGTCAGACTCTGATAGATTTCGGAAAACAGATGGTTATTCAATGGAGCAATATATTTATTTAACAGACTGTATCAAAGATTGAGGAAATTCAATTTGGAGATCCCTGGTTCAGTGCTAACTTTTAAATTGCTAGATTGTGCTCGGGTGTCTAACTGGGGTTTGGTTCATGGACCAACTGTCTGCGGCCTTAAAATAATTCCTGGGGAAACAGTCATTTCCCACAATCCTGGTAGAACAAGTGGGGCATTCTGCGGTGACACAAAGAATGGAGGACCCAATGTTTACAAGATTTAGAAATAATCCAGGTACTGGAAGCAGGCCTAAGTACAATGGAAGAGTTAAAGACAGGAGGAATGAGAATGAAAGCACCTTTAGCAGGTCTGAATATTACAATGAAAGACAGAGGTGGAACAGCAATCATAGGCGAATGAATCCCAGGAATGCCCAAGGAACATTTAATAGGTGCATCAGATGTGACTCAAAGTATCATTATGAAGTGAACTACCCTAAGCAGAGGGGCGGAGTCTTCGAAATAACACATGACACAGAGCATTCTGAAGCAGAAGAGGAAGATACTGATGGATCTGAATGAATTGTACTGGTCACAAGGAGTTTTAGTCCTGTGATGAATGTGTTGGTTGTGGATTCATTCAACTGTGCGGTACTGAATACTCCTTGTACGTTGACAGTATGTGGAACTGGTTGGTTACAGTGTTATCTGGATTCACTCAGTAGTGAGGATTGACTCAAGGTTAAGGAGTATAAAAGTACTATCAGCTTTAGGTTTGGTGATGACAACACATTGAAGTCACTGAAGAGAGTAGTAAAATAGCTGGGGTAAGCCACTTTATCAGTACTGATGAGATACCTTTACTGTTGAGTAAGCCTTCAATGAAAAAGGAACAGGCACAGCTAAAACTTGATATGGAGCATAATAAGGCCATTGTTTTTGGGAAGCCAGTGAATTTGCAATTCACCCAGTCAGGGTATACCGTTAACAAAACCTGATATTTCTAGTCAGAGTGATCGAGAAGTATTGATGGCATCAGGTGTTAAGAATCAGAAAGATAAAAGGCAAATTGTCTTAAAGTTACACAGACAATTTGCTCACCCTTCTTGTCAGAGATTAAAAGCCCTACTAAAAGTTGCAGGTGTGATTGATGAAGAGTATAAGAGGATAATAGAAGAGATTAGTGAAAAGTGTGGAATCTGTAAAAAGTATTGGAGGACACCATCATGTCCTATTGTCAGCCTTCCTCTGGCACGTGACTTTAACGAGGTAGTTGCCATGGATTTAAAGCTATGGGACAAAGGCAAGAATATTTTCATTCTACATTATATAGACCTAGCAACTAGATTTAGTCTGTCTACAATAATAACTAGTAAAGACAAAAGGGTGATTATGGACAAAATTATGGAGAAATGGATAGGGACTGGACTTGGGGCACCAGCTAAGTTTCTGACTGATAATGGAGGGGAATTTGCCAATGACGAGTTCAGGGATATGTGTGAAAACATGAACATTGCGGTTATGAATACTGCAGCTGAAAGTCCTTTCAGTAATGGGCTTTGTGAAAGGAATCACGCAGTGGTTGGTGAAATGTTACATAAAATCTTAGCTGACCAGCCAAACTGCAAGTTGACAAATGCCCTGGCATAGGCGGTCCATGCGGAGAATTTGCTTCAGATGGTTGGGGGCTATCGTCCCGATCAATTGGTCTATGGGTGGAATCCCAAATTGCCTTCTGTTCTGTGTAACTGTTCTCCTGCTCGAGAAGGTACTACAATTAGTTCCATTTTTTCCGAAACATTTGAATGCGTTACATGCAAGGAGGTGGGCTTTCATCAAGGCTGAGGTCTCTGAGAAAATTCACAGAGCTCTGAGGCATTGTCTAAGGCCATCTGAGGTGGAATTTAGTTCAGGAGATTTGGTCTATTATAAAAGTGAGGGCCATAGGGAATGGAGGGGCCCTGGTAAGGTAATCTGCCGGAATGGTAAGACAGTAGTTATCAAGCATGGAAATCAAACTGTTAAGGTTAATCCTTCACAAGTAATTGGGGTTGATTACAAAATCTCAGAAATGAGCAGCTGATAGAGGGAGAAGAGGCACTTTGTACCTCAAATACTCATGTATTTTGTGATGAAGGTCCTGAAGCACAGGTAGATCAAGAGTTGGATAGTAATGTAACCAATCATGATGCTCAAGAAAGAGCTATTGCATGCAAAGGCCAATTGCCTTGAGTAGGTACTCGGGTGACATATATTCTAGAGGGATCTGGTAAATGGAGGGACGTGACAGCTGTGGAGCATGCAGGAAAATCTACAGGCAAGTTTATATATTGGTTAAATGTTCAAGATGATGACCGCGAAACCAGAGCCATGGACTGGCAGAATGGGGTGAAAGAGTGGAGGGTAAGAAAGCGCAGTGCAAGTTTTGATAGTGGATCAGAAAGTAACTCTTGTGTAAGGAAGCGATCACGTACTGGAGAAAGAGTCTCTGATAAAGTGCGAGAGAGATCTTCTAGTAATAGTCCCGAAAGACATAAAAGTGCTAATAGAGGCCATAGTTTAAGCAGATTCCAGAATGAAACGAAGGCTAGAGAGCAGTCTTGGAATAAAACTAGAAGCAGAAGTCCTCATGATCATGACATTTTAGTGGCTGTCAATAAACTGGAGGATAAACTCAGAAGAGAAGCAAAACATAAGGAATCAGAGAGCTGGAGAGAGTTTGGAGTCTATTCTGAGGTACCAGATAGGGGACAGCCAGCTTTGTCATATAGATGGATTTGTACTGAAAAAGCCCTTCCCAATGGAACAGATAAAGCTAAAGCGAGATTAGTTGCAAAGGATTTTGAAGAGCAACTGGATCATACCGATGTTAGAGTGGACTCTGCTACAGTTGGAAAAGTAATCTTGAAAATCTTTCTGGCTCTTTTGACCACATATTCATGGGAGTGTAGATCCATTGACATAAAAGTCGCATTTCTGCAGGGTGATACTTTTCAAAGAGAAGTGTTTCTGAAACCACCCAATGAGGCAGCAGATGCAGAAGGAAAATTATGGAAACTAAACAAATGCATCTCTGGCCTTAATGATGCTTCCAGGGTGTAGTATTTCTCAGTCAGATCTGTTTTGTTAAAAATTGATTCTGTTCAACTAAGTGTAGATCCTACAATGTTTTATTGGTATCATAAAGGGAAACTTTCAGGAATCTTCATGTTGCATATTGGTGATTTCTAATGGGGTGGCACTGCGGATTTTGAGAAATGTTTTATTAATAAGATTAGGGCAGAATTTAAAATTGGGAGTCAGGCTTGTGCGGCCTTTAAATATATTGGTTTAGATATTAAGCAGAATAAATCTGGAATAAGTTTGAATCAACAATCCTATTTAAAGAGTGTTACTCCCGTCCCGGTTAATCGTGTTGGGTCAACACAGAAAGATGATGATCTATCTAAAGCAGAGATTGAGCAATTGCAAAGCCTGGTGGGTCAATTAAACTAAAATAAAAACAAGAAATACTCAGCAGGTCTGGCAGCATCTATGAAGAGAGAAGCCGAGTTAATGTTTCAGGTCAGTGACCCTTCATCAATTAAACTGGTTGTGCTCTCAGACTAGACCTGATGTGAGTTTTGATGTGCTGGAGTTAAGCACGATGATGAAACATCCGAAAGTTGAGAATGTTTTCAGGGCAAATAAAACTTTGAAAAAACTAAATCTGGAGAAATGTATACTGAAGTTCCCATCCTTAGGTAACCCAAAGAACATGAAGCTAATAATTTTTAGTGATGCTTCACATGCTAATCTTGCTGATGGGTATTCGAGTGCAGCTGGTTTCATAATATTTCTGATGGGTGAAAATGGGAAATGTTGTTCTTTAGCTTGGGAAGCTAAGAAAATAAAATGGGTCATTAAAAGCACTTTAGCTGCAGAAACACTGGGTCTTGTGGAGACAGTGGATATGGGGTTCTATTTTTCAAATATTTTAGCAGAAATTCTGAACAAGGGACATCCTGAAGATAGGATACCCTTTGAATGTTATGTGGATAATCATTCTTTGTGGGACAATGTACACTCTACAAAAAGTGAGAGTGAGAAAAGGGTTGAAACAAATGCTGGTGAGAAAGGAAATCTCCAAACTTAAATGTGTAGATGCAAGTCATCAGTTATCCAATTGTTTCACAAAAAGAAATGCTAGTACAAAGAAATTGTTAGAGGTGCTAGAGGAGGGGCCTCTCACAATGTGAAAAAAGCTTTGTACCCAATATGGAATTTGTTTTGATTTAATTTGAAATATTCTTTGAGCATGTTAATGCGTTGTGCATAAGATGGAATTTATTTTGAAATGTTGTTCGAGCGTGTTAACCTCACTTGTATTGTGAAAGAAAGAAGGGAATCTGTTAATTTTGTGTCAATGGTTTGATTATATGCAGGTAGGTGAAGGGTGTTAATTGGGGTTTTAGTTGAACACTTATAAGCAGACTGGGAGACGTTTTGAGTGAGGAGCTACATGTTTGTAATCCTTTTACTCTGCACAATAAATGTGAAACTGAGTAAATATATGCTCCAGCATTACCTTTCCATAACAATCTTTCTGGAATATAACACTCGATGAGCCAAATGGCTTTCTTCTGTGCTGCACTATTCTATGATTCTAACTTTGTTTTTGTTCCTTCACTTAAAAGTCCTGCTTGACTTTCTAATTTTAACTTGTGGGCCATGGCATTTGAATCCTTCACCACACTGAGCACTTTTCTGGGATCAATTTTGTTGCTCAACTCCTTCAAAAAAGTGTTAGAGAAATATCTTGGGAATTGGATTAAAGGTTGTACAGACGGTGACTTCAAATACTCTACAAAGGGATGTGTACGAGAAACCAAATACTCTTCAAATACTCTACAAAGGGATGTGTACGAGAAACCAAATACTCTTCAAATACTCTACAAAGGGATGTGTAGGAAAAACCATCTAAGAATTGTGTTAAATGTGTCCTCAAAATGGAGTCAGTAATCAGCCTGTACGCTGGGAAAGAAAAGGGCTAATGCTACTTAAACCATGAAGCTTATACAAACAAAGCATTGAAAACACAGGGACAGGAACTAAGCCAACAAGATCACAAGACCAGAAACGATTTATTATGTTGGGAAATGATGATGTTCTGCCTCATCTGGTCCTGTGTGCGGCACCTTTGTTAGTAAAGGCCCATAAAGCTAAGGAATAACCTTGGCATATTCAGATGTCACAGTGTCATTGGTTAGAGGTTATCAGGGGTAACAACAGGGCTGTGTGAGGTGATGGACTCCAAAAGGCCTGAACTCATCTAAGACTCAAATTGATCACATATTGAGGAGGTTTCTTTAGAAATGAAGGATTATATAAAATAATGCTTATGACACTAAAGTCTTCAGTCCTCAGTCAAGTTCTAATTCTCTATGTAGTTCTTGTATTAATCTTTGCAGTAGGTGGTGTAGATTTTTTTTGTCTAGTAGAAGGATGTCCCTGTAACATCTGGAAGTGCATCGCTGTCAAAGAGAGAAAGAGTCTACAGAAGTTAAGATTTTACGACTATACCAGCCAGATAAAGGCAGATATAAGGGTGTCTACAAGATGTATAAATTTCCCTGTGATCAACAGGAGAGTAAATTTAAAGTGAATTTACCGAGGAGCTGAAGATCCAGGAATAGTGGACAACATCTCTACAGGTGCAGAATTTTCACTGTGATTTCTCAAAGCCACACTATTCTCCAGTTCATCCATGCCAGCTCAGAAGGACAGTGCTGATTAAGTTCTGGAAACATTGCTAACTACAAGCAAATAGACTTTAATATAGTCAATAGACTATCTATTGCTGTTAACTTATCTGCTACCTTAGGAGCCTAATCCTAAACTAATCTCACCAATCTATATCACTACCAGACACAGATCACACCAGTAAATTTATAATCAGCAGCAGTTAATGCTTACTGTGACATAACTGAACTGTCTTCTAACCTCTGTTCCTTATTTTGTTAATTAACCCTAACTACTAATATTCTGGATCCTCAACCATTAAGTTTAGTTGCTGCTAACTATGATTCCAATGTTAATAAACAATTGTTTGCAACTTTGTTTTTTTGATTTCTTCTTTGACACTTGGCAAGAAAGGGTTAATTCATTCACTCAGTAGTTTGTGTAGATCCAATGGGAGTTTGGTAGTGGCCGGACAGAGCTGTCAAAAAAGGAATGCATTGTAAACAAAGTGTCAAGTTGAGAATTTGGTGAGAGTGAGAATTCGGTGCAGAGGGGAAACGGGGTGCTGTCTTTTGCCTCCAATGTTTGCAGTGATTTGTATAACCTTGAGGCAGTATTTAGAATTTTGTCCAGTCTTTTAGTGTTTAAAACAAGTTAGTGTGCAAAAAAGAATTACAACAGATCTTAAAAGTAGATATAAATAATCCAGCTTAATATATGACAGAGCAGGATGTGTGTCTGGACTATAGTATATGGGAACCTGTGGGCAGCAAGACTGTCTGCAGTAGATATCTGCATCTCGAATCTCTCCAGCTCAGAGTCAGTCATTTGGAGGGCAGGTTAGAGATACTCTGGCACAGAAGGGAGGGAGAGCAATATCTGGAGAGTTTGTTCCAGACTTCGGTAGCATTTCATAGAGAGGTGCAGGAACAGAACAGGGTTGGTGTGACTGATAGTGTGCAGAGTAAGGGAAAGCCAAGTGAGATAGAGAATAAGGATCCACAGAAACTGATCTTATCAAACAGGCACAATGTACTTGCTAGCTGTGAGGATAAGGATAAAGACTGTTGGAAAGACAACCAGAATATTGACCTTGGCAGCTTGGAGCAGGAAGTTGTCCAAATGGGGGCAGAGAAGGAGAAATGTAATGTAAGGTAGTTGTAGGGGATTCAATAATTAGGTGGACAGATAGCATCCTTTGTAAGCAGGATCAAAGGTCCCACATGATATGTTGCCTGCCTGGTGCCAGAGTGAGGGACATCTCAAACCGACTTGAAAAGATATTGGAGAGGGAAAGAGAGAAGCCAGTCATTGCGATCCATGCTGGGACAACAACCTAGGGAAGAGTATACAAGAGATCCTGTTTGGACAGTGCCAGCAGCTAGGAGCTAAATTAAAGAGCAGGACCTCGAGCATTATAAGCTCCAGATTATTGCCCGAGCCATGTGCAAATTGGCATAGGGCTAAACAGATCCTGGAGGTGAACACATGGCTGAACAAGTGGTGTGGGAAAGAGAGGTTCCATTTCATGGGACGCGGGCACCAGTATTGGGACAGGAAGGAACTTTACTGTTAGGACAGGCTTCACCTGAACCGGCTGGAACCAAGGTCCGAGCAGAAAGGAAAAATAGGACAGTTACATATAATTTAAACTCGTAAGTTGGGGGAGAGCTCAGGCGGGTAAGGTAGTATAAATAATAGTTCAAAAACAAACAAAAGGGAAGAGAGTAGAGTAACAGTCAGTAATTGTGCTTGAGGGACAACAGTGAAAGGGAAAAATAAAACAACAACAACTTATATTTATATAGCGCCTTTAACATAATAAAACGCCCTAGGTCACTTCACAGCAGCATTGTAAAACAAAGTATGACACCAAGTCACAAAAGAAGATATTAGAACAGATGACCAAAAAATTGGTCAAAGAGGTAGGTGTTAAGGAGAAAAGCAAGGTGGAGAGACAGAGAGCTTTAGGGAGGGAATTCCCGAGCTTAGGGCCTTGGCAATTGAAGGCACAGTCACCAATGGTGGAGTGATGAAAATCAGGGATGCACAAAAGGCCAGAATTAGAAGAGTGCAGATATCTCGGAGAGTTGTGGGGCTGGAGGAGATTATAGAGATACGGAGGGGTGAAGCCTTGGAGGGATTTGAAAACAAGGATGAGAATTTTAAAATCAAGATATTGCTTGACCAGGAGCCAATGTAGGTCAGTGGGCACAGGGTGATAAAGGAATGGGACTTGGTGCAAGTTAAGTTTTGGATGACCTCAAGTTTACAGAGAGTAGAATGTGAGAGACCAGCCAGGAGTGCATTGGAATAGTCACGTCTGGATGGAAAAAATGTAAAGTGATTAACCTATGGGAGAGAAATAAGGGGCTTGATTTTATGCAGGAGGCGGGGTTCTCGGTACCTTACCGAAAAGGCGGGGGGAAACCTGCCTCTGCATTTTTTCTGACCCCCAGCGCGATGCTCCAGTCTTTTCGGGTCTAGGTTTAAGGAGGCGGGATCCCCGTCCCTTTAAACACTTAATAGGGACGGGGATCCCACCCCCAAGAGCTGCCAGCCAATCACAGAGCCAACAGCTTAACAGTTCCGAAGAAGGGTCACTGACCCGAAACGTTAACTCTGCTTCTCTTTCCACAGATGCTGCCAGACCTGCTGAGTGAATCCAGCATTTCTTGTTTTTGTTTCAGATTTCCAGCATCCGCAGTATTTTGCTTTTATTTTAGAGCTTAACAGTATTGGTAGCGCCACCGGGAGTGGTGGCCACTGCTGGTACTGCAGAGGTATCAGATCCAGGTCCAGCGCTGGAACCTGGAACACAAGTAGGTGAGGCGGTGGCGGGTCGCCAGGGCCAGTCCGGAAGGCCCTGATGAGTTGGGGTGGGGGGTGGGCGTTCCGTCTGGGAGAGGTGGGTCCCGGGGGTACAGTGATTCCCGGAGGGGGGTGCGGGGGGACCCTCCCAAGCCTGCAGGAAAGGTGCCTCATTTTCCAAGGCATCCTCCCCATGCTGCGGAGGCCTCTCGCTGCTGTAAGATCCCAGTGGTGATGGGAAGAGGCCCTTAATTGGCCATCAATAGGGCCAATTAAGGGCCTCAATTGGCCTCTGGGTGCGAAGGCTGACATCGGACTATCCCACCCCTGGGAAAACTGGGCCCGGACATCCCAGTGTCGGGTTCCATGACGACCGCTGCCACTCTGATTCTCCGCACCCCCACCTGTCATCAGGTGGGAACAAAATCCAGCCCAAGAAATGTGTGAGTAAAACATTAGCTCAGAAGGACAGGTTAGGTTGTACAGCCCAAGTAAGTGTTCTTTATACAAACACACGGAGTTTAAGGAAAAAGTTGAATGCACTGCAGGTACATAACTTGGAGGGTAAGACATGGTAGCCATTACCGAGACATAGCTGCAAGATAGCCAGAACTGGGAACTAAATATACCTGGTTATCAGGTCTGCAGGAGACATAGGGAAAATGGTAGAGGGGGAGGGGTAGCATTAGTGATTAAGGATGAAATCACTTCAGTGATAAGATAGGATATAACGAGAGGTAATGAAGGCTTTATAGGTAGAATTAAGAATTAGAAAAGGATTTGAGACGGTAGTGAGAATTGTGTGTAAGCCCCCTGGCAGCAGCTGTGAAGTGGTAGATTGTCTAAATGCAGAGATTAGACAAGCATGTAGCAAAGGCAGAGTGGTTTTAATGGGGGATTTTAACTTTCATATAAATTGGAACAAGCAGACTAGCACATGTCAGAAACATAGTGAATTTCTTGAGTGTATCTAAGATCGTTTTATTCAGTAACGTATCCCAGAACCAACAAGGGAGCATGACATATTAGATTTAGTAATGAGTAATGAACCAGATTTAGTTAAAATCCTAATGGTGTGTGAAAATGTATCTAATAGCGAACATAATATGATTGAGTTCAATATAGTGTTTGAAAGGGAGAAACGCTAAATAGCTACTAAGATTCTAGTTTGAGGTAAGGTTGACTTCAAAGGATGAGACAGAGACTGACCAAAATAAACTGGGCAAATCTGTTAATAAGTAAAATGACAGAAGATCAGTGGGAGGAGTTGAAACAATAATTTAGCGCAAGAGTTCTACCTGCCAAAAAAACTGCTATGGACGACAAACAAGGTAAGAGACAAGATAAAACTAAAAGAAAAAGCACATAAAAATGCAAATAATAGCACAGATCCTAGCGACTGGGAGAGATACAAAAAACGACAATAGGTGACCAAATATAGAGTAAGAGCTACAAAAAGGGAGTATGAAAAGAAAATTGCAAACAATATCAAAATCAATACAAAATATTTTTAATATTGTATTCATAAAAAGAGGGCAGTCAGGAGCAATGGGGACCCTTTGAAAACTGATAATGGTGATAATGTCAATGAAAATAAGGAGATAGCAGACATGTTGAGTAAATACTTGCAGTCAGTATTTCAGTAGAAGAGGGTAACATGCTGGGCATGCCAAAGATACTAATATTGAATCAGAGATGGGGACACCAAAATTAATGTAAGCAAAACAATAGTAATGAAGAAAATAATGGTACAAAAGAGTGACAAATCCCCAAGACCAGCTGGTTTCCATCCCAGGATTTAAAGGAATTAGGTGAGAACATTGAAAATGCCCTACATATAATCTTCCAAAGTTCTCCCAATTCAGGAACCATTCCTTTAGATTGAAAAATTGCACACAGCACTCTGCTATTTGAGAGAGGTGAGAGAGGAAAACCAGGGAATTATAGACCAATTAGCCGAACATCTGTTTTGGGGAAATTATTACAGGAAAGTGTGCAAAGACATATTGATAGATTTAGTGAATGGGCAAAACTTTGTCAAATGGTGTTCAATGTAGGCAAATGTAAGGTCATCCACTTGGGACCTAAAACGGATAGAACAGAGTATTTTCTAAATGATGGTAAACAGCTTAGAATCAGTGGAGGTCCAAAGAGATTTGGAGTTCCAGGTACACAGATCATTAAAATGACATGGACAGGCACAGAAGATAATCAAAAAGACTAATGGAATGCTGGCATTTATACTTAGAGGGCTAGAATATATAAATAGTCATTTGGTAGTACAGAATTTGAGTATTGATGAAAATAGAGATATGTTGTCGAAGCATTTCGTCTTGCACTCATCAGGACACTCCGCAAGAATACCAATGTAAGGGAAAACAACAACTTTATACTGTATGAGAAGTGAGTGTTGATTGGTTGGCAAGTGAACGCTGATTGGTAGAGGCGTTGCCACAGAGAATGCACCAGTTTACGATGACTGGAAGTTAACTGCCAAGCTTTGTTTGAAATTTAAACCAGGCAGCTTGACTCTGATTGGACAAGGCATTGCCCTGAGGAATGAACCAGCGAATGGTTGTAACTTATTTTGTTTAGCTGAAACAGGCACCATGTTTGTTCATATTCTTTCTGTCTGCAAAGAACAAGGCCCTGTGTCTTCATATATGTAACTTCCAGTACACACAAATGCGCCACACTGTGAGCCCTACTGACAATCTTAAATTGGTTGTCAGCATAATTCTTAACACACTGAGGAATGTTTAGCAAATGTTGTCCAATTGTGGAATCACATCTAATGTTGAACACTGTGTTTTGAGTTTTGCAAGCATGGGCTGGTTGGGTATAACTCGTACCTTGCCCGTTGCGAACAGCGGAAGGGACATGCATCTGCGGCAGGCAGATTGGTGAGGACAAGGTCAAGTATATTTTTCCCTCTTGTTGGTTCCCTCACCACCTGCCGCAGACCCAGTCTAGCAGCTATGTCCTTTTGGACTCAGCCAGCTCAGTCAGTATTGGTGCTACCGAGCCACTCTTGGTGCTGGACATTGAAGTCTCCCACCCAGAGTACAATCTACATCCTTGCCACTCTCAGTGCTTCCTCCAAGTGCTGTTCAACATGGAGGAGTACTGACTCATCAGCTGGGGGGGGGTGGGGGGTGGTGCGGTAGGTGGTAAACAGCAAGAGGTTTCCTTGCTCATGCCTGGTTTAAATTTCAAAGAAAGCTTGGTAGTTAACTGTCAGTCACTGTAAACTGGTGCATTCTCCATGGCAACACTTCTACCAATCAGAGTCCACTTGCCAACCAATCAGCGCTCTCTTCTCATACTGTATAAAGTTGTTGTTGTCCCTCACATTGGTATTCTTGCAGATTGTCCTGATGAGTGCAAGATGAAAAACTTCGACAATGGCGGCACAGTTGCGCAGTGGTTAGCACTGCAGCCTCACAGCTCCAGCGACCTGGGTTCAATTCTGGGTACTACCTGTGTGGAGTTTGCAAGTTCTCCCTGTGTCTGCGTGGGTTTCCTCCGGGTGCTCTGGTTTCCTCCCACAGCCAAAAGACTTGCAGCTTGATAGGTAAATTGGCCATTATAAATTGCCCCTAGTATAGGTAGGTGGTAGGGGAATATAGGGACAGGTGAGGATGTGGTAGGAATGTGGGATTAGTGTAAGATTAGTATAAATGGGTGGTTAATGGTCGGCACAGACTCGGTGGGCCGAAGGGCCTGTTTCAGTGCCGTATATCTAAATCTAAATCTAAAATCTAAAAACATGTTGCTATTTTCAGCAATACTTAAGAACAATACAATAAGAAAATAAGAAATAGGAGCTGGAGTGGGCCATGTGGCCTTTCGAGTCTGCTCAGCCATTCAATAAGATCATGGCTGATCTTCTACCTCAACTCCATCTTCCCACACTATCCCCATATCCCTTAATTCCCTTAATACCCCAAAATCTGTCGACCTGTCTTGAATATATTCAACGAATGAACACCCACAGCTCACTGGGGTAGAGAATTCCAAAGATTTACAACCTTTTGAGTGAAGAAAATTCTCATAATCCAAAATGGCTGACCCCTTATTCTGAGACTGTGACCCCATTTTCTGGATTCCCCACCTAGAGGAAAAGTTTTTTCAGCATCTACCCTGTCAAGCCCCCAAGCCCCTTCAGAATTTTATGGCCAAACCTTTACGCCCCCCCAACTCCCAGGAGTGGGTTGGAGGCGGGGTGTGGGTGGGGGGGGGTGGGTGGCATAATATCGAGAGAGCAGCGGGGGGTGCTATTCCCATCACCGACCCGCCCCCACTGTCATTTTACTGCAGTGGGGGAGGTTGAAAATTTCCTGCCCATTTCAGGCCAATTGAGGCCCTTAAGTGGCCAAAGACTTGCCAGATAAGGGCCTCCTCCTGCCATTGCTGATATTTTACCAACAGCAGCCGGGAACGTCAGCACCTGAGGAGGTTGTCTGGCAATACCAGGCGGCCTTCATGCGGGCCTGGTGATTGGGGGAACCTTCCTAATTAGGCACTCTGTGCCCCACAGAGGACCCCCCCAGCAGCACAAGCTGCTCCCATTGGAGCACCTCCCCCAGCTTTCTAAATGATACCCACCCTTTCGGTGAGGCCCGAAACCCACTCACCTTTCTGGAGGCCGACGCCCATGGTCCTCTTCTGGCTGGTTGCTATCCCAGCAGTGGCCACTGCTCCCAGTGGCACTGCTGGGACTGAGCAGCTGCCGGCTGCTAATTGGCCGGCAACTCTAGGAAGCAGGACTTCCTGCCTCAGAGTGGTGGGAGTCCCGTCCAAGGCTAGTTAAGGGCCACTGGGAGCAGTGGCCACTGCTGGGA
The DNA here is from genome assembly GCF_036365525.1 of Heterodontus francisci. Lineage (NCBI taxonomy): Eukaryota > Metazoa > Chordata > Chondrichthyes > Heterodontiformes > Heterodontidae > Heterodontus > Heterodontus francisci. Next base: position 168,275,175 of record NC_090373.1, on the reverse strand, counting down.
TAGCAACCAGCAAAAATTACTGCATGTTTTCCAGGCCCAGCGGAGGCTGGCTGTCCCCCAACATTTAAGCCAGTGGGTGGGCCCTCCGCCACAACATAAAATTCCAGCCTATATGTTTCAATTAGATCACCTCTTGTTCTTCCAAACTCCAGGGAATATAGACACCTCAACCTCTTCTCACAGGACAATCCCCTTATCCCAGGAGCCAGTCAAGTGAAATAAAAACAGAAAGTGCTGCAAATACTCAGCAGGTCTGGCAGCATCTGTGGAGAAGGAAAGAGTTAATGTTTCAGGTCTGCAACCTTTCACCAAGACTGGCAAATATTAGAAATGTAACAGGCTTTCAGCAAGTGAAAGAGGGAAGGGGAAGAAGAACAAAAAGGAAGGCCTGTGATAGGGCGTAGGGCAGGAGAGATTAAATAACAAAGATGTAATGGAATGAAAGGCACCGGGAGTGGTAATAGTTGTAGTAAAAGACAAGGAATTTGTCCAGAGGGAGTGTTGATAGCAGAATAAGGAACAACTCTGTCCAAAAGCAAAAAATATGAAAATGAAGTTTAAGACCAGGTTTGAAATTGTTGAACTCAATGTTCAGAGCTTTTCATTATTCTGCCATTAACACTCTCTCCAGACAAATACTTTGTCTTTTATGCGTCGTGATTTTTTTTCCCACCGTAAACAGCTGTGTGTGTGGAGTCTCCCTGTGCAGAGGCTGAAAGCCCGTGCTGCAGCCACAGAGCTCAGGTTTTGGCAGAGGTCAAATGCTGCAGGTACAGCAGATCTGCCTTGACTTTTTCCTTGAAGGAAAGTTATTAAGAAGATAATAATTTAAGAGGAAAGCTCTGCCAAAAGAATTCCTGTGAGCAAATAGTTTTGACACCATGACAACAAAATATCCGGCTATGAATTGGAAAGTTCCTTTATGAATTTCAATTATTTTGTCAGCATATGGAGTTTGCTTTTTAGATCTTGCAGTCACAGAACTTGACAAGTAAGCAATAAAGATAAAGATAGTGATTGGCAATGAAGGTCTCTATTGCATCAACACTTCTGGACTGTCAGAGGCAGACCAGAAAGACCCATCTAAACTGTAGACAATGCTAGAAGACCAATTGAGAGTTAAGGTCAATTTCATGATCCATCAACTCGAACTGATGCCTATTGACAACAGCCCACAGAAACTATTGACCAGTTTGTCTGTAGATGTCAAGAAAAAGACAAAGATTGTGATTTCTCAGATGCAGAACTCTGCAAGAGAATAATGGAGCTGGCAATCTCATCAACTCCAATAGAAGCATTTCAAAATGATCTGCTTGATAAGAAAAAAGGATACGACATTGACAGTCTCCTCAAAGATGGCAGGAAATCGAAGCCATTGCTGCAAGCAGTCAATATATACAAGCACTTGGAGCAGCAAAAGCCATAGGTAAGGTAGCCAAGACACCTCGACAGGGCAAGGTGTGCAGCAAGTGTGCTCTAATACATCAGCCACACAACTGTCCTGCATTCAGAGATAACTGCAAGGCATGTGGTGTAATCGGGGCTGCAAGACTGCTTCACCCTTAAGTGTTGTAGTTTTCTCAATGAAAAGAGCTCCGTGGGTGCAATCTCCTGCAAGGTGTGTAGTCTAAAGGGATACTGGGCAAGACAGTGCAGAAAATCTGGCAGCGAAGGAACGGTCAGGAGCCACAGCAAGCCACAGCCAAATAAAAATCAGACGTCGCCTAGTAACAAGAATAAAAAAGTTCACCAAGTATCATGTCAAGCATAGAGGTAGGCAAAGACCTTGACAACAAAGGAAGTACTGAAAGTGAACAAGCTTTCCATACAGTGACAGTCAAGTTGCACATGGATGCAATCACACAACTGGAAGCCTTCACCACATTATTTGAATGCTTACTGGACATTGAACATAACTTGTTTTAAAAAGACCACAGAACAATGGCTGAAAACATGGCTGCACATTTGCATTCTAAAAGACAGTGGCATGGAGAGACAATGGGAGTATCACTGGATTCAATTAGCCAGATGAGTTTTGTCAATAGTGATGATCAAGAGACATTGAGAGTCATTAAATGTGTAAGAGCCAGCATTCCCTCCCCACCACTGAGTGTGTCTGGTAAGCTGTGAGGTATCCACAAACCTTGCAGGCGAGGCTGTCTCAAGCAAAATACTAGTCACATGACTAACCTGCCGGCCAACCTGGAGTTAATTGAATTGTGCTCACAGAACAGTTTTTGGAAGAGACTGCAATTGAACTTCAAGGAGGAAGGTCTCCCTCTCTCTGTCTCTCTCTCTCACACAAAGTTCCAGGGACCCATGGAAGTAACTTAAGCCTCAAGACAGAAGACCAGCGAAACAAGTTTGAAACTGTGCACCGGGTCCCAACGAGAACTGCAAGACTTAACTTCAATCAAAGACTTTACAACCAACCCAAAACCAGTAACTGGACTCCATCTATTACTGCAATTTCCCCTTTAATTCTTTCTCCTCCTCTGTCTCTCTTTGCATGTGTGTTTACCGCATACGCAAGCTAGCATGGTCGCATCATGTATTCTTAGTCGTTTTAACTGAGTTAGAGTTTTAAGGTTAATAAACTTACACTTTTCTTGTTTAAATCTGAGAAAACCTGTCTGGTTGATTTCTTTGCAATTACAATTAGACAGTAATGAGCAAGGACTCACTGAGGGGAAGCTAAAAACACTAAATTTTAAAAATTAAACCCTGTTACGGTCAAACCAGGAAAAGGCTGAGATGGGAGCCCTAGACCCCTTCCTCACCTGGTCGTAATAATAGACAGTGGGGCAAGAGCCACCACTGCAGATACTCAAAGACACAGACCTAGTGACATTGCAGTCTATGTTACAGCCAACAAGAACTAGAGATACTGCATATAATGGTTCACCAATCTACTGCATGGGAGCATTGACGTTGAAGTGCAGATATGAAAGTTCTGCATTGTAGTATAAGGGTCTGAAAAGGTCAATATTGAGAGAGTAAAGAATACTGCTTACCATGCTGATGTGAGATCACATGTGAGATAGACTTGAAGAGATACAGCGTGGCTTTGGAGGAGTCACACAGACTGACGTGAAGCTGTACATAGTTATAATGTAATAAATATTAATGTTCTAAGTACTCAAGACTAAAGAATCTCTCTAAGATAGACTACCTAAGGTGGTAGCCTACCAAACATACAACATGATGATCAGTGGTGAGATCGAGAGCAGTGGTAGTTCTTACCATGCAACACCCAGAAGAAGAATTTGAAGAAATAATTTGAAGAGAGCTGATCTGAAAAAAACACCAAAACTGCAGAATTCAAGAAGAGGCTGTGAAAAAGTTCCAGAGCTCCAGACACGGAGAGTCGGGGAATCGGCAGTAGAAATCCGGTCCAGCGATCGAAAGCTTTGAGTCGGAGAACGAAGCAACAATCGAGGATCTGGTGAAAACCCTGAAAAAGGGTAAAACATTTGCCTCCACCAGCACGAGGCAGGCTGAGCCGGGAAGGTCCTGAGCAAGGGCTGATCCTAGGTCAGCGCCATTACACGTGGCGACCAGAACAAACAGAGAAAAAACAAATAAAGAGGCTGCAAATACTCGATTCTCTGCAAGAAGGGAGTTAAAGGAGTATAGCAGTAATGCTATAAAACTGCATTTAACACAAGAAGGAAATTAATCCCAAGTCTAGCAGCATGATTCAGAAGAAGAAATGGTGGCTTTCGCGGAGGTCGGCACGGTGCATTTCAGGAGCACAGGAAGGGACAGGTGGACCTGAAAAGAGTGGAGGAGCAGCTGGCTGAAGCCCCTGGGGTTTCCTCTCAGGGCACTTCTGGCGTTGATGGAAACTCTGCGGCATCTTTGATGGTGACACCAAAGCTTCATGAAGCTGTGATGGCAAATGCGGCTCCTGCACAAATGCAGCCAGCCCACCCCCATACAAGTGCCAGGACCCTCAAGGCCTCAGCCACCCAGAGAACCAAATGCTGCGGTCATCTAAAATACCGACGCAGAAAGGCAAGCAGCCTGCCTCCATTTCAGCTGCAAGCACTGGGATAGCACAACGTAGGAGCACCTGCAAGCGTTCATGTCAAACCACCTAAGTTGCACTTGGGTCTCACAGGGTGATCATTTATTGTGTAAGGGAAAAGATTTGGAATAATGTGTTAAATTTAAGGTGATGTTTTTCTTCAGCTACCGTCTCGAGGGCTCACTTCTGTACCATTGGGCTGTCACCAGCTGGTGATCACTTGAGAAGGAGGTAAGGTGAAGTTCTGCACTGTCTGAGGTGCATGGTAAGTGTATGCCTTGGTGTCCTCTCAGAACAGGCCAACTGAGATGGTAATGGCAGTCAAAGAAAGGCCAACAAGGATGTGTTAGGGAGATGATTGAAGGGCTTACATAGGCGATTACAAAGGGGAAACATGCCTGTTTGAGTGATTCACTTGTCACCCTGGCACCCATGTCACTGGCCATTGGCATCAGCGCCACAGGTGCATTGCCCTCTCCAGATCCTCGGAAGAGGAGGAGGTTACTCAAAGAGATCCACATTCTCCAAAGCTACTCCCTTCTGGTACGCCAAGTTGTGCTGAGCACAGCATACCACCACAGTACATGAGACCTTTGATGATGCGTACTGCAGCTCTCCAATCAAATCAATCCAGGCACCAGAGCTTCATTTTCAGCAGGTCTATGGCCTGCTCAATGGTTGCCCTTGTCATTATATGGCAGCGCTTGGAGGTGTCCTCTGCCTCTGTGTTGGGGTACCACAAGGTCTAAGGAGCCATGTTTTAAGAGTGAAGCCCTTGTCCCCCAGTCTCCATCCACGGAATCATGCGGGTGGCCTGAAAAGCTAAGGCACCCGGGGCAGTCTCAGGATGTAAGAGTCATGGCAGCTTCCCGGAAACCTTGTACACATACATACAGGATCCTTTTGTGGTGGTCGCATGCTAGTTGTACATTCAGTGAGTGGAATCCCTTCCTGTTGAAGAGGGCTCCAGACTGCTCTGCAGGAGCCTTGTTGACCGCATGTGTGCGGTCGATAAACCCCCACACCTGGGGGAATCCAACAATGGCCCCGAATCCAACTGCCCTCTCCTCCTGACTGGCCTGATCTGTGTGAAAGCATATGTATTAATTAGCCTGCCCTTTGGTATAAGGCATCCATAACCAGCTTGATGCAGCGATGGGCCGCTGACTGGGAAATCCCACAGATTTCTCCAGAGGATCCCTGGAATGATTCTGAGGCATAAAAGCTGAAGGCCATGGTGACTCTCACCGCCACAGGCAATGTATGGCCACCATATCCAACTGGCCTCAAATCCTCCTCCAGCATTGCGCACAATTCCGACACCCCCTGCCTGGACAGCTGCAGTCTTCATAGTCATACCTAGCACAAAGGAAGATGGCTGTGGTTGTTGGAGGTCAATCATCTGAGCTCCAGGAATCACTGCTGGAGTTCCTCAGGGTGGTGTCCTAGGCCCAACAATCTTCAGCTGCTTCATCAATGACTTTCTCTCCATCATAAGGTCAGAAGTGGGGATGTTCACTGATGATTGTATGATGCTCAGAACCATTTGCAACTCCCCAGATACTGAAGCAGTCTGTGTCCATAAGCAGCAAGACCTGGACAATATCCAGGCTTGGACTAATAAGTGGCAAGTAACATTCACGCCACACAAGTGCCACGTAATGGTGATCTCCAACAAGAGAGACTCTAGCCATCTCCCCTTGACATTCAATGGCATTACCATCGCTGATCCCCCCCTATCAACATCCTGGGGGTTGCCATTGACCAGAAACTGAACTGGAATAGCCATATAAATATTGTGGCTACTAGAGCAGGTCAGAGGCTGGGAATTCTGTGGCACGTAACCTACCTCCTGACTCCCCAAAGCCTGTCCACCATCTACAAGGCGCAAGTCAGGAGTGTGATGGAATACTGTCTACTTGCCTGATGGGTGCAGCTCCAACACTCAAGAAGCCTGACACCATCCAGGATGAGTGTGATCCCACAACACTCAGGAAGCTTGACACCATCCAGGACAAAGCAGCCCACTTGATCCGCACCCCATCCACCACCTTAAACATTCAATCCCACCTCCACCGACGCACAGTGACAGCACTGTCTACCATCTACAAGATACACTGCAGCAACTCACCAAGGCTCCTTAGACAGCACCTTCAAAACCCATGACCTCTACCACATAGAAGGACAAGGGCAGCAGACGCATAGGAACACCACCACCTGCAAGTTCCCTCCAAGCCACACACCATCCTGACTTGGAACTATATCGCCATTCCTTCACTGTCGCTGGGTCAAAATCCTGGAACTCCCTTCCTAACAGCACTGTGGATATACCCGCTCACCACCACCTTCTCGGGGCAATTAGCAATGGACAACAAATGCTGGCTTTGCCAGCGATGCCCACATCCCATGAAAGAATAAAATAAAATATTCTTCTCAGGCTACCTATCCCTGTGTTCTACTACATGTCTAAGCCTTTTCTCTTCATGGCTATGTAGGTGTGCACCATGGGACCTGAGAAGCAACATGGAAAGTTAAAATAAAAACACAAAGTGCAGGAAATACTCAGAAGGTCTGGCAGCATCTGTGGAGAGAGAAGCAGAGATAACATTTCAGGTCAGTGACCCTTCATCAGAACTGAAACGTTAACCCTGCTTCTCTCGCCACAGATGCTGCCAGACCTTCTGTGTATTTCCAGCATTTTTGTTTTCATTTCAGATTTCCATCATCTGCAATATTTTGCTTTTATTATGGAAAGTTAAAATGTAGGTTCCATTAATTTGCATATATCTCAAGTTGCTGGCACTAACAAGTCATGGTGTTCTGATGAAAGGTTTATCCACCAATGAGATAACAGTGCTATGAGCAGCCCTCTCCAAACTTCAAGGCTTACATTATTCAAACAGACAAACCAGCAAATAAAAAAAAAATAAGCTCAAATAGGACTGTGGTGCCTGAAATTTGAGAACCACATGTTAACCTTGAAACCCAGGCCGTGCATTCCTGCTGGACAGAACACAATGGTTTCAGAGCTGAGGCTTGGGGATGGAGTGCACTGCTGTTTGAGGTGGTTTGTAGCCCACAGCTCAGAAGCACAGATGTGGTAATAGATAAATGTTCCAGCGTTTTACTTGACTGCCTTTGGGGAATCAGGGATATTTGTGTAGCAGCATTTTCTCAAGGGATCAAGTAAGACAAGAATATCCATGGTCCAATGAAGGAGCAGGCTTGCTCTCAGTGGCCTTTCGTCTTTCAAGCTCTCCCATGTTCTTGCTATCTTCAGGAACTGTGCCTGTGGGAGAAACGTGTTTCTGTCAATCACGAATATAAAAAGCACAAGTGAGGAGCAGAAGATAATAAGAATTCTAACTGTCAAGACTTAACTCAGTATTTCCTTTAACTCATTTACCATTCTGCTTTAGGTAGCAATAAAAGTAATTATTGATATCCAATATATTGAAACAAAAATATGACGTTAAAAGGTGCAATAACAGTCTGCATTATATAAAATCAGACATAGTTAAAGATGCAATTTATTTCAGAAAATACATTGAAAATGGGATGGAATTTTCTGTGGGGGTGTAATCGGGAAGTTACACCCAAAATTCTGCCCGTTCGTGCCCAAATTTTGTAGACGTTTATTCACACGCAAAATTTGCTTCCAATTTCATTAGTGTACCCTGGAACATAAAACCTGCCGTGAACAAGTGGAAATCAGTGTAAACTATCGGGGCCAGTGAGGTGCACCATATATTCCTTCTTTATGTATAAAAATTAAAGTTTTCTGCTGCCTATATATCATTCATAAATATTAGGCACAGCATGCAATTGGGGGAACATTCTTAATTTTAATGTGACTCATATTGATGTCATAAAAATGCAGTCAAAAAAACAGAAACTATAGAGCAGATCTCAGTCTAAATATTTTATAAATTGCTCGAATAATTGCAATAAAACACCCGAAAAAATTACTTAGTTTGCTGCCATGGTTAAAATTCTAGAATTAGTGGCACACCTGTTTTGAACCTGTGAAATTGCAGGACTTTCATGCGTGTGACTCTTTAGCCTTAGAATGGAGCTATTATAATGAGGGGCCATGCGTCCTGGCACAGGACCTAGAGACAGGGATAAAAGATTGAGGAAATTCTGTAGCAGCATAATTATGTGCATAACACCTTTGCAAATGAGTTTCCTCAATTGTTGGTGCTGAGTATTTACTCCGATTACACATTTCTGTGGCCGCGAATACCAGCACAATATTCTTTACTCCATTTAAAAATTGCACTGCACATACTGAGGTCAACCTTCTTTATCATTGCTCTGTTATAATTTTTTGACAGTTTAATTTCATGCACAGTTTAAGCCAGAACTATCTTTGTCACCGTTTCTTTCTTGTTCCATTCCTTTCACTCAAAGGGGAGAATTTTGACTTTGTGTGATGGTGTAAAACGGGCATTGGCAATACAGTAGCCAATCTTACATCTCTCCCAATTTTTATTTCAGCTGGTGTTATTAAAGTGGCCTGAACCAGAAAGGTTAGAGTCCCACCTCATCCACACTGCACAGAAATCTCTGCCCTTGGCCAAAATTTTGCACTAGTCAGACGGGAGTCACCCACCGACCAAAAAGTCGGTGGCAATCTTGCCTCAGCCGTGCCTGGGGATCCAGTCTGGATTTTACCGTGCCCGGGCCCTTAATTGGTCTTAGGCAGGAGTTCCACCTCATTGAGGCAGGAAGTTCCACCTAATGGAGCTGCAGGCCAATCAGCAGGCCAGCAGCTCTTTGTCCCAGCACTGCCACTGAGAGAGGTGGACACTGCTGGGACTGCAACCCAGCTTCATGATCGCGATGACAGAGAGGACGGAACAGAGTTAGGTTCTTGGGACCTTGATGGGGGTGATCGGTCAGGCCCCGGCGAAGCAAGGGTGGTCAATTGAGGGAACGGGGGGGGCGGTGGGGGGGGTGGTTGGGCTTGGGAGTGGTTGGGGCATCAGGGGCGGCCCTCCATTGGGCACAGAGTGCCTAATCAGGAGGGCCCCCACCCCAGGCCAGCAGAAGGCCACCTATTTTTTACAGTTGGCTTTTCTCAGGCCTGGGCCGCTCGCCTGTCAATGGCAAAATCCCCGTAGCGGCGAGCGGAGTCCCTTAAGTGGCTGTTAACTGGCCACTTAAGGGCTTTGATTGGCCTGGGGAGATTGGGTCATTTTCCACCACCGCCACCCCACGTAAAATGGTGGCGGAGGCAGCAGCGGGTCGGAAAGGGCCCCTGAGTCTCTCACTCCACTTTACGCCCCCCACCGCCCACGCCACTAACCCGCTTTTTTGTGGGGGTGGGGCGGCGTAAAGTTCCAGCCTTTTCCAAACATCCACACAAAATCTTTCCAGGAGTCATTGGTTAATGACAGGGAATAGCAATTCCAGCTATCATTTCCTCTCCCCAAGTCAGCGATACTAAAACCAACTGGGAAACCCAATTATCAATCTAGCTGTGATTAGAAAACTTGGGACAGACTGAGGATCAATCCTAGGACCTTCCTGGTCAGAACTTTTTGGTAGCTCACCAAGCAGTGCATTTGAACACTGAGCCACCTGAGGAGCCAAAGTAATAATCCTTGTAATTTTCTTTTTCTCCTTCCATCTGGCTCTGTAGTTTGAATGCTTGTTCTCATTATCTTTACTTTGGGTGGCTCAAATAGTGTCTGAGAGCCATAACACTGCAGGTGCCTCATTTACAGATTCACAGGATTGTTACAGTGCAGAAGGAGGCCATTCGGCCCATCGTGTTGACATTGTCTCTCCGAAAGAGCAGTTCACTCAGTTCCATTCCCCCACCTTCTCCCCATAACCCTGCACATTCTTCCTTTTCATATAACAGTCTAATTCCAATTTGAATGCTTCAGTTGAACCTGACCAAGGGGGAAATCTGTGGGTGGAGCCAGAGGACATTGGTAGGGTGTTGAATGAATTCTTCACATCTGTCTTCACCCAAGAGAATGAGGATGTAGATATGGAACTCAGAGAGAGACTGTGAGGTTCTTGAGCAAATTGTCATAGGGAGTGACAAGGTATTGGAGGTTTTGGAAGGCTTAAAAGTGGACTGATCTCCAGGTCTGGACGATTTGTGTCCCAGGATGCTGTGGGAGGTGAGGGTGGAGATTGTAGGGGCTCTGACCCAAATTTTGAATTCCTCTCTGGCCACCGGGGAGGTGCCAGAGGACTGGAGAATAGCTAATGTGGTCCCACTATTTAAGAAAGGTTGTAGAGATAAGCCAGGGAACTACAGACCAGTGAGTCTCACGTCGGTGGTAGGGAAACTATTGGAGAAAATTCTGAAGGAGAGAATCTATCTCCACTTGGAGAGGCAAAATTTGATTAGGAATAGTCAGCATAGCTTTGTCAGAGGGAGGTCATGACAAACAAATTTGATTGAATTTTTTGAGCATGTGACCAGGTGTGTAGATGAGGGTAGTGCAGTTAATGTGGTTTACATGGATTTCAGCAAAGCCTATGACAAGGTCCCACATGGGAGACTTATCAAGAAAGCAAATGCACATGGGATACAAGGTAACTTGATAAAGTGGATTCAAAATTGGCTTAGCTGTAGGAGACAGAGAGTGATGACAGACAGCTGTTTTAGTGACCGGAAGCCAGTGACCAGTGGCATACCACAGGGATCTGTGCTGGGTCCCTATTGTTTGTCATTTATATAAACAACATAGATGACTATGTGGGGGGTAGGATCAGTAAGTTTGTGGATGACACAAAGATTGGCCGAGTGATTAACAGTGAGGTTGAGTGTCTTGGGTTACAGGAAGATATAGACGGGATGGTCAAATGGGCAGAAAAATGGCAGATGGAATTTAACCCTGAAAAGTGTGAGGTGATACACTTTGGAAGGAGTAATGTGACATGGAAGTATTCAATGAATGGCCTGACACTGAGAAGTTCAGAGGAACAAAGGGACCGTGGCATGTTTGTCCATAGATCTCTGAAGGCATATGGGACACTTGCCTTTATCAATCGAGGCATAGATTACAAAAGCAGGGAGGTCATGTTGGAGTTGTATAGAACTTTGGTAAGGCCACAGCTGGAGTACTGTGTGCAATTCTGGTCACCACATTATAGGAAGGATGTGATTGCACTGGAGGGGGTGCAGAGGCGATTCACCAGGATGTTGCCTGGGATAGAACATTGAAGCTATGAAGAGAGGTTGGATAGGCTTGGGTTGTTTTCACTGGAGCAGAGAAGACTGAGGGGTGACCTGATCGAGGTGTACAAGATTATGAGAGACATGGACAGGGTGGATAGGGAGCAGCTGTTCCCCTTATTTGAAGGGTCAGTTACGAGGGGTCACAAGTTTAAGGTGAGGGTCGGGAGGTTTAAGGGGGATTTGAGGAAGAACTTTTTTACCCAGAGGATGGTGACGGTCTGGAATGCACTGCCTGGGAGGGTGGTAGAGGCAGGTTGCCTCACATCCTTTAAAAAGTACCTGGATGAGCACTTGGCACGTCATAACATTGCCGTGCTGGCAAATTGGATTAGGTAGACAGGTCAGGCGTCTTTAATGCATCGGTGCAGACTCGATGGGCCGAAGGGCCTCTTCTGCACTGTATTATTCTGTGATTCTGCCTCCACCACACTCTCAGACCTTAACCACTCTCTGCGGGAAAATGTTTCTCCTCATGTGACTTTTGCTTCTCTTACAAATATTTTTAATCTGTTCCCTCTCGTTTCACAAGTGGGAACAGTTTCTCTCTATCTACTCTGTCCAGACCCCTCATGATTTTGAATACCTCTATCAAATCACCTCTTAGCCTTCTCTTCTCCGATGAAAACAGCCCTAACTTCTCCAATCTATCTTTATAAATGAAGTTCCTCATCCCTGGAACCATTCTTGTGAATCTTTTCTGTACTCTCTCCAATGCCCTCATGTTTTTCCTTAGGTGCATTTAGTTGGAATCAGAAAGTCTAGAAGAGTTTGTTCTGTCATTATTAGCAATATCAATTATTCATGTGGGTATCAACAAGAAGATTTTGAGTTGGAAATAATTAGTTTAAATGGCTATCTGGGCCATACCATATGTACCACTTTGCTATGGAGATAGATGATGCAGGGAGTGCCTGTTTTTTTTTTTGATCAGTTTGTGATTGCTGACAGACAATCAGTCGGCTTTTGAAAAAGCAGTTGGCTTTTGGAAACCAGTTGATCTCAGGCGCAAAGAGGCCATAGGAAATCAGGGGTGTTTCTGTTTTGAGGCAGGCCTGTGTTCAAACCTGGAAGTTCAGATTTGGAACATGATCTTTTACTTTGGAAGATAGCTGAGAAATTAAGGAATTGAGGTGAATTCCTAAGAGCTGTGGTACACTTTGGATTGGTCCCACGAGAAGTGAACAAACTGCCAAGATCCTGTAATGTATAGGGGAACTCTTGAAGTGGAAGTAACAGTCAAACAGGAGTGTTCCATTATGATATTAAGTTTAAAATATAAGTGATTTCAAATTGTAATGTTAAGTTAGTAGTGTTTTGCTTTGTTTAACTCGTGTACAGTAAAGTTTTTTTGTTTAAAACGTGAAATCTTGTGACGTAATTCTTTCAGTAATAACTGGGAATTCTCTTTTTAAAAGTTAATGGTCCATAACAGAATCATAACACCACCCACACTGGTCCTTCATTTTTGCCTTATTTCCTCTTTTTCAGCTGGCTCTTACCTCTCCCCTCCTTCTCGCTGCTCCTCCTACCTTTTCTCTTCATCCACTTCTTTATCTGCTCCTTCTCCCTGCTCCTTCCTTCGTTATTGCTCTACTCCCTCTCTCTTGAAATTTTGTGCCTTATCTCCTACCTGAGAAGAACAGGCCCCATTGCAGCAGTGTGATATCATATCCCCAAACCCAGCCACCATCTACAAGGCACAAGTCAGGCGTGCGATAGAATATTCTCCACTTTCCTGGATGACTGTAGCTCCAACAACACTCGAGAAGCTTGAGACCATCCAGGACAAAGCACCCTGCCTCATTGGCACCTCATCCAACACCTTAAACATCCACTCCCTCCACCACCGACGCACAGTGGCAGCAGTGAGTACCATTTACAAGATTAGATTAGATTAGAGATACAGCACTGAAACAGGCCCTTCGGCCCACCGAGTCTGTGCCGACCAGCAACCACCCATTTATACTAATCCTACACTAATCCCATATTCCTACCAAACATCCCCATCTGTCCCTATATTTCCCTACCACCTACCTATACTAGTGACAATTTATAATGGCCAATTTACCTACCAACCTGCAAGTCTTTTGGCTTGTGGGAGGAAACCGGAGCACCTGGAGCAAACCCACGCAGACACAGGGAGAACTTGCAAACTCCACACAGGCAGTACCCGGAATCGAACCCGGGTCCCTGGAGCTGTGAGGCTGCAGTGCTAACCACTGCACCACTGCAGCAACTCACAAGCTTCCTTCGGCAGCACCTTCCAAACCCACGACCTTTACATCTAGAAGGACAAGGGCAGCAGGAAACATCACCAGCTGCAAGTTCTCCTCAAAGTCACACACCATCCTGACTTGGAAATATATCACTGTTCCTTCACTGTCGCTGTGTCAAAATCCTGGAACTCCCTTCCACATGGACTGCAGTGGTACAAGAAGGCAGCACAGCACCACCAAGGGCAATCAGGGATGACCAATAAATGCTGGCCTTGCCAGCAGCGCTCACATCCCATGAATGAGTATTTTTAAAAACTGTTTATAGCACTTTACCACATCGATATGTTTAGATGCTGTGACTATTGCCACAGAATTGAATTTTCCAGCTATTTAAGGTCTTTCTGAGTAAGATTTCCAGCTTACAGATGGGTGGCTTACATGGAGCTTTTTAAAAAATCTAACCTAACGTGTATTTTACTTGACCCAGGAATGCTTCATCCAAAATTGGATAAATAAAGTTTTCATTCTCATCATTCCATTGATGAAAACAAAAATGCATCCAACCTTCATTGGAAAAAGCCGAGGGATAGTTACAGCTGTGTGTTTTCACAGGGAACTAAATTAAACTTAGCTCTGAAATGAATGCAGTGTAATGTGTTTCTGAAAACGTTATGTTTAAAACTGTACATGTTAAAACATCACATGTTGGAATACAAGATAAAGCTTCATTTATCGTGTAATTAAAAATAAATGAATACTGATTGCAGATAAGACAAATACTTTCAGAAAGCTGCCAAAGTAATTGAATGCCTTAGGGATAAATACAAATCTCCTCACACTGAAACAAGTTCTCTGTTGGAATTATTTGTACTTGTTTCAGACTGAAGATTCCTCGCCAGGCTGTTTGTTTGGGTTTGGGTTCCTATTATGTACCGTCATTGTAGATTGCCTAAAAGTACCTGGTTACTTGTAGAAACATTTCTGTTTTTCACATTGTCAAGCGCCTGAAGTTTTGATTGCTCCCCTCTGTGCATTGACAGATTCCTTCACAGTGTGAATTATGAGCCGCTGTCCTCAAGATAGCCTCCTGTGAGATAATCAGGAATAGAACTGACTGTAAGGATTTCTGGTCATCAGTCAACCGTGGTTACGATTACCATTGCTTGCCCTTGTGCCACAAGCTGGCACTGCCAGCCAAAAAGGGGTTTTGTCAACTATCACATCCGAGAATAATAAAAGAGTCGATTGCCATATGTGTTGTGACCTTCCCCTTGTATTTAACTGCCTGAGGTGACCCCTTCATGCCTGAGTGACCTTTGATTTCCACCGAGAAGATTCCATTCATAAAAAAATAAGATAGCAAAAAATATTTAGGGAGCAATGATCTGAATTTTGAGAAAAGGAGAAACATGTCAACTTCTATATGTGTATTTCTAAAACCATTAGCAGAACACAATCCGAACATATTTGTTGTTGCCATTTTTTGCTCGACTATGACATTGCCTGGGGCAGCTCTATCCTTCAGTGGCTCTTTGACAAATGAAACTTTCATCATGAAATAAAGACTCAGCATTTAGCAGAGAATTATTGCAATTAGCAGACATTTCGATTTGGAATGATGCCTGACAGTAGTAGCTGTGGTGAATAATCTCTGACAGAAGGCACCATGCAATCACGTCCTGTTTTATTAGAATACCCACTGTACTTTGAATTAAATTGTCATTGTGTTTGCAGTTCTAATTTGAAATGTCTTTCATCATCGTTAGGTGGCAGAGAATGTAAATCCTGCAGAAAATGCATGGCATTTGCAGAGGAACCATCCCTGAATATTCACTTCTGCTTTGCTCTTCTCTCCTTTGGTACCTCAAATGAAATAAAACCAATGTGCAAGAAAAAAGAAAGACTTACATTTATATAGCGCTTTTCATGGCAGGCCGAACAACCAATGAAGTACAGTCACTGTGTTACGACCGAGGGGGGAGGAGTGCACTGTTAATTCAATCCCACTTCTCTACAGGTCACAACATATCAATAAATTTTCTCACTTTCCGAAACAGCCAATTAGATGTTCCCAGAATAAAGCACACCAACCAGGTTTCTTTAAAAAGCACAAAATTATCCATTTATTATAAACCATGTCTTAGCCAATAAATATATATGCAAATTGAAATATTAAAGCCTCGCCCCTAGGCATACACATATGTGATGGAATATAGGTAAAATAGGCTTAATTAAGTAGAATTTGGAAATAGTTAGTGTAGTATTCCTTTTAGAGATAGGGATTAAATGGATGGTCAGTTTTTAGCACTCACTGACTTTCCCCTTTAAAAAGTTAGAGTTAGAAAATGTCAAGGTCCCTGTTATGAACAAGTTGGAAAATTCTTTTGTGTCTCTGTTGTCAAGAGCTTGGAAGATAAACACACACATTGAAATATCCTGTCAGTAAGAGGTAGCAACAAACTTAATTGGTTTGTGCAGACAGGTGGGCTCCGGAGGTTGCTTTGGGATACCATGGAAAGGGCAATTAGCAATAAATGGAAAGTACTAACAGGAACAAGAAAGGTTAAGTCGACACAGTTATAAACATTTTGACCAGATAAATGCTCACAATTTCAACAGCAAAGGAGGTTCAGTAAAATATTAAGAGGAAATGGTAATTAAAGATATAGATTTTAAAAGGAACACAGGAAGGTCACATCTAAATGCAAAAATCAGATGGCACTTCAGAAACAGTATAAATATGAGAGGTTTTTGAAGTATTGCTTAGAAGCATTGAATCTCAAACAATGCTTCTCAATTAAAGGGCATTTAAGGTGAAAAGTTTACTTTAAATTTTGATGGATATTCTAAGATATTTTGCAGTAACGTCAGCAAGGTTTTTGGATTCTATGTTAGAAGTAAGATTATGTGTTACATCTTTTAGTAATATTTGATATTATGATATACCTTTACACTTAGAAGTCTATTGCATGTTAAATTCTTTAATAAATCTATAAAAGTTAATAAATGGTCTCATGTAGCATCCTGTATACAGCTACAAAGAACCCCCTCTCTGTGTCTCTTTAAATGGAGAGATACATATTGAAGAAAGTTCCCAGACCCTTATAATATCTGGGATATTTTTGACTCAGCCATAATTATTAAAACAGGCTATCTGAAAGATGGTAATATTCTCTGTTAGTTTTCTTTCTTTGAGGGAAAGCTAGTACAATTCTTTGGACCCAAATAAGTGTCAATGAGAATTTGTTTGGTTTGAACTTGATTGAAGGAGATTCATAGGGATGTACTCCTGATTTGGTTTAGTCCCTATAAGGGGTTAAAGTCATAAATCACTTCAGTTGCAGCCCAAAAATGTGGTTTTGTTGTTAACAGAATCCTGTACTGATATGTTAGTCTTTAATGTATATTTTAGATTTGTAAGTACAGCGGGAATGTTTTCTGTCCGTGGTATTAAGACCCCGATTTAAGAATCTAGAGACGGCAAACTCTTGCTCATGGTTTGTGGATCTTAAATCAGAACCCCCTCATTCTACTTTTGAGGTTTGGAAATTTCCTTTAAAGTTCCCTTTAAATCCTAATTGAGATTATGTCCTGACTCATTTTAAGTATGCTGAAGCTGCAGCATTATGGTATGCTTTAGAAAAAGCAGACCCTATTAAGCCCGCATTAATTTGTACAGAGAGTGACTATTGTAAACGGGCTTACACCAAGACCTGTGTTATGGGAGCAAACAGGCTTTACCAATTATAAAAGTAAACCCATAAAACACAAGTCTTTGTGTTCACCATTTGCGAAAGGAGAAACGTAGTTGTCAGGTCATTCATGTACCCGGGCATATCACTGGTTCAGTACATTCAAAGGGCAACAGTCTTGCAGATGGACAGACAAAATATTCAGTCTGCATGACACCCCCTCGAGAGGGGCCTGCCATAGTTAATGTAATCACTAGGGCAGGACGGGCAGCTAATCAGGATGAGGAACTGATTCAGCTATTAGACCTGATAAAAGAGAATCCAAAAGAATATCCATCAAAGTACGTCTATTCAGAGACCCCGACTGGTATTGTACTGGTTAAATTGCCCAAGGGTGTCCAGGAGGTACCCCCGAATCACAAACGAAAACAGCTTGTAAAAGAAGCTCACGAGGGTATAGGTCAGGCACATAATGGTGCCCGAACACCATTGTGTAAATTGACACCTTTATATTGGTGGCCAGGCATGCTTAAAGCCTGTAAAGCATATGTGGCAAATTGTGAGCCATGTAATTTGATCGACAAATCATCACTTATTAAACCGCCACTGTTGGCTCCTGTGAAGCCGAATAAATCAATGGAGAAATTTTTTGTTGACTTCATTGGACCACTACCCCCATCAATGGGGTATAAACATGTTCTCGTTTGTGTTGATGCCTGCACTTCTTTTTGCCGGCTGGTCCCCACAAAAACTGTTTCGGAAACCACACTTGTCAATGCTATTGCTGACATTATTACTGTAGCTGGTGCATCCAAAATCCTACACTCTGATCAATGCGGAGCCTTTGTTTCCAAGGTTTTCAAAGACTATTGTGTGCAAAGGGGGATTGGGTTAGAGCACAGCACACCACGTCATCTGCAGTCAGCAGGATTGGTGGAATGTAAAAACCAGGAAGTAAAAAAGCTATTGACCAAACTGTTAAGAATCGGAGAGAATAAGTGGGGCACCATCATTCCAGAGGTACAGTTATCACTAAATAATGTGCCCATGTGCGCATCAGGGACAGTGTTCCCTAGAACACCATATTATTTAATGTATGGTGTTGAAATGCATACACTATTTACTCGCGGTTCTTTTATTGCCTCTATGCTTTCTGACTCCTTGACCCGACAGCAACAATTAGATTTGAAACAAGAAATAACAGATCACATTCATGAAATTGATCAGAGGTTCAGAGCAAAGTTGAGACAAAAACGGATAAATGACAAAACTTGGCAACCTGTAACTGGGGCGTGGGTTCAGGAGAGAAAGTTTAAACAGAAACCTAGTTTGAGACCTAAGTGGAAGAAACCTGTTCAAATACATTCGGTTATTAATGAAAGAACTGTCAAAATATTTGCTAACCAGCTGAATGGCAAGCAATCTTTTAAAATTGTCTCTGTAGACAACCTGAAGAGGTATCTGAAGGGTATAGGAATGGAGGAACAGTACAAAGTGCAGTTGTACACTGTCTTTCAGGACCCAACCTGGAGGATGGCATCGGGAACAACGCTAGTCAAATTGAAATCAACTGCGTCAATAAATGTTCCTCACCCACGCAAGAGCTCACAGCGCCTCAGAGGTTAGTTTTACAGGGAACCACACTCGGCGCAATGAGCGATAGTAAAGTCACAACGAGAGAAGAAGGAAACACTGTGGGAAAGGAATGAAGTACTGAAGACTCTCAGTAATGGGACTTGCTCTCATGTAAAGCAAGGATTAAGGTACTGGAGGATTCTTTGTTAGCGGTCTTCTGGCTGCAGGCAGTGCATGTGACATACCAGAGATGTCTTACTGCTTGAACACCTTACACTATGCGATTTCTTGCAGAGAAGCAGAAATAGAACATTTTACTGCATTTGTCCTGAGTGACTTTGGAGGAGACGTAATGCAAATGATGTTCTTATTCACCATAACATTGGAAGAGTGAGATGGTACTAAGGAGAACATGGTGGAATGGCTCTTCTTTGTCTCGCCAAGTTAGCTTCTGATGGAAAGTACACCAGTTATACAGATACCCAGGTTCTGAATAACACTTCTATCCATGTGACCTCAGAATTCCCTGTTGTTAAGCTCTTTTCATTTTATTCCTGGTATGAGGACGTTGGCTGGAATGTGACTGAAAATAGACTAAAACACATTTTAGTTTATCTCAACAGGACTTTATCTACCTCATCACATGGTTTCATCGATTGATCATTGATGGTCAAAATGTCGAGCTTCAGTTGTCTTATTGAACATTTTGCGACCTCAGATCGTGGATGCTTTGCATACTTTTATTCTGAACTTTGTACTGGAATTAAAAGATTTATTTTTGGAAAATTTAGATACATGGACTATGATTGTTGTTAATGTACTCTTTTGTATTATTGCCCTGTTTCACATAATAGATTATGACCTTTTACTAAATGTTTATATTTTAGGCATTGTTTAGTTTAAACAACCTATTTTCGTTGTTCACCTTTATACGGGTCAAGAGCGGGGTGTGATGGAATATAGGTATAATAGGCTTAATTAAGTAGAATTTGGATAGAGTCAGTGTATTATGCCTTTTAGAGTTAGGGATTAAATGGATGGTCAGTTTTTAGAACTCACTGACTTTCCCCTTCAAGAAAGTAGAGTTAGAAAATTTCAAGGTCCCTGTTATGAACAAGTTGGGAAATCCATTTGTGTCTCTGTTGTCAGGGGCTTGGAAGATAAACACACACATTCAAATAGCCTGTCAGTAAGAGGCAGCAACAAACTTAATTGGTTTGTGTAGACAGGTCGGCTCCGGAGGTTGCTTTGGGGTGCCATGGAAAGGGCAATTAACAATAAATGGAAAGTACTAACAGGAACAAGAAAGGTTAAGTAAACACAGTTATAAACATTTTGTCCAGATAAATGCTCACAATTTCAACAGCAAAATAAGTTCAGTGAAACATTAAGTGGAAATGGTAATTAAAGATATGGATTTTAAAAGGAACACAGGAAAGTCATATCGAACTGCAAAAGTCAGATGGCACTTCAGAAACAGTATAAATATGAGAGGTTTTTGAAGCAATGATTTGAAGCGTTGAATCCTCAAACAACGCTCCTCGACTAGGGGGAATTGAAGGTAAAAAGTTTACTTTAAATTTTGATGGATATTCTAAGATAAGTTTCTGTAACATTAGCAAGGTTAAACTTTTGGATTCTATGTTAGAAATAAGATTATGTGTTACATCTTTTAGTAATATTTGATATTGTGATATACTTTTACACCTAAAAATCTATTGCATGTTAAATTCTTTAATAAATCTATAAAAGTTAATAAATGGTCTCATGTAGCATTCTGTATACAACTACAAAGAACCCCCTCTCTGTGTCTCTTTAAATGGAGAGATACGTATTGAAGAGAGTACCCAGACCCTTATAACATCTGGGATATTTTTGACTTAGCCGTAATTATTAAAATAGGCCATCCGAAAGATGGTAATAGTCTCTGCTGGTTTTCTTTCTTTGAGGGAAAGCTAGTACAATTCTTTGGACCCAAGTAAGTGTCCATGAGAATTTGTCTGGTTCAAACTTGATTAAAGGAGATTCATAGGGATTTACTCCTGATTTAGTTTAGTCCCTATAAGGGGTTAAAGTCATAAATCACTTCATATACATCCAAAAACTGGTTAACTGTGAAAGAAAGGGGATTTTTATTTACAGCTGTTACAAGGAAATAGAAGGAATAAAAAAAAATTAAACTGAGAAGCGAATATGGAAGTCCTTTGTTTTGGTGAGGTGTCCCAAAGTCAAATAGGTGGCTGCCACTAGGAATCTTTCCAAGCGATGTTGATGAACAGTCTGCTTGGGTAGGCGTTCAAAAAAATTCAATTACAGAAAGCTTCACGTCTCACAACAGGTGGGCAGCGATAAAAGGTTCAGTTCTAACACATTCGATGCAGAGTCCTTTTAAAAATGCAAGGTTTCTGCAAACATTCAAGATGTCTTCAAAGTACAGGAGGCAAAAGCAGGGATTCTTCAAAGTGAGATAACAGTGGTCTGGATTTTTCTTCTGATCCTGGCATGACCATCTGCAGATCTCCAACTGCCTCTTTTAGTCCAAAAACCAGCTGGTTTTTAATAGTTCAAAATGAAACTAAACTGTTTCCAGGCGATGTACCATAATAATCTTAAATTCGGTCTTGTCACAACACAAAACAACTCTTAAGTCAAACTTCCTGTTATGTTTACTTGAAATCACATGCTTTCCAGTAAAAACTTGTTTACTGGTCAACCTTTTGTTGAACTTCCTTTTAAAAAAAACCCAAAGTTCAGCCTCTTCAGTTTTAAAATATAGATTCCACGTTTTAACAAAAAAATGGAAACTCTTCTAACAACTGTTGTAATGTCGGAAATGCGATAGCCAATTTGTGCTCAACAAGCTCCCACAAGCAACAATGTGATAATGACCAATAATCTGCTTTTGGTAATGTTGATTAAGAGATAAATATTGGCCAAGACACTTGGGATAACTCCCCTGCTCTTGTTCT
The DNA here is from genome assembly GCF_036365525.1 of Heterodontus francisci. NCBI lineage: Eukaryota > Metazoa > Chordata > Chondrichthyes > Heterodontiformes > Heterodontidae > Heterodontus > Heterodontus francisci. The sequence continues at coordinate 168,253,486 of NC_090373.1, read as the reverse complement.
AAATAGTACCATGGGATCTTTTATGTCCATTTGAGGGCCTCCATTTAATGCCTCATCCAAAAGATGGCAGCTTCAACATTACAGCACACTGTCAGTACTTCACTGGATTGTCAGCCTAGATTTTTAGGCTGAAGTTCTTGAGTGGGACTTGAAACCAGAGGCAAGAGTGCTGCAACTGAGCCACAGCTGCCACACAAGATTTCAGATGTGATGCTGTCAGTGATGGTGCAAACGTACCTGCATGGAGGTGGGATTCAGATCGAAGTTCAATCTCCATTGTTCCAACAGTGGTATGATAGCTTCTCTGGCTGCGAGGTGTAGGACATTGCCAAAGTCTTTGTGAAGATTATTTTTTAATATATTTGTACATGGGATTGGGTGATGCTGGCAAGGTCGGTATTCATTGTTAAACCCCAGCGGCCTTGAGAAGGTAGTCGTGGAGCCTTCTCCTTGAACCTCTGCAGTCCTTGTGCTAAAGGTACTTAGTTAGGAAAGCAGGATACTGCAGATACTGGAAATCTGAAATAGATCAGAAAACGCTGGAAACACTCAGCAGGTCTAGCAGCATCTGTGAGGGGAGAAACAGAGTCAGGGTTTCAGGTCCGTGACGAGGGTGGCCATTTGGTCAGTTTTATACCGTTCAGTTTGGCTTTTGGCTGGTCTGTCCACTGTGTGGCAGCAAATGCCTTTATGGCGGGTATTTTTATTTTGGGATCACTAACAATGCTGCAGATCATCCCTGTGCCTTACGCTCACTGCTGTGCTGCAGTGAAGAACTGGCAGGAGCATGTGCTCATTCCTTTCCATGTTATTTTGCATGCTCATTACTATTTAGGTCCGGGCTACACACAGTGTAGATGTAGTGTGGGTAGAGGCCCGTGATGACACCATCTCCCTGCACAGTGTGGCGGTGATGATGTCTTTCCCCCTGTTCCTCAGCACTGCTGATCTTGTGTCCGATATTCTTGACCTCCAGCAGTGATCACCCTATCTGTGACCTTTCACCAGAGACTTAGAGAATTTATCCTAACCTGGCAGTTTGAGAATTGAATTCTGTTTGAAAAAAAAATCTGAAAATAAAAAAGCTGGTATCAGCTAAAGTGACAATGAAGCTGCCCAATTGTTGTAAAAGGTCAACTGGTTCATTTAATGCGCTTTAGGTAAGGAAACCTGCTCTCCTTATCCAGCCTGGTCTACGTCTGACCCCAGCCGCACACCAATGTGATTGACTCATAACTACCCCCTAAAGTGGCAGACCAAACTGCTCCGTTATATTCAGGACAGCTAGGCAGGGGTCGGCAATGTCTCCGGACAGGGACACCAGTGACTGTGGTTAAAGATTTTGAGGTCCGTGACTGGTAATTTCAGCGGTGAAAAATTTCCCATTGGCTTCTTCCTTCCAACCAGAGTGGCTGTAAAAAAAAAATCGCAACCCAGTTTCACAGCTGACTGGTGTTGCCGGCAGGAACAGCAGTTTTTGAACATTGGGCCGATTCGGGGTTTTCAGCGGGTCCTGTTTTTTTTTAAAGCCCCTTGAAAACTCAAATATGTCCGAAGTTCAGAAACTGCTGTTCCCACTCTCGGCAATGTTCAGAGAGAGGGTGGGGTCGGGGGTGGGTGCAGAGAGAGGGAGGAGAGAGAGAGAGAGAGGGGGGAGAAAGACAGTGCGAGGAGAGAGAGAGTGGGAGGAAGGGAGAGAGTGGGGGGAATGCCTTAGATTACAGGACAATATAGATGGGCTGGTAAGATGGGCAGAGCAGTGGCAAATTGAATTTAATCCTGAGAAATGTGAGGTGATGCATTTTGGGAGGACTAACAAGGCAAGGGAATATACATTGGATGGTAGGACCATAGGAAGTACAGAGGGTCAGAGGGACCTTGGTGTACTTGTCCATAGATCACTGAAGGCAGCAGCACAGGTAGATAAGGTGGTTTGGAAGGCATATGGGATACTTGCCTTTATTAGCCGAGGCATAGAATATAAGAGCAGGGAGGTTATGATGGAGCTGTACAAAATGCTAGTTAGGCCACCACTGGAGTACTGTGTACAGTTCTGGTCACCACACTATAGGAAGGAAGTGATTGCACTGGAGAGGGTGCAGAGGAGATTCACTAGGATGTGGCCTGGGCTGGAGCATTTCAACTATGAAGAGAGACTGGATAGGTTAGGGTTGTTTTCCTAAGAGCAGAGAAGGCTGTGGGAGATATGATTGAGGTATACAAAATTATGAGGGGCATAGATAGGGTAGATAGGAAGAAACTTTTTCTCTTAGCGAAGGTGACAATAACCAGGGGGCATCGCTTTAAGGTAAGGGGCAGGAGATTTAGAGGGGATTTGAGGAAAACATTTTTCACCCAGAGGGTGGTTGGAATCTGGAACGCACTGCCTGAAGAGGTGGTCGAGGCAGGAACTCTCACAACATTTAAGAAGTATTTAGATGAGTACTTGAAATGCCGTAGCATACAAGGCTAAGGGCTAAGTGCTGGAAAATGGGGTTAGAATAGAGAGGTGCTTGATGGCTGGCACGAATACGATGGGCCGAAGGGCCTGTTGCTGTGCTGTATAACTCTATGACCCTATGACGCTATCGCTACATCAAGTGCGCGGGCAGACATTGACTACCTGTGCAAGCAAAAACAATGCCGTGTATCTCACTAAATAGGGAGAAATGCATTTTAAATTGGACTGCGTTTTCTTGGCATTAGATTGGCTATACACTTTATATACAGATTAATTGCCCCCATGTCATGACTGAGTCAATAATTTTGTCAAGTGTCAGTGGTGTAACATGTTGGTGCCTATCCTTGAAATGGAGGGATGAGTAATAAATGCTGACCTTGCCAGAAAGGCACACATCCTGAAAATGATTTTTTAAAAAAACATTGCCAGCTCCTCCTTTTAAAAGCTGAAGGCTGAGAGGTGAGCAGAAAGGTGAAGAAATTTATTACTTTGATGACTGAAAGAACAGTTGCCAATGCTCAGGCAGGGGGTTGGTGAGGGCTGGGAGATTTTCACAGGAGCGTTTCACATTCAGAAAGTGGGTGTGCTTTGTGGGGCCCAGAGCAGTACTCCTGCTCTTTCTTGCGTAACCACAAATGTAAAAAACATTTTTTAAAACTGACCTATTTTTCCCTCTCTGGCCCCAGATCCTCTTTGTGCTATCTACACCTGGTGGGGAAGCCCCTACTTAGACCACCAGTTAAAATTGCATTCGGAGTCTAATGAAATAATTGAATTTTAGTCTGCATATTTAAAGAAGCGGAATCGGAGAAGGACATTGGTTTTCAGTCTCCAGGCGGCAGTGGAATCGGAGAAGGACATTGGTTTTCAGTCTCCAGGCGGCAGTGGAATCGGAGAAGGACATTGATTTGTCAGTCTCCCGGCAGCAGTGGAATCGGAGAAGGACATTGATTTGTCAGTCTCCCGGCAGCAGTGGAATCAGAGAAGGACATTAGTTGTCAGTCTCCAGGCAGCAGTGGAATCGGCGAAGGAAATTGGTTGTCAGTCTCCAGGCAGCAGTGGAATCGGAGAAGGACATTAGTTGTCAGTCTCCAGGCAGCAGTGGAATTGGAGAAGGACATTGGTTGTCAGTTCCCAGACAGCGGTGGAATTGGAGAAGGACATTGGTTGTCAGTCCCCAGACGGCAGTGGAATCGGAGAAGGACATTGGTTGGTCAGTCCCCAGACGGCAGTGGAATCAGAGAAGGACATTGGTTGTCAGTCTCCCGGCAGCAGTGGAATCGGAGAAAGACATTGGTTGTCAGTCTCCAGGCAGCAGTGGAATCAGAGAAGGACATTGGTTGGTCAGTCCCCAGACGGCAGTGGAATCAGAGAAGGACATTGGTTGTCAGTCTCCCGGCAGCAGTGGAATCGGAGAAAGACATTGGTTGTCAGTCTCCAGGCAGCAGTGGAATCGGAGAAGGACATTGGTTGGTCAGAACCTAGGCAACAGTGGAATCAAAAAAGGACATTGGTTGATCAGAACCCAGGCCAATGGACTTTGCTTCAACAACAGTTTGGGGCAGAATTCTACATTCTAACCTCCTGCTCTGAAAAGGCATTGCGGTGAAATAGGGAGGTAGTAGTGTTACATGTGTGATAGTGAATTAATAGCATGTTTTACGCTCTGCACTGACCCGATTCGAAGAGGTGGTGGTAATGGCACTAGACTAGTAATCCAGAGACCAGGCTAATAGTCGGGGGACATGGGTTTGAATCCTACCATGGCAGATGGTGAAATTTGAATTCAATTAGTAAATCTGGAATTAAAAGCTAGTCTAATGTTGACCATGAAACCATTGTTGTAAAAACCCAACTGGTTTACTAATATACTTGAGGGATGGAAATCTGTTGTCCTTACCTTATCTGGCCTACATGTGACTCCAGAGCCACAGCAATGTAGCTGACTCTTACAATGCCCTCTGAAATGGCCGAGCAAACCACTCCATTTTTATTATTATCTTAGATTCACGTTCTCTTGTTACCATCTTGTCAGCTGTTGGAAATGATCTGTAACTAGTTACCTCAATGTAACTCTTCATAATCTCCTATCAGATCTTCCCCTCAACCTTCTCAGCTCTCATGAAAACAACTCCTAACTTCTCAAAAGGAAAATACTGTGAATGCTGGAAATCTGAAATGAGAACAGAAAATGCTGGAAATACTCAGCAGGAAGATCATCGACCTGAATCGTTAACCCCCGTTTCTCTCTCCACAGATGCTGTCTGACCTGTGAGTATTTCCAGCACTTTGTGTTTTTACTCCTAACTTCTCAAGTCTCTCCTTCATTATAACCCATTAGCCCGAGTAACACCCTAGTGAATCTAAGTCACACCTTTTCCACTCTTCTCATATTCTTCTAATGATGAGGTGACTGACATGGTCTTTCTCAAGCACAGGTTTTGCTTGAGAAATTCCATGATTTAAAAAATAATAGACATATTTGAACTTCACCTGGCCCTAACCAGGCTATATTAGGTGCTTCTAGAATCACTGTGACTCTCTCCTGTGTATTCTGATACAGGAGTGCTTCTTTTTTTTTGTAAAATATGTTTTAAGGACTTATAGTTCAATTATGGACATTGATTCATCTGGAATCTTGAAGAGATGCTAAACTTTGTGTTTTTGTTTAAAGAAGTCACCAGAAGATTCCTGGACTTGGTTTATAAACAAGTGTAACTGGAAGGCACCTGTCTGTGGATAATCAACCAGCAGGTGTTGTTTTTGACTTAGGGAGATGTTTACAAAGAAGTGATGGGTCAAGGTTTACAGAGGTCAGGAGGCTTGACTTCTGGAATGTTTTTCGTTTCAGTTTGAACTGTTACAACAGACAGTTGGTTTTTGCTTGCCAGGGGAAGAGCTGGCTCATCTCTCTTGAAAAAGGAAACCTTGCATTTCCAGTGTGTCAGTTTCTTTTTTCCAACTGAATTTGAAGAAACCCTACGTAGCGGATGTGTGGGAACTTAAACCCTTGTTGCTGCATTTCTGCTGTATGACCTATTTGAAGCCTCTGTAGCTGCAATTCTTGGAAAACCTACCCAAACTGATCTTCAACATTGTCAGGAAAGAACTGTTCTAGGAAGATCCCAGTGACAGCCGTCTATACGTACTTAGGACGCCAAACCACAGAAAAGGACATCTCTCCATATCTTCTCTTTTTTTCTTCAAGTATGAGCAAGTACTCCGCCTAAGTGGGTTTTTTTTCTGTTTTCTTTGTAACAGCACTATAAACAAAAATCCCTTTTATTTTTCTGGTTAACTGGTGTATGTATGTGTGTGTGTGTGCGAAGGGGCTAAGATAAATAAGGGGCTTTAATATTTCAATTTGTGTGTATATGTTTTACTTCATTATTTGTTACCACTTGTTTTATAATAAACTGATAATTTTGTGGTTAATTAAAGAAACCTGGTTGGTGTATTTTATTTTGGGGAAAATATAGTATATAAGTGACCGAATCGGTAAGTGGGAACATTTAAATATATGTTGTGACCTGTGGAGAAGTGGGACCAGAATAAACAGTGCACAGCTCCTGCCTCGGTCATAACAATACTAGGTCAAATGGACGGATTATTGCTTTGAATTTTACCCCTATCTGAATTATATTAATCCATTTTACTGCCTTGAAACATCTCCTCCCTATCCATTAGCCTATAATGTCCAGATTCCTTTGAAGTTGTTTTAGTTTTCTAGCAGTAGTCTACAGTCAGGCAGCTCGTGTTCCTTAGATAGCACTTGTACAAAGCAATCACTGGTTGTTTAATTCCCAATTTATGAAATTGGCCTGAAATTGAGCTGGGGGTCACTGGAAAAAGAACACTACAGCTCTCAAATCAACTCCCTTTTGAGGTCAAGGTTGATTATGAACTATCTCAGCAGTCCATACACACACCATGCCTCCTCACAGCTGTTGATTTTTAAAGGTTGATTTCATTTGAAGAATTTATTATTTAAACAAGCACCATTACTCACGTGGCACTAAATGAGATGCATATGTTACAACCAGGTGAGAAAGGTGTCTAGGGTTCCTTCTCAGCCTTCACCTGGTGTTACCGTAACAGGGTTTAATTTTAAACACACCGTGTTTTTAGCTCCCCCTTGGTGAATCCTTGTTCACTGCTTTCCAATTATAAGGCAAAGAAGCCATCACAAACAGGTTTTCTTATGGTTAAAGAAGAAAGGTTGAAATTTATTAAACTTAAACTCTAATTCGGTTAACACTTATGGATACAGAACGTGCCCACGCTAGCATGCATACGGGATACACAGATGCAGGTAATGACAGAAAAGAGCAGACGAAAATAAAGTGCAAATATTTGAGGCAATCTCTGAAGAGGGTTTTTGTTATGGTTCTTCGAGCTCACTGTAGAGTCCTTGATTGTAGGTAGATCTTGCTCTTCACTGGGGCCCAGTATTCTACTCAAACCTTGTTCGCTGTAGAAGACTTTTCTCTATTGGGGTTCATACGTCTTCAGCAGATTTGGAGTTCCGTGAGAAAGAGAGAGAGAGCCAGACAGCAGAGGTCTTCTTCAGTCCAGGAACATACTGCAGTCTTTCTATTCAAACTGTTTGTACAGTTCAGAAAAACCAGGTTTCCAAGCAGGCTAGTCACGTGACCAGCTGGTCTGACCACGTCTGTTTGTGGATTCGGCCATCCCAGCAGTTATCCTGAAATTTGAGCTCCCTCACCTTCAATGTCTGGTGCTCAAAGTCCATTGTGGGTTAAATTGGATAAAGGAAGTAACCCCTTTGTCTCCGCAAGCACCGTCTGTTAATATGCAAATGTCTTTCCAGCCAAGGGCCTGGTGATTTGTTTTTTTAAACAAGTCCTATCTTCACTTCAGCAACAGTTTTCAAATCAATGTTCATATGACAAACTTAATGTGCCTCATTGGCAGGTGGGGGGTCTGCATGACACATATAATTAACTGCATCTGTTACATTGCATGACTCAGCACAGACAGAACTTCAGAAATACAAAACTACCCCCTGACAAAATGGTGCATCATTAAAAAAAAGCTTACATAGATATAGCACCTTTCACAACCTCAAAACATCCCAGAATGGTTTACAGCCAATGAATTCCTTTTGAAGTGGTCACAGTAGTAATGTAGGAAAAGCGGTGGCCAATCTGCGCACATCAAGCTCCCACAAACAGGAATGTGACAATAGCAAGACAATTTGTTTTTAATCAGAGAATCATAGAATGGTAACTACAAAGAAGGAGGCCATTCGGCCAATCGTGTCCATGCCAGCTCTCTGTGAGAGCAACTCAGCTAGTCCCACGCCCTGCCTTTTCCCCATAGCTCTGCAAATATTTTCTCTTCAGAATCCAATTTCCTTTTGAAGGCCACAATTGAATCTGCCTCCACCATCCTCTCAGGCAGTGCACTCCAGATCCTAACCACTCACTGCGTAAAAAAGTTTTTCCTCATGTCTTCTGGTTCTTTTGCCAATCTCTTTAACTTTGCCTGGGGAATAAATATTGGCTAACTCCTCTGCTTCTCTTCAAAATACTGCCATAAAACCTCTTATGTCTACCTGAGGGAGAAGACTGGGCTTCAGTTTTAACATCTCATCCAAAAGCCGACAATGCGTGTGAGTGTTGACATCTTTCCATCTAAGAAAGATGACAGGTACACAGCAAACAATCCATTTAAGTGGGGTGTATTCTCTTGGTGCACCTTTGCTGATGACTGTGAAGGCCAATCCTTGAGAGGCAGGTTTGGCCACAAGTGCGGCACGTGAAAGTGCCAAGTGATGCTGTGAGTTGTGGTTTTTGGCGTTGGTGTCCGTTGCCAAGCTGCTGCAGCAACTGGTTATCATGGCCGTGCACACCAGTCCACAGGATGTGTCTATCACCATTTCCCTCTTTCACCATCTAGTGACTCCCAGGTGTGATAGTTTGGCATTGTCATGCAGGCCCCCACCTGCCAAGAATGAGGCACACATTATTTCGCCACATGAACAGTAAAACTTAAAATTGCTGCTGAGAAGAAAGGAGGGCCTATCATAAGAGGGTCGGGCCCCTCGTCAGAAAGACATTTTCTAGACCCGTCCACTCCTAACTCTCCTGAAAGAAAAATGACCTCAACGGGAACAAAACCCCTAGGCAGTTATGACAATGGGAAAACTGAAGAAAAGCTTCCCCAAAGAATCACATGGCTACTGGGATGCCAAAAAAAGGGGAAATTAAAACAGCACTGACACCCAGAAAAGACCATTTTAAAAGGCTTTAAGATTGATGAATGAATGGAAATGAATGAGAGAAATGCATGGTTTTTCTTTCTGCATCTTATATTTCTCTAAAACTTATAATGAAATGAGCCTTTTTGTTTCAAATCGCATTTCATTCCCCTGGGTGTGAAGGAATCATGCAGGCCCCCACCTGCCAAGAATGAGGCACACATTATTTCGCCACATGAACATTAAAACTTAAAATTGCTGCTGTGAAGAAAATAGGGCCTATCACAAGGAATTGCCAGGCCCCTCACCAGAAAGACCTTTTTTGCATACTAGCAGACAGTGTGGGAACAAAGGACCCAGTCCCTGTTTCCCCAATATATAGAAGAAGTGGTCAGACCAGTTTAGTCACATGACTAACTGGCTGTTGGAGTTTTTTGAATTTGAACTTGCCACAGAGAATTTGAACTGGGAATGCTGTTTGCTCCTGGACTGGAAAAGACCTCTCGTGGCTGGCTTGTCACCGCCTCTCTCCTGTCTGCTCATCTCTTTCTCATCAGCTTTGGAATCCATTGAAGACACAGGAACCCTGAGAGAGAAAAGTCTCCTACAGTGAACAAGGTTTAAGAAGAATACTGGGCCCCAACAAAAAGCAAGAACAACCTACAAAAGGAGTACAGTGAGCTCGAAGCACAGTAACAAGAAACTCTTCTGATATTGCCTCAAACCTCTCCACTTTATTTTTTTTCTGCTCTTTTCTGTCTCTATTTGCATGTGTGTATCGTGTGTGCATGCTAGTGTGGGGCAAGGCGTGTATCCATTGGCATTAACCAAATTAGAGCTTAAGTTTAAGTTTTAATAAGTTTCACTTATCATCTTTAAACCTAAGAAAGCCTGGTTGTGCTCATTTCTGTGCCTTATATTTGAAAGCGGTGAACAAGTATTCACCAAGGGGGAGCTCAAAACATGATGGGTTTAAAATTAAAACCCTGACACAATAAGACCAGGTGAAGACTGAGAAAGACCCCTAGACACATTTCTCACCTGGTTGTAACAGAAATTTGTGCGCTAGCATCCGGCATTTTACCCACAGACAAATTAGTGAAATTGGAAGTGGGAAGCCAAATTGTTCCCAATCAAAAAAGAGCAAGATTAATACAGGTTTTCTTGTGGTTGTGTGTGATTGAATAATAAGATGTCTTCAACAGAAGCAAGTAGCTCTCCAAGCCAGGGTGAAGTAACTTGGGATAAGTTAAAAGCACTGTCTATGGAGTTCCTGAGAAAAATGGCTGAGCAGTGTGGGATCACTGTACGTGGCAAGGCTAGGAAGTCTGAACTCCTAAGGCTAGTGGCCAACCATTTTTCCCTTGACTCTGAAGAAGCAGAAACAGTGTGAGGAGCAGACCCAGAAAGGGTATTGTTCGCAAAGATACAATTGGAACAAAGGAAACTTGGATTAGAAGATAGGGAAAGAGAAAGAGATAGAGAGAGACAGGAAAAAGAGAGAGGCAGGAGAGAGAGAAAGAGGGAGCTTTCCAGAAGGAACATGAAGAAACAAAAAGACAGGAGGGATAAAGAGAGAGGCAGGAGAGAGAGAGAAAGAATAGTCCGGAAAGAATGCGAAGAAAGAGATCTAAGGCGGCTTGAGTTAACTAAGGGGCGACAGAGTAACCCCAATGAAAGCATGGCCAATATGGAGGAGCAAGATTTAGTGCTGGGTACAAAATTGCTAAAACTCGCTCAATTAATTCCAAAATTCAATGAGGCTGATGTAGAAGAATTTTTGTGTCTTTTGAGAAACTAGCAAGGCAGCTAAAATGGCCAGCTGTGGCCTGGTCTCTTTTAATACAAAGCAAGCTAACCGGAAAAGCTCATAAGTTTTATTTCTTGTTGCCAGATGGGAGTGCATCAAGCTATGAACTGACCAAAAATGCTAACGCAGGGCATATGAATTAGTACCCGAAGCCTATCGCCAAAAGTTTAGAACCCTCAAAAAGCAAGCTAATCAAACTTATCTGGAGTTTGAAAAAAAAAGCAGCTAGCTTTTGACCAGTGGGTGAGGGCTCTTAAAGTACAGCTCAGCTATGAGACTCTCAGAGAAGTAATTCTGTTCGAGGAATTTAAAAACTCTCTCCCACTCTCAATAAAGACCCACGTAGAGGAGCAGCAGGTTCAGAGAGCCCGGCAAGTGGCCATTCTGGCCGCAGAGTTTGCTTTAATTTATAAGGCGGTTTCCCAGGGGAGAATCTTTCCTAATCACCCCCACAAATCTGAAAAGGACAAAAGGTGGGAAGGTGATCTCCATCTAGGAAGTTCTGGGAGAGAAAGGAAAGCAGGACACACAGGGGGCCCTCCTCTAGACAAAAAGAAAGGTGCTGTGAGCAAGAGTGAGACCCGGAAACCTGTGTGCTTCCATTGTAATAAAGTAGGACATTTAAAAGCTGACTGCTGGAAACTAAAGGGAGAAACGGTAGGGTTAATAAGGGCACACCTGCTCAGCAAAGGCAGGACCCTGATGCAAAGCACAGCAGAACAAACTGTGGCTTTAACTGCAGTAAGAATGCAACCCAGGAAGCTTACTATGGCCAATGCAGGAAAAGTTCATAGGATTCCTGAAGGTTGCCAGGGTTTCGTGTCTGAAGGGAAAGTAACCCCATACCCCTCGAGTGGGGCAAGCAAGCCCATAGTAATTCTCAAGGACATAGGGGCCATTAGATCCCATTTACTGGGAAAAGGCCTGACCTTTCCCCCAGAGAGTGCAATGAACACTAAAATGGTGGTGAATGGTATTGGAGGGCAGTGTATGCCTGTACCGAGTGCACCTGGAGTGCGGCCTAGTTTCAGGACCGGTTTGCCTGTGGACGGGGTTGACCTGCTCCTAGATAATGATCTGACGGGGGTGAAGGTGGTAGCCCCCCCAGTAGTGAAAGAAAGACCGCAGGAGGTCAGAGAGACAGGGCAGTGGCGGGAGACGGACCCCTGCAGTTTCCCTGAATGTGTAGTGGATCAGGCCATTATCAAACCAGCTCCCCCACAGGAGACTGAATTGGCACTGCAGGCAAATGACCAGGTCTGTCTGTCCCAGACTTTCTTTGGAAAGTTAGGAGACCCAGGGAATGAATTAAATGGATTTTCCCTAGCTGCGGCTCAGCGAACCGACTCAGTATTGCGAGAGTTAGCACAGACTGCCCAGTCTGAAAATGAAGCAGAGGGAGTCCCTGATTGCTACTATTTAAAGAATGAAGTACTGATGAGGAAATGGAGTTCTCCTCACAGACCTGACAGCAAGGAGTGGACAATAGTTCACCAGTTAGTGGTGCCACAGAGGTACCGGAGAGAAATATTAAGAAGGGCCCACGAGACTACAGTGGCTGTACATGCCGGTTTACGAAAGACCAAAGCGCGCATAAGATGGCAGTTTGACTGGCCAAAATTCCACAAAGATGTGGTGGAGTACTGCAGGAGTTGCCACATGTGCCAGGTTGATGAGAAACCCCAAACTACAGTGAAACCTGCATCCCTAAGTCCTGTACCAGTGTTAGGAGGACCATCCAGCAGAGGGCTGGTGAACTGTATGGGATCCGCGCCGAGAACAAAAGGGGACAGGCAGGCACAAAGCTGGCAAAAGGTTTGGAAAAAGAAGGGGGAAAATGACCAAGAGGGCAGATTAAAAGAAGTCCAGGAGGAATCCCAGATGAAAACCCCTAGTGTCTGGTCAGTCAACCCCGAAAAGATTTGAAAGGTTAGTTAGACCCCACATCCTCTTATGTAAATTCAGACTCTAGAAGCACCCCACCAGAGTTGCTGACAGCATTTACAGGAACTTGCAGAGACAAAGAGAGACCTCTAGGAGGCACAGAAACCTAATTAAAATGCCACCGGAGAGTGCAGTCAAGTCTGCACACCTACTTGCAGGCAGGACTGTCCCAGAGAACAAGGAGGAGATTAACAATGAATCCTCCCCACAGTCAGAGGAAAAGGAAACCACCCATCCCCTGAAGTCAAAAGTATTTGCATGACTCAGAGAGTCCAGAATAGACCCATCCACTCCTAACTGAAAGAAAAATGACCTCAAATGGAACAAAAACCCTAGGCAGTTATGACAATGGGAAAACTGAAGAAAAGCTTCCCCAAAGAATCACATGGCTACTGGGATGCCAAAAAAAGGGGAAATTAAAGCAGCACTGACACCCAGAAAAGACCATTTTAAAAGGCTTTAAGATTGATGAATGAATGGAAATGAATGAGAGAAATGCATGGTTTTTCTTTCTGCATCTTATATTTCTCTAAAACTTATAATGAAATGAGCCTTTTTGTTTCAAATCGCATTTCATTCCCCTGGGTGTGGAGGTATCATGCAGGTCCCCACCTGCCAAGAATGAGGCACACATTATTTCGCCACATGAACATTAAAACTTAAAATTGCTGCTGGGAAGGAAAGAGGGCCTATCACAAGGAATTGCCAGGCCCCTCACCAGAAAGACCTTTTTTTGCATACTAGCAGACAATGTGGGAACAAAGGACCTGTATATATTAGGACCCCAATATATAGAAGTGGTCAGACCAGTTTAGTCACATGACTAACTGGAGGTTGGAGTTTTTTGAATTTGAACTTGCCACAGAGAAGTTGAACTGAGAAAGCTGCTTGCTCCTGGACTGGAAAAGACCTCTCGTGGCTGGCTTGTCACCGCCTCTCTCCTGTCTGCTCATCTCTTTCTCATCAGCTTTGGAATCCATTGAAGACACAGGAACCCTGAGAGAGAAAAGTCTCCTACAGTGAACAAGGTTTAAGAAGAATACTGGGCCCCAACAAAAAGCAAGAACAACCTACAAAAGGAGTACAGTGAGCTCGAAGCACAGTAACAAGAAACTCTTCTGATATTGCCTCAAACCTCTCCACTTTATTTTTCTTTTGCACTTTTCTGTCTCTATTTGCATGTGTGTATTGTGTATGCATGCTAGTGTGGGGCACGGCGTGTATCCATAGGTATTAACTGAATTAGTGTTTAAGTTTTAATAAATTTCACTTTTCTTCTTTAAACCTAAGAAAGCCTGGTTGTGCTCATTTCTTTACTTTATAATTTGAAAGCAGTGAACAAGGATTCACCAAGGAGGAGCTCAAAACCCTGATACAATAAGACCAGGTGAAGGCTGTGAAAGATCCCTAGACATCCTTCTCACCTGGTCGTAACAGCATTTAAGGCAATTTCAATACCCCACTGCAGTGTCAGCCTAAATTTTGTGCTCAAGTCTCTAAAGTGGGGCTTAAACCCACAACCTTCTGACTCAGAGCTGAGAGCGCTACCAACTGAGCCATAGCTGCCACTTACTGAAGGCAGCCAAGATAACCTTGTGCTTGAAGCTGAATTGACTTTGGTGCGAATACGGCTGTTCAACAATTTGTATCAATGACTCATCGCTCAGTGACTCTGCTTTGCTCCTGTTCATGAAATAAAGATATTGGGCTGGATTTTATGGGCTCCCCTGAGGTGGGGTCAGAGGCAAGAGGACCCCTAGAATCACAATGGGTGGCGGGTAGGTGGAGGGCCCGTCTCAAAGCGATTTTGCTGGGGTCCAAATAGGCCAACAATGGCCTTCCCACCTAGAGACTAATTGAGGCCTGTAAATGGCCTATTAATGGCTACTTAAGGGCCTCACCCTGCTGCTGCTGGGATCTAATCAACCACGGGAGTGGTGGGGGTGGGGGGGGAGGTGGCTGCCTCTGCCACGTGGAGAGGGCGCCTTGTAAAATGAAGAGCCCTCCCTTTGGGCTTGGCGGGTGGGGGGGGGGCCTCCTTTGTGGGCAATCTGTGGCTCACGGAGGATCCCTGCCTGCATATCCTAAAACTCCACGCCTCCCCCTCCCCTTGGACTTCACGCCCACCCTCCCACCCCCTCTCACCGGGGCTTTCTGGACTGGCCCTGGCGACCCTGCCTCGCTTACCGGTTTGGTCAGGAGCCCTGCTTCCTCAGCATAATCCACCTTTACATAACACCTCATCACATCCGCAGGAGGTCCTGACACTACAAGCAACAACGGATTACTTTTGAAGAGCTGTCATTATTGCTATGCACAAGTCAGTGAGTCGCATTGCAGGACTTGAGCACATATTCAAGTGTGATGCTTCAGTGCAGCACCGAGGAAATGCTGCATTGTCAGGGGCCATATTTCATATGAGATGCTAAACCCACCTGCCCAGGTGGACATAAAAGATCCCATAACAACATCTGAAGAAAAGCAAGGAGATGTCTTGCTCAACATTTATCTCTCAACCAAAACCATTATCTACTGATCAGGTATCTGATGTTTGTGACTGTCACAGTTTGGAACATCCTGAGGATGTGAAAAGTGCTATGTAAATGCCAGTTCTTTTTATCTCCTTTGTAAACCTTGTCAATAGTATTCCCTTTAGGCTTTCATTGTGCATCTTGTTTTTCTGCATGGTTTGTTCCACCAGAGCTTGCAAAGGTTCAAAAGGGGAATGAGAAATATCAATTGATAATTGAATAGTACAGGTGGGCAAGGAAAGATTTTTTAATGAAATTCTGGAACGTCCTTGATACGTTATTATTGAATCAATACTGCTCAGTTCTTTTAAGCAAGGAGGCGGTGGAGTGTTTTATCCAACCTGAGGTTTACTGTGCAGCCCACATATTCTAGTTTATTATAAATACCTCAAAACACTCCTTAATGACAAAACACGGGGTTCAAACTGATGCTAATATTGTGATTCAATTGGCTGATATTGCTTTGTCAATTCTAATCCCATTTTTAACGAGTGGAAATGCAGATAATAAAGCATTGATGCAGCTGTAAACCCTTGAAAGCAAGTGCCACCATTTTATCAGCTCAAGTAACTGTGTTGAAAATGGTTTTAACTGTCTATTCAGGGAAGTACTGAATGCTATAGTTCCTTTTGGCTGCAGATACCAGGGATGAGGGACTCCAATTATGTGGAGAGACTACAGAAACTAGGACTGTTCTCCTGAGAGTAGAGAAAGTTAAGGGGCGATTATATATATATATTCAAAATCATGAATGGTTTTGATGGAGTAAATAAGGAGAAACTGTTTCCACTGGCAGAAGGGTTGGTAACCAGAAAACACATATTTAAGATAATTGGCAAAAAGAATGAGAGGGGAGATGAGGAGAAATTTTTTTTAAGCAGCAAGTTATTTTATGGAATGCTCTGCTGGAAAGTGTGGTGGAAGTAGATTCAATAGCAACTTTCTAAAAGGAATTGATTATATACTTGAAAATAAAAAAAACTGCAGGACTATGGAGAAAGAGTAAAAGATTAGGACTAATTAAACAGCTCTTTCAAAGAGCCAGCACAGGTGAGATGGGTGAAATGGCTTCCTTCTGTATTGTATGGTTCTATTACATTTTCAGCTTTGTGTTCACCACAGTGTTCTCTGACCAGGGGGCGCATATGCAGTGAATGTTTTGGAGAATATCTCTGCACAGAATCATGTTTAAAATGCTCAATTCTGGTTTGCTCATTAGTAGTGAAATTTTTCATTGCAAATGTGTGACCTAATTTCGTGCTCCTGTCGAAAAAATGTTGCTTTAAGAGTTTTGGAATGCATAATGCAAAAGCAGAAGGGGAACGATCAATGCAGACTGTACGGACTATAGTCTACTGCATGAAAGTTGAAGAAAATAGGCAAAGCACGCAAAGCATTCTACACAAGCAGATATTCAATCCCAGTCAAAAGCTTACATTGTATTCATAATGAATAGTCTTGGGAAGTTGCCAGGCTCCTGGAGTTTAAAAGCACTTTAGCCATTTATGTGGCATTAATTCTGATTTATTTTTAACACAACAAGCTCCATTTTAGACTTTACTGAATTTTGCATGCTCTCAGTGGAAATCTATGCCATCCAACCAGGTATTATATAAATTTAACAATGCTAATATAACACTTGGGCCTATGCAAGTCACTCACCTGGTCTGTGCAGATGACATGACTGCAAAATGAAGGCGATAAATAATACAAGAGCAACACTTCAACAGAATGAAGTTCTAAACCATAGAATCATAAAAAATAATTTCTCACCTCCCCTCGAGTTTGTTTGTTAATTATCTTAAATCTGTGTCCTCTGGTTACTGACCTTCCTGCCAGTGGAAACAATTTCTAATAGGCTAAAACTCATTGGAGTTAATACCGTGCTGTATGACATTAATAATGAATGAGTTAACACATTGGCACACATTTACTCTGTCGCAATCTTTACAAAGTTATTAATGCAACTAAAATGATCCATTGAGCCCTTGCAAGATGGCGGACGATGGAATTTCATAGAAACTTAGTGACATGCCCATTACTAATGTAAAGGAAGGTGATTTCAAGCCTGTTATTCTAAGGTAGACAGAAAGGATTTCAGCTGCTGAAATAGGATCAGTGACCTTGAGCATTCTGTGAGGTGTAAATTGAAATACAACAAAAAGAACAGAGCAGCACCATTCACCTATAAAAGGCCACTAAGCAATAGAGTAACATAAATCATTGTCAAGGCCTGAACAGGTGACTGTATAGATAATCCAATGGGAATGTTTTGATAATACTACCTTTTCCTCATTCATCCTCACTCGAAATAAGAACTAAAGACTGATTAAGATATTCAGGCGAGAGGAGGAATTTAACCACTGTATCTGAGCAGAGCCCAAAAATGACTTCTTGTAATCATCGAACCAGTGAAACACAGAAAGAGGCCACTTAGCCGATCGAGTCAGGGTTGGCTTCCTTCACAAGGAATAACATACTGATCAGGCAGAAGCACATCCTGTACTGAGGGAGACAAGGGGAGGTGAAGAAACTGACAATCACTGTAAGCAAATAGCTACACTGCAGAAAGAGCAGCAACGGTTTAAAAAGCTGAAAACTTTCAATCTTAACCATTAATTAAGAGGTGGAAATGCTGTGTTTTGTGCTCGAGTTAGTGTATACATCGCAAATTCCGTGTGTGCCCTTTTTACGGAAGACATTAATCCAAGCCACTGAAAATAACAGTTAGAGGTATTTTAGTCCCAAAGTATATTTTTTAGTTTTGCTCCTTGTTTCGCTTCAAATCTATTAAAAGACAACAGGTTTTCAGGAAAAAAATGTTAGATTAAACTATGGCCATGAATTTTCTTGGAGCTGCTTCTTCCCTATGACTTCACTGGGGTTCCTGTCACACTCCCAGCACAGTGATGGCACTGGAGTGGGAACAGCATCCAGGAAATCTCCAGGCTCCTTTGTACTGTAATGACAGCCTCGCGAGTTACCCAATAATATGTTACAACTTGACTTGGGTGATTTTGTTGTGACTTTGCAAACAGCTGAGAGAAGTTTTGTCAAAGAAGGTTTTGTCGTTTTTCAGGATTCCAAACGGGAGGTGCCAGGGTCACTGCAGCCAAACAATACAAATAGTAGGGTCACATGTTTAAAACTTAGGAATCAAAGCAAAGTGCTGCAGATACTAGAAATCTGAAATTAAAAACAGAGAAAGCTGGAAAACGCTCAGCAGGTTAGCCAGCATCTGTGGAGACGTAAAAACAAAGTTAATGGCCTGAATTGTACAGCAGGCTTCGGGACCACAACCTCGCAGTAAAAAGCAAGTCCATGCCAGCACTGACCAGCAGTGGGACTTGTTTGGCGATTTTACCATAGGCAGCCTCCTAAATGGCCATCTGAGGGCCCAACATCCAATTATGGACAGCAGACAGGCTCCTGATGCTGCCGGCCCAATCAAAGAGAACGAAGCTCTAAGGCCTCAGCAACGCCACTGGGATAGGTGGTCACTGCTGGGAGAGGTGGTCACTGCTGCGAGAGGTGGTCACTGCTGGGAGAGGTAGTTGTTGCTGGGAGAGGTGGTCACTGCTGGGAGGTGGTCAGTGCTGGGAGGTGGTCACTGCTCGGAGAGATGGTCACTGCTGGGAGAGGTGGTCAGTGTTGGGAGAGGTAGTTGTTGCTGGGAGAGGTGGTCACTGCTGGGAGGTGGTCACTGCTGGGATAGGTGGTCACTGCTGGGAGAGATGGTCACTGCTGGGAGAGGTGGTCAGTGTTGGGAGAGGTAGTTGTTGCTGGGAGAGGTGGTCACTGCTGGGAGATGGTCATTGCTGGGATAGATGGTCACTGCTGGGAGAGGTGGTCACTGCTGGGAGAGGTAGTGTTGCTGGGAGAGGTGGTCACTGCTGGGAGAGGTGGTCACTGCTCGGAGAGGTAGTTGTTGCTGGGAGAGGTGGTCACTGCTGGGAGAGATGGTCACTGCTGGGAGAGGTGGTCAGTGTTGGGAGAAGTAGTTGTTGCTGGGAGAGATGGTCACTGTTGGGAGAGGTAGTTGTTGCTGGGAGAGGTGGTCACTGTTGGGAGAGGTAGTTGTTGCTGGGAGAGGTGGTCACTGTTAGGAGAGGTGGTCACTGTTGGGAGAGGTGGTCACTGTTGGGAGAGGTGGTCACTGCTGGGGGAGGTAGTTGCTGCTGGGAGAGGTGGTCACTGTTGGGAGATGTGGTCACTGCTGGGGAGGTAGTTGTTCCTGGGAGAGGTGGTCACTGTTGGGAGAGGGAGTTGTTGCTGGGAGGGGTGGTCACTGCTAGGAGAGGTGGTCACTGTTGGGAGAGGTAGTTGTTGCTGGGAGAGTGCTCACTGCTGGGAGATGTGGTCACTGCTGGGAGAGGTAGTTGTTGCTGGGAGAGGTGGTCACTGCTGGGAGAGGTAGTTGTTGCTGGGAGAGGTGGTAACTGTTGGGAGAGGTAGTTGTTGCTGGGAGAGTGCTCACTGCTGGGAGATGTGGTCACTGCTGGGAGAGGTGGTCACTGATGGGAGAGGTGGTCACTGCTGGGGGAGGTAGTGTTGCTGGGAGAGGTGGTCACTGCTGGGAGAGGTGGTCACTGTTGGGAGAGGTGGTCACTGCTGGGAGAGGTGGTCACTGTTTGGAGAATTGGTCACTGCTGGGAAAGGTGGACACTGATGGGAGAGGTGGTCACTGCTGGGGAAGGTGGGGATGCTGGGAGAGTGGGCAGTGCCGGGAGATGTGGGCACTGCTGGGGGAAGTGGTCACTGCTGGGGGAGGTGGGCACTGCTGGGGGAAGTGGTCACTGCTGGGAGAGTCGGTCACTGCTGGGAGAGGTGGTCACTGCTGGGGGAGGTGGGCACTACTGGGAGATGTGGTCAATGCTGGGGGAGCTGGTTGTTGCTGGGAGAGCTGGTCACTGCCGGGAGAGGTGGTCGCTGCTGGGAGAGGTGGTCACTGCTGGGGGAGGTGGTCACTGCTGGGGGAGGTGGTCACTGCTGGGAGAGATGGTCACTGCTGGGAGAGGTGGTCACTGCTGGGAGAGGTGGTCACTGTTGGGGGAGATGGTCACTGCCGGGAGATGTGGTCACTGCTGGGAGAGGTGGTCACTGCTGGGAGAGGTGGTCACTGCTGGGAGAGATGGTCACTGCTGGGAGATATGGTCACTGCTGGGAGAGATGGTCACTGCTGGGAGAGGTGGTCACTGTTGGGGGAGGTGGTCACTGCTGGGAGAGATGGTCACTGCTGGGAGAGGTGGTCACTGCTGGGGGAGGTGGTCACTGCTGGGAGAGATGGTCACTGCTGGGAGAGGTGGTCACTGTTGGGGGAGGTGGTCACTGCTGGGAGAGGTGGTCACTGCTGGGAGAGGTGGTCACTGCTGGGAGAGATGGTCACTGCTGTGAGAGGTGGTCACTGCTGGGGGAGGTGGTCAGTGCTGGGAGAGATGGTCACTGATGGGAGAGGTGGTCACTGTTGGGGGAGGTGGTCACTGCTGGGAGAGGTGGTCACTGCTGGGAGAGGTGGTCACTGTTGGGGGAGATGGTCACTGCCGGGAGATGTGGTCACTGCCGGGAGAGATGGTCACTGCTGGGAGAGATGGTCACTGCCGGGAGATGTGGTCACTGCCGGGAGAGATGGTCACTGCTGGGGGAGGTGGTCACTGCTGGGAGAGATGGTCACTGCTGGGAGAGGTGGTCACTGCTGGGAGAGATGGTCACTGCTGGGGGAGGGAGTCACTACTGGGAGAGGTGGTCACTGCTGGGAGAGGTGGTCACTGCTGGGGGAGGTAGTTGCTGCTGGGAGAGGTGGTCACTGCCGGGAGAGATGGTCACTGCTGGGGGAGGTGGTCACTGCAGGGAGAGATGGTCACTGCTGGGAGAGGTGGTCACTGCTGGGAGAGATGGTCACTGCTGGGGGAGGGAGTCACTACTGGGAGAGGTGGTCACTGCTGGGAGAGGTGGTCACTGCTGGGGGAGGTAGTTGCTGCTGGGAGAGGTGGTCACTGTTGGGGGAGGTGGTCACTGCTGGGGAGGTAGTTGTTCCTGGGAGAGTTGGTCACTGTTGGGAGAGGGAGTTGTTGCTGGGAGGGGTGGTCACTGCTAGGAGAGGTGGTCACTGTTGGGAGAGGT
Source organism: Heterodontus francisci (assembly GCF_036365525.1). Lineage (NCBI taxonomy): Eukaryota > Metazoa > Chordata > Chondrichthyes > Heterodontiformes > Heterodontidae > Heterodontus > Heterodontus francisci. The sequence goes on along the minus strand of NC_090373.1, from coordinate 168,232,397 downwards.
AGTTGTTGCTGGGAGAGTGCTCACTGCTGGGAGATGTGGTCACTGCTGGGGAGGTAGTTGTTCCTGGGAGAGGTGGTCACTGTTGGGAGAGGGAGTTGTTGCTGGGAGGGGTGGTCACTGCTAGGAGAGGTGGTCACTGTTGGGAGAGGTAGTTGTTGCTGGGAGAGTGCTCACTGCTGGGAGATGTGGTCACTGCTGGGAGAGGTAGTTGTTGCTGGGAGAGGTGGTCACTGCTGGGAGAGGTAGTTGTTGCTGGGAGAGGTGGTAACTGTTGGGAGAGGTAGTTGTTGCTGGGAGAGTGCTCACTGCTGGGAGATGTGGTCACTGCTGGGAGAGGTGGTCACTGTTGGGAGAATTGGTCACTGCTGGGAGAGGTGGTCACTGATGGGAGAGGTGGTCACTGCTGGGGGAGGTAGTGTTGCTGGGAGATGTGGTCACTGCTGGGAGAGGTGGTCACTGTTGGGAGAGGTGGTCACTGCTGGGAGAGGTGGTCACTGTTTGGAGAATTGGTCACTGCTGGGAAAGGTGGACACTGATGGGAGAGGTGGTCACTGCTGGGGAAGGTGGGGATGCTGGGAGAGTGGGCACTGCCGGGAGATGTGGGCACTGCTGGGGGAAGTGGTCACTGCTGGGGGAGGTGGGCACTGCTGGGGGAAGTGGTGACTGCTGGGAGAGTCGGTCACTGCTGGGAGAGGTGGTCACTGCTGGGGGAGGTGGGCACTGCTGGGAGAGATGGTCACTGCCGGGAGATGTGGTCACTGCCGGGAGAGATGGTCACTGCTGGGGGAGGTGGTCACTGCTGGGAGAGATGGTCACTGCTGGGAGAGGTGGTCGCTGCTGGGAGAGGTGGTCACTGCTGGGAGAGGTGGTCACTGTTGGGTGGGATGGTCACTGCCGGGAGATGTGGTCACTGCTGGGAGATGTGGTCACTGCTGGGGGAGGTGGTCACTGCTGGGAGATGTGGTCACTGCTGGGAGAGGTGGTCACTGCTGGGAGAGGTGGTCACTGCTGGGAGAGATGGTCACTTCTGGGAGATATGGTCACTGCTGGGAGAGGTGGTCACTGTTGGGGGAGGTGGTCACTGCTGGGAGAGATGGTCACTGCTGGGAGAGGTGGTCACTGCTGGGGGAGGTGGTCACTGCTGGGAGAGATGGTCACTGTTGGGGGAGGTGGTCACTGCTGGGAGAGGTGGTCACTGCTGGGAGAGGTGGTCACTGCTGGGAGAGATGGTCACTGCTGCGAGAGGTGGTCACTGCTGGGGGAGGTGGTCAGTGCTGGGAGAGATGGTCACTGATGGGAGAGGTGGTCACTGTTGGGGGAGGTGGTCACTGCTGGGAGAGGTGGTCACTGCTGGGAAAGGTGGTCACTGTTGGGGGAGGTGGTCACTACTGGGAGAGATGGTCACTGCTGGGAGAGATGGTCACTGCCGGGAGATGTGGTCACTGCCGGGAGAAATGGCCACTGCTGGGGGAGGTGGTCACTGCTGGGAGAGATGGTCACTGCTGGGAGAGGTGGTCACTGCTGGGAGAGATGGTCACTGCTGGGGGAGGGAGTCACTACTGGGAGAGGTGGTCACTGCTGGGAGTGGTGGTCACTGCTGGGAGATGTGGTTACTGCTGGAAGAGGTGGTCACTGCTGGGGGATGTGGTCACTGCTGGGAGAGATGGTCACTGCTGGGAGAGGTGGTCACTGCTGGGAGATGTGGTCACTGCTGGGGGAGATGGTCACTGCTGAGAGAGATGGTCACTGCTGGGGGAGGGAGTCACTACTGGGAGAGGTGGTCACTGCTGGGAGATGTGGTCACTGCTGGGGGATGTGGTCACTGCTGGGAGAGATGGTCACTGCTGGGAGAGGTGGTCACTGTATGGAGAATTGGTCACTGCTGGGAAATGTGGTCACTGATGGGAGAGGTGGTCACTGCTGGGGAAGGTGGGGACTGCTGGGAGAGTGGGCACTGCCGGGAGATGTGGGCACTGCTGGGGGAAGTGGTCACTGCTGGGGGAGGTGGGCACTGCTGGGGGAAGTGGTCACTGCTGGGAGAGTCGGTCACTGCTGGGAGACGTGGTCACTGCTGGGGGAGGTGGGCACTGCTGGGAGAGTCGGTCACTGCTGGGAGATGTGGTCACTGCTGGGGGAGCTGGTTGTTGCTGGGAGAGCTGGTCACTGCCGGGAGAGGTGGTTGCTGCTGGGAGAGGTGGTCACTGCTGGGGGAGGTGGTCACTGCTGGGGGAGGTGGTCACTGCTGGGGGAGGTGGTCACTGCTGGGAGAGATGGTCACTGCTGCGAGAGGTGGTCACTGCTGGGAGAGATGGTCACTGCCGGGAGATGTGGTCACTGCTGGGAGAGATGGTCACTGCTGGGGGAAGTGGTCACTGCTGGGAGAGATGGTCACTGCTGGGAGAGGTGGTCACTGCTGGGAGAGATGGTCACTGCTGGGGGAGGGAGTCACTACTAGGAGAGGTGGTCACTGCTGGGAGAGGTGGTCACTGCTGGGAGATGAGGTCACTGCTGGGAGAGGTGGTCACTGCTGGGGGATGTGGTCACTGCTGGGAGAGATGGTCACTGCTGGGAGAGGTGGTCACTGATGGGAGAGGTGGTCACTGCTGGGGGAGGTAGTGTTGCTGGGAGAGGTGGTCACTGCTGGGAGAGGTGGTCACTGTTGGGAGAGGTGGTCACTGCTGGGAGAGGTGGTCACTGTTTGGAGAACTGGTCACTGCTGGGAAAGGTGGACACTGATGGGAGAGGTGGTCACTGCTGGGGAAGGTGGGGATGCTGGGAGAGTGGGCACTGCCGGGAGATGTGGGCACTGCTGGGGCAAGTGGTCACTGCTGGGGGAGCTGGTTGTTGCTGGGAGAGCTAGTCACTGCCGGGAGAGGTGGTTGCTGCTGGGAGAGGTGGTCACTGCTGGGGGAGGTGGGCACTGCTGGGAGATGTGGTCACTGCTGGGGAGCTGGTTGTTGCTGGGAGAGCTGGTCACTGCCGGGAGAGGTGGTCGCTGCTGGGAGAGGTGGTCACTGCTGGGGGAGGTGGTCACTGCTGGGAGAGGTGGTCACTGCTGGGGGAGGTGGTCACTGCTGAGAGAGGTGGTCACTGCTGGGACAGGTGGTCACTTCTGGGAGAGGTGGTCACTGTTGGGAGAGATGGTCACTGCCGGGAGATGTGGTCACTGCTGGGAGATGTGGTCACTGCTGGGGGAGATGGTCACTGCTGGGAGATGTGGTCACTGCTGGGAGAGGTGGTCACTGCTGGGAGAGATGGTCACTGCTGGGAGAGATGGTCACTGCTGGGAGAGGTGGGCACTGTTGGGGAAGGTGGTCACTACTGGGAGAGATGGTCACTGCTGGGAGAGGTGGTCACTGCTGGGGGAGGTGGTCAGTGCTGGGAGAGATGGTCACTGCTGGGAGAGGTGGTCACTGTTGGGGGAGGTGGTCACTGCTGGGAGAGGTGGTCACTGCTGGGAGAGGTGGTCACTGCTGGGAGAGATGGTCACTGCCGGGAGATGTGGTCACTGCTGGGAGATGTGCTCACTGCTGGGGGAGGTGGTCACTGCTGGGAGATGTGGTCACTGCTGGGAGAGGTGGTCACTGCTGGGAGAGATGGTCACTTCTGGGAGATATGGTCACTGCTGGGAGAGATGGTCACTGCTGGGAGAGGTGGTCACTGTTGGGGGAGGTGGTCACTGCTGGGAGAGATGGTCACTGCTGGGAGAGGTGGTCACTGCTGGGGGAGGTGGTCACTGCTGGGAGAGATGGTCACTGCTGGGAGATGTGGTCACTGCCAGGAGATGTGGTCACTGCTGGGAGATGTGGTCACTGCTGGGGGAGGTGGTCACTGCTGGGAGAGGTGGTCACTGCTGGGGGAGGTAGTGTTGCTGGGAGATGTGGTCACTGCTGGGAGAGGTGGTCACTGTTGGGAGAGGTGGTCACTGCTGGGAGAGGTGGTCACTGTTTGGAGAATTGGTCACTGCTGGGAAATGTGGTCACTGATGGGAGAGGTGGTCACTGCTGGGGAAGGTGAGGACTGCTGGGAGAGTGGGCACTGCCGGGAGATGTGGGCACTGCTGGGGGACGTGGTCACTGCTGGGGGAGGTGGGCACTGCTGGGGGAAGTGGTCACTGCTGGGAGAGTCGGTCACTGCTGGGAGAGGTGGTCACTGCTGGGGGAGTTGGGCACTGCTGGGAGAGTCGGTCACTGCTGGGAGATGTGGTCACTGCTGGGGGAGCTGGTTGTTGCTGGGAGAGCTGGTCACTGCCGGGAGAGGTGGTCGCTGCTGGGAGAGGTGGTCACTGCTGGGCGAGTTGGTCACTGCTGGGGGAGGTGGTCACTGCTGGGGGAGGTGGTCACTGATGGGAGAGATGGTCACTGCTGGGAGTGGTGGTCACTTCTGGGAGAGGTGGTCACTGTTGGGAGAGATGGTCACTGCCGGGAGATGTGGTCACTGCTGGGAGATGTGGTCACTGCTGGGGGAGGTGGTCACTGCTGCGAGAGGTGGTCACTGCTGGGAGAGATGGTCACTGCCGGGAGATGTGGTCACTGCTGGGAGAGATGGTCACTGCTGGGAGAGGTGGTCACTGCTGGGAGAGATGGTCACTGCTGGGGGAGGGAGTCACTACTAGGAGAGGTGGTCACTGCTGGGGGATGTGGTCACTGCTGGGAGAGATGGTCACTGCTGGGAGATGTGGTCACTGCTGGGAGCGGTGGTCACTGTTGGGGGAGGTGGTCACTGCTGGGAGAGATGGTCACTGCCGGGAGATGTGGTCACTGCTGGGAGAGATGGTCACTGCTGGGGGAGGTGGTCACTGCTGCGAGAGGTGGTCACTGCTGGGAGAGATGGTCACTGCTGGGAGAGGTGGTCACTGATGGGAGAGGTGGTCACTGCTGGGGGAGGTAGTGTTGCTGGGAGAGGTGGTCACTGCTGGGAGAGGTGGTCACTGTTGGGGGAGATGGTCACTGCCGGGAGATGTGGTCACTGCCGGGAGAGATGGTCACTGCTGGGAGAGATGGTCACTGCCGGGAGATGTGGTCACTGCCGGGAGAGATGGTCACTGCTGGGGGAGGTGGTCACTGCTGGGAGAGATGGTCACTGCTGGGAGAGGTGGTCACTGCTGGGAGAGATGGTCACTGCTGGGGGAGGGAGTCACTACTGGGAGAGGTGGTCACTGCTGGGAGAGGTGGTCACTGCTGGGGGAGGTAGTTGCTGCTGGGAGAGGTGGTCACTGCCGGGAGAGATGGTCACTGCTGGGGGAGGTGGTCACTGCAGGGAGAGATGGTCACTGCTGGGAGAGGTGGTCACTGCTGGGAGAGATGGTCACTGCTGGGGGAGGGAGTCACTACTGGGAGAGGTGGTCACTGCTGGGAGAGGTGGTCACTGCTGGGGGAGGTAGTTGCTGCTGGGAGAGGTGGTCACTGTTGGGGGAGGTGGTCACTGCTGGGGAGGTAGTTGTTCCTGGGAGAGTTGGTCACTGTTGGGAGAGGGAGTTGTTGCTGGGAGGGGTGGTCACTGCTAGGAGAGGTGGTCACTGTTGGGAGAGGTAGTTGTTGCTGGGAGAGTGCTCACTGCTGGGAGATGTGGTCACTGCTGGGGAGGTAGTTGTTCCTGGGAGAGGTGGTCACTGTTGGGAGAGGGAGTTGTTGCTGGGAGGGGTGGTCACTGCTAGGAGAGGTGGTCACTGTTGGGAGAGGTAGTTGTTGCTGGGAGAGTGCTCACTGCTGGGAGATGTGGTCACTGCTGGGAGAGGTAGTTGTTGCTGGGAGAGGTGGTCACTGCTGGGAGAGGTAGTTGTTGCTGGGAGAGGTGGTAACTGTTGGGAGAGGTAGTTGTTGCTGGGAGAGTGCTCACTGCTGGGAGATGTGGTCACGGCTGGGAGAGGTGGTCACTGTTGGGAGAATTGGTCACTGCTGGGAGAGGTGGTCACTGATGGGAGAGGTGGTCACTGCTGGGGGAGGTAGTGTTGCTGGGAGATGTGGTCACTGCTGGGAGAGGTGGTCACTGTTGGGAGAGGTGGTCACTGCTGGGAGAGGTGGTCACTGTTTGGAGAATTGGTCACTGCTGGGAAAGGTGGACACTGATGGGAGAGGTGGTCACTGCTGGGGAAGGTGGGGATGCTGGGAGAGTGGGCACTGCCGGGAGATGTGGGCACTGCTGGGGGAAGTGGTCACTGCTGGGGGAGGTGGGCACTGCTGGGGGAAGTGGTGACTGCTGGGAGAGTCGGTCACTGCTGGGAGAGGTGGTCACTGCTGGGGGAGGTGGGCACTGCTGGGAGAGATGGTCACTGCCGGGAGATGTGGTCACTGCCGGGAGAGATGGTCACTGCTGGGGGAGGTGGTCACTGCTGGGAGAGATGGTCACTGCTGGGAGAGGTGGTCGCTGCTGGGAGAGGTGGTCACTGCTGGGAGAGGTGGTCACTGTTGGGTGGGATGGTCACTGCCGGGAGATGTGGTCACTGCTGGGAGATGTGGTCACTGCTGGGGGAGGTGGTCACTGCTGGGAGATGTGGTCACTGCTGGGAGAGGTGGTCACTGCTGGGAGAGGTGGTCACTGCTGGGAGAGATGGTCACTTCTGGGAGATATGGTCACTGCTGGGAGAGGTGGTCACTGTTGGGGGAGGTGGTCACTGCTGGGAGAGATGGTCACTGCTGGGAGAGGTGGTCACTGCTGGGGGAGGTGGTCACTGCTGGGAGAGATGGTCACTGTTGGGGGAGGTGGTCACTGCTGGGAGAGGTGGTCACTGCTGGGAGAGGTGGTCACTGCTGGGAGAGATGGTCACTGCTGCGAGAGGTGGTCACTGCTGGGGGAGGTGGTCAGTGCTGGGAGAGATGGTCACTGATGGGAGAGGTGGTCACTGTTGGGGGAGGTGGTCACTGCTGGGAGAGGTGGTCACTGCTGGGAAAGGTGGTCACTGTTGGGGGAGGTGGTCACTACTGGGAGAGATGGTCACTGCTGGGAGAGATGGTCACTGCCGGGAGATGTGGTCACTGCCGGGAGAAATGGCCACTGCTGGGGGAGGTGGTCACTGCTGGGAGAGATGGTCACTGCTGGGAGAGGTGGTCACTGCTGGGAGAGATGGTCACTGCTGGGGGAGGGAGTCACTACTGGGAGAGGTGGTCACTTTTGGGAGTGGTGGTCACTGCTGGGAGATGTGGTTACTGCTGGAAGAGGTGGTCACTGCTGGGGGATGTGGTCACTGCTGGGAGAGATGGTCACTGCTGGGAGAGGTGGTCACTGCTGGGAGATGTGGTCACTGCTGGGGGAGATGGTCACTGCTGAGAGAGATGGTCACTGCTGGGGGAGGGAGTCACTACTGGGAGAGGTGGTCACTGCTGGGAGATGTGGTCACTGCTGGGGGATGTGGTCACTGCTGGGAGAGATGGTCACTGCTGGGAGAGGTGGTCACTGTATGGAGAATTGGTCACTGCTGGGAAATGTGGTCACTGATGGGAGAGGTGGTCACTGCTGGGGAAGGTGGGGACTGCTGGGTGAGTGGGCACTGCCAGGAGATGTGGGCACTGCTGGGGGAAGTGGTCACTGCTGGGGGAGGTGGGCACTGCTGGGGGAAGTGGTCACTGCTGGGAGAGTCGGTCACTGCTGGGAGACGTGGTCACTGCTGGGGGAGGTGGGCACTGCTGGGAGAGTCGGTCACTGCTGGGAGATGTGGTCACTGCTGGGGGAGCTGGTTGTTGCTGGGAGAGCTGGTCACTGCCGGGAGAGGTGGTTGCTGCTGGGAGAGGTGGTCACTGCTGGGGGAGGTGGTCACTGCTGGGGGAGGTGGTCACTGCTGGGGGAGGTGGTCACTGCTGGGAGAGATGGTCACTGCTGCGAGAGGTGGTCACTGCTGGGAGAGATGGTCACTGCCGGGAGATGTGGTCACTGCTGGGAGAGATGGTCACTGCTGGGGGAAGTGGTCACTGCTGGGAGAGATGGTCACTGCTGGGAGAGGTGGTCACTGCTGGGAGAGATGGTCACTGCTGGGGGAGGGAGTCACTACTAGGAGAGGTGGTCACTGCTGGGAGAGGTGGTCACTGCTGGGAGATGAGGTCACTGCTGGGAGAGGTGGTCACTGCTGGGGGATGTGGTCACTGCTGGGAGAGATGGTCACTGCTGGGAGAGGTGGTCACTGATGGGAGAGGTGGTCACTGCTGGGGGAGGTAGTGTTGCTGGGAGAGGTGGTCACTGCTGGGAGAGGTGGTCACTGTTGGGAGAGGTGGTCACTGCTGGGAGAGGTGGTCACTGTTTGGAGAACTGGTCACTGCTGGGAAAGGTGGACACTGATGGGAGAGGTGGTCACTGCTGGGGAAGGTGGGGATGCTGGGAGAGTGGGCACTGCCGGGAGATGTGGGCACTGCTGGGGCAAGTGGTCACTGCTGGGGGAGCTGGTTGTTGCTGGGAGAGCTAGTCACTGCCGGGAGAGGTGGTTGCTGCTGGGAGAGGTGGTCACTGCTGGGGGAGGTGGGCACTGCTGGGAGATGTGGTCACTGCTGGGGAGCTGGTTGTTGCTGGGAGAGCTGGTCACTGCCGGGAGAGGTGGTCGCTGCTGGGAGAGGTGGTCACTGCTGGGGGAGGTGGTCACTGCTGGGAGAGGTGGTCACTGCTGGGGGAGGTGGTCACTGCTGAGAGAGGTGGTCACTGCTGGGAGAGGTGGTCACTTCTGGGAGAGGTGGTCACTGTTGGGAGAGATGGTCACTGCCGGGAGATGTGGTCACTGCTGGGAGATGTGGTCACTGCTGGGGGAGATGGTCACTGCTGGGAGATGTGGTCACTGCTGGGAGAGGTGGTCACTGCTGGGAGAGATGGTCACTGCTGGGAGAGATGGTCACTGCTGGGAGAGGTGGGCACTGTTGGGGAAGGTGGTCACTACTGGGAGAGATGGTCACTGCTGGGAGAGGTGGTCACTGCTGGGGGAGGTGGTCAGTGCTGGGAGAGATGGTCACTGCTGGGAGAGGTGGTCACTGTTGGGGGAGGTGGTCACTGCTGGGAGAGGTGGTCACTGCTGGGAGAGGTGGTCACTGCTGGGAGAGATGGTCACTGCCGGGAGATGTGGTCACTGCTGGGAGATGTGCTCACTGCTGGGGGAGGTGGTCACTGCTGGGAGATGTGGTCACTGCTGGGAGAGGTGGTCACTGCTGGGAGAGATGGTCACTGCTGGGAGATATGGTCACTGCTGGGAGAGATGGTCACTGCTGGGAGAGGTGGTCACTGTTGGGGGAGGTGGTCACTGCTGGGAGAGATGGTCACTGCTGGGAGAGGTGGTCACTGCTGGGGGAGGTGGTCACTGCTGGGAGAGATGGTCACTGCTGGGAGATGTGGTCACTGCCAGGAGATGTGGTCACTGCTGGGAGATGTGGTCACTGCTGGGGGAGGTGGTCACTGCTGGGAGAGGTGGTCACTGCTGGGGGAGGTAGTGTTGCTGGGAGATGTGGTCACTGCTGGGAGAGGTGGTCACTGTTGGGAGAGGTGGTCACTGCTGGGAGAGGTGGTCACTGTTTGGAGAATTGGTCACTGCTGGGAAATGTGGTCACTGATGGGAGAGGTGGTCACTGCTGGGGAAGGTGAGGACTGCTGGGAGAGTGGGCACTGCCGGGAGATGTGGGCACTGCTGGGGGAAGTGGTCACTGCTGGGGGAGGTGGGCACTGCTGGGGGAAGTGGTCACTGCTGGGAGAGTCGGTCACTGCTGGGAGAGGTGGTCACTGCTGGGGGAGGTGGGCACTGCTGGGAGAGTCGGTCACTGCTGGGAAATGTGGTCACTGCTGGGGGAGCTGGTTGTTGCTGGGAGAGCTGGTCACTGCCGGGAGAGGTGGTCGCTGCTGGGAGAGGTGGTCACTGCTGGGCGAGGTGGTCACTGCTGGGGGAGGTGGTCACTGCTGGGGGAGGTGGTCACTGATGGGAGAGATGGTCACTGCTGGGAGTGGTGGTCACTTCTGGGAGAGGTGGTCACTGTTGGGAGAGATGGTCACTGCCGGGAGATGTGGTCACTGCTGGGAGATGTGGTCACTGCTGGGGGAGGTGGTCACTGCTGCGAGAGGTGGTCACTGCTGGGAGAGATGGTCACTGCCGGGAGATGTGGTCACTGCTGGGAGAGATGGTCACTGCTGGGGGAAGTGGTCACTGCTGGGAGAGATGGTCACTGCTGGGAGAGGTGGTCACTGCTGGGAGAGATGGTCACTGCTGGGGGAGGGAGTCACTACTAGGAGAGGTGGTCACTGCTGGGAGAGGTGGTCACTGCTGGGAGATGAGGTCACTGCTGGGAGAGGTGGTCACTGCTGGGGGATGTGGTCACTGCTGGGAGAGATGGTCACTGCTGGGAGATGTGGTCACTGCTGGGAGCGGTGGTCACTGTTGGGGGAGGTGGTCACTGCTGGGAGAGATGGTCACTGCCGGGAGATGTGGTCACTGCTGGGAGAGATGGTCACTGCTGGGGGAGGTGGTCACTGCTGCGAGAGGTGGTCACTGCTGGGAGAGATGGTCACTGCTGGGAGAGGTGGTCACTGATGGGAGAGGTGGTCACTGCTGGGGGAGGTAGTGTTGCTGGGAGAGGTGGTCACTGCTGGGAGAGGTGGTCACTGTTGGGAGAGGTGGTCACTGCTGGGAGAGGTGGTCACTGTTTGGAGAACTGGTCACTGCTGGGAAAGGTGGACACTGATGGGAGAGGTGTTCACTGCTGGGGAAGGTGGGGATGCTGGGAGAGTGGGCACTGCCGGGAGATGTGGGCACTGCTGGGGCAAGTGGTCACTGCTGGGGGAGCTGGTTGTTGCTAGGAGAGCTGGTCACTGCCGGGAGAGGTGGTCGCTGCTGGGAGAGGTGGTCACTGCTGGGGGAGGTGGGCACTGCTGGGAGATGTGGTCACTGCTGGGGAGCTGGTTGTTGCTGGGAGAGCTGGTCACTGCCGGGAGAGGTGGTCGCTGCTGGGAGAGGTGGTCACTGCTGGGGGAGGTGGTCACTGCTGGGAGAGGTGGTCACTGCTGGGGGAGGTGGTCACTGCTGAGAGAGGTGGTCACTGCTGGGAGAGGTGGTCACTTCTGGGAGAGGTGGTCACTGTTGGGAGAGATGGTCACTGCCGGGAGATGTGGTCACTGCTGGGAGATGTGGTCACTGCTGGGGGAGGTGGTCACTGCTGGGAGATGTGGTCACTGCTGGGAGAGGTGGTCACTGCTGGGAGAGATGGTCACTGCTGGGAGATATGGTCACTGCTGGGAGAGATGGTCACTGCTGGGAGAGGTGGTCACTGTTGCGGAAGGTGGTCACTACTGGGAGAGATGTTCACTGCTGGGAGAGGTGGTCACTGCTGGGGGAGGTGGTCAGTGCTGGGAGAGATGGTCACTGCTGGGAGAGGTGGTCACTGTTGGGGGAGGTGGTCACTGCTGGGAGAGGTGGTCACTGCTGGGAGAGGTGGTCACTGCTGGGAGAGATGGTCACTGCCGGGAGATGTGGTCACTGCTGGGAGATGTGGTCACTGCTGGGGGAGGTGGTCACTGCTGGGAGATGTGGTCACTGCTTGGAGAGGTGGTCACTGCTGGGAGAGATGGTCACTGCTGGGGGAAGTGGTCACTGCTGGGAGAGATGGTCACTGCTGGGAGTGGTGGTCACTGCTGGGAGAGATGGTCACTGCTGGGGGAGGGAGTCACTACTGGGAGAGGTGGTCACTGCTGGGAGAGGTGGTCACTGCTGGGAGATGTGGTCACTGCTGGGAGAGGTGGTCACTGCTGGGGGATGTGGTCACTGCTGGGAGAGATGGTCACTGCTGGGAGATGTGGTCACTGCTGGGAGAGATGGTCACTGCCGGGAGATGTGGTCACTGCTGGGAGAGATGGTCACTGCTGGGGGAGGTGGTCACTGCTGCGAGAGGTGGTCACTGCTGGGAGAGATGGTCACTGCCGGGAGATGTGGTCTCTGCTGGGAGAGATGGTCACTGCTGGGGGACGTGTTCACTGCTGGGAGAGATGGTCACTGCTGGGAGAGGTGGTCACTGCTGGGAGAGATGGTCACTGCTGGGGGAAGGAGTCACTACTGGGAGAGGTGGTCACTGCTGGGAGAGGTGGTCACTGCTGGGAGGTGGTCACTGCTGGGAGAGGTGGTCACTGCTGGGGGATGTGGTGACTGCTGGTAGAGATGGTCACTGCTGGGAGATGTGGTCACTGCTGGGGGAGATGGTCACTGCTGAGAGAGATGGTCACTGCTGGGGAAGGGAGTCACTACTGGGAGAGGTGGTCACTGCTGGGAGAGGTGGTCACTGCTGGGAGAGATGGTCACTGCTGGGAGAGGTGGTCACTGCTGGGGGATGTGGTCACTGCTGGGGGAGGTGGTCACTGCTGGGAGAGGTGGTCACTGCTGGGAGAGGTGGTCACTGCTGGGAGAGATGGCCACTGCTGGGAGAGGTGGTCACTGCTGGGAGAGATGGCCACTGCTAAGGTACGCAGGAGTCTTCAGAGGTTGAGCTCAGTCAGTGTAAAATAAATTAAGAAATTACTGGGCCAAGGGCCGGAGAGGAATCCACCACCGCCCCCCACCCATCGCCATCGCCCCCCACCCACACCCCAACCACCCCCCACCCACCACCATCGCCCCCCCATCCAGCACCACCGCCCCCCACCCACCACCACCGCCCCCCACCCAGCACCACCGACCCCCACCCAGCACCTCTGCCCCCTCCCACCCACTACCACCGCCCCTCACCCACCACCACCATATCCAGGGCGATTGTTGGGGTCATGGAGGCTGCCTTTTTTTTAGATTAGAGATACAGCACTGAAACAGGCCCTTCGGCCCACCGAGTCTGTGCCGAACATCAACCACCCATTTATACTAATCCTACACTAATTCCATATTCCTACCAAACATCCCCACCTGTCCCTATATTTCCCTACCACCTACCTATACTAGTGACAATTTATAATGGCCAATTTACCTATCAACCTGCAAGTCTTTTGGCTTGTGGGAGGAAACCGGAGCACCCGGAGAAAACCCACGCAGACACAGGGAGAACTTGCAAACTCCACACAGGCAGTACCCGGAATCGAACCCGGGTCCCTGGAGCTGTGAGGCTGCGGTGCTAACCACTGCGCCACTGTGCCGCCCAAGGCACAATGGCAAGGATCCTTCTCCTCGGTTGGGCAGCACCTTTTTGTGCCACGACTGGGTGAAGGCCCCCACCCTGATTATTCAAATCATGGCTTTCCCTTAATTTCTGACCTGTAACCTTAATCTGAATGTAATGGAAATCCTTGGAGCCCATAGGTGATACTGTTAAAGTAGGTACCTACTCCACTTTTGTTAGTGCCCAGGTACAAAAAGTTAATTAAAAAGGTGACTAGAATGTTGGTCTTTATCTGTAGTGGGTTCTCTGCCTATGACCCTCTCTTTGGGCTATTGAATCTGGTACCCCAGGCGATAGCAGGGAGACCACCCCCCATTTAGCTGGCAGCCTTCCTATGCAACAGGAGGTCTCCCCAGCATTGGTAAAATGCCAGCAGCAACCTAAAATGGCTCCTGATTGGTCCTTTAACTATGGTAATTAGCTCCCATCTCTTTAGAGCAGGCAGCCTCTCTGCATCAGGTCCCGCTGCTGGGAAAATCCTGGCCAACACTTCAGGTCAATGGCATTTCATCCGGACTGGTAAAAAGTCAGAAATTGAAGGATCGAGATAAAAGGTTAATCGAGAAGGTCATTAAAATTGCCAGGACAAATGGTTTGAAGAGTCAATTATATGTGCCTCTGGAGAGAGGGGGAATTGAGGGATGTGGTGGGAAGGTGGATTTGATCTATCCAGAGATGAGACTATTGCTCTTAATGGCCTCCTGTTCTTAAGAAACAAATCTGATTTTCTTCAAGGGTTTTCCATGAAGAACAGTTCCCTTCACATTTATAGGTCTTATGATTTTGGCATTTAGAGATCTATCCTGCTACCTCTCGTGTCGTCTTCCACAGCAAGAATCAAAGAAGCCAGCAAGCAAGTTAGCTACCAGCAGCTATCATCTGTGAAAGTGTGATTAACAATTATCTTGAATGATTGGCTCCAGTACTTTCAATACTCCCCCAACTTGCCTCAGCCTGGATGATTGGATTCAACTGAGTGGAGAGAACTTTGCACCTCAGAACGTTTTTCACCAAGCAATGGAGACAGTTATTAGAAAATACAAATTTAAGATAACTTTTGGATTAAAAAGAAAAGTGAGTGACTCAAACATGAAGTTCGCGAATGACATGCAGCTCCAACAACGTCAGGATCGACCATCAAAGGTATTGCAGGCTGACAAACAATTTTAGTCACAGCAGATAGCATTTATTTCTCTGTTACAAACACAGCTGGATGGACGGGGAGACGGTGGCATAGTGGTAATGTCACTGGACTAGTAATCCAGAGGCCCAGGCTAATATCCCTGGGGACATGGGTTCAAATCCCACCACGGCAGCTGGTGGACTTTAAATTCAATTAATTAATAACAAAAATCTGGAATTGAAAGCTAGTCTCAATAATGGTGCCATGATACTCTCATCGATTGTCGTAAAAACCCATCTAGTTCACTCATGTCCTTTGAGGAAGGAAATCTGCCATCCTTACCTGGTCTGGCCTACATGTGACTCCAGATCCACAGCAATGTGGTTGACTCTTAACTGCCCTCTGAAATGGCCTAGCAAGAGACTCAGTTGTCAAGGGCAATTCGGGATGGGCAATAAATGCTGACCTTGCCAGCGAGGCCCACATCCCATGAAAGAATAAAAAAAATACCCTATGAAATGGAAAGTAGATTCCCAACAGAACCCAGGGAAGAGTGGAAATAGGCAAATCTCAGAATGGAGCTAATAGGTTTGGTTGCATTCACTGCAAAGAGTCCTCAGTCTTCCTTTACTCCTCTTCTGTTACTATAACATATTATAATTCCGGTTATCATTGTTCGCACAGCATTGAAACTGCTGATTTTCCTCCTTGCCCACAAATAGCATAAAGCAAAGCAGCAGGAAAGACAGAGTGACTTATTATGCAACTCAAAAACACGAAGGTCAATAAGAGAATATTTTACGGTCTTCTTATTGCTGAAGGCAGCAACATGTCATTTTCTCTGTGATTTAACATGTATTGATTGTGAATAAAATTACTTTCAAAAACAAGAAGAATGATTGTTTTAGGATTTCAGTGAAATTTTGGGCCGGTGATGAAGCAGAGTTACAGAGGAGTTTAAGTTCCTAATCTGGGCTGACACTCCCATGAGGTATCCAGAGAGTGCTGCATTGTCAGAGGTGCCATCCTTCGTTTGAAATTTTAAATTGCATGGTACAATTAGATCTTTCCTTATTCGTCTTCACTTTCCATAAGCGGATCCATCTTTGCTGATTCAACATGGACATCATAATGTGTGCTATGATTGGATTGGCAATCCACAAGATTAACAGCTGCCCCTTCAATTGTAAGACATAATTTTGAAGATTGCATGGGATGTCCAACATAATGTTGAATCAATTCACATTTTAAAATGTTTGAGTGATTTCAAACAGATGTAGACCTTGGTGATAAAGGGGATTGTAAATTCTGAGAGCCATCACCTCGAGTGCACTGAGATGAGAAGCTGACCTGTTCCTTATTAAAACAAAGTGCTCAAGCATTAAAAATCATTCACTGACACTCAGTTTTTCATTCAAATTAGGCTAGAATCATATAGCACAGATGGAGGCCATTCAGCCCGTTGTGCCTGTGCCAGCTCTTGAACGAGCTGTATAATTAGCCTCACTTTCCTGCTCTTTTCCCATGGTCTTGCAAACTTTTCCTTTTCAGTTATGTATATCCAATTTCCTTGTGAAAGTTACTGTAGTATCTGCTTCCACCATCCTTTCAAGCAGTGCGTTCGAGATCATAACAACTCACTGTGTAAAAAAACAATTCTCCCTCTGAATCTTTTGTCAATTATCTTCAATCTCTGGCTTCTGGTTATCAACTTCTGCCATTGGAAATAATTTGTCCTCATTTACTGTATCAAAATCCTTAATCATTTTGAACACCTCTATTTTTAAAAAAATCTTCCCTTAACCTTCTCTGCTCTAAGGAGAACAACCTCAGCTTCTCCAGTCTTGTCAAGTTCATTTGAATTGGCTTTTTTTGGGGGGACCAATATTTGTATTTATTAAATTGAAAGAAATTAGTGCTGGGGACAGAACATTTATTGGTGTTCACTGTCGGCATTAAGCAGTCTCAGGTTAGAAGCTGTAGGTTAGATACAAAGTAGATATCCCTCTACTGGGCTACAGCATTGTACCTTCAATATTAAATAAAAACAGAAAATACAGAAAATAATTAGCAGGTCAGGCACTATCTGTGGAGAGAGAAAAACAGAGTGGAGTTACTAAGGTACTGAGGGCACGTACTGTATTTGGAACTTGATCCAGACCATCCCAAGTCATTTCATGTAGAACTTACAGCAGACAAAGATTATTTTCATCCTATCCCGAATGAGCTGGTTTCAAAGTCAGGGAGCAGAGATGAAAGGAGCCTCACACGACTCTTATCCTTTTATGTTCCACCAGGTGATGTTGTGTTGCTGTGAAGAGACCAGATGAAATGCAACCCAGTGATGTAAGTCGAACAGTCTATTTGAGTGGCTGGGAAGAAAAGTCAGCTTGACAATAATGTTGTAAACTTTTGAACATTTGAATTTGCGTAAGGAATCCATTATTTTACCAAAATTACCATAAATTAATAATCTAAGATAAGGATTAAAGGCAAAAAAATGCAGTGAACCCACAATATCAAAGTGTTCTGTAATTCATGGTAGAAAGCAACTGTCTACTGTGCTTGATGTGAAAGGATAAGACAGAACTAATTGCAGTAGGATCGATGATTAAGTTTCAGTATGCATCCAGTGTAATTGGTGCCTTTTCATTTTCAGACATTATAGTGCACCTATACAGATTTTATTTTTGAAAAATTCCTTCACAGTAAGAGATTTCAAAGAAAGATGTATCTGTAAGAATTCATTAACATGAAGTCCTTCACTTTTTCTTCACTGCTGTTTCTATCATTGCGTTGACAAGAGATGGCAGGCTTTTGTTGTAATGAGGGAACAGGGAGAAAAACAATCAGAATGGTCTCAGATGATCAATTCGGCTCAGTCCAATTTGAACCTGCCGCAGTCTGCTGACACTGCCGATTAGCAAACACTCTTCACCTCACCTGTCTCGCCCAGTTTCAGCACTAAAGTGCACTTGAAACATTCTGAGCACATGGAGGGAGATATCGATTTTGCATGTGAGTGTCAAATGGGTGACAGCAAGTTGGCAGCCTGTTTTACATGTTGTTCATCATTTTTATTCCCATTGAAGCCAATTGTAAATAAAATTTGGGAGAGATGTAAAATTGGCTGTCGACTTGCTGTCACCCTGATACACAATTGCACAAAGTCAACATTTACTCCATAGGGAAGAACATATCTGTGTTGCAAGTCAAATATGAATGAAATGTGAATAGACTTCAGAGTTGATGCATACCATATCCAACACACACACACACACACACACACACACACACACACACACACACACACACACACACACACACACACACACACACACACACACACACACACACACACACACACACACACACACACACACACACACCCTGCCCCCTTTGAAATTGGGCCTTATTTGGACCCAAAAATGTGAATTAACCATGGAGGTAATATTGTCATTCATGGCTGAAGGGAATATTATAACTGCCTCACGTAACATACTGTAAATTAGATTAACAATCAATCTAATTACGTTACAATGTTTCTGCAGGCCAGGAGCACACAACCACATGCACACACTTGTGCCCATATAAACACGCACACACTCACACACCTGCAGAAATGCACCTATGTACTGACACATATATGAACATGCACACATATATGAACATGCACACACAATCACACAAATGCATGCACTGCCACATGCACACGCTCACACCCACAAGAGCACACCTAACCAAATGCCTGCATGCATACACGTGCACACACAAAGGTCATCCTTTTGATAAGATGTCTGCTCTGCTCCCTTTCTCACATGCTGCAGGCATCTTGAAAGAGCAGGCATGTTGTGAAAACAAGCATGTAACAAACAAGAATCCCTTCAGTCCCGTGCTCCATGTTCAGTTAGAAAACCCCAGGAAGATCCTGATTTAACCAGCAACGTCCTGGGAACTGCTCTGGAGAGGTTGCACCTGAAACCTCACTTCAGATATCGATTGGCCAATGGCTGATCTTTAAAGGTGCCTGTAGTTATTCCTCAGAATCCTGCTGTGCCGTTTACCCTGTTTCTGAAGCCTGCAGTAGTGCAGACAGATTTTTTGTTGTTGTATTACTTAAACAATGCTAAGAATAAAGAGCTGTTTCAGAGTTGGGGATGTGTCTGATAATAAAATAAAATATTAAGGCCATCCTTAGCCTTCCCCACCCTGGAGAAAATGGCAGGGGGCCTGGGCAATGTCGGGAATAGCACCCTCTGCCATTTTGTTTGCCCACCCCGCCTCTGTGCCCATCTCCAAGGGCAGAACAAAACTGTGCCCAATACCTTCTCCTTTTTGGTCAAACTCAGCCCCACCTAACCATCATCTCAAACCCTTGATTGACCTGAAAAGTAAAGTCTCTGTCTCTGTCCACAGATGCTGCCTGACCAGCTGTGCATTTTCAGCATTTGCTACTTTTTTATTATAGTCGAGAAACTGGGATTGTTTTCCTTCGAGCAGAGAAGATTAAAAGGAGATTTAATAGTGGTGTTCAAAATTATAAGGCATTGTGGTGAAGTAAACAAGCAGAAACTATTCCCACCGACAAAAGAGTCAGTGAGCAGAGGGTATAAATATAAAGTGATTGGCAATAGAACTGGAGAGGAGATGAGGAATTCCTTATTTAACACAGTGAGTTGTGATCTGGAATGTACTGCCTGAAGGGATGGTGGAAGTAATTTCAATAATAGCGTTCAAGAGGGAATTGGATGACTATTCGAAGTGGAAAGATTTTCAGGGCTATGGGGAAACAGCAGGAGAGTGGGATTAAAATTGGATAGCTCCACCAAAGAGCTAGCATAGGCATGATGGGCCAGATGGCTTCCTTTTGTACTGTACGGTTCTATGATGTAGATGAACCTATTTGAAGAATGATAGGGAATTCTCCCGGGGTATTGACCAAAATTCTTTCCTCACCAAAAAACTGATTAGCTGCTTCTTCTTCTTATTTGCTTTTTCTTGGATCTTGCTGTGTGTTGCTATGCCGCTGCGCCAAGTAATCCATTGTGAAACACTATGAGGGGTTCTGATGTGAATGCAACTTCTTTCTTTATGGTGACTGCAGAAGTCAAATTCCATTTTTATTGCATGGGATTCCGGGTTTTTCAGGGACTTCTATCAATGTTTTGCAGACGGTATTCCGTGACTCCATCCATTTTGTCAGTGAAGATAGGAAATCAGTGGCCTTGATTTCTTTGGTTTTGTTTCAATGATGGTTCCTTTATGTGAATGGGTTCTGCCTGAGTTGCCATTCCGGAAGACCCCAGTACCACACCAGATGATACATTCACAAACAAAGGGAGCAGAATGAGTTTTTGATCCAGTGAGTATGTACCTGAGATTCTAATTATCATGGTGAAAGGTTTATTTACACCTCCATGTCTCTCACTAACATGAAACGGCCTACGCTCACAATTGTACTGGATTTCTTTTAATGGAAAGTCTATTTTTGTGATTCCATTCACTAATCTATAGAGGAGCTGTCATGCAATGGGTTTAGAATTCACAAATCGCTCCAAAGTGACGGCTTTTAGCCATGTTGACAGTATTCAGCTATCTCTATACATTTTGGTGTAATGAGAGTGGATTAACCTGGAAAGCTGAAACACAGATGACTTAGATGCAAAGCCTGATGTTTAACTTAAACCTGTGATAGAAAGGCTTTAGCATAGGCACAACTATAACAAGCCTCAGGCAAAATTAGACATTTTTCCTTGACAGAAAAGTAAATATGCAGCACTGACTCCATACAAAAAGCAACAAATACTGCCAGTTAACCCTCTGATTTCTTCTGCAGATTCCTTGTGAAACTTCCCCCTTTCTACATGGTGTACAAAAGTGCATGTTCAGATCTGTGTGACAATATCAACTCTTTCTATGCTGTTCATTTTTTAAAAATAAGCTTTTTTCACTGGATTTAGGCCAAAGTGTGACAAGGTCTCTAAGCATGTTCAGGAGGACTTTAGACAGGTTTGCAGTTTGGGAAGATCAAGGTCAGGTCAAACAACATTTTATCGGCACAAATCTCAAACCACAAGGCTTCACCAGTCTTCTGACAAGTAAAAAGGCCAGATCACAATACCTGCACATCTTAATAAAGCTGAACTTATACCTACATTGTTTCTAGCCTCCAGAGAAAATATGATATTTTACTTCTGATAAGCATAACTCTTCCTTTCTTCCGACCTTGTCTTCTCTTGCTACATGTTCAATGAACATTCTTTGCATTTATTTAATAAATGACGCTCAGAAATCCATTGAGGCAAAGACACGCTACTGCTGCTTCCAGAGAAACATTCTGCTTTCTTGTACTTCAAACTGATTAGAACTGCCATCTCAGGATGCCAGACTGTGCAGTTTACCACCTTCAGTATCTGGTTCCTTTCTGCTTCTTTCTTTATCATTAGTTTCTTCACTGATCATCTACATATGTTTTCAAAAGCTATTCTTTTTATAGCATCTCAAGTGCTTTTTGTTGTTTCTTGCCTGCCCTTACGGAATGAAGTCTGAGAACTGATATTTTTTTGCTGCGTTAGCCCTTTGTTTGCTTCTTATGTGTGAATAGGTTGTCAGGCAGGCCTCCACCTGCCAAGAATGAGGCACATATATTTCGTCACATGGACATTCAATTTTAAAATTGTTGCTGGGAAGAAAAGAAAGCTTATTACAAAGGGTTGCCAAGCCCCTGACTAGAAAGACATTGCATAGAAACAGACAGTGCTTGGAAAGGACAAAAGGGCCACTCCCTGCTCCAATTTAATTCACAATAGACTTTTGATGACCAGATGTTGAAGATGGAGAAGCTAGCATTCCCGGTTAACTGTTAAGATAGCCGAATACACAAACAGATCTGGTCAGACCAGTTTAGTCGCATGACTAACTGGCTGTTGGAGTTTTTTGAATTTGAACTTGCCACAGAGAATTTGAATTCAGAAAGCTGTTTGCTTCTGGACTGACAAGACCTCTCGTGGCTGGCTTGCTGCTGCCTCTCCTGTCTGCTCACATCTCCTTCACCAGCTTCAGAAACCATTGAAGACACATGAACCCCAAGAGAGAAAAATCTCCTACAGTGAACAAGGTTTAAGAAGAATACTGGGCCCCAATGAAAAGCAAGATCTACAAGCAAGGACTACAGTGAGCTTGAAGCACAGTATTTTTCTTCTGCTCTTTTCTGTCTCTACTTGCATGTGTGTATCGTGTATGCACGCTAGCATGGGGTGCGGCGTGTATCCGTAGGCGTTAACTGAATTAGAGCTTAAGTTTAAGTTTTAATAAATTTCACTTTTCGTCTTTTAATCTAAGAAAGCCTGTTTGTGCTCATTTCTTTGCCTTGTAGTTGGAGGGCGGTGAACAAGGATTCACCAAGGGGAACTCAAAACACAGTGTGTTAAAAAATTAAATCCTGTTACAAAAAGACCAGGTGAAGGTTAAAAGGGTCCCTGAGACACCTGGTTGTAACAGAAATTTGGGTGCTAGCGTCCGGAATTTTATCCACAGACAAACAAGAGAAATTAGAAGTGGGAAGCCAAATTGTTCCCCATCAAAAAAGAGCAAGATTAATACAGGTTTTCTTGTGGTTGTGTGTGATTGAATACTGACATGTCTGCAACTGAAGCTAGTAGCTCTCCAAGCCAGGGTGAAGTAACTTGGGATAAGTTAAAAGCACTGTCTATGGAGGAGTTGAGGAAAATGGCTGAGCACTGTGGGATCACTGTACGTGGCAAGGCTAGGAAGTCTGAACTCCTAAGGCTAGTGGGCAACAATTTTTCCCTTGAATCTGAAGAAGCAGAAGTAGTGTTAGAAGTAGACCCAGACAGGGTACTGCTAGCAAAGATACAATTGGAACAAAGGAAACTTGGATTAGAGGAAAGAAAAAGGGAGAGACAGGAAAAAGACAGAGAGAGGCAGGAGAGGGCGAAAGAGAGAGAGATCCAGGAGGAATGTGAAGAAAATGAAAGGCAGGAGAGAGAGAGAAAGAATATTCCAGAAAGAATCCGAAGAAAGAGAGCTGAAGTGGCTTGAGTTAACTAGGGGGTGACAGAGTAGCCCCAGTTAAAGCATGGCCAATATGGAGGAGCAGAGTTCAGGGCTGGGTCAAAATTGCTGAAACTCACTCAATTAATTCCAAAATTCTATGAAGAAGATGTGGAAACTTTTTTGTCTCTTTTGAGAAACTGGCAAGGCAGCTAAAATGGCCAGCTGAGACCTGGTCTGTTTTAATACAAAGCAAGCTAACTGTAAAAGCCCATGAGGTTTATTCCTTGTTGCCAGATGAGAGTTTATCAAATTATGAACTGACCAAAAATGCTATCCTCGGGACACATGAATTAGTACCCGAAGCTTATCACCAAAAGTTTAGAACCCTGAAAAAGCAAGCTAATCAAACAAAAATACAGCTGTTATGAGACTCTCAGAGAAGTAATTCTGTTACAGGAATTTAAAAACTCTCTCCCACTCTCAATAAAGACCCATGTGGAGGACCAGAGGGTTCAGGGAGCCTGGCAAGCGGCCGTTCTGGCCCCAGAGTTTGCTGTAATTTGTAAGTCAGTTTCCCGGGGAGAACCTTTCCTAATCACCCCCACAAATCCGAAAAGGACAAAAGGTGGGAAGGTGATCTCCATCCAGGCAGCTCTGGGAGAGAAAGGAAAGCAGGACACACAGGAGGTCCTCCTCCAGCCAAAAAGGAAGGTGCTGTGAGCAAGAGTGAGACCTGGAGATCTGTATGCTTCCATTGTAATAAGGCAGGGCATTTAAAAGCAGAATGCTGGAAACTAAAGGGAAAACTGGTAGGGTTAATCAGGGCACACCCACTCAGTGAAGATAGGGCACTGATGGAAAGGACAGAACAAGCTGTGCTTTAACTGCTGTAAGAGTGCAACCCAGGAAGCTTACTGCGGCCAGTGCTGGAAATTTTTTTTAGGATTTCTGAAGGTTATCAGAGTTTTGTGTCTGAAGGGAAAGTAACCCCATACCCCTCGAGTGGGGCAAGCAAGCTCATAACGATTCTCAGGGACACAGGGGCCACTAGATCCCTTTTGCTGGGAAAAGGCGTGACCTTTCCCCCAGAGAGTGCAATGAACACTAAAATGGTGGTGAATGGTATTGGAGGGCAGTGTATGCCTGTGCCTGTACACCTGGTGCCCTGGAGTGCGACCGAGTTTCGGGACGGGTGACCGTAGGGATTGTCCCTAGTTTGCCTGTGGACGGGGTTGACCTGCTCCTAGGTAATGATCTGGCCGGGGTGAAGGTGGTAGCCCCCTCAGTAGTGAAAGAAAGATCGCAGGAGGTCAGAGAGACAGGGCCGTGGCAGGATACAGACCCCTGCAGTTTCCCTGAATGTGTAATGGATCAGGCCGTGATCAAACCAGCTCCCCCACAGGAGACTGAATTGGCACTGCAGGCAGATGACCATGAGGTCTGCCTGTCCGAGACGTTCTTTGGAAAGTTAGGAGACCCAGGGTATGAATTAAATGGATTTTCTTAGCTGAGGCTCAGCGAGCCAACCCAGTTTTGCAAGAATAATAATAATAATAACATAATAAAAACAAGAAATGCTGGAACCACTCAGCAGGTCTGGCAGCATCTGTGGAAAGAAAAGCAGAGTTAACGTTTCGGGTCAGTAACTCTTCTTCGGTCAGTTTTGCAAGAGTTATCACAGACTGCCCAGTCTGAAAGTGAAGCAGAGGGAGTCCCTGATTGCTACTATTTAAAGGATGAGGTACTGATGAGGAAATGGAGTTCTCCTCACGGACCTGAGGACAAGGAGTGGACAGTAGTTCACCAGTTAGTGGTGTCACAGAGGTACCAGAGAGAAATATTATGAAGGAGCTCACGAGACTATTTTGGCTGTACATGCCGGTATACGAAAGACCAAAACCCGCAGAAGACAGCAGTTTGACTGGCCAAAACGCCACAAGGATGTGGTGGAGTACTGCAGGAGTTGCCACATGTGCTAGGTTGAGGGGAAACCCAACCTACAATGAAATCTGCACCCCTAAGTCCTGTACCGGTGTTTGGAGGACCCTCCAGCAGAGGGCTGGTAAACTGTATGGGACCCCTGCCTGGAACAAATGAGGACAGGCAAGCACACGGCTGGCAAACGTTTAGAAAGACATGGGGAAAAAGTACCAAGAGGGCAGGTTAAAGGAAGTATGGGAGGAATCCCGGATGAAAATTCCAGCCAGTCCCAAAAAATGTGAAAAGTTAGACCCCACATCCTCCTATGTAAATGCAGACTCTAGAAGCACCCCACCAGAGTTGCTGACATCATTTACAGGAACCTGCAGAGACAAAGAGAGACCTCTAGGGGGTACAGAAGCCATGAGGGTGATGCCTCATCTAGTCAAAGTGCCACAGGTGAGTGTAGTCAAGTTTGCACACATAATAGCGGGCAGGAATGCCCCAGAGAACAAAACGGAGATTAACAAAGAATCCTCCCCCACAGTCGGAGGAAAGGGAACCACCTATCATCTGAAGGCAAAAGCCTTTGTATGACTCAGCAAAGCACTCAGAGAGAGTTTAGGATAGACCCTCCTACTACAAACTCTCCTGGAAAAAACATTACCTCAACACGAACAAAATCCTCGGCAATCATGGCAATGGGCGAACTGAAGAAAAGCTTCCGCAAAGAACCACATGGCTACTGGGATGCCACAAACTGGGAAGTTAAAGCAGCACTGGCTCCCAGAAAAGGCAATTTTATAAGCTTTAGGAGTTATGAATGAATGGAAATGAATGAGAGAAATGCATGGTTTTTCTTTCTGTATCTTATATTTCTCTCAAACCTTTTAATGAAATGCACTTTTTTTTCAAATTGCATTTCATTCCCCTGGGTGTGGAGGTGTCAGGCAGGCCTCCACCTGCCAAGAATGAGGCACATATATCTCGCCACATGGACATTACATTTAAAATTGCTGCTGGGAAGAAAATAAGGCCTATTACAAGGGATTGCCAAGCCCCTGGCTAGAAAGACATTTGCATAGTAACAGACAGTGCTTGGAAAGAACAATTTAATCCACAATGGACTTTTGATTACCAGACGTTGAAGGTGGAGAGGCTAGCATTCCAGGTTAACTACTAAGATGGCCAAGTACACAAACAGATGTGGTCAGATCAGTTTATTCACATGACTAACTGGCTGTTGGAATTTTTTGAATTTGAACTTGCCACAGAGAATTTGAACTCAGAAAGCTGTTTGCTCCTGGATTGACAAGACCTCTCGTAGCTGGCTTGCCACCACCTCTCCTCTCTGCTCCCATCTCTCTCACCAGCTTCGGAAACCATTGAAGACATATGAACCCCAAGAGAGAAAAGTCTCCTACAGTGAACAAGGTTTAAGAAGAATACTGGGCCCCAACAAAAAGCAAGATCTACCTTCAAGCAATGACTACAGCGAGCTCGAAGCACACTAACAAAAACCCCTCTTCAGAGATTGCCTCAAACCTCTCTACTTTATTTTTCTTCTGCTCTTTTCTGTCTCTATTTGCATGTGCATATCGCGTATGCATGCTAGCGTGGGACGCGATGTGTATCCATAGGCGTTAACCAAATTAGAGTTTAAGTTTTAATAAATTTCACTTTTCTTCTTTAAACCTAAGAAAGCCTGTTTGTGCTCATTTTTTGCCTTGTAGTTGGATGGCGAAGAACAAGGATTCACCAAGGGGGAGCTCAAAACAGTGTGTTTAAAAATTAAATCCCGTTACAATAAGACCAGGTGAAGGCTAAAAGGGACCCCTAGACATCTTTCTCACCTGGTCGTAACAGGGTGGAGAGCAGAGGTTGTCAGTTCACCCATCGTCAGGGTGTGCACATTTATGGATGATTGTGGACAGGAAGAAGTGTTGCAATGGCAAGAGTAAGATTGAGAAACTGACGTCTGTGTTGATGTTCACATTGAGAAATAACAAAGGAGGTGTTAGTCCCTGCAATGAACCATCCAGAATGCCACTTTGGTTTGCACCAATAAAACATTTCTATTTCATATCATCTTTGAGATAAATACGGAGTGCAATCCAAGGCTTCTAGACATAGCTCTCTGTTGTTGAATGGCCTCTTGCGCATACCTGATTTTAGTCACTCCACAATTAGTGATCCTGCCTTCAGCTGCCAAGGCCCTAAGCTGTGGAATTCTTCTCATAAGCCTCAGTGCCTCTCTACCTCTCTTTCCTCCTTAAAACCTATTTCTTTGGCCAAGCTTTTGGTCATCTGCCCTAATATCTCCTTATGTGGCTCGTTGTCAAATTTTGTTTGATAACGCTCCTGTGAAGCCCTTGGGATGCTTTGCAATGTTAAAGGTGCTTTATAAATTCAAGTTGCTATTGGTGGTGTTGTTGGCTGAAGCCGACTCCATTACCGATGCACATTGCACATGTCAGTGGGGCCTCGGAACACCTTGAGAGCTGGAAGGTTGCACACTCACTGGGGCTAATTTTCACCTCCAACCCTTGGACTGTAAATTGCTGGAGCAGATCTTTACTCCTCACACGACATGCTTGATGGTCATTACAAATACAATAAGTGGGGTGAAAGTCGGACGGGTTCTACAATGGATGGTTGATTGGCTCCACCAGATGACCTAATTATGTGCAAGGCTCATTAAAGGCTCATATTGAATGCCAATGAAGGGATGTCCCATTAATATAATTCCTGTGCTGAATAGTGCCTGATACACTAACTGTCCATATCCTTTCAGTCGGGTCCTTGTTAAAGGTACATGGCTGTTTTAGCTGTTTCTTTACGACGTGCTCTACCGAACTCCATTTATTTTGTTAAACAAAGGGTGTCTTGGCTGAGTGGCAGTAAGGCATTAGCCTTGGCTGTATGGTAGCAGTCTCCCCACTAAGTCAGAAGGTTGTGATTCCACAGCCCGTTCCGGAGGCTTTGAACACATAATCCAGACTGACACTTCAGTACATTCCCGAGAGAGTTCTGCACTGGCGGAGATGAGATGAGCTGCTAAACTGAGGCCCTGCATGCCTCTAGGAGGTTAGAGCTCTGAAAATGGCGGGGAGAGAACTTGCCACCTCATTCCCTCCATTGCTGTGGCCGTCTCCAATTCGCCAGGTCCTCTGAATAGAGAAGAGTATTAATGGTGAAGTGGGGGAGGAGAGTGCCAGCATTAATTTAAAAGATCTCATGGCAATATTTTGAAGAAGTGTCTTTGCCTATATTTATCCCTCAATCGAGCAGGTTATCTAGTCACTTACCACCTTGCTGTTTGTCAGTGCTCACTGTGTGCAAATTGGATGCTGTCTTTCCCCACATTACACTTCAAAAATATTCGCTGTGAGGTAAGTAAAGACACTATGTAAATGCAAGTCCTTTTTCTTGCAAAGCAGACACGATCCCCCTGTGCAGGACTGCATTATCAAGCTCAGAAAGGAATTAACTTTCCTCAATTACTTTTCCATAAATGTCAGGACTGGGTTGCAAGAGATGGTTTTATTGAGTTTTATTTGCTCCATTTGTATTGTCATACGGTTTGGCGAACTGTTCCTGCTGACATTGATACTCTCCCCAAAGCTTAAGTCATCAAAGACTTTACCAGCATGTCTCAATGTCTTCATAAAACCAAAGTCAGACAAACAATCAATGACAACAATGAAGAAGAATGAGCCAAGGTATCACTCACTTTTATTGCTTCAAATCCTTAAGTGGCAGGACTAGTTATGAAACCAGAACAGCTTTAGTTGTCAGATAGTGCCCTGACTGCTAAAAACTCTTTTTGGATGATGTAGTGGCTTCTCGTGAAGACATCGGATTGAATTTCTGAGGCCTCCTGCCCGGCAGAAATGGGGCAATAGAGCTCTGAAAATGGCAGAGGGGGTGGGGAGAACTTTCCATCTCATTCCCTCTGTCACTGCGACCGTCTCCATTTCACCAGGTTCTCTGAATAGAGAAGAGTATTAATGGTGAAGTGGGGGAGAATGCCAGCATTAATTGGAGGGGTGGTGAAGAAGGAAGAATAGTGTGAGCATTGGTTGATAGTGGGGAAGAACAGTGGCAGCTGAAAGTTAGGAGGAGACAAGTGGCAGCTTGAACTGAGGTTCACTAGATTGAGTTGGGTATGAACTGGCATTGTTGGAGGGGGAGACATATCACTGTGAATTGGGTGTTTGAAGGTTTAAATAGATTTGGTATCCCTGATTATTAACACTCGGTTGTAACAGTGAGGGCAGCAAGTTAAAATGGCACCAGGCACTGCCCGCAATCAGTATCATGATGAGAAGATACTCTAGTAAGCTCAATTCTTTTCATTTATTTTAAAGTTTCTTTGCAAACCAGGTGATCAACAGTGCTGCTCTGAGTCCTGCAACTACACCGTGGACCCTCTCTGCCCGTCCTTCTTCTCCTCTTACCAACCGTAACCACCCCTTGCCCCCCTATCTGTTGCTCCTGGAAGAAAGAAGTTTAGTAAAATTAATTTTTCAGGGTCGGAGAGGTTGTTCATCAGTCATCCTGACTTAGGATGCAGTTAAAAACCCAGTTACTCCTGATGGCTTAACATTTTCATTGATTTTTACAGCAAGAATAACATGTAAAAAGTTGAAGTTCATGGCAAAACACTGATTCTTTGTTGATTGCATTCATGATGATTGTTTCAGCGAATCATGTGAAGGAGCAGGCTAATGGAAACAGCAACTTCCAGATTTCCACATTTTACCGAGCACATACAGACGTTTAAAAAATTTATTCATGGGATGTGGGCGTCGCTGGCCAGGCCAGCATTTATTGCCCATCCCTAATTGCCCTTGAGAAGGTGGTGGTGAGCTGCCTTCTTGAACCGCTGCAGTCCATTTGGGGTAGGTATACCCACAGTGCTGTTAGGAAGGGAGTTCCAGGATTTTGACCCAGCGACAGTGAAGGAACGGCGATATAGTTCCAAGTCAGGATGGTGTGTGACTTGGAGGGGAACTTGAAGGTGGTGGTGTTCCCATGTATTTGCTGCCCTTGTTCTTCTAGTTGGGAGAGGTCGTGGGTTTGGAAGGTGCTGTCTGAGGAGCCTTGGTGCATTGCTGCAGTGCATCTTGTAGATGGTACACACTGCTGCCACTGTGCGCCTGTGGTGGAGGGAGTGAATGCTTGTAGATGGGGTGCCAATCAAGCAGGCTGCTTTGTCCTGGTTGGTGTCGAGCTTCTTGAGTGTTTTTGGAGCTGCACCCATCCAGGCAAGTGGAGAATATTCCATCACACTCCTGACTTGTGCCTTGTAGATGGTGGACAGGCTTTGGGGAGTCAGGAGGTGAGTTACTCGCCTCAGGATTCCTAGCCTCTGCTCTTGTAACCACGGTATTTATATGGCTACTCCAGTTTAGTTTCTGGTCAATAGTAGCCCCTAGGATGTTGATAGTGGTGGATTAAGCGATGGTAATGCTGTTGAATGTCAAGGGGAGGTGGTTAGATTCCCTCTTGGAGAAGTTCATTGCCTGGCACTTGTGTGGCGTGAATGTTACTTGCCACTTATCAGCCCAAGCCTGGATATTGTCCAGGTTTTGCTGCATTTCCACACGGACTGCTTCAGTATCTGAGGAGTCACGAATGGTGCTGAACATTGTGCAATCATCAGCGAACTTCTGCCCTTATGATTGAAGGAAGGTCATTGATGAAGCAGCTGAAGATGGTTGGGCCTAGGACACTACCCTGAAGAACTCCTGCAGTGATGTCCTGGAGCTCAGATGATTGATCTCCAGCAACCACAACCATCTTCCTTTGCGCTGGGTATGACTCCAGCCAGCGGAGGGATTTCCCCCTGCTTCCCATTGACCTCAGTTTTGCTAGGGCTGTTTGATGCCATACTCGGTCAAATGCTGCCGATGTCAAGGGCAGTCACTTTCACCTCACCTCTTGAGTTCAGCTCTTTTGTCCATGTTTGAACCAAGGCTGTAATGAGGTCAGGAGCTGGGTGGCCCTGGCGGAACCCAAACTGAGTGTCACTGAGCAGGTTATTGCGAAGCAAGTGGAACTGTTGATGACACCTTCCATCACTTTACTGATGATTGAGAGTAGGCTGATGGGGCGGTAATTGGCCATGTTGGACTTGTCCTGCTTTTTGTGTACAGGACATACCTGGGCAATTTTCCACATTTCCGGGTAGATGCCAGTGTTGTAACTGTACTGGAACAGCTTGGCTATGGGGGCGGCAAGTTCTGGAGCACAGGTCTTCAGTACTATTGCCGGAATATTGTCAGGGCCCATAGCTTTTGCAGTAAGCAGTGCCTTCAGTCGTTCTTGATATCATGTGGAGTGAATCGAATTGGCTGAAGTTTGGCATCTGTGATGCTGGGAACTTCAGGAGGAGGCCAAGATGGATCATCAACTCGGTACTTCTGACTGAAGATTGTTGCAAATGCTTCAGCCTTATCTTTCTCACTGATGTGCTGGGATCCCCCATCATTGAGGATGGGGATATTTGTGGAGCCACCTCCTCCAGTTAGTTGTTTAATTGTCCACCACCATTCACGGCTGGATGTGGCAGGACTGCAGAGCTTAGATCTGATCTGTTGGTTATGGGATCGCTTAGCTCTGTCTATCGCATGCTGCTTACACAGTTTGGCACGCAGATAGTCCTGGGTTCTTGCTTCACCAGGTTGACACCTCATTTTGAGGTATGCCTGGTGCTACTCCTCTTCATTGAACCAGGGTTGGTCTCCTGGCTTGATGGTAATGGTAAAGTGGGGGATATGCCGGGCCATGAGGTTACAGATTGTGGTTGAGTATAATTCTGCTGCTGCTGATGGCCCACAGTGCCTCATGGATGCCCAGTTTTGCATTGCTAGATCTGTTCAAAATCTATCCCATTTAGCACGGTGATAGTGCCACACAACACGATGGACGGTGTCCTCAATGTGAAGGTGGGACTTCGTCTCCACGAGGACTGTGCGGTCACTCCTACCAATACAGTCATGGACAGAAGCATCTGCAGCAGGCAGATTGGTGAGGACGAGGTCAAGTATGTTTTTCCCTCGTGTTGGTTCCCCCACCACCTGCCGCAGACCCAGTCTATCAGCTATGTCCTTTATTAGGACTCGGCCGGTAGTGGTGCTACCGAGCCACTCTTGGTGATGGACATTAAAGTCCCCCACCCAGAGTACATTTTGTGCCCTTGCCACCCTCAGTGCTTCCACCAAGTGGGGTTCAACACGGTGGAGTACTGAGTCATCAGCTGAGGGAGGGCGGTAGGTGATAATCAGTAGGAGGTTACCTTGCCCATGTTTGACCTGATGCCATGAGACTTCATGGTGTCCGGAGTCGATGTTGAGGACTCCCAGGGCAACTCCCTCCCTACCGTATACCACTGTCCTGCCATCTCTGATGGGTCTGTGTTGCTGGTGGGACAGGACATACCCGGGGATGGTGATGGCAGTGTCTGGGACATTGTCTGTAAGGTGTGATTCCGTGAGTATGAATATGTCAGGCTGTTGCTTGACTAGTCTGTGGGACAGCTCTCCCAATTTTGGCACAAGCCCCCAGATTTCAGTAAGGAGGACCTTGCAGGGTCGACAGGGCTGGGTTTTCCATTGTTGTTTCCGGTGTCTAGGTCGATGCTGGGTGTTCCGTCCGGTTTCATTCCTTTTTATTGATTTGGTAGCGGTGAGGTACAACTGAAGATGCTGAAAGTTTTACACAGTAATGGCTGCGAGTACTAATAGTTTCGCTGTCTTTAAACCATAAGTTTCAGGCCTTTATAAATTCATAGTCAACAGGTTGCAAAATATTTTTCAAAAATCAATGTGGTCTGTGGGCGATGTGAGGGGGTGGTGACAATAAGTTAGAGCATGCATGTCTCAGGGAACAAATCTTTTTCTTTCAATGCATGTATACCCTTTTCATACTTTCAAGTATTTATGGAGTAGAATTTCCACAAGGGATGTTCCAATCGTCTGCTGGAAGCTTGGCAGAAACCCCAGACTATCAGCCACTCACACCATTTCTCTTGGGTATCCATCAACCTTCCGCCAAAGTTACAGCAGACAATTTGGAAAAGGCTCTCAGAAATTCCAAGTGTATGTTTTGTTTCTCTCCAATATAACTGGGTATGGTGATTCTACCTACAGCTTAAGGTCCAATCCTCACTTGTGGCCATATGGTTTGGACTTAAATTCAGTGCATTTTGGCCTTTGAAGGAGGCAACTGAGAGGTTACATACAGGTAATAAATATAGTTATATATAAGCAAAATACTGCAAATGCTGGAAATCTGAAATAAAAACAAAAAATGCTGGAAATAACAGGTCTGGCAGCATCTGTGGAGAGAGAAGCAGAGTCAACATTTCAGGTTAGTGACCCTTCATTTCTCTCTGCATTTCTTGTTTTTATTATAGCAAATATAGTTGTTTGGTAGTACAGAACTTGCATATTGCTGAAAATAGAGACATGTTGTCAAAGCTTTTCATCTTGCACTCATCAGGACAATCTAAAAGAATACCAATGTAAGGGAAAACAACAACTTTATACTTTATAAGAGAGTGCTGATTGGCTGGCAAGTGAACTCTGATTGGTGGAGGTGTTGCCATGGAGAATGCACCAGTTTATAGTGACTGGTAGTTAACTGCCAAGCTTTGTTTGAAATTTAAACCAGGCAGCTTGACTCTGATTGGTTAAGGCATTGCCCAGAGGAATGAACCAGCTAATGGCACTTATTTTGTTCAGCTGAAACAGGCGCAATGTTTGTACATGTTCTTTCTGTCTGCAAAGAACAGGGCCCTGTGTATTAATATATATAGCTTCCAATACGCGCAAATGCTCCATGCTGCGAGCCCTACTGACAATCTTAAATAGGTTGTCAGCGTAATTCTTAGCACACTGGAGGATTGTTTAGGAAATGTTGTCCAATCGCGGAATCCCATCCAAGGTTGGACACTGTGTTTTGGGTTTTGCAAGCATGAGCTGGTTGGCCCAGTGCAAACAGTAGAATGGACATGTTGTTTGATATGATCCGCCAGTCTTCAGGATGTACGGCCTATATGCCTAGCATCACATTGGCATTGAAATTCATATATCACATTACTCATTTGTGTGATAGGCGGGATGTCTTTTTGGCTTGACGGCAGCATCCTGTTAGTGGCGAACACCACATATGCTACTGCATCGTAGCAGCGTGAAACAGCTAGTATCACTTGTTGCTCAAATGTTTGGGATACATTACCCTTCCAGGGTAATTTGAGGTAGACTGGGCACTTTTCAGGGCCGAAAATGACAGCCTTAGACCCATTCATAAGTTTGCACAAGGTACAGCGAGAAATGAATGCGCCATAAGATTGGCCTTATCGGCAACCTCGTAAATAGGGCCCGAGCCATTTGCTCACCATGCAAGTCTGATGCTGAAATAGGGTGAATCAAAGACATCCTGCGTGACAACAGCTATCCTGATCAGATCATTTGTTGCTGTATATTGCGCAAACTTATGAAATGGCAATATACAGTGGAAAATGGCACTGAGGCAAGACACCTGGTGAAAACCCACATTTCACTGTTGACTCTAAACGTTTTCTGCTCCCAACGATTTACAGAAGGACAACACTTCCAGCCAGAAACAAGGAAATGCTAAATATACATAGTCATCGGCAAGGTTACAAATGTTGGCTAAAAAAAAGATGTTACTAAAGCTATACTAACAGCTGCAGACAAACAAATGGCAACATGTAGCTAGGCAAAATATTACTTACTATAGAGGACACCAAACTGACAAAAGGGGAGAACAAACATGGCACAGTTTCAGTTGTGGCTCAGTGAATAGCACACTTATATCTAGACCAGAAGGTTCAAGCCTTACTCCAGAGACTGGAGCACAAAGTCTAGGCTGTTACTCTGGGCTGAATTTTGCCATGGAGGAGGGGGTGTATTCAGAGGCCGCCATGCCAGCAAATTCACGCAGGAGCGTGGTGTGCCTGTTGCCGCGCAATTTTTTGGGAGGTGGCATCTCGGGGAGGATGGCTACCCGCCGGGAAGCAGCAGGCCATCAACTAACCTCATTAAGCAGTCAGTTGAGGGTTATTTTCCCACACGTGCAATTTTGTCAATGGCGCAAAGCCCCGTGCTGTGTCAGAAACCCAGACAAGCAGCTGAGGTGGCTGCACTGTGGGAGGCCATTGAGTTAAGCAGCAGTCATTCAATAGTTTTTTGAAAGGGGAAATGCAAAGAGGAGCTCATGGATTACCACAGACATTCCACTGAAAAAGCTGAGCTCTCAGATTAAGAGTGCTGAAAGAAAGGGGGGTATTAGTATTGTCGTCAATCTTGGTCACAATAAGGTGCCAGGTAATTTCTGCATCTCAGGTGCTTGTGACTGAGGCTGTGTCAGGACGTGGGGTCCACCTACATGAGCATGCACAAGCAGCAGCTCTGTCGACAACTGCACCTATTGAGGTAGGTGGTGGCTGATGTGTGCATTCTCCTGGAGGAGGATCTGAGGCCTCAAGGCTAGTAGCTGTCAATGTGACAGTGACCTTGAACTTTCTAGCGCCTGGGTCATTTCAGGGGTCAGCAGTGCACCTCCAAGGGATCTCACAATCAGCCCCCCACAGCACGTAATGGATGCCCTGTATGAGAGGGTGTTGGACTTGATGGCCTTCACCACAGACGTGGCCAGTCAGGCACAGAGTGATGTGGGGTTTGATCCATGGCAGGATTCCCTCAGGTGCAGACATGATCGACTGCACCCATCGTCGCAGCCCAGAGCATTCCTCAACAAGGAGTTTCACTCATTAAACATGGAGCTGGTGTATGAACATCAGAAGCGTTTCTTTCAGGTATGCGCTTGGTTTCCTGGCGGCTGTCACGATTCATTCATCCTGAGGCAGTTGCATGTGTGTTCATGTCACCATACAGCCTCTGTGGACGGCTTCTGGCTGACAAGGGGTACCCGGTAAAGTGATGGCTGATGACTCCTATGCAAAACCCCAAAACGGAGGTACATGCACAATAAAACTGATGCCATCTCACCACAAGGGCCACCATTGAACAGGCTATCAGCCTCCTGGAGATGCAGATCCGGTGCTTGGCCAGTCAGGAGGCGCCCTGCACTATGGTCCTTCCCGCATTGTTGTGGTCTGCTGCATGCTGTACAACATGGCCATAGAGAGAGAGTGGAACTGGAGACGTCCATGAGGAAGAGCACGCCACCTTGTCAGAGGAGGATGAGGTTGATGAGGACAATCAGGCTGTGCTGCAAAGCCATCTGGAGCTTGCAGTGAGGGGGCAACACACTGATGAAGACGGCAGGGAACCCCGGAACACCCGATCTTGGAATGATTCTCCTGAGTACGACAGATCCAAAAGTGGATGCATGTTATCTGGACCTCTATCTCAGAATTTGCAGCCCCTATCAAGAGGCCATCGGCACATACATTTTTCATGAGGTTCAGCATTCATGATGCATCAAGTCTCCAGTGAGGGTACATTGGCACATGCCACTGGGCAGAGCTGAGACACAGGCAGGACCTTAGGATGAAGTGGTAATTTCCTAATAAGAACAACATGACACATGTTAGGGATCAAGCACAACCCATTTCATTACAGTAAAGTGTACGCATCGAAAAGAAGACTTACCTGCATCCAGCTGAAACCCAGACTGATCCTGTGGCTGCAGCAGATGTGGAGGCAGGCTGTTTGAAAGTGTGTCCCAGGGGTTGAGATGCCCATGCCGCCCGTCCTCGGGATCACGGTATGTGTGTGTCTCAGAGGAGTGAGAGGGTGATGTCAGAAGATAGGCCCCCTCAAGTAGTGGCACCACGACATCATCCCTTCATGCCTCAGTCCATTCATGGCCCTGCACGTCCATACTCACCAGAAACGCAGAATACCTAATGCCGTATGGATGCATGCACATGTCATCACTGCAACGGAGCATTCAATGCTGCAGAATGCATCATAGAATCTGTTTATGCCAGTTTGCTGTTCCTGCATCCAGTCAGTGGATTGCCACAAATGACTCTCCATGAGGGTGGCCACTTTTTCAATGGAGGAGCTCATTTGCCTGAGATATTGTGTGTTATCAATGGACTCCTCCATTCTCTGCCCAAGGGTCCGCACTACCTGAGGGAAGTCCGACAGATGGCTATACCTTTCCCTTTGCTGCTCCACAAGTACCCATTTTGTATATAACCCCAAAGGCTCAGCATCTCTGGCCAGCTGAGCAATGCTGATGCTGTCCTCCATCCTCCGATGGGCACTGCCCACAGCTGCTGCTGCCTCCATCACCTGCTCCTGCTCATGTGACATGATGCTCACCTTACGCCACCCGTTCTCACCATGCCCGTGACCCCACCAAGGTGCAGGTATCTGTGCTGGTGGAGGGTGCGCTTGACTCCTGTGAAGAAAGAACACATCAGTTACCTTCCATCTCTCAGTAGCTGCTTCAGCAAACATCTGGCAGCACACCCAGTGGAAGCTACTGGATACAACTTCACAAAGTTGGAAGCTGCTCCAAGATGCATTCACGGAACATACAATAAACTTTCACCCTCTCTCTGCCACACATGAATCTCGCCATCAGTGACTGCCTGCACTATGGTTACCCTCCCAAGGCTTTCTCCTCGGTTACAATCAGGTGAGGAAGGGTCACAAGGCTCCCTTCTTGTCCTTCTCCTTGTTTGACCGCAACAGGGTTTATTTCTTTAAAATGTGTGGATGTGCTACCACTTCAGTAAGTGTTTTACCTCTTACCTTTGTTGTGATCCTAAAAGAACCAATCAGACAGGTTTTCTTGAGTTTAAACAAGAAAGAGGGGAGTTTATTGTACTTTTAAAAATCTAAACCCAATCTAAGTAAAATTATAAAACACTTTCATTCACACATGCACACGAGAAGCACATGTAGAGTACAGATTGATAAGAAATCGTCTGCTTTGGATTAGAGTCCAGAACAAGTAAAAATAATATACAGTCCGCAGGGTGGGGTAATTCCGTTGTCTTCCAGATGAAGTCGTGATCTTGAAGTTTCTGGTTGGTAGAAGTGCATTTTTTGGCTGGCCCATCTGGTTTAGGTTTTTCTTGGAGACAGAGTTGTAGGTGGCTTTCTTCCCTGGGACCTCTGTCTATAGCAATGGTAAACTTGGATGTTCCACAGTTGCAGACAGGTTTCAAACTTGCAATGTTATCTGGAGAGAGAGAGACATACACAGCCTCACTGGGGTCTTGTCTGGTTAGCACTCGAAGCTTGCCTGTTTCAAAGTCTCGGGAGCTTGAATTTTTTCAGAAGACTGCTAGTTTTTCCACAGATGGGGAGGCAGTCACATGATTATCCAGTGTCCTCATTCTGCAATTTAATTAGATTCGAGTCTAGGTATTTTCAATCTTCCTTGAGTCTCATTATTTCAATGTTCACCCCCTGGAGATATGACTCCACTGTTAATGTTCCAAGATGGCTTTGAATGTTTTACTATTAGAAGTGAAGCTGTTTCCAAATTCATGAGACATTGTCCTGGAATAACCTCATTAAACATGTGTCTCCAATTCAATGTCCTGGAATGTGAGGTATTTTAATGCAAGTTTTGGTGGCCATCTTGGCTGCCAGCTTTTGAAAAGGATCCAGGTCCTTTTTAAAAGTTTAATGTAAGTTTCCAACCAATGAATTAAAAATCCTCATTTGGTATAGTATGTTTTCTTGACAACTCCATTAATGTCAATACTGCCAGATGAGCCACTCCATGCCCAGAACGTCTCCTCTCATGGGCATTGTGTGCTCTTTTCTCCTGCAAGGTGAGGATGAAGAGTTTAACAACAGTAAAACTTCTAATTTGACCATCATGGTGTACATTCACATGTTCTGACCCTGACATTGTACTGTTCCTGCGATTCCCTGACCATCCTCCAAAAGCTACACTGATGTGAGCCCTTCTCTTGGGTGAAGAATGGCATTGGACATAAATTTCCATAGTCTTCCTAGATAATGCATGCCTTGAGGCCCTCCTGCTCAGAGGCATACAGTCTCTTTAAGACCCTTATGGCTGACAACTTGGCTTTGCGAGTTACTTACCTTGCTAGACCTCAAAATGTCTTTGAAGCACTTCCTGCTCACTACACTGCGGCTGCTGACCTCGAGCGACCTCCAGCCTTGCCTGCTTAGTTTTCCTGGCTGGGCTCCTCCTACCACTCTCCAGGAATAAGACATTCCTCTTGGCTCTCACCACCTCTAACATGATCTCCAGGGAGGCATCGCAGAACCGTGGGGCCACCCTTCCATGATAGACTGTTACGAAATCCTGCACCCTCAGTGATGAGACTGTCTGGCTGAAGCCACATTAATGGCTGATGGGTGCCCTTTAAATGGGGCCCGCCATTTTGAGCTCACACCTGCTGATTGCACCCACCATCCCTAATTGGACGGATTTCCCAGGGGTGAACCGCTAATCGGTTACCTCCCACAAAATTCAAACGAATGTCATGCAATGACCTCCACGGGGTGTCAGGACCTGGAACTGGTCCCGAAGACCTGGTCAAAATCCAGGCATCTGAATGCAGTACTGAGGGAGTGCTGCACTGTTGGAGGAACTATCTTTCTGATTAAATGTTAAACTGAGGTCCAGGGGGATGTCAAAGATCCTGTGGCACTATTTTTAAATGAGGAAGGGGAGAAAGAAAAAAGCTCGGGCCATGCTAAGGCTGGGGGAGGCTGAAAACTTCCTGGTGAGGCCTGGGGTGGTGGGGGTGGGGGGGGGGGGGGAAAGAACTCCTGTTCCTCCTGGCCCACAAATGATAAAAAGAAGCTGCCATTTAGCATCCACCTGCCATTTTAGACCTGCTGCCAGATAGCCAATGATTTGAGCCTCTCTCACACTCACCTTTAAATTTAAGTCAAAGCATCGATGATGTCATGAGGCTGTGACTTTGGAATGTCTATTAGGTTCCCGTCTGCCTTGAGCAGGAGCACAGAATAAGGCCAAATTTCTGTTTGTTAGAACTTAAATGGCCGGGAATGCTGTATGATCACTTTACAAGTGATGTCCCTTTAAGAAGTCAGTATGCTAATGAGCTAACTACGAGGATGTAGTCTGGTGACTGGAAGCCATAGTCACCCTGCACTGCGACACCCTGGACAAAGGTTCTGTATATAGTTTGCTCCGTGTTGGATGCATTAGTTTTAGCTGTTAATAAACCTTCTGGAGATCTTCAAGAAACTGGATCCACATACCGCCTTGTGTGGCTTAAGAGAACACAATGACAGGGAATGGGGTTGGGTTGGGGTCAAGTTGATAGATCCTGATATTTAACCCCTTCCCCCACCTCAGCCATCTCTCACCTATTCGGTGGGAGGTGAATTCAAGGCCACTAGTGGCTCTTCAGGTAAAGAAATTGTGGAGATTTCTTCTTTGCACGAAATTTATGAAGACATGTTTACTACACTGAAGGTACATCTATCATCTGCTGTGATAGATACAAATTGGCAGAAATTCAGACAAAATAATGCTGGACAAAATCCGATATCCTTTCTCCTGGATGGAAACTGCCCCAACACCTGAAAAAGAGACTCTCCATGGGATAAAAGTCCTCCATAAGATAAAACAGACTTTCAGAATGGGATAAAAGTCCTCCATAAGATTAACAACGGTATCAAATAATGACAGTTACTCATTGGTTAGTCAGCTGAGCATATGTATATCTTTTCAGCATCTCTTTGTGCTGATGTCCACACCCTTGGTCAGGCACTGGGAAATTATATTTAAAAAATTTTTGTTTTGTGCAGTAATGAACATACTTCTGATAATAATGAACATAAATCGGCTCCAGACCTCATCACAGACTTGGTCCAAACATGGACAAAAAGCTGAATTCCAGAGGTGAGATGAGAGTGACTGCCCTTGAAATCAAGGCAGCACTTGACTGAGTATGGCATCAAGGAGCCCTAACAAAACTGAAGTCAATGGGAATCAGGGAAAAAACTCTCCACTGGCTAGAGAGTCATACCTAGCGCAAAGGAAGATGGTTGTGTTTGTTGGAGGTCATTTATCTCCACCCAGGACATCACTGCAGGAGTTCCTCAGGGTAGTGTCTTCGGTCTAACCATCTTCAGTCGCTTCATCAATAACCTTCCCTCCATCATAAGGGCAGAAGTGAGGATGTTCACTGATGACTGCACAGTGTTCAGTTCCATTAGCAACTCATCAGATTCTGAAGCAGTCCGTGTCTGCATGCAGCAAGACCTGGACAACATTCAGACTTGGACTGACAAGTGGCAAGTAACATTCGCACCACACAAGTGCCAAGCAATAACCATCTCCAACAAAAAAGAGAATCTAACCATCTCCCCTTGACATTTAACGGCATGACCATTGCTGAATTCCACACCATCAACATCCTGGTCATTACCATTGACCAGGAACTTAACTTGAACACCCATATAAATACTGTGACTACAAGAGCAGGTCAGAGGTTGGGAATTCTGCAGTATGTAACTCACTTCCTGACTCCCCAAAGCCTGTCCACAAGGCACAAGTCAAGAGTGTGATGGAATACTCTCCACTTGCCTGGATGGGTGCAGCTCCAACAACACTCAAGGAGCTCGACACCATCCAGGACAAAGCAGCCCACTTGATTAACACCCAATCCACCAATTTAAACATTCACTCCTCCCACCACCAGCGCACAGTGGTATCACTGTGTACCATCTACAACATGCAGTGCCGCAACTCACCAAGGGTCCTTAGACAGCACCTTCCAAACCCGTGACCTTTACCACCTAGAAGGACAAGGGCAGCAGATGCAAGGGAACACCACCACCTGCAAGTTCCCCTCCAAGCCACACACCATCCTTGGAACTCTATCACCGTTCCTTTACTGCCACTGGGTCATAATCCTGGAACTCCCTCCCTAACAGCACTATGGGTGTACCTACCTCACATGGACTACAGCAGTTCAAGAAGGCAGCTCACCACCACCTTCTCAAGGGCAATTAGGGATGGACAATAAATGCTGGCCTAGCCAGAAATGCCACAACCTATGAATAAATAAAATAGTCACTGTAACATCAACAACAACAACTTGTATTTATTTAGTGCCTTTAATGTCATAAATTGCCCCAAGGCACTTCACCAGGAGCATTATCAAGCAAAGTTAGACACTGAGCCACATAAGGTGATATTACAGCAGATGGCCAAAGACTTTGGCAAAGAGGTAGATTTTAAGGAGTGTCTTAAAGGAGGAAAAAGAGGTAGAGGGATGGAGAGTTTTAAGGAGGGAATTCCAGAGCTTAGGGCCTAGGAAACTGAAGTCAAGGCCACCAATGGTGGAGCAATTCAAATTGGTGATGCTCAAGAGGCCAGAATAAGATGAGCACAGATATTTAGTTTAATTTAGTTTCGAGATACAGCACTGAAACAGGCCCTTCGGCCCACCGAGTCTGTGCCAACCATCAACCACCCATTTATGTATTCTGCAAACGCGACATGAAATCGTGTGACATTGATCACAAGTCGTGGGAGTCAGTTGCCAGCATTCGCCAGAGCTGGCGGGCAGCCATAAAGACAGGGCTAAATTGTGGCGAGTCGAAGAGACTTAGTAGTTGGCAGGAAAAAAGACAGAGGCGCAAGGGGAGAGCCAACTGTGCAACAGCCCCAACAAACAAATTTCTCTGCAGCACCTGTGGAAGAGCCTGTCACTCCAGAATTGGCCTTTATAGCCACTCCAGGCGCTGCTTCACAAACCACTGACCACCTCCAGGCGCGTATCCATTGTCTCTCGAGATAAGGAGGCCCAAAAGAACACTAATTTCATATTCCTACCACATCCCCACCTGTTCCTATATTCCCCTACCACCTACCTATACTAGGGGCAATTTATAATGGCCAATTAACCTATCAACCTGCAAGTCTTTTGGCTGTGGGAGGAAACTGGAGCACCCGGAGAAAACCCACGCAGACACAGGGAGAACTTGCAAACTCCACACAGGCAGTACCCAGAATTAAATCCAGGTCGCTGGAGCTGTGAGGCTGCGGTGCTAACCACTGCGCCACTGTGTTGGAGGGCTGTGGGGCTGGAGGAGAGTACAGAGATAGGAGGGGTGAGACCGTGGAGAAATTTGATAACAGGGATGAGAATTTTAAAATCGAGACGTTGCTTAACTGTGAGCCAATGCGTGAGGACAGTGGTGATGAGTGAACGAGAGTTGATGCAAGTAAGTACATGGACAGCAGAGTTTTGGATGACCTCAAGTTTACGGAAGGTAGAATATGGGAGGCTGTCCAGTAGTGTGTTGGTATATAAAATAAAAACAGAAAGTGCTGGAAAAACTCAGCAGGTCTGGCAGCATCTGTGGAGAGAGAAGCAGAGTTAACGTTTCAAGTCAGTGACTCTTCTTCGGAACTAGTGTGCTAGTATAGTCACGCCTAGAGATAATGATGGCATGAATGATGGTTTCCGCAGCAGATGAGCTGTGATGGGGCAAAGTCAGGCGACACTGCGGAGGTGGAAATATAAGGTCTTAAGTGGCATATGGCGGCACAGTGGTTAGCACCGCAGCCTCACAGCTCCAGCGACCCGGGTTCGATTGTGGGTACTGCCTGTGTGGAGTTTGCAAGTTCTCCCTGTGTCTGCGTGGGTTTTCTCCGGGTGCTCTGGTTTCCTCCCACAAGCCAAAGACTTGCAGGTTGATAGGTAAATTGGCCATTAGCAATTGCCCCTAGTATAGGTAGGTGGTAGGGAAATATAGGGACAGGTGGGGATGTTGTAGGAATATGGGATTAGTGTAGGATTAGTATAAGTGGGTGGTTGATGGTCGGCACAGACTTGGTGGGCCGAAGGGCCTGTTTCAGTGCTGTATCTCTAAATAAATAAAAAAAAATAAAAAAGTGTTGGTCGTAAGCCCATCTCGGAGTCAAATGTGACACCAAGGTTGAAAACGGTCTGGTTTTGTCTCAGAAAGTTGCCAGAAAGAGGGTTCAGTAGCTAGAAAATGGAATTTGTTGCAGGGACCAAAAACAATGGTTTCATTCTTCCCAATATCTAATTTGAGGAAATTTCTGCTCATCCAGTACTGGATGTCGGAAAAACAGTCTGATAATTTAGCAGCAGTGGACGAGTCGAGAGAAGTATATGTATGTACACAGTATAGTAACAGAAGTAGTATAATATCAGAAACAGGACCACTATAGTAACAGGAGCACTATAGTAACAACAGCAGCATAGTAACCGGACACTATAGCAACCAGAGCACTATAATAACCGGAGCACTATGGTTACAACAGCAGCATAGTAACCGGAGCACTATGGTAACAGGAGCGCTATAGTAACAGGAGCACCATAGTCACAGAATTAAAGATTTTGTTTTTAATTCTAACCTCTTTTGGACTTCCCTTCAGGACATCTTTAATGTGTTTGATGACTAGCAGGATGGGAGGTGGGATCCAGTTGGTACTGGTTCAGAGAAATATAGTGAGTCTCAGTTTTACAAAATATTTGTGACCAGATGCAGTATGCAAAAGTGAAGCCTCTGCTTATGGAATGAGTGTCCAGTATTATTAAATCTATTGGAACATTCTTGGAATATCAGACATTATCAGCAATTGAATGCTTTATATTCACACCGCAGGTAGATAGGGAATGGGTGATCACCAGGAAGTCTAAGAGAACCAAAAGGTAGTGCATGAGTCCCCTGAAACGATCTCACTTGCTGATCTGTTTTCCAATTTAGATACTGGTGAAGATGGTGGTTCCTCAGAGGAGTGCAGCCAGAGCCAAGTTTGTGGCACCACAGGTGGCTCAGCTGCACAAGAGGGGAGGAAGAAGAGTGGAACAGCAGTAGTGATAGGGGATACATTAGTTAGAGGAACAGACAGGCATTTCTGCGGTCATAGACGGTACTCCAGAATGGTGTATTGCCTCCCTGGTGCCAGGGTCAAGGGCGTCAGGGAACGGCTACAGGACATTCTTCTGGGAGAGAGAGAGAGAGAGAGTGAACAGTCAGAGGTTGTGGTCCATGATGGCACCAAAGACATAGGTAGGAAGTGGGACAAGGTCCTGAAAGAAGATTTTAGGGAGCTATGAAGGAGAGTAAAAAGCAGGACCTCAACAGCAGTAATCTCAGGATTACTCCCAGCCCCACATGTGCATGAGCACAGGAATAGGAGAACTGAGTGATTGAACATGTGGCTGGAGAACTGGTGTAGGAGGGTTGGGCATAAGATTTCTGAGGCATTGGGATCAGTTCTGGGGCAGGTGGGACCTGTACAAGATGGATAGGTTGCATCTTAGCAGGACTGGGACTAATATCTTTGCAGGGAGATTTTCTAGTATTGTTGGGGAGGATTTAAACTTGATCGGCAGGGGGATGAGAACCTGAGAGGGAGCTCAGATTGGAGGGAAGTAAAACTGTTAACTTGTCAGGGGTGTGGGAAACAGGAGGAAGTATCAGAGAGGAATACCAAGGTGCACTGAATATTGGGGGAGATAGATAGCACTAGAGTAGGAAATAGTAAGCTCAGATCAGAGTAAGGGAGAGTAATAAAGTCTAAATCAGGGTTAATGTGTATTAATGTGAATTCATGGAGTGTGGTTAATAAGATTGGTGAAGTACAGGCACAGATTGCCATGTGGAAATATGATGTTGTGGCAATAACAGAGACCTGGCTTAAGGACAGGACTGATATTCCTGGAGACAAGGTGTTCAGGAAAGATTGGAAAGGGAAAAAGGGGGGAGGGGTGGCGGTATTGATTAAGGAGAGCATTGCAGTGCTGCAGAAAAAGGATGTCCCAGAGGGGTCGAGGACAGAATCAATTTGGCTAGAGCCAAGA
Source organism: Heterodontus francisci (assembly GCF_036365525.1). Taxonomy (NCBI): domain Eukaryota; kingdom Metazoa; phylum Chordata; class Chondrichthyes; order Heterodontiformes; family Heterodontidae; genus Heterodontus; species Heterodontus francisci. Next base: position 168,187,426 of record NC_090373.1, on the reverse strand, counting down.
AACAAAAAAGGTGCAGTTACATTGCTCGGTGTTGTCTATAGGCCACCAGATAGTGGAAAGGAAGTGGAAAAACAAATTTGCAAGGAAATTATAGAGAGGTGCAAAAATTATAGGGTAGTTATAATGGCGAACTTTAATTATCCAAACGTAGACTGGGATAGTAGTAGTGTAAAGGGTAGTGAGGGGCAAGAGTTCCTAGACCGTGTTCAGGAAAATTTTCGACAGCAGCATGTTGCTAGTCTAATGAGAAAGGATGCACTGCGAGACCTGCTTCTTGGGAATGAGATGGGCCAAGTGGATCATGTATCAGGAGAGCATTTAGGAAACAGTGATCATTGTATCATAAGGTTTAGGCTGACTATAGAAAAAGACAAAGAACAATCCAGAGTAAGAAAAAATTTACTGGGAAAAGCCACCTTCAATGGGGGTAAGAACAGAGATGGGGTGAATAAATTGGAGTTAACAGTTGACAGGAAAACCAGTAGCTGAACCTTCAAAGAGGAGATAGTTCGGGCACAGCCAAAAGAACAAAGATAATTACAGCACAGGAACAGGCCCTTCGGCCCTCCAAGCCTGCGCCGATCCAGATCCTCTATCTAAACATGTCGCCTATTTTCTTATGGTCTGTATCTCTTTGCTTCCTGCCCATTCATGTATCTGTCTAGATACATCTTAAAAGACGCTATCGTGCCCGCGTCTACCACCTCCGCTGGCAACGCGTTCCAAGCACCCACCACCCTCTGCGTAAAGAACTTTCCACGCATATCCCCCCTAAACTTTTCCCCTTTCACTTTGAACTCATGACCCCTAGTAATTGAATCCCCCACTCTGGGGAAAAAGTTTCTTGCTATCCACCCTGTCTATACCTCTCATGATTTTGTACACCTCAATCAGGTCCCCCCTCAACCTCCGTCTTTCTAATGAAAATAATCCTAATCTGCTCAGCTTCTCTTCATAGCTAGCGCCCTCCATACCAGGCAACATCCTGGTGAACCTCCTCTGCACTCTCTCCAAAGCATCTACATACTTTTGGTAATGTGGCGACCAGAACTGCACGCAGTATTCCAAATGTGGCCGAACCAAAGTTCTATACAACTGTAACATGACCTGCCAACCCTTGTACTCAATACCCCGTCCGATGAAGGAAAGCATGCCGTATGCCTTCTTGACCACTCTATTGACCTGCGTTGCCACCTTCAGGGAACAATGGACCTGAACACCCAAATCTCTGTACATCAATTTTCCCCAGGACTTTTCCATTTACTGTATAATTCACTCTTGAATTGGATCTTCCAAAATGCATCACCTCGCATTTGCCCTGATTGAACGCCATCTGCCATTTTTCTGCCCAACTCTCCAATCTATTTATATTCTGCTGTATTCTCTGACAGTCCCCTTCACTATCTGCTACTCCACCAATCTTAGTGTCGTCTGCAAACTTGCTAATCAGACCACCTATACTTTCCTCCAAATCATTTATGTATATCACAAACAACAGTGGTCCCAGCACGGATCCCTGTGGAACACCACTGGTCACACGTCTCCATTTTGAGAAACTCCCTTCCACTGCTACTCTGTCTCCTGTTGCTCAGCCAGTTCTTTATCCATCTAGCTAGTACACCCTGGACCCCATGCGACTTCACTTTCTCCATCAGCCTACCATGGGGAACCTTATCAAACGCCTTACTGAAGTCCATGTATATGACATCTACAGCCCTTCCCTCATCAATCAACTTTGTCACTTCCTCAAAGAATTCTATTAAGTTGGTAAGACATGACCTTCCCTGCACAAAACCATGTTGCCCATCACTGATAAGCCCATTTTCTTCCAAATGGGAATAGATCCTATCCCTCAGTATCTTCTCCAGCAGCTTCCCTACCACTGACGTCAGGCTCACCGGTCTATAATTACCTGGATTATCCCTGCTACCCTTCTTAAACAAGGGGACAACATTAGCAATTCTCCAGTCCTCCGGGACCTCACCCGTGTTTAAGGAATGTTCCCTCGAAGAGGAAATGTAGGGCAAACAAATCCAGAGCTCCCTGGATGACGAAAGAGGTAGAGATTAAGATAAAGAAGGAAAAGTGTGCTTTTGACACATGCACACTTTTGCAAATTTGTTCCTCCATGTCCTCCCCACTATCTGGTGGCCTATAGACAACACCGAGCAATGTAACTGCACCCTTTTTGTTTCTTAGCTCTAGCCAAATTGATTCTGTCCTCGACCCCTCTGGGACATCCTTTTTCTCCAGCACTGCAATGCTCTCCTTAATCAATACCGCCACCCCTCCCCCTTTTTTTCCCCTTTCCTATCTTTCCTGTACACCTTGTACCCAGGAATATTTAACACCCAGATGTTGAAAATACTATTAAGAACTAGGCTGAATATAGAAGGTCCAAAGGGGAAGTGAAAAAGCAAATAAGAGAAGCAAAGAGAGAGCATGAAAAGAGACTGGCAGCTAGTATTAAAGGAAATCCCAAAGTTTTCTATAGACATATAAATAGTTGCTGTTGCCAGAGTCCCAAAGGAATCTCTCCCATTTTGAAAGAGACAGTTGGTGATGTGGAGCTTTAAGATCATCACTCCTCCACCATGGGGCAAGGTGAACTACAACAGCCAATATGGTGATTGAACCTGTGCTGTTGGTAACTTTTTGTATCACATGTTAACTGTCTAGCTAACTGAGCTAACCAACCCCCCACACATAAATAGTAAAAAAGTGTGGTAAAAGGAGGAGTGGGGCCGATTAAGGACCAGAAAGGGGATTTACACATGGGGGCAGAGAGCACAGCTGAGGTATTAAATTAAATATTTTGCATCTGTCTTTCCCAAGGAAGAGGATGCAACCCAGGTAATGGTGGAAGAGGAGGCAATTCAGACACTGGAAGGGTTTTAAATTGATAAAGAGGACGTATTAGATAGGCTGTCTGTACTTAAGGTGGATAAAAAACCAGGACCGGATGAGATGCATCCAAGGATACTGAGGGAAGTGAGGGTGGAAATAATTTTTCAGTCTTCCTTAGACTCGGGGGTGGTGTCAGAGGGCTGGAGAATTGCAAACATTACACCCTTGTTCAAAAAAGGATATAAAGATAAGCCCAGCAACTACAGGCCAGTCAGTTTAACCTCAGTGGTGGGGAAACTTCTAGAAAAGATAACTGGGGACAAAATTAATAGTCACATGGACAAACACGGGTTAATTAAGGAAAACCAGCATGGTTTTGTTAAGGGAAATCATGTTTAGCTAACTTGCTGGAGTTTTTTTGAGGAGGTAACAGAGAGGGTTGATGAGGGCAATGCTGTTGATGTGGTGTACATGGACTTTCAAAAGGCGCTTGATACAGTGCCACACAACAGACTAGTGAGCAAACTTATAGCTCATGGAATAAAAGGGACGGTAGCAACATGGATATGGAATTGGCTGAGTGACAGGAAACAAAGATTAGTGGTTAATGGATATTTTTTGGCTGGAAAAAGATTTGTAGTGGACTTCACCGGGGGTCAGTGTTGGACCTTTGCTTTTCCTGAAATATATTAATGACCTAGACCTTGGTGTACAGGGCACAATTTCAAAGTTCACAGAAGATACAAAACTTGGAAGCATTGTGAACTGTGAGGAGGATAGTGTAGAACTCCAAAAGGGCATAGACAAGTTGGCGGAATGGGCAGACAGGTGGCAGATGAAATTCAATGCAGAGAAATGTGAAGTGATTCATTTTGGTCGGAAGAACATGGAAAGACAATATCGAATAAAGGGTACAATTCTAAAGGGGGTGCAGGAGCAGCGGGACCTAGGTGTATATGTGCATAAGTCATTGAAGGTGGCAGGACAGGTTGCAAGAGCGGTTGATAAAGCATACAGTATCCTGGGCTTTTTTTAATAGGGGCATAGAGTACAAGAGCAAGGAGGTTATGTTGAACAAGAACAAAGAACAAAGAACAGTACAGCACAGGAACAGGCCATTCGGCCCTCCAAGCCTGCGCCAATCTTGATGCCTGCCTAAACTAAAACCTTCTGCACTTCCGGGGACCGTATAAAGCTTGAACTTGTATAAGACACTAGTTCGGCCTCAGATGGAGTATTGCGTCCGGTTCTGGATGTCGCACTTTAGGAAAGATGGGAAGGCATTGGAGAGACTACAGAAAAGATTCATGAGAATGGTTCCAGGGATGAAGAGCTTCAGTTATGAAGATAGATTGGAGAAGTTAGGACTGCTTTCCTTGGAGAAGAGAAGGTTGAGAGGTAATTTGATAGAGGTATTCAAAATCATGAGGGGTCTGGACAGAATAGATAGAGAGAAACTGTTTCCACTCATGAAAGGATTGAGAACGAGAGGGCACAGATTTAAAATATTTGGTAAGAGAAGCAAGAGTGACATGAGGAAAAACTTTTTCACACAGCGAGTGGTTACGGTCTGGAATGCGCTGCCCAAGAGTGTGGTGGAGGCAGCATCAGTCAAAGCATTCAAAAGGGAATTAGACAGTTATATGAAAAGGAAGAATGTGCAGGTTTACGGGGAGAAGGCAGGGGAATGGAACTGAGGGAATTGCTCTTTCAGAGAGCCAGTGCAGACACGATGGGCCGAATGGCCTCCTTCTGCACTGTAACAATTCTGTGATTCTGTATTTTGGATCAGAGAGAGTGCACTTTAAGCACAGCCTTTGCTAAACTTGTGGCATCGATTTGAGTAGTTTCTCACAACACTGCCCTGATTATTTCCATTGCTTCCTTCCAATTGCTGCATTGACTCTGTGCCTCTTAGTTTGAGGTTTGGTAATTGCTGTTTGCAGTCCATCTTGTTGATTTATAAGGTTTTTTTTTCCTTGGCCTCGCTGGAAGGTACAGAACAGTTTAGCCCAAATCACATCAGTGCCTCTTGGATTCTTGTTCTTGATGCCATTTCATTAGTAGATAGGCCTTGTTTAATCTCATTTGTCAAGATTCAGTTTCACTGCATTCCCAAATGTACGCAGCTAAGTTCAAGAGTTGTTCCACTCCAGAGCTGAGGGGTTACAACTCTCAGGGCAGACTGATCAGGCTAGGACCATTGCTCTTGAAAAAAGCAGGGTCTAATAGAGGCCTTTAAACTTATAAAGTGTTTTGATAGGGTAAACATAGAGAAGGAATCTAAAATTAGGGATCAGGAATATAAGATAGTTACTAATAAATCCAATTAGGAATTTAGGAGAAAGTTCTTTAACCAGAGAGTGACCACAATGTGGAACTCTACTGCATGGAGTAGTTGAGGCAACATGCAGTGATCTATTTGAGGGGAAGCTAGATTAGAACATGCAGGAGAAAGTAATAGAAGGATATGTTGATGGGGTTAGATGAAAAAGGGTGGTAAGAGACTCGTGTGAAGCATAATTCTTGGCATGCACCTGTTGGGCCGAATGTCCTGTTTCTGTGCTGCACTACTGATGTCCTTCTAACACTAAACAGAAGGAGTCATCCTATAAATTCCGCTGAGTGACGCCCATTTCTTGGCCATTAAGTGGCGATTCCCCAGCCTCGGTAACCTTTGGTTTCCTTAATGCCCAGCCCCATGTTCTCCAGCCTCGGTGACCTCTGGTTACCTTGATGCCCAGCCCCATGTCCTCCAGCCTTGGTGCCCTCTGGTTACCTTGATGCCCAGCCCCATGTCCTCCAGCCTCGGTGACCTCTGGTTACCTTCACACCCAGCCTCATGTCCTCCAGCCTCGGTGACCTCTGGTTACCTCGTCGCCCAGCCCTGTGTTCTCCAGCCTCCGTGACCTCTGGTTACCTTGACACCCAGCCTCGTGTCCTCTAGCCTCGGTGACCTCTAGTCATTGGGCACCCACCACCCCACACCGGTACCTCAATCCCCAGACCCGTAATCTGCAGCAACCAGGTCGCCACTCACCTTGATCCCAAGGCTCCAGACCCCTAACTGCCATGATCCTCAGTCCCCTCAATCCATAGCCCCTGCCATCCCCAGCCCCAGTGATCCTCAGTTCCCTCGATCCATGGTCACCTTGACTGCCAGCCCTGCGATTCCTGGGGAATTTGTTTTGGACAAATTTGTGGAGTGATGAATGTTGACCTACTCTTCAAGTACTGCCATGGGATTTCTACATCCACATGATGGGGCCTCCATTTATTGCCTCATCCAGAAGACACATCTCCATTTTGAAGGTCTTGCTTGTGTTTTACTGCAGAGATATTCATGCCCCACCCTCTAGGGTCTAAGACTAAAATTATCATGAATAGTTTAGCTCAGTTTGATGCCCGTATTATCAGCAGTTTCTCATTAGCCTCCAATTTTATCCCCTTGCTCTTCCTACCCTGAAGATGAAGGTTCTTTCATTCAGTGAGACCCAGTAGTCTTCATGTATCCTCTCAAAGTGGTCATCAATCATGTGGCAGAGTTGACAGTGGCTGTCAATGGGCTGTTCGTGCTCAGGGCTCAGTACAGGATTGACTGATCCTGTCCTCACTAGATATCCACACAACTACACCGAACAGTGGTCAGTAACAGGTGAGTGGCTTTATTTTCCATTGCCTGCCTGCCCCTCACCCCTGCACCATCCCAGTGCTGTAGAGACATGCAGAATACTATTGGCACTGTTTCTACCTGGAGTTTGACATTGGAAAGCCAAGTCAATACTGACCAGACTTGATGTTGTTTTGAATCAGCCGAGTGCTGCAAACACCTCTTTACATGGATCTAATTGAACTGAGGGCAATTCCAAAATGGCCAGAATTGGATGGCTTATGTGGCAGATTAGAGTCCATTTTGTTTTACAGAGCCAACACTCATTTGTAACAATAATTGAAGCATGGATTGCTAATCTCCTTAGAGTCACTAAACACAGCACTAAGAAGAGGTGATTGGATCAGTTTGGATGAAAGGAGAAAAGACGTTCAGCATTTCACCTCAGCTGAGACATAAGCAACATCCTCCCTCCCGCCATTTAAATACTCATATAAAAGAAGGGACATGTGCACAGTATTACATGTGTCCCTCATCCAGCACCTTCCTCGCACAATCAAGGGTAGGTACGCACATGCCTGCATGTACACAGAAACACTGATGTGAACACGAACACATTCACATGTACTTGTGCACATACACAGCATCATTAGCAGAAGATACTCAGATATCCTTTCATTGGCAGTCTGGGTACATTTACAAGAGGAGAAAATCATTCTCTCCCTCCCAGTGCAAGCCCAAGCATACCAAGAAACCTTAATGTATCAATGTACACCTCCCCAGGCAGTGTGTAGAGAAGAATTTATGTCAATGGAAACCAACAAAAACATCTTGATGGGTGAATTGGAGTAATGATGGGATTTGATCGCTCATTCTAAAAGGATTTCATCATCTGAATGCTGTTTTTTTGCCTGCTTGGGCTTGATGTCAATGAGCATCTTATTGTGTTCTATCACAAGTGCACTCACTGGGCTGAAAGCAACTTATAGATGCAACCAAAGCAATTGAGGCTAACTCAAAGGGAAAGTACAAGGGAATGTGAAGATGATGCCTCATTTTATATTGCCATTTTCTCAGTATTGCTGTGCACTTTTAGAAAAGTGCAGGTATATAAAAATCTGAATGCATTGGCTTCTCGCCAATGATCAAAAGCACAGCAGCTGAGGATTTGTACCAAGACACAACAAATAAACCAGTAAATAATAAACAATATATCAAATGAATCTAGAAGCAGGCTCAAAAACCATGATTTCTCCTGCCTTATTCTAACTTAGATTGACAGTATGTGGTGGAAATTGGTTGAGGCCTGATTATGAGTGAGAAATGGTTGGCATACACAGAGCATGCTCCAAAAACTAGAGGCCCAAGGCGATTCTGAAATTGGGCCTCAGGCGTCATTTTAATAATGGTGGTGAGCCGCCAACCCCTGGTGCGCCTCCAGAGATGTCTCACCACTATCCCACACATCAATTTGGACCACTTGTCTTGCAGGCTTTGGCCAACAGTTAAGTCCTGGGGAAGGGTCCAGTGGAAGGAAAACGCGGGGACCAGTGGCTCTGTGGAGTGGTATGGAGCCAGGAGAAGCGGTGCTGCTTCCTCACCGGCTCCACAGGAATACAAGTTAATCGGCCTTTTCGATGGCGGCCGCCAGAGGTCTCTTTGGGGATTCTCATTTTCAGTTGCATTATAATCCAAATAACTGGTCTGATCAGTAACACTGATTTTCCAGGAGAGGCCCTTAAACAGGCATTAATACCCTCCTTAACATACTCTAGTGGCAAAGTGGTTACATTACTGGACTAGTAAACCAGAGGCCTGGACTAATGATCTGGAGACACGAGTTCATAATCCCACCATGACAGCTGGGGAATTTGCTTTCAATTAAATCAAATAAAATCTAGAATAAAAAGTTGTATCAGTAATGGTGACAATGGAATGACCAGATTGTTGGGTATTAAAAAAATCAACTGGTTCACTAATGTCCTTTAAGAAAGGAAACTTGCTGTCCTTACCTGGTCTGGCCTATATGTGGTTGACTCTTACATGCCCTCTGAAACGGCCTAAAAAGCTACACAGTTCTATCCAAACCATTATGATGGATTGCAGTGGTTGAAGAAAGTGATGGGGGTGGTCACCACTATCACCTTCTTAAGGGCAATAAATGTTGGTTTCACCAGCATCACCCACACCCTGTGAATGATCATAATCATTCAAATGCCTGTTTAATAAATATGGCAGCGTTCATAACATAGCTTCTGACTGGGTGCAGAATGTTGAAAACAGGTGCATCGAGGACCAATTTCCACTCCTATGTCTTTGTAAATCATCTTATTTGAATGGTTCTTCCTTGCTTGCAGTCATATACAAGACCATAAGAAAACATGGATTAGGAAATGGCCATTTAACTCATCAAACCCTTCCTTCCCACACTCCGTCATGGGCTATATTCAACCCACTTAATCTCCTGAGGAAAGTTTCTCCCTCTCTGTCCCTCCACCCGCAAAGATAAATGAAGCAAAGCACTAGAATTGCTTTGATATGGCAGCTCCTCGTCTCCCAGCAACCATCCTGTTGCATGCAAGACTCAGTTATCTCAGTATCCACTTACAACCTTCTACTCGTGTTCCTACAGATACTTATCCAGCAACGTTTAAAGGTGTTAATTGGCACAGCATCAGTTGCTTTAACTTCATTACACCAATCTATAGCAGAAAAGTCTTCACAATAATCACACGTGCACAGTAAGCAGAAATTATGTATTCCATATTAACTTCTATTAACACAATGTCAAATAATGGGGAAGAGCAGTCAGCTGTTAACAAACTGCTGGACAGCAGCAAAGATGGGAAGAAGTTTTAGTTTTATTTACCTGACCGTGGAGCCGAATTATATTGAAAAATTAACATGTCCAGTACATGGTATTATTTAATGGGCAGATGACAATCTGATTTTCTATCTTGTAATGCCCTGCATGTTGCTCCATTCTCTGCTACTGATCTCCATGACCATTTTAAATGCTCTTGCTAAAAGCCACCAGGAGAGTAAAACCTATTCAATGTCAATTCCACTTTAAGAAGCGACAGTGCCTCAGCTGATCTTGTCTTTCAATTCTCCTGTGATGGGTTCTGCTGTGAATAGGGTTTTAATGAAATTAATTGAATCGATAATGTGAGGACCAATGGTCCAAAGAAAGAATGTTATCATCATCGATCTTTTCAAAATGAATCAGTTGCAAAGAACTTCCAATTACCTTGAACTGAACTTTCATTCCCCACAATTTTTGCAACTTTATGAAATTCTGGAAGAGGTTTGTTGTTGTTTTCGCTAGTTGAGTGAGTGCTGCTGGTTAACATTGAGGGAGAAGAAGGGTCACTGACCCGAAACGTTAACTCTGCTTCTCTTTCCACAGATGCTGCCAGACCTGCTGAGTGGTTCCAGCATTTCTTGTTTTTATTTCAGATTTCCAGCATCCTTTTGCTTTTATTATAACATTGCGAGAGCTTGCTGGGGATAGAGCTACTGAGCTAAACATTAGGACCAAAGCAGCTGAATGAATATACATGGTGGAAGTGGCAGGCTGCGGAAATAAGGGAGATTAGTTCAACTCCTCGCACATGCAGTGACACAGTGTCAAATTGTAACCCTAGTTCATCCGTGCAGCTGGCCACCTTCCGCAACAACGCCATCAATGTTGTGTGGGAGGCTATTTTTGCAGCTTTCCCTGCTTCTGGGTCTCCTGTACAGAGCACTGCTCCCGCCCTCCACCAGCTGAGGGGCGGTCTGGCAAGCATTGCAGCTGTGCCCAGAAAATTTTCATTTACTTCATAAATCGGTATTTCCACATCAACTTTAAAGAGGTCAGGCGGTTAACTGAAGAAGTTCAATACCATTTCAACTACCAGTGGAACTGGGGCTCTGTTACTTCGGAGGGTGAAATGCCCCATTGTGTTTAGTTAATTCTTTTTAACCGTTGAAAACATCATTTTGCTGGGGAGGGATACAATTCCACTGGTACTGAACACCCTCTGCTAACTTGCTTTTTAATGTATGAGTGTCATGACTAGTATCATTAGCTAAAGATGATACTGTCCAGACATTCACACTTTTAGCAGTGCTTCCAGGATAATGATTACAAGAGGGAATCTTAGCTGATTCTTCCCTCCCGAGTTGCAAACAGTGAGGACTCTGTAGCGTCAAACGCTATGACCTGAGTTCATATCAGTTAACTTAGCACAGACGAGGGAGACCAGGCCCAGTCACTTATTATCCTGACTAGTTGAGCCACTGTGGGAAGCCTCACTTTATATACACTTTTCCTCATTGGCAAGCCCTGATTTGTTGATGAGGAAAAGTGAATGTCAGGGTTTTATTAAATGGCTCTTCTTGTTTCCTTTGTCCAGCAATTTTCTCACTTGCTTTCCTGGAGCTGTTGATTTAGTTACATAGACAGAGACTATTCTACCCCAAGGACTGCAGCAGTTTAAGAAGGCAGCTCACCACCACCTTCTCAAGGGCAATTAGTGATGGGCAATGAATGCTGTCCTAGCCAGCGACATCCACATCCCATGAATGAATTTTTAAAAACCCTCCGCAAGTGGTCATTCTTCACATGTGAGCTAGGGAGGAGTGTCTGAAGGCTATTTGATTGTGAGGGATATGGCAACTGAGCATGATCACCAATGTTCACGTACGCACAGAGTATTTATGTCACCGTATAGTGTTCAAGAGCAGGAACCCCGCCTGTTTTCTTCCCTCACCAGGCCAAAGGATCTGATGGCAGTTCCCCTACAGCACCCTGCTAAATCAGCACAGTCTGTAGAACAGAGCAATGACCATCCCAGTCCGAATGGCTAAGCTCAGCATTGGACAGTTTATTCACCCAGAGTAATTGGAAAGTTCCTTTTGTGAGTATTTTAACAAGAGGGAGACCAAGACAGCAAGACACACACACACAAAGTCACTTTCATATTTTTCCACTTAGTTCTGCAACTTCTGTGACTAGTGACCATAGTCACTGATGCTGAAGCCAAGCTCACTTAAAGACAGGAGAGCTTACTGTGTGCACATTGGCCGTCCATTTCCTAAGTTTCCTACAGCAGTGACTACACTTCAAAAGTACCTTATTGGCTGTAAAGTGTGATGGGATGACCTGAGGTGTGAACGACACTATAAATCTTTTTCTTTAATTAAAGGGATGCTGTCTGGGGCGGGAGCACCAGGCCTGAAGTGTCATTATTGTCATGATAGTGCACATCAGCAAGCCTTTTGATTTATAATGCAACAACAACGTATATTTATATAGCACTTTTAACATAATAAAATGTACCAAGGTGTTTTACAGAAGCATGGATAAAACAAAGTATGATGCCGATCCACAAAAGGAGCTATTAGGTCAGATGACCAGGAACTTAGTCAGAGAGGTAGGTTTTAAGAAGTGTCTTAAAGGAGGAAAGTGAGATGAAGAGGTGTAGGGAGGTTATTCCAGAGCTTGGAGTCGAGGCAACTGAAGGGGCGGCCACCAGTGGTGCAACGATTAAAATCCAGGATTTTATTTTATTTTGAGATACAGCACTGAAACAGGCCCTTCGGCCCACCGAGTCTGTGCCAAACAACAACCACCCATTTATACTAACCCTACAGTAATCCCATATTCCCTACCACCTTCCTACACTAGGGGCAATTTATAATGGCCAATTTACCTATCAACCTGCAAGTTTTTGGCTGTGGGAGATAACTGGAGCACCCAGCGAAAACCCACATAGTAACAGGGAGAACTTGCAAACTCTGCGCAGGCAGTACCCAGAATCGAACCCAGGTCCCTAGAGCTGTGAAGCTGTGGTGCTAGCCACTGTGCCGCCCTAGAGGCCAGAATTAGAGGAGCGCAAATATCTCTGAGGGTAGTGCAGTTGGAGGAGATTACACAGATAGGGAGGGACGGGGCCATGAAGGGATTTGAAAACAAGGATGAGAATTTTAAAACAAGATGTTGCCTGACTGGGAACCAATGTAGGTCAGCAAGCACAGGGCTGATAGGGGAACAGGACTTGGTACGAGTTAAGACATGGACAGCTGAGGTTTGGATGACCTCAGGTTTACAGAGAGTAGAATGTGGGAGACCAGTCAAGAGTGCATTGGAATAGCCAAGGCTAGAGGTAACAAAGGCACGAATGAGGGTTTAAGCAGCAGATGAGTTGAGACGGAGCGAAGTTGGGCAATGTTACAGAGGTGGAAATAGGCAGACTTAATGAAGACACGAATATGAGGTCAGAAACTCATCTTAGGGTCAAATGTGACACCAAGGTTGCAAACAGACTGGCCTAATCTCAGACTGTTGCCAGGGAGAGGAATGGAGTCAGTAACTAGGGAACAGAGTTTGGAGCAGCAATGCATTCCAATGTGGAAGGTGTAACTAGGTTCCAGTGACTCCCAAAGAAGTTTCTTTATTTACACACAAGCAAATGTTTGCCAGCAGCTCTTTATTGAAGGCTGCTCCCCTTTAATGGCGAGTTGACAATGATTGTCCACACCAATCCAAAAATTCCACTGGAATCACTCGCAGGCCAGGCACATACTAGCAGAAACTTTTTATTTTTAACGTCTCGATCTGGGTTTTTTCTCCCACTTTGTTTTGTTTCCCTCTCCTTAGCAACTGGCAGCATCAGCTTAATTAAAATGAGAGAAAGTAAAGTATGTGAGAGGCCAACCTGTTGGATTGCTCAATACATCACCCAGACAGTTGCACATGTCACCATTATATCTGGTCACTTCTCTTGTTTCCTTGGCCTTTTCAAAGGTTCTTTTTGTTCCTTCGGCTTTTCCAGAGGTCGAATGTCTGCAGGAATTATGTCAGAATCATTTCTGAAGTTATGGAAAGAGTTGCTGGATGTAGTTTGTTTGTCTGACGGTGCCTAGCCAGACCCAGAAGCTGTGTTTGCCTTGCAGGGACCCAGAACATGGGTTCGGTTTTGCCCTCTCCCCTGCATGTGACTTAATAATCCTCACTGACAACCCTCGGAGCCCCTGATTTAAGGTTGCCAATGCTCCAGGAATGCCCTGGAGTCTCCAGGAATTAAAGGTTAATCCCCAGGACACTGCCGCAAGCAACCCAGGGGAATAACCATAGAGCATTAAAAAAAAATGTTTTTGTTCTAATTTTCTTTGAACTGTTGTAAAATTATTCGAGATATTGAAAAAGGACTCTTTGATTGACAGTCGAGAATCATCAGATAACAAGTTGTCCTCTCTCCAGTTAGCATCAGATGGATGTGCCAGGCAACCAATGGCAGGGGTATGGGGGTGGGTGCGGTGGTTGGCAGCAGGAGATCACATAATGAAACCTTCAGGAATACGTCCAACCAGAGTTGGCAGCCCTACCCTGATTGGCTCAGAGCCCCTGGCTGCACCTCTACCTTTAAGAGAGAAATTCCTCCCTATGCTATTTTTAGCAAATGGATTTCCACATTGGACTGATATTCCTTTTTCTTAACGGATTAACAGTTCTGTTAAAAGAGTGAACAGAGGAATTTCACTTGAGTGGTTAACCAATTCATTAAAAACAGTGTTCAAAGGGAATGTTGGGTTATATTTCTGCAGGGGAATTCTCCTGAATTCTCAGCATAATGTTCAGTGGAGGCTCATAGGGGACCCAGAGGAACAGGCAGAGACCACATTGGTGCCATTTGTACTGGGGTTCCTGCTTATCTGCCATCGGAGGTGGAATGGACAGTTAGGACAATCCCCCGAGTGAATTAATGGCATTTGTCTCTTAACTGCTTACATAACCCCAGGGTAGATCTTCCCATGTGAACATTGAGTCATTTGGTGGGTAGCACTCTTGCATCTATGGTCAGAAGGTTGTAGGTTCAAATCCCACCTCAGAGACTTGAGCACAACAATCAAGGCTAGCACTCCAATACAGTGCTCATAGAATATGACACAATCAGAGTTCTTTCAGATGAGATATAAATCAAGACCCTGTCTGCTCTTTAACAGTAGATATAAAAGATCCTTTGAAGAAGAGCAGGGGGAGTTCTCCCCAGTACCCTGCCCAATATTTATCCCTCAACGAGCACCTAAAACAGATGATTTGGTCATTATCACATTGCCGTTTTCGGCTATACACAAATCAGTTAACATTACTGCATCAAAAATACTTTATTGCTTGTGCAGTGCTTTGAAACATCCTGAGGTCATGAAATGTGAGGAAGTGGAGGAGAAGATCAGCCATGATCATATTGAATAGTGGAGTAGGCTCAATGGGCTGGCCGTATGCTCCACTCCTATTTGTGATATTTTTATGCTTTATAAATATAAACTCTTTTCTTAAACATTTCTTTGTGTTGTATAATACTTTGCATATTGGACAATCTCTGATTTCTGAGCCTGGAATACGTTTAGTATGTCATTTCTCTGACTGCTAGCTTAAAAGGGACATTAACCTATTAAAGATAGTAGATAGGGGAATGTCACACAAGTCCATTAAGTGCTCCTACTCTCATATTACACACAGCAGTTTCTAGGCTTTGATCTCCAATCGTATTGTTACGTTTGTTGTGTTAATGAATCATACATTAGATGTTCCCAGGTAGTGGTTAGTGTTTCACAGCTGGCTGTCTCCAATTGCAGTTTGTCCAAATACAGTTCCATCATACTCAGTCTTTTCAAATAGGCACATTAAAAATTGTCCAACTTATAGTCTACGTGTTGTACCAGGCCCCAGTGAGAAACATCCAGAGGGAGATGAGCAAGAAAACTTCTGACGCCTCAGAAATTATAGTTCAGAGTTCTAATCAACTCACATGATGCCTTACCCGTGAGGCTTTCAATTTTAAATTGTAGATAAACAGTATGTGGGAAACTAGACTCATGACATGTTACTTAGCATTAAATTGAACATTACATTCAATTGTATTTTACCACATTAAAAGTGCTATATAAATGCAAGTTGTGGAACCAAGTGCTGCTCCTCATTGGAAACTAGAAGTCTGAGCAACAAGCAGTCCTAAGATTTGGATTGCTAACTTTCTGGCTAACATGGCATCCTGAGAGTAAGATTTGTGACATTTAACGGCCTCACACTCACTCATTAAGTTTCTGACTCACTGAACTGAATGCTGCACCATATCGGTGAGGCAGTTTGAAATAGTTCAATGAACTCTGGCCAGAAATTAGATCAGTCATGAATAAATTAATGACATTTATGTCACCAATTAAAATATAAGTAGCTCTTCCGAGTCAAACTCTTTGATTGAACCCCTCACAAGAATAAATCCTTCATAAGAGTTTTCCATTGATGACTTCAGCAAGAAATTGTGGGCACTATTTGATTAGCGATTTGTTGCAAACCTTGTTTTAAAACTGCTGCTTGGACGAGCATTACTATTTAGTTGAGTCTCTAGGTCTTTTATTGCAATGTATTTCTGTGGTAACTGGATGACTTTAGTTAACAGCTATAGAAAAGCATGCTTGCATTTATGTAGCGCCTTTCATGACCTCCAGACATCCCAAAGCGCTTTACAGCCAATGAAATAGTTTCGAACTGTAGTCATGGCTGTAATGTAGGAAACACAGCAAGCTCCCACAAACAGCAATGTGATGTTGATTGGCAGATGAATATTAGGCAAGACACCAGAGATAGCTCTGCTGAATTTTCCTTTAAAAGGCTGTCATGTAACTTTATAAGGGGCCTTGGTTTAAATGTATCATCTGAAAGATCAGTACCTCCAACAATGCAGCACTTCCTCAATACTACACTGTAGGATTGGTGTTGATTGTTGTGCTGAAGTGGGATTTGAACCCACAACTTTGTGCAGTAGAGCCAAGACTGCTATCAACTGAGCCACAGCTTACAAGGTAGCATGTGATTCTATTGCTGAGCTACAATAGACCTTCTTTCAAGTAAACAACATTTATTTTTCTGGATCATCACCACACAAAATCCAAGTCCTCTACTGTGGCCACCATACTTGAAATCTCACAAGAAAAATTAACACCTATAATTCAAACGTCTGTCTGAAGCAAATCGGTTTGTTTCACTCAGTCTTAACTTGCTCAACTTTAATGTCTATTTGCATTGGTGAATGGGCTGAAGTAAATTTTTCATCAAAGCAAAGTTTTATTTTCATTCTTTAGAATCTCATTGGAAGTGTCACCCATGCCTACTGGCTGGCCTTCTTCCACTGTTGACGTTGCATTCTGGATATTAGAATATACTTATTTATTTTTATCTGTAGCTTCTTCTACTCTTTCTCCATTTACTAACGGTATTCTCATTTGCCCATCTTTCAACATTGATAGTTTCATTTCTTCCTTGTTTACCAATATTTTCATTCTTACTGAATATTGCTCAACAGAAAATGAGGCTGTCTACCTGCATACCAGAGCTGATGGAAGGCTGTTCAACTTGGCAAGACTGCGCGCCAAGACTAAAGTGCATAAAGTCCATGTCCATGAGTTGCTGTTTGCTGATGACATCACTGGCATCCCATAATGAAGCTCACTTGCAGCAGCTTGTAGATCGGTTCTCCTGGGCCTGCAAGGAGTGTGGACTGACAATCAGCGTCAGGAAGGCCAAAGTTATGGGCTGGGATGTAGAGACTCCACCTTCCATCAACATTGACAACCTCACTCTGGAGGTTGTTGACAGTTTTACATACTATGGATCAACAATCACCAGCAATCCGTCCCTTGATGCCAAAGTCAGCACCAGGATTGCCAAGGCTGCAGCTGTCATGTCAAAGTTAAGAAGATGAGTGTGGACCAACAGCAAACTAACAGAAAATACAAAGCTCCACATGTACCAGGCTTGTGTTCTCAGCACCCTCCTTTATAATAGTGAAGCATGGATCACTTATGTAAGCCAAACACGGCTGAACATCTTCCACCTCCACTGCCTCAGACAAGTATTGGGCATCTCCTGGCAGGACAGAGTGCTGAATAAGGAAGTACACCAGCGTGCATGGATCCCCAGCACGTTTGCCCTCTTTAGTCAGCGGCGGCTCCGTTAGCTGGGTCGTGCGAGCCAAATGGATGATGGTCATATCCAGAAGACATGCTCTAAGGCAAGCTTGCTATCAGTACAAGACCAACAGTTCATCTACATCTGTGATACTAGGATGTCTGCAAGCAAGATCTCAAGTTGACCGGGATCGGAGTCGATGCATGGGAAGTCCTTGCTGCTGACCGGAGTGCCTGGAGATTGGCAGTCAGGAAGGGTGTGGAAAAAGCAGAAGACAAAAGAAATGACCAGATGACAGAAAAGAAAGCCTGGCAGAAGGAAAAATCATCAGTCAATGTCAGGGCAATGTTATTCATCTGTGCTAGCTGTGGAAGGGATTTCCACTCACAAGTTGGCCTCCATAGCCACAACAGGAAATGTTCAACTCAGACACTCTGGAACAGTCCATCACCTCCTAAGACGGACAGATGCCATCATCAACACAAATGTAGTTCTCCCGTTACAATTAAGTCTTGTGTTTAAAATTTATCCACCACACTTCAAATGTCACATGAACAAAGTATTTGTCACACTTCCCAGTATCATCCATGCAAAATATATGTCACACTTCAGAGTGTAACATATGAAAGTCATCCCTAATATTGCTTATCACACTTGCTTAAATGAGTCAAAAACAATATTAACAAAAAAGCAACAAGGCATAAAAATTATTCTTAAATCAACAATGCCTTAACTATATGTAAATAAGTGCGAAGGCATGTTGGGAGCTTACCAATGAATAAGCAGCAAGTGCGTAAACCGATGAACAACAAACAGTAACCAATGAGCAGCCAGAAAGGAAGAGTAAGTAAATCAATTAAATTATTGGAAAACATTTTTGAAAATGCCTTCATTTGCCATTATGGTTTTGCAGTAACTTACAGATATGGTGTGGATCAGTAAGAACACTCTCATCTCTAGAGTCAGCAGACCAGGACTTCAAATCCCACTGCAGAGGCTTGGGTCCATAATCCAAGCTGATTCTCCAGTATTGCACTGACAAAGTGCTGCACTTTTAGAGATGCTGCCTTTTGGATGATGTATTAAACTGAGGTCCAGTCTGCTCTCTAAAGTGGATGTAAAAGGTCTCATGGGGGTGCTATTTAGTAAAAGAGCAGGTGAGATCTGGCCAACATTTATTCCTCAATTAAAATCACTAAAATAGGTTACCTTGTCATTATCACTTTGCTTGTTGTGAGAAAATTGTTTATTCTGTTTTCCACATTACAACTGTGACTACACTTCAAAAGTACCTCGTTGGCTGCAAAGCACTTTGGGCACCTTGAAGTCATGAAAAACATCAAATAATTGCAAGTTCTTTGTTTCTTCTAATTTCAACTTTGGGTCATTGCATAAAACAGGTGATATTGAATCAGCTGCCTGCAACACATCAATTCCGATTTCATTCCCATTGACAAAGACAACCAAGAATTGGCAGCAATATACAATGGACACCTGATGTCATTTTACCTGTTTTACTTCATCACTCAAATGACCCTATTTACCTTTATAAGTCCAAGAATGACAGAAGATTTCTGTTGCATGCTGGAGGTGCAGCGGGTAAGGAGTGAATGTTTTGATGGATTGAAGTATATATATATATATATTATAGAGCTCACAAAAAACTTGGTGCCATTTCTAAAGAACAAACAACAGTACAGCACCAGAATAGGCCATTCGGCCCTCCAAGCCTGCGCCGATCTTGATGCCTGCCTAAACTAACACCTTCTGCACTTCCAGGGCCCATATCCCTCTATTCCCTTCCTATTCATATATTTGTCAAGATGTCTCTTAAACGTCGCTATCGTATCTGCTTCCACCACCTCCCCTGGCAGCAAGTTCCAGGCACTCACCACCCTCTGTATAAAAAACTTGCCTCGCACATCCCCTCTAAACTTTGCCCCTCGCACCTTAAACCTATGTCCCCTAGTAACTGACTTTTCCACCCTGGGAAAAAGCTTCTGACTATCCACTCTGTCCATGCCACTCATAACTTTGTAAACCTCTATCATGTTGCCCCTCCACCTCTGTCGTTCCAGTGAAAACAATCCGAATTTTTCCAACCTCTCCTCATAGCTAATGCCCTCCAGACCAGGCAACATCCTGGTAAACATCTTCTGTACCCTCTCCAAAGCCTCCATGTCCTTCTGGTAGTGTGGCGGCCAGAATTGCACGCAATATTCTAAGTGTGGCCTAACTAAGGTTCTGTACAGCTGCAACATGACTTGCCAATTTTTATACTCTATGCCCCGACCGATGAAGGCAAGTATGCCGTATGCCTTCTTGACTACCTTATCCACCTGCGTTGCCACTTTCAGTGACCTGTGGACCTGTACGCCCAGATCTCTCTGCCTGTCAATACTCCTAAGGGTTCTGCCATTTACTGTATACCTCCCACCTGCATTAGACCTTCCAAAATGCATTACCTCACATTTGTCCGGATTAAACTCCATCTGCCATTTCTCCGCCCAAGTCTCCAACCGATCTATATCCTGCTGTATCCTCTGACAATCCTCATCATTATTCGCAACTCCACCAACCTTTGTGTCATCCGCAAACTTACTAATCAGAACAGCTACATTTTCCTCCAAATCATTTATATATACTACAAACAGCAAAGGTCCCAGCACTGATCCCTGCAGAACACCACTAGTCACATCCCTCTGTTGAAAAACACCCATCCACTGATACCCTCTGTCTTCTATGACCGAGCCAGTTCTGTATCCATCTTGCCAGCCCACCTCTGATCCCGTGTGACTTCACCTTTTGTACCAGTCTGCCATGCGGGACCTTGTCAAAGGCTTTACTGAAGTCCATATAGATAACATCCACTGCCCTTCCTTCATCAATCATCTTCGTCACTTCCTCAAAAAACTCAATCAAATTAGTAAGACACGACCTCCCCTTCACAAAACCATGCTGTCTCTCGCTAATAAGTTCGTTTGTTTCCAAATGGGAGTAAATCCTGCCCCGAATAATCCTCTCTAATTGTTTCCCTACCACTGACGTAAGGCTCACCGGCCTATAATTTCTTGGATTATCCTTGCCACCCTTCTTAAACAAAGGCACAACATTGGCTATTCTCCAGTCCTCTGGGACCTCACCTGTAGCCAATGAAGATGCAAAGATTTCTGTCAAGGCCCCAGCAATTTCTTCCCTTGCCTCCCTCAGTATTCTAGGGTAGATCCCATCAGGCCCTGGGGACTTATCTACCTTAATGCTTTGCAAGACACCCAACACCTCCTCCTTTTTGATAATGAGCATGTCTTCAAGAAAAAAAGCCTAACAGAGGCATCCTAAGAAGGAAGGCTCGAGGGGCCAAGTGGCCTGCTCCTAATTCATATGTTTGTATGTTTGTATGTTCGTATGAAGCAGGTCAATTCAAGTTGGCAGTAAAGAGTACACTGTCCAGGGCCCCAAACACTCCTTCCAGGTGAAATAACGATTTACTCGTACTTCTTTCAATTTTGATGTACCGTATTCACTGTTCACTATCTGGTCTCCTCTACGTTTGGGGAGAGAAAATGTAGATTGGACGATAGCCTTGCAGAACATCTCTGTTCAGTCCTGCAAGTGAAACAGCGATTTACTTGTCCTTCTTTCAATTTAGTATACTGTATTCACTGTTCACAGGTCATACAACCCTGGAAGGTGATGGTAGCCTCAGTCCAAGCAGTTTAATAGTGGGGAGCGGTGGGGTTTGCCCTTACCCTTCAAAGACAGCCACTCTTATTGGCTATACCTCCTGCGTCAGAACCTCAAAGCACCAAGCAGGAGTTCTTCCCATATTTTGCCTTGGCTTCATTGAAACAGACAGCAAAGTGATTTTCATAGCACTTTGTAATAATGGCAAGCAGCAAACATTTAAAAGCTAGTGAGGAAGCGTTTTCTGGATTCTGGGGTGATATGAAAGCAAAAGTTTGGCAGCATTCAGCTTCATCCAAACAAAAAGTGCCAGAGGGAAAGACACCGTACAGCAGCATTTGCTAAGTTCTGCAGACTTCAGCTCATTAAGAACATTGCCAGAAGCATAATAACTGGCTCAGCATCATCACTGTGCTGTAATTGCTCCTTCAGTTGTGTGTCCGTATGACATATTCAGTTTTGAAGGATTTTTGTTCAGGAAAATAGCAAGTTCCATCATGAAACTTATAGGTGAACTGTTGATGCAATAGTTCAAACTGCACAGTTACCTCCTTTCTTGACTGTCTGTACATTATCACCTTTCATATCCTGTTTATCAACAGGGCTCTGAGCCAACCTAATATTTTACTATTAACAACACAGAAAGCAACTTGTGCAGTCGTATTTTATGCAGTAGATTGGTAAGTGCCTTAGAAAAGATGGACATTAGCAAAATATCAGCTTGGTGTTGCATAAATAGCCTGTGTAGGAACAGTGCTGAAAATGTCCATATTTATCAAGATGGTCCATCGCATAACATAAATTATATGCTGCTACACTTAACAAATGATAGGTATTAAAATGACTGCTCCCTAATTTGATGACAATGGTTTGTCATCTGTCTTCAAAATTGCTGCAGTGTTCACTATTTTCCAATTTTATTTAATCTCTCCCATCTCTAGGGATTGCTGAGGTGAACTGTAGAAAAGGTCCAACATAATCAGCTGCCTCCTCTAGGATTTAGTACAAAATCTAATCTATGTTCTATGTCTTGCATTGCATCAATTCTTCCAGCCCCTTGTCTATTATCAGAATTTGCCCTAATTACAATAGAAGCTTTTTTTTATCTAATAAAGTTTTATATGATTGATTCTGGTGGTTGGCAAATAATTTAGCTTTCAATTTCTACATGAATTCCTCTGAATTGTGATCATTTAAAAACGCCAAAATGATTTTCTCTTCCGATTACTGTGAGACGACAGTAATCTCTGCTAAGTTATGCATTTATCATATGCAAAGAGAATTAGATTATGAATTTCAACCAAGTTTTTTTTAAATACTTGGAGCCCTCCAGTGGTGTTGCTCATGCATGCACTAGTGGAGTTGGACGTCTTGGAGATGGGTGGGGGAGGCTCAGTGGTGGCAGATGGTGGCTCCCAGGAGCGAACTGAACATTTTTAATCTCTGCAGGTTGGAAGGGACAGCTACTGAGGCACTGAACTCATGCATACACAGAAACCTGAAAGGCCACACTTGTGTCACAGGATAAGGCACTACAGCTTTCCTGCTGTTAGACTAGGCATTGTGCCTGACACACACTTCATTGGGTTTGGAACGTAGCGACAGATGTAGGCCATTCAGCCCCCCGAGCCTGTTCTGTCATTTAATTATAATCATAGCTTTAAACTAGAAAGAGCGAAGGAGGGAGCTCCGTAAAACAAGGCCATATATAAACTAAACAGGAAAGGAGAGCACAGGATAGACGAAACTAAGGGGGGATGTAAGTGGTCAAGGAATAAAGAGAGTTATGGAATAGGAGTGTAAAAAGACAGTTAAAAATAAAGTGAGGGGAACTACTATTAAAATGATGTAAATAGTCAGTACAGCAATGCACAGTGTTTGTAATAAAACAGGGGAATTGGAGGCAATGATACATTACCACTAACCAGATATAATAAAAATTACTGAGACATGGATACAGAAAAATCAGGACTGAGAATTAAATGTTGCAGAGTCCAACATATTTCGAAACGGTAGAGAGGGCAAAAAGGGTGGTGGAGCAGCTGTATTTATTTGGGATAACATAGAAAGTGTAGGTGTACAAAGGGACCTGGGTGTCCTTGTCCATAAGTCACTGACAGCTAACACACAGGTGCAGCAAGAATTAGGAAGACTAATGGTATGTTAGCCTTTATCGCAAGAGGATTTGAGTACAGGAGTAGTGAAGTCTTGCTTCAATTGTATAGAAACTTGGTTGGACCGCACCTGGAGTACTGTGTGCAGTTTTGGTCCCCTTACCTTAGGAAGGATATTATTGCCATAGAGGGTTCACCAGACTTGTTCCCGGGATGGCGGAACTGTCCTATGAAGAGAGATTGGGGAAACTGGGTCTGTATTCTCCAGAGTTTCAAAGAATGAGATATGCTCTCTTCGAAACCTACAAAATACTTAATGGAAATAAAAACAAGAAATGCTGGAACCACTCAGCAGGTCTGGCAGCATCTGTGGAAAGAGAAGCAGAGTTAACGTTTCGGGTCAGTGACCCTTCATCGGAAATACTTAAAGGGATAGACAGGGTATATGCAAGTAAGATGTTTCCCCTGGTTGGGGAGTCGAGAACCAGAGGACACAATTTAAAAATAAGGGGGAAGCCACTTAGGACCAAGATGAGGAGAAATTTCTTTACTCTGAGGGTTGTGAATCTTTGGAATTCTCTACCCCAGAGGGCTGTAGAAGCTCAGTAATTGAGTACGTTTAAAGCAGAGAATGACAGATTTCTAAATACCAATGACATAAAGGGATATGGGGATAGTGTGGGAAATAGGCATTGAAGTGGATGATCAGCCATAATCATATTGAATGGAACTGAATGGCCTACTCCTGCTCCTAATGCTCCTATAATGGCAATGGAAAAAAGTGACACAGCCATCAGTCTGACAGAAATAGAATCCATATGAATAGAGATAAAAGGTAATAAAGGATAAATGACGCTAATAGGGATAGTGTACAGACCATCTAGTAATAGAAGAGAGATGGGGGATTTCAACAACCTCAAAATTAATTGACCAGAAGAGGTAGTTATAGGGGATCATGGAATAGAGTTCTTAGAATGTGTAAAGGTGTCCTTTTTAACCCAGTATGCAAGAAGCCTGACAAAAGGATGACATGCTATCGGATCTAATCGGGGACTGAACCAGAGCAGATAAAAGAAGTAAAAGTAGGGGAACATCTAAGCAATAGTGACCATAATATAATAAGCTTTAAGATAATAATTAAGAACAGTATAAGTATGATGGTACAATATATAAAAAGAGGAGAAATATTAAATAAACTAATTGAACTCAAAGAGGAGTAAAGCCCTTGGTCCGGACAGATTACATCCATGCAATTTCTAAGAATCTAGAGAAGAGATAACAGAGGCACTATTACACATATTTAATAATTCAGCATAGAAAGGTGTATGCCAGAGGACTGGCAGAGAGCTAATGTTATATATACACCTAAGAAGGGAGATAGAACATGTCCAAGGAACTATTGACCAGTCAGCTTAACATCAGTGTTAGGAATGACGATATCCCAATTGAAGGAGAAAATAGAAAAACATTTAGAAAACAAAAATATAAAAATGAATAGGCAACATGGATTTCAAAAGGGAAATTCTTGCTTGACCAACCTGATTGAGTTCTTCTGAAGAGCTAACAGGAAGAATAGACAAGGCTAATGCAGTGGACGTGATTTATCTAACTTTTCAAAAGGCTTTCAATAGGTGCCACGTGATAGAACAGACAACAAGAGCATGTTTCTACTTGTGGGGAAGAGCAAAACTAGAGGCCATAAATATAAGATAGTGACCAAGAAATCAACCATGGAATTCAGAAGAAAATCCTTTACCCAGAGAGTAGTCGGAATATGGAACTCGTTACTACAGGGAGTGGTTGAGACGAATAATATAAATACTTTCAAGGGGAAACTACATATATGTATATGAGGGACAAGTGAATAGAGGGTTATGCTGACAGAGGTAGGTGAGGAAGGGTGGGAGGAGGCTTGTGTGTTTTATAAATGCCGCATGGACTGGTTGGGATGAATGGGCTGTTTCTGTGCTGCGTAGTTTATGTCATTCTATGTAAATTTCTGATCTGTACCTCAAGTCATAGGAATATATAGCAGCTCTTTTTTAAGACACAGTGATATTGTGGGTAAAGTTAGTCTTTGACTGAGTGTGAACGGGGATTTAGCAAATCGGCAGGGATTGTTTTACACCCGGCTGGCTTTTCTTTTTTAAGATGATCCCTCTTTAAAAATATTTTCATTTTCAACCCACTTAAAACAGAACAAACCTTCCAAAGAAGAGACTGGACCAAGCATTAGAAGGAGTTTTGAAGACAGCTCCATGGCCAATTTTATTGATATCAGCTTTTTATTTCCAGATTTTTTGAGGATGGAATTCAAGTTCTCCAATTGCCATGATGGGTTTGAATTTATGCTTTCTAGATTATTAATCCAAGACTCTGGATTACTAGCGTAGTAACATAACCTCTACTCTACCATACCCCTCACTCTGAACCTTTTCTATAAATGAGCCACTTTTAGTATTGGGTACCTATGGAAAATGTAGGTGAGCAAACAAGACTGATTTTCAGGCCCCGGTGCTGAAGCAGGATTTTCCCAAGAGCAGCTTCGGGGAATTAAGCACAATGAGCTTCCAGCTCCTGGGGAAGAGCTCACAGTTGCAACCCTTGAAAGAATGCTATTCAAAGGGCTACGCTTTATCGTTGCTGGATGGAAAAGTGGAGGCATTTGACCAAGCACACAGAGCAACTCCCTTTATCAGATGGTGCTTTGGAAATGCTTCTGCAAGAAGCACATCAAAGGAAGGCTGTCCTGCTTGGGATCTTAGGGCACCCTCCCCACAGGTGCTTGGCAGCAGGTTGCAGGCACTGTAAACTCTGTGCTGAACAGTCAAAGAACATAGGTACAGATGAATAGCCTCAGAAGGTCCACCAAGGTAAGGCTAAGAAGTATTTTACTGTGCGAAGTAGATGGATTAATAAATCTCCAAGTGTATTTTGTCATGCTTGTTAATCAGGATTAAAGCTGCATTCTAAGGCCTTAGAAAACAGTGCTTTCCAAGAGTCACAAACAGGCCCATATTACAGCCATCAAATTACTATCAAACCAGAACAACTGTGCATTTCTATTTGCAGGGTCGAGTCCACAACCTTACAACACGGCACACAGTTAGAGAAAGAGTAGGACTACACAGCGATGAAGGAGAACGATAAATGTAAGGTGGAGGTATTAAAATATTTTGCAACTGAGGGTGGAAGTGAGACTGTAGTTGTACTAAAGGAGGAAATAGAATAACTGTTGGTGATAACTGTGGAAAAGCAATTGTTCCTAGAAAATATTATGGGAATTCAAGATAAAAATCACTGGATCTTGAGGATATGCACCCTAGGCTGCCAGAGGGAAGATAGCAAAAGGTTCTGATTAACGTTTAAATCTGCTTTAAGATGCGAATTGTGCTGTGGGCCTGGAGCATGGTCAATGTAACATCCTTGTTCAAGAATAGAGAGATAGAATTATAGAATGGTTACAGTATAGAAGGAGGCCATTCAGCCCGTTGTGTCCATGCCAGCTCTCTGTAAGAGCAACACAGCGAGCCCCACTCCCCTGCCTTTTCCATGGAATAATAAAAGATGGATAATCTGCATTATGCATGTCCCTTTACTCGAACTCATGCTGCTGGGTTGCAGGGCAAGCACTTGTGTTCTTCAATCTTCCAGCATCTCTAATATAAAACAAAATACAGTAGATGCTGAAATACTGGAAACACTCTGCAGGTCAGGCAGCATCTGTGGAGAGTGAAACAGAATTAACATTTAAGACCAATAACCTTTCATCAGAACTAGGCAGAGTTGGAGATGCAACAGGGTTTAAGCAAGTACAGAGGCAGGGAAAGGGTGAGTGGAGGAAGGACAAAAGGGAAGGTCTGTGATCAGGTGGAAGGCAGGAGAGATTAAATGGAAAAAGGGATGATGATACAAGGCAAAAGTGGATGGTAATGAGACAAACAAAGAAACAAAAGATGGGTCTAGAGGAGGTGTAAATAGGAAAATGGAGAACCATTATCGACATCCGTGGTCTGAAAAAAGGGGCACAATTTATGATCTGAATCCATTGAATCTAGAAGGCTCTAAAGTGCCTAAATTAAGATGAGGTGCTGTTGGTCAAGCTTTCGCTGAGGCCTCACTGGAACAGTTCAGAGGCCGAGGGCAAAAAGGTCAGAGTGGGAGTTGGGCGACGAATTAAAATGCCAGGCAACTGGAAACTTGGGGTCAAGTTTAAGGACTGAATGGAAGTGTTCTGCAAAATGGTCATCCAATCTGTGTTTGATCTTTGCAATGTAGAGGAGACCACATTATGAACAGCGATTACAGTATACTAAATTGAAAGTGCAAGTAAATCGCTGCTTCACCTGGAAGGAGTATTTGGGCATTGGATGGTGAGAAGGGACGACGTAAAAGGGTAGGTGTTGCATTACCTGTGCTTGCATGGAGATGTGCCGTGGGAAAGGGAGGGGCTGTTGAGAGTGATTGAGAAGTGGACCAGGGTTTCGCGGTGGGAACAGGCACAGAGGGAAGAGAAAGATGTGTTTGGTGGTGACACCACATTGGACATGGCGGAAATAGTGGGATGATCCATTAAATATGGAGGCTGGTAGGGTGGAAGGTGAGGACAAGGGGAAATCTTATTGTGGTTCTGGGAGGGAACGGAAGGGGTGAAAGCAGAAGAGTGGGAAAGGGGACGGATATGGTCGAGGGCCCTGTCAGCCACCCTGGAGGCAATCTTTAGCTGAGGAAATAGGAAGACACATCAGAAGCGCTAATATGGAAGGTTGCATCGTCAGAACAGTTGTGATGGAGAGGGAGAAATTGGGAGAATGGAATAGAGTCCTTACAGGAAGCAGGGTGTGAGGAAGTGTAGTCAGGATAGCTGTGGGAGTCCGTGGGCTTATCATAAATATTGATAGAGAGTCTATCCACAGAAATAGAGACAGAGAGGCTGAGGAAGGGATGGGAAGAGTCAGGGATGGACCATGTAAAAGGAGAGAAGGGTGGAAATTGGAAGCAAAGTTAATGCAATTTTCCACTTTTTCAGTTCTGATGAAAGGTCGTCAACCTGAAACAAAAGCAAAATACTGCAGATGCTGGAAATCTGAAATATAAACCAAAAGTGCTGGAAATACTCAGCAGGTCTGGCAGCATCTGTGGAGAGAGAAACAGAGTTGGCGTTTCAGGTCAGTGACCCTTCATCAGAACTGGCAACTGGCAAAATCTATTACAATTCTAAGCTTTGCCAGTTAGTGGGGACCCAGGGTGGCCACTCCATATTTGATGGAGAGACTGGAGTCTCGGCGCAACAGAGTGAGGATTGTCTTCCATCGACATACAGATCACTTCTGGAGACCCACACCACACATGGCTGGCATGATGCAATCTGCACAGCCTAACTCACACATGTTTGTGTTCTTTCATACAGGTTGGCATCTGCAGGAGACTCCAGCAGAAGGGGGACAGCCGTCAACCTCTGAGGAGGAACCGCAGTCAGAGGATGTACTGTTCCATGATTCTTCTGCACCTTCCACCAGCTCAGATACTTTCACCTCGGTGGGTTTCTGCTCGGCTTTCAAATCAGGAGCACAAGCTAGTGAGAGCACAATACACACGCCCACGCAGCTGGCAGAGGCTGAGACAGCCATGGGCACTGACAGTCAGAAGACTGTGGATAGCCAGGCCCATGCTGAGCCCCAGGCTCATGGTGAGCCTTTGATGTTGACAGCACAAGACATGCTGGCGTTGCAAAGGGAGGTAAGGCAACGACTGATGGAGATGTCATGAGCGGACAAAATAGGGGTCATACGAACATACGAACATACAAATTAGGAGCAGGAGTAGGCCATTTGGCCCCTTCGTGCCTGCTCTGCCATTTAATGAGATCATGGCTGATCTTATTGTGGCCTCAACTCTGCTTTCCCACCTACCCCGGATACCCTTTCACTCCCTTGTTAGTCAAGAATTTATCTACCTCTGTCTTAAATATATTCAATGACCCTGCTTCCACCGCTCTCTGGGGAAGAGAATTCCAAAGAGTCACAACCCTCTGAGAGAAACAATTTCTCCTCATCTCTGTCTTAAATGGGTGACCCCTTATTTTTAAACTGTGTCCTCTAGTTCTAGTCTCTCCCACAAGGGGAGTCCATACATGCCATGACTGCTGTCATATCTCAGGCATTTAAGCACATGGCTTCCTCTATTGAGAGGTTGGCCGCCCCTCATGGAGACCCTGATCCCACAAATGTGTGCAGACCTACACATCACCACCTTGGCCATGAGCTCAATGCAGCAGTGACAAGGCGACAGACAGACTAAATGCCTGGAGTGTTTTCCAGCTCCTTGTCCTTCTCTGGCCAGCAAGTGAGCCTTGAAAAGGAGGAGGAGTGGCTGACCTCCACAGCTGGGGGCTTTTCTTAGGGTGCTCTGAGTGTAGACAGCCAAGCCGCCAGTGAGCCCAGCTCGAGTAGCCATGAAGCCTGAGGGGAGTCCTCAGGCAGCAAGAGGACAACCGCCAAAGTCATCACAGGCCAAGGGGCAGCCTGATCAGCAGCTTGCCTCCAGCAGAGCTGTTGCCGCTGAGTTTACACCTCGTAGAAGCACTCGCAAACATATAAAGAAAAGGACCTAGGCTCACTTGGGGGCTCATGGGTGTTTGACATTTGACATTTGATTCATCATATAAAGTACTTTTGTTCTTGAATTTAACCTTCATTGTGTATAAATGATTAGTCTAACATGCATTATTTGTGAGCTACTGACTTCACCCTTCCCCCTTACTGGGCTGCCGATGTAGGCCCAGCCCTCATTTGAATAGGGTCTCCCCTGGCCCATAGTGGGTGGTTCAGCTGGGCGCTAGGCACGGAACACAAATAGAAAGGAGGCGACAGACTGCATGCATTGAGGTGAGTCTTTATTGATTTTACTCTGAGAGGCCATCATGGTGGCTGGAAGCGGGTAAGTATGAGATTATCTCTTGCCTCCTTGGCCTGTCGCTCAATCTGTCTGGCCTCCGGTGCAAGGGCTTCAATATCCAGTGCTCCCTGCTCATCACCCTCCTCCACATCCTCCTCATTGGCGGAGGAGTGGCATTCACTCATGTCCTCATCCTGCAAGGCCTCTCCACTCTGCAGTGTTAGATGGTGCAGAGCACAGCAGACCACCATGATACGCAAGACCCTCACTGGGGCATACTGCAGGGGTCGAACGGATCGATTCAGGCAACGGACTCTCACCCTCAGCAGTCCAATGTCCTGCTCAGTGGTCACTCAGGTGAAGCTGTGGTAAGTGTTGTACCTCTCCTCTGCTGCATTGTATGGCTTCCTCACAGGATGAGCAGCCAAGAATCCATCCCTGGGCACACACCTGCAAGAAATGCTTTCAGAGGTTGCAGACCAGTTGAACGTTGATGGAATGAAAGCCCTTCCCATTGAGGAAGGCGGCTGGTTGCTCTCTGTGTGCCTTGATGACCACACACATACAATATATCACATCTTGTACCTGGAGGAATCCAGTGATGGCCCCGAATCCAATGGCCCTTTCAGCCTGACTGTCAGGGTTGGTCCGGTACTGCATATAGTCGCTGGCCCGCTTGAAGAGGGTAATTGTCACCTCCTTGATGCAGTGGTGGGCAGCAGCCTGTGAGAGCTCGCACATGCCCCCGGTGGATCCTTTGTCTGATCCAGAAGCATAAAAGTTTCGTGCTAATGTGATCTTCAAGGCCACTGGCATATAAGACCCCCAAATCCCATAAGTCTCAACTCGTGCTGAGGCAGGGCACGTAAGTCGGTGATAGCCTCCCTGTAGAGGTGTAATCTTTGCTGACAATACTGCTCGGATTTTTGGAGATAGCTGCTTCGGGTCCGGTTCACATTACGGCGCAGGTGGACCCTTCCTAGCTGTTACTGCTCTTGTCATGGAGCTTCATGGGCAGGCGCAGCTGTCTCCCGGCCCTCCCCCCATCAGAAGCACTGCATCACACCGCATATGAGACCCATGCCTGGTGATCAGTGGGCGTCCAGAGTGCTGTTGATGCAGAGACGACCCTGCCTTGGCAGCTAGGCCTTGGCTACTTCTTCCGCAAGACACCCTGATGGACTTCAGCACCCACCCTTGCTGATAGCCGACCCTCTCATCCAACAGTATTGGCACCCAACCCTCTCACCCAACAGTTTGGACAGCAGATACAGCCACCCAAAACCAAGCCACAACTCCCCCCCCTTTGCAGACCATTCGAGACCCTGCTCAGCCGATACTCCCACCCGAGACCCTGCTCAGCTAGCACTCCCACCCGAGACCCTGCTCAGCCGATACACCCACCCGAGACCCTTCTCAGCTGGCACTCCCACCCGAGACCCTGCTCAGCCGATACACCCACCCGAGATCCTGCTCAGCCGATACTCCCACCCGAGACCCTGCTCAGCCGATACTCCCACCCGAGACCCTGCTCAGCCGGCACTCCCACCCGAGACCCTGCTCAGCCGGCACTCCCACCCGAGGCCCTGCTTAGCCAATACTCCCACCCAAGACCCTGTTCAGCCGGCACTCCCACCTGAGACCCTGCTCAGCCGATACTCCCACCCAAGACCCTGTTCAGCCTGCACTCCCACCCGAGACCCTATTCAGCCGGCACTCCCACCCCAGACCCTGCTCAGCCGGCACTCCCACCCGAGACCCTGCTTAGCCAATACTCCCACCCAAGACCCTGTTTAGCCGATACTCCCACCCGAGACCCTGCTTACCCAGTACTCCCACCCGAGACCCTGCTCAGCTGGCACTCCCACCCGAGACCCTGCTTAGCCGATACTCCCACCCGAGACCCTGCTCAGCTGGCACTCCCACCCGAGACCCTGCTTAGCCGATACTCCCACCTGAGACCCTGCTCAGCTGGCACTCCCACCCGAGACCCTGCTTAGCCGATACTCCCACCCAAGACCCTGCTCAGCTGGCACTCCCACCCGAGGCCCTGCTTAGCCGATACTCCCACCCAAGACCCTGTTCAGCCGATACTCCCACCTGAGACCCTGCTTAGCCAATACTCCCACCCAAGACCCTGTTCAGTCGACACCCCCACCTGAGACCCTGCTCGGCCGATACTCCCCCTCCCGAGACCCTGTTCAGCCGGCACTCCCACCCGAGACACTGCTCAGCCGATACTCCCACCCGAGACCCTGCTCAGCTGGCACTCCCACCCGAGACCCTGCTCAGCTGATACTCCCACCCGAGACCCTGCTCAGCCGGCACTCCCACCCGAGACCCTGTTCAGCTGATAGTCCCACCCGAGACCCTGCTCAGCCAATACTCCCACCCGAGACCCTGCTCACACGGCACTCCCACCCGAGACCCTGCTCAGCCGATACTCCCCCCCCCCGAGACCCTGCTCACACGGCACTCCCACCCGAGACCCTGCTCACACGGCACTCCCACCCGAGACCCTGCTTAGCCGATACTCCCACCCGAGACCCTGCTCACACGGCACTCCCACCCGAGACTCAAACTCACCCAGCACTCCCACCCGAGACCCTGCCCAACCGACATTCCCACCCAAGACCTTGCCCAGCCGATACTCCCACCTGAGACCCTGATCAGTGGGCACTCCCACCCAAGGCCACAACCCGCCCCCACCCCCACTTGCTAAGGGTACATCACTGTAGGATGACAATGGCCTCCATTCCTCTCTCATCCCCTGTGCAGTGCTGCTCATGGCTGCATACCCGTCGCAACACTGAGACCTCGCCTTGGTGCTGCCAGTTTTCAATGGCTGGAAATCCAAAGACATGTGAGGGCTGCCCGTTGTCCATAAATTCCAAGCCCTCCATTGAATCATGATGAATTAGATGCTAATGCATTAAAACTAAGTGTTCAGCAATTTAAATTGGATTCCCATCACGTTGGGGTGGCAACACCACCTTGGTGCTTTCCTGCTGCTGACTAAATCTGGAACCAATATCGCGACATCGGATTTCCAGGCAAACGTGTCCAATGTGATTCTCTGGCCCCCAACGCCACCATTCCTCTAAATGGCCGCACTAAGTTCAACCCATAGATTGCAGTTAGGGAGGATCAGCTTTGTGCATGTGACCTCCCAGATGGTTGTCCGATGAGCTATCAGCATTTCCCAAATGATTCTCCATCATGGAAGATAATCACAATGTCACAACATTCAATGACCATTATGGCTGGATTCTTTAAGCAAATTGGATTTAATGTCAGCACCAGAGGAGTGCCCAGGCTTTATTGGTGCTGGTAAACGGGACCAACTCTCCTTGTGCTATCATAAAAAGGTGCTGGCACGGGATTGCCAGGCAGAAAATAAAGCCATTATTACAGTGTAAGGATTATTGTAGAAGGCAACTAAATGAAAAACCCAGCTAAATAAAGAAGGTGTGGTTACAATTTAAGAGAGGTAAGGCAAAACCTAAAAGTCTGGCGCAAGGAAAGCCCATTTGACCCATTAACCCTACTTCGTCCAAAGTCTGTGGGGGGAATTTTAACCCCCCACCATTGCCTGCCCCCCTACCCCCCCACGATGGGTAGTAGAGGGTTGAGGCAGGGTAGGAGGGTTAAATCAGTAAAAACTTGACCTCGACCCTTTACGAACATGCCTGCTTCCAGTTTAAACACAGCGGGTTGGGGGGGTGTTGGAGTAACTAGCTCTGGAGAGGTGAGTTAGCGATTATAATATTCAAATGAAGCTTCATGTTCTCAGATTTTGAAACCACTTGAATTTAACAACTGCTGGCTCGTGAAATCTGGCACCGGATTCAGCAGTTAACTGCTTTTCCAGCACTGTTTGAGGGTCAGGAGGAGCAGGAGTGGTCCTCCTGGACCCTTAAGCAAACCTTCTGGTTCAATTTGTTTCCCTCGCCATGACTGGCTGATTCCACCCCACTGTGATCTTCAGACAATGCCAGTGATCTTGCCCTTCCTGCAATCGGCCAATCCCTATGTGATCTGCCTCCCTTCCTCCCTCCCTCCTTCCCTCCTTGTTGCTGTGCTTTGAGCCTCTTCCCTCCACAATCTTCACCAACTCCCAAGGAGTGTCCCCACTTGGCAGCCAGCTGCCGAGCGAGAAACAGATTTTAAAAATGCTAAAGAGGTCCTGCCATTAAATTCGGCAGAGCATCTGTATTTTCGGAACGTTCAAGTTTCCCGGACACAAGAGGATGCCCCGCCCTCTCCCTGTAATCATCGGGGCCCATGTATAAATCAGAAAGGATGGACTTTAAGCGGAGTAAATTTAATAGATAAATAGATTTTCCATGAGTGTTTCAGCAACAATTTGCATTTAGATAGCATTTTTAATAGAAAATTCCCAAAGTGCTTCACAGAAAAGCAAAAGAAGGTGATATTAGGAGGAATTAATAAAAACTTGGTCAAAGAGGCCGATTTTAAGGTGGTCTTAATGGAGGGAAAGGCAGTAGAGAGCAGAGGGAGTTAGAGAATTGCAGAGTCTTCGATGGCTGAAGGCAACGGTGGGATGAAGGAAATGGGAGATGCACAAGAAGCCAGAGTTGGAGGAACACCGAGTTCTCAGTGGGTTGTCGGGATGAAAAACTTTACAAGATAGGGAGGTGCAAGGCTCTGAAAGGATTTGAAAAGGAGAATGAGAATTTAAAATTTGAGGCTTTAGGGTGTAGGTCGAGTACATGGGTGATGGGTGAGTGGAACTTGGTGTGGAATAGGCTATGGATAGCAAAGTTTTGGACGAGCTGAAGTTTATGGATAGTGGAGACTGGCCAGGAGAGTATTGGAATGGTATTGCAGTCTGGAAGTGACAAAGGCCTGGATGAGGGTTTTGGCAGCAGACAGGCTGAGGCAGGGGGCAGTGATTTCACTGAGATGCAAGTAGGTGGTATTTGTGATGGTGAGGATAGTGAGTCAGTAGCTCAGCTCAAGGTCAGCTAGAATGCTGTGAACAGATGGCTTCATATGGAAACAGTGGCCGGGGCAGGGGATGAAATCCATGCTGAGGGAAGAGAATATGTGGCAAAGGCACAAATTAATGGGCACTGAAAGACAGCAGGCAGATGAGGAAGAGGAGGAGGACAAGGATAGATGCTCAGAGGATTCCACAGGTAATGGTGTGGAGCTGAGGAGAGACGCCATTGCTGGAGATACTCTGGCTACAATCAGATAGATACGAAGACAGTCTCGCTGAACTGGACAACAGGCGAGATTATCAAAGAAGGCTTGTGTGGGTGGCCATGTCAAAGGCTGCAGAGAGGATGAGGAAAATAGCACACCATGGTCCAAGTGATTTTGATTAGGGCTGATCTTTATTTCATGCAATGGTAATGTTCCCTGAGTATCATGTATTGTCAAAATATACTCCACAGTTAAAGAAGTTGCAGAAAAACTGTTCTCACTCTGCTCTCTGACATGACAACTTTGACAGTTTAAGTGATACTGCTCCAAACTGTTTGCTAGAATTATATTACTATGGGAATGCAGGCATTTTCTGATGGTCCTGCACAAAGCAATGATAATGACCAGATAATCTGCTTTTTTTAGTGATATTGGTTGAGGGATAAATATTACGTGTGAGAAATGGATTGTGTGGAGAGGAGAAAACGACAACATTTGTGGGGGGCTGACTGTGAGGCATGGGTGTGAGAGGATACAAAGATGAGGGTGAGTGAGTTTTGGCTGTTCAGATGGGGATGTGAAGAGGTGCCTAGAGAGAGAGGGATGAGGGCAGCTCCAAGGTGTGTTGGTCTGTGCAGGAGAATGCTGAGAAAGTCAGAGTGTGGGGCTGGCACCTGAAAGTGTTATGCAGCTCAGCTCACCTGCCCTCCTGAGGTCCATGAAGCTCTTAGAGCACTGTCTCCTGGTTCGGGGGACTGCAGTCCCACTGCTCACTTCCTCGGCCACTTCCATCCACGTCAACTTGATTGAGGGACTGGTCTCCTCACTTCAGTGCCTCAGATCCTGTAGCAGGATCTCCAGGTAAGAATCAGAGACCCGGTGGTGGGTGCGGGAGTGGGGGCCACAGCTTTCCCAGGTCTCCTTTCCATTCCTGTGTTTTCAGGAATCAATGTGCAGTTCAGCCATTCTGACCCCTGCAGGAGTCCCATTAAGTAGAAATCCTTCCTTTGACAGATTCAACGTGTCATCCCGCCCTCCCTCTCTGATTGGCTGAGAAAGCCGGAAGCGGGATACTACAGCTATGGCTGAGTTAAAGAGCCAAGACAAAGCCCACTGACAGAACCAACAGATTCCCAACTACATATCCCTCTTTCTACCATTACCATCAAGCCGGGGAGTCAAGCCTGGTTCAATGAATACTGCAAGAGAGCATGCCAGGAACAGCACCAGGCATAGCTAAAAATGAGATGACTGTATGGTGAAGCTGCAGCACAGCACTAGATGCATACTAAATAGTGGAAGCAGCATGCTTTAGATAGAGCTAAGTGATCCCACAAGCAATGGATCAGATCAAAGCTCTGCAGTCCTGCCACATCCAGTCATGAATGGTGGTGGGCAATTAATCAACCAGTGAAGGAAGAGGTTTCAGGAACATCCCCATCCTCAAACAAAACAGAGCCCAGCACGTCAGTGCAAAAGACAAGGCTGAAGCATTTGCATCCTCCTCCTGAGGTCCTCAACATCACAGATGCCAGTCTTCGCCAATTCAGTTCATTCCGTGTGATATCAAGAAATGGGTGAGCGCACTGGATACTGCAAAGGCTAGAGGTCCTCAGAATATCCCTGCTGTAGTATGACAACAACTGAAGACTTGTGCTCAAGAGCCAGCCACGCCCCTAGCCAAGCTGTTCCAGTACTGCCACAACACTGGCATGAACTCAACGATGTGGAAATTTATTCAGGTAAGTCCTGCCACATAAAGCAGGACAAATCCAGTATGGCCAATTACTGCCCCATGAGCCAACTCTCGAACATCAGTAAAGTGATGGAAGGGGTCATTGACAGTGCTATCAAGCGACACTTACTCAGCAATAGCCTGCTCACCAATACTCAGTTTGGATTGCAATAGGACCGCTCAGCTTCAGACCTTATTACAACTTTGGTCCAAACATGGACAAAGGAGCTGAATTCCAGTAGTGAGATGAAAGTGACTGCTCTTGACATTAGGGCAGCGTTTGACTAAGTGTGGCATCAAGGTGCCCTCGTAAAATTGAAGTCAATGGGAATCAGGGGGAAAACTCGCTACTGGTTGGTGTCTAACATAAGGAAGTCAATCATCTCCACCCCAGGACATCACTGCAGGAGTTCCTCAGATAATGTCCTAGGACCAACCATCTTCAGCTGCTTCATCAATTACCTTCCCTCCATCATAAGGTCAGAAGTGGGGATGTCCGCTGATGACTGAACATTGTTCAGCACCATTTGTGACTCCTCAGATACTGAAGCAGCCCATGTTCAGATGCAGCAAGACCTGGCCAACTGAGAGGTGGCAAGTAAGATTCATGCCACACAAATGCCAGGCAATGGCCATCTCCAACAAGGGACAATCTGACCATCTCCCCTTGACGTTCATCAGCATTATCGTCACTCAATAGCCCTCCATTAACATCCTGGGGGTTACCATTGACCAGAAACTGAACTGGAGCAGCCACATAAATACTGTGATTACAAGAGCAGGTCAGGGGCTAGGAGTCCTGCACCGAGTAACTCACCTCCTGATTCTCCAAAGCCTATCCACCATCTATAAGGCGCAAGTCAGCAGTGCAATGGGAAACTCTCCACTTGCTTGGATGAATACAGCTCCAATAATACACAAGAGGCTTGATACCATCCAGGACAAAGTAACCCGCTTGATTGGCACCTCATCCACCACCTTAAACATTCACTTCCTCCACCACCAATTGTGTACCATTTGAAAGATGCATTGCAAAAAGTCGACAAATCTTGTTCAACAGCACCTCCCAAACCCACGACCTCTACTTTTTCACTCACATTGGGAAGTGCAGGAGAATATAGCCATGACCCCCTTTTTAGTTACATAGTAAAAGCTTATTCATAAACACTGGCACATTTACAATGCTCATATAACCAAGTGACCGTTCTAAACTCAAGGACAATATCTAATACAGCTTTCAACTCCTTAAATGCTAAAGCCTTGCAATATCTTATTTCAAATAATCGAAAAACTCTGAGCTGCCCTCCCAACCTTTGGAGTAACCAATATCTGAAACACCCATCTTGACCCAATAAAGTGCTTGCATCAAGGGTTCTCTGACAGTAAAACATATTCTAAAGGCACTGAAATAGTGAGTGTCCTTCATAAATAATCACCCAATTTTAATCTTATTAGGAATTCTCCATACACTAACAGCATTCAAACCTATCTACTAAAATTAATTCATTTATACTTGGTCCTCCTTAGACGGGACAATAAATTAAAAAGATTCAGCAGAAACAAAAGAATTGAGTCAACAAAGTGAAATGTCATAATAAAAGCAAAATACTGCAGATGCTGGAAATCTGAAATAAAAGCAAGAAATGCTGGAATCACTCGGCAGGTCTGGCAGCATCTGTGAAAAGAGAAGCAGAGTTAACGTTTCGGGTCAGTGACCTTTCTTCTTCTAAGTGAAATGTCATGTTTACAAAACAGCAGCAGTGAAGCACTGAGGTGCAGCTGAAGCATGGCTGCACTTATACTGCTGAACATAGTGGTGACTTTTAATTGAATGCCCTTGCTGATGATTTGAAGTTAACAGCGAATGATGTGCTTATTATGTGTTCCAGCATCTGAGTCTAAGAAACAACATATTAATTTGAAAAATACAGTGTGTGTGGCTTGCAGTCTGAACGTTAGTTCTGTCGTTAATCTTGAGTCATGACACTTGTCAGATACCAGAGACAGAGGGCGAGAGAGAAAACACAGCGGTTGCAGAGCATTAAGAAGTGCACCAAAAGGAAGAGAGTCAGAGACCAGAGAGAGAGAGAAAACAGAAGTGGCAGCAGTGAGAGCGGGAACAGTGGACCTGCTTGACCAACAAATATCCAAGTGTGACGTCACAGGAGAGCTGGTAAGTGATTGGTGGGTATTTCTTCCTTGTCTCTTTTTTGTTTGGGCCAAGTGATTTAAATCAGGAGACATTACAGGTTAAGACTACACTTAAATAAATCATTTTATTTTAAATACTGAGATCCAAATTAATTAATGAAATAGAATAGAGATGGCTGGGCATGCGATGTGTTGCAGCTGTAGTATGTGGGAGCGGGTGGATGCCAGTGCGATCCAGGGTGACCACATCTGCAGCAAGTGTTGGCTGCTCGAGGAACTTTGGCTCAGAGTTGATGAGCTGGAGTCCGAGCTGCGGACACTGAGACAAATCAGTAAGGAGAGTTACCTGGACACTGTGTTTCAGGAGATAGTCACACCCCTTAGATTAATTACATCAAATTTGGACCGTGGTCAGGGTCAGGAGGGTGTGACTGCGAGTGAGGCAGGTATGGGGATCCAGAATTTAGCTTCGGAGGAGCCTCAGCCAGTGCCCTGATCCAATAGGTATGAGTTCTTGCTCCCAGTGCAGACGAGGGCACAGACTGCAGGGAGGATGAGCGAACTGACCACAGCACCGTGGTTCAGTGCCATTCAAGTGGGGGGAGAAAAGATAAATGTAGTAGTAATTCTTGTTTGGCCTCCTTGTCTCGAGAGACAATGGGTAAGCGCCTAGAGGTGGTCAATGGTTTGTGGAGCAGCACCTGGAGTGGCTATAAAGACCAATTCTAGAGCGACAGACTCTTCCACAGGTGCTGCAGAAAAAATTGGTTGTCAGGGCTGTTACACAGTTGGTGCTCTCCTTGCACTTCTTTTTTCCTGCCAACTGTTAAGTCTCTTCGACTCGCCGTTCATTAGCCACGCCTTTATGGCTGTCCGCCAGCTCTGGCGATCACTGGCAACTGACTCCCACGACTTGTGGTCAGTGTCACAGGACTTCATGTCGTGTTTGCAGACGTCTTTAAAGCGGAGACATGGACGGCCGATGGGTCTGATACCAGTGACGAGCTCGCTGTACAATGTGTCCTTGGGGATCCTGCCATCTTCCATGCGGCTCACATTGCCAAGCCATCTCAAGCGCCACTGGCTCAGTAGGGTGTATATGCTGGGGATGTTGGCCGCCTCGAGGACGTCTGCATTGGAGATACGGTCCTGCCACCTGATGCCAAGTATTCTCCGGAGGCAGCCAAGATGGAATGAGTTGAGACGTCGCTCTTGGCTGACGTACATTGTCCAGGCCTCGCTGCCGTAGAGCAAGGTACCAAGGACACAGGCTTGAAACACTCAGACTTTTGTGTTCCGTGTCAGTGTGCCATTTTCCCACACTCTCTTGGCCAGTCTGGACATAGCAGTGGAAGCCTTTCCCATGCACTTGTTGATTTCTGCATCGAGAGACAGGTTACTGGTGATAGTTGAGCCTAGGTAAGTGAATTCTTGAACCACTTCCAGAGCGTGGTCACCGATATTGATGGATGGAGCATTTCTGACGTCCTGTCCCATGGCGTTCATTTTCTCGAGGCCGATGGTTAGGCCAAATTCGTTGCAGGCAGCCGCGATCCTGTCGATGAGTCTCTGCAGACACTCTTCTGTGTGGGATGTTAATGCAGCATCATCAGCAAAGAGGAGTTCCCTGATGAGGACTTTCCGTACCTTGGTCTTCGCTCTTAGACGGGCAAGGTTGAACAACCTGCCACCTGATCTTGTGTGGAGGAAAATTCCTTCTTCTGAAGACTTGAACGCATGTCAGAGCAGCAGTGAGAAGAAGATCCCAAACAGTGTAGGTGCGAGAACACAGCCCTATTTCACGCCACTCAGGATAGGAAAGGGGTCTGCTGAGGCACCGCTATGCTGAATTGTGCCTTTCATGTTGTCATGGAATGAGGTCATGATACTTAGTAGCTTTGGTGGACATCCGATCTTTGCTAGTAGTCTGAAAAGACCACGTCTGATGACGAGGTCAAAGGCTTTGGTGAGATCGATGAAAGCAACGTAGAGGGGCATCTGTAGTAATAGGGGATAGCATAGTTAGGGGAATAGATACTGTTCTCTGCAGCAACGATAGAGAGTCCCGAAGGCTCTGTTGCCTACCTGGTGCCAAGGTTGAGGACATCTCTTCTGGGCTAGAGAGGAACCTGGAGTGGGAGTGGGAGCGTAAGGATCCAGTTGTCGTGGTCCTCATAGGTACCAACGACACAGGTAGGACTAGGAAAGAGGGACAATGAGCAGCTCGGGGCTAAATTCAAAAGCAGAACCACAAAGGTAATTAATCTCTGGATTACTACCTGAGCCACGTGCAAATTGGCGTACAGTAATTAAGATTAGAGAGGTGAATGCGTGGCTCAAAGATTGGTGTGGAAGAAATGGGTTCCAATTCATGGGACACTGGTACCAGTACTGGGGAAAGAGAGAGCTGTTCCATTGGGATGGGCTTCACTTGAACCATGCTGGGACCAGTGTCCTGGTGAATCGTATAACTTGGGTTGTAGATAAGGCTTTAAACTAAATAGCGGGGGGGAGGGTTCAATTGAAGGGAAGTTTAAAAAGTTGAAAAGTAATGAGAGAGCAGAGGTGCAGGGTAGTGAAGGGGCATACATTAATCAGAGTGTGACAGGTAGGGACAGAGAATACAAGCATACAAATACCACAGAAATTAGAACCAGAGTAGGTAAAAATGGTAAAAAGTCAAATCTTACGGCTCTTTATCTGAATGCACGTAGCATTTGTAACAAGTTAGATGAGCTGATGGCATAGATAGAAATAAATTAATATGAATTGATAACTATCACAGAGATGTGGTTGCAGGATGACCAGGACTGGAATCTCAAAGTTCAAGGA
This sequence comes from Heterodontus francisci, assembly GCF_036365525.1. Lineage (NCBI taxonomy): Eukaryota > Metazoa > Chordata > Chondrichthyes > Heterodontiformes > Heterodontidae > Heterodontus > Heterodontus francisci. The sequence goes on along the minus strand of NC_090373.1, from coordinate 168,145,427 downwards.
TATTCGACGTTCCGGAAGAATAGGCAGAAAGGAAAAGGAGGTGCAGTAGCTTTATTATTAAAGGAAGGGATCAGTGCAGTTGTGAGTAATGATATAGGTGTAATAGATCGTGTAGAATCAGTTTGGGTGGAAATAAGGAATAGCAAGGGAAAAAAATCACGGGTGGGAGTGGTCTATAGGCCCCCGAGGAGTTGCCTCTCTGTAGGACAAAGTATTAATCAGGAAATAATGGAGGCATGTAAGAAGGGCACTGCAATTATCATGGGTGATTTTAATCTGCATATAGACTGGACAAATCAAATTGGCAAGGATAGCATGGAAGACAAATTTGTATAGTGCATCAGGGATTGTTTCTTAGAACAATACGTTGCAGAACCTACCCGGGAACAGGCTATTTTAGACTTGGTAATGTGTAATGAGGTAGGATTAATAAGGGATCTTGTAGTTAAGAATCCTCGAGGGACAAGCGATCAAAACGTGGCAGAATTTCAAATTCAGTTTGAGGGTGAGCAACTCGTGTCTCAAACCAGTGTCTTCAACTTAAACAAGGGCAATTACAGAGGAATGAAGAAAGAGTTGTCTAAAGTGGGCTGGGAAAATAGACTAAAGGGAAAATCAGTAGATGAGCAGTGGCAGACTTTTAAGCAGATATTTCATAACACTCAGCAAACATTTTATTCCGGTCAAAAGAAAGGACTCGATGAGAACGATGAACCACCCGTGGATAACAAAGGAAGTTAAGGAGAGTATCAAATCAAAAACAAAGGTGTACAAAGCAGCGAGAGCTAGTGGTAGGCCAGAGGATTGGGAATTTTTTAGAAACCAGCAGTGGGTGACTAAAAATCTAATAAAGAGGGAGAAAATTGATTTTGAGAGTAAATTGGCAAGAAATATAAAAGCTAACAGTAAGAGCTTCTACGGGTATATAAAAAGGAAGAGAGTAGCTAAAGTAAGTGTGGGACCCTTAGAGGATGAGACTGGGGAATTAATAACAGGGAACAGGCAAATGACAGATAATTTAAACCAATATTTTGCATCGGTCTTCACGGTGGAGGACACTATAAACATCCCAACAATAATAGATGAGCAAGGTGTAAATGGGAGGGAGGAACTTGTAACAATCTCTATCACGAGGGAAAAGGTGCTTGACAAACTGATGGGACTAAAGGCAGACAAGTCGCCAGGACCTGATGGCCTGCATCCAAGGGTTTTAAAAGAATTGGCTGCAGAGATAGTGGAGGCATTGGTCGTAATATACCAAAACTCACTGGATTCCGGTTGGGTACCAGTGGATTGGAAAACCACTAATGTGACGCCCTTATTCAAGAAAGGAGGGAGACAGAAAGCAGGAAACTATAGACCAGTTAGCTTAACATCTGTCATTGGGAAAATGCTAGAGTCCTTTATTAAGGAAGAAATAGCAGGACATTTAGAAAAACATAATGCAATCAAACAGAGTCAACATGGTTTTATGAAAGGGAAATCATGTTTGACAAATTTGTTAGAGTTCTTTGAAGATAGAACAAGCAGAGTGGATAAAGGGGAACCAGTAGATGTAATGTATTTGGATTTTCAGAAGGCGTTCGATAAGGTGCCGCATAAAAGGTTATTACACAAAATAAGAGCTCAGGGTATTGGGGGTAATGTGTTGGCATGGATTGAGGATTGGCTAATACACAGAAGGCAGAGAGTAGAGATCAATGGGTCTTTGTCAGGTTCGAAAGCCATAACTAGTGGGGTGCCACAAGGATCGGTCCTAGGGCCTCAACTATTTGCTATCTATATTAATGACTTGGAGGAAGGGACAGAGTGTAGTGTATCCAAATTTGCTAACGATGCAAAAATAGATGGGAAGGCATGTTGTAATGAGGACACAAAGAATCTGCAAAGGGATTCTTCTTCTTTGGCCTCCTTGTCTCGAGAGACAATGGGTAAGTACCTAGAGATGGTCAGTGGTTTGTGAAGCAGCGCCTGGAGTGGCTATAAAGGCCAATTCTAGAGTGACAGGCTCTTCCACAGGTGCTGCAGATAAAATTGGTTGTCAGGGCTGTTACACAATTGGCTCTCTCCTTGTGCTTCTGTCTTTTTTCCTGTCAACTGTTAAGTCTCTTCGACTCGCCACACTTTAGCCCTGCCTTTATGTCTGTCCGCCAGCTCTGGCGATCACTGGCAATTGATTCCCACAGCTTGTGATCAATGTCACAGGACTTCATGTCACCTTTGCAGACGTCTTTAAAGCGGAGACATGGACGGCCATTGGGTCTGATGCCAGTGACGAGCTCGCTGTACGGTGCATCCTTGGGGATCCTGCCATCTTCCATGGCGGCTCACATGGCCAAGCAATCTCAAGCGCCACTGGCTCAGTAGGGTGTATATGCTGGGGATGTTGGCCGCCTCGCGGACTTCTGCGTTGGAGATACGGTCCTGCCACCTGATGCCAAGGATTCTCCAGAGACAGCGAAGATGGAATGAGTTGAGACGTCGCTCTTGGCTAACATAAGTTGTCCAGGCCTCGCTGCCATAGAGCAAGGTACCGAGGACACAGGCTTGAAACACTCGGACTTTTGTGTTCCGTGTCAGTGCGCCATTTTCCCACACCCTCTTGGCCAGTCTGGACATAGCAGCGGACGCCTTTCCCATGCGCTTGTTGATTTCTGCATCAAGCGACAGGTTACTACTGGTGATAGTTGAGCGCAGGTAGGTGAACTCTTGAACCACTTCCAGAGCGTGGTCGCCGATATTGATGGATCGAGCATTTCTGACGTCCTGTCCCATGATGTTCGTTTTCTTGAGGCCAATGGTTAGGCCAAATTCATTGCAGGCAGCCGCAATCCTGTAGATGAGTATCTGCAGACACTCTTCAGTGTGAGATGTTAATGCAGCATCGTCAGCAAAGAGGAGTTCCTTGATGAGGACTTTCCATACTTTGGTCTTCGCTCTAAGAGGGGCAAGGTTGAACAACCTGCCATCTGATCTTGTGTGGAGGAAAATTCCTTCCTCTGAAGACTTGAACGCATGTCAGAGCAGCAGGGAGAAGAAGATCCCAAACAGTGTAGGTGCGAGAACACAGCCCTGTTTCATTCCACTCAGGATAGGAAAGGGATCTGATGAGGCACCGCTATGCTGCATTGTGATTTTCATACTGTCATGGAATGAGGTGATGATACTTAGTAGCTTTGGTGGACATCCAATCTTTGCTAGTTGTCTGAAGAGACCACGTCTGCTGATGAGGTCAAAGGCTTTGGTGAGATCGATGAAAGCAATGTAGAGGGGCATCTGTTGTTCGCGGCATTTCTCCTGTAGCTGGCGAAGGGAGTCCAGCATGTCAATGGTGGATCACTCTGCTCGAAAGCCGCACTGTGCCTCAGGGTAGACCTCAGGGGGGGTGATCTTCTTGCTGGTTGGCCCAAAAGCTCTCTTAAGTCATCATACATTCTTCTGATGTCTCCGGTATCAGAGGCCAGCTGAATACAACTGCATAAGTGTTGCCAGTAGTCATTTGTGCAGCGCCTGGCTGTTCTTTGTGCAGCGCTTCTGGCTACTTTCAGTGCTATGGATGTTAACTCACTGGGGGCTTTCTTGTAGTTCAACAGTGCAATGCGCTTAGCGGCTATGACAGGTTCCAGCTCTTCAAAGTGAGATTGAAACCAGTCTGCATTCTGCTCCTCACGTTTGCCAAAGGTGGTCATTGCTGAGTCATAGATGGTGTCTCTGATGTGGGCCCACTTGGTCTCTGCATCCCCTGCAGGAGTGTTTTGAAGAACTTTTTCAATTGAATTTAGAAACTTATGTAACAGCTGTGGATAAGAAATTCTGTTAGTGTTGATGCGCGGGCGGCCCTTCTGCTTGGAGTGATGTAGCTTCTTTGGTTTGAGTCTAACTTTGCTGCACACCAGGGAGTGGTCGGTGTCGCAGTCTGCACTGTGGAAGCTGCCTGGGATTTGGACACTGTTTATAGAGGCTCGCCTTGTGACGCTGATGCCAACGGCGTGATTTAGTTTAGTTTAGTTTAGAGATATAGCACTGAAACAGGCCCTTCGGCCCACCGAGTCTGTGCCGACCATCAACCACCCATTTATACTAATCCTACACTAATCCCATATTCCTACCACATCCCCACCTGACCCTATATTTCCCTACCACCTACCTATACTAGGTACAATTTATAATGGCCAATTTACCTACCAACCTGCAAGTTTTTGGCTGTGGGAGGAAACCGGAGCACCCGGAACCCACGCAGACACAGGGAGAACTTACAAACTCCACACAGGCAGTACCCAGAATCGAACCCGGGTCGCTGGAGCTGTGAGGCTGCAGTGCTAACCACTGCGCCACTGTGCCGCCCTTGATCTTGGGTGCCTCCATGAAACCTGGTGACGGAGTTTATAGATATAGATAGGTTAAGTGAGTGGGCAAAAACTTGGCAGATGGAGTTCAATGTGGGAAAGTGGGAGGTCATCCACTTTGGTAGGAAGAATAAAAAGGCAGATTATTATTTAGATGGAGAAAGACTACAAAATACTGCAGTACAGAGGGATCTGGGTGTTCTTGTACATGGAACACAAAAAGTTAGCATGCAGGTGCAGCCATTAATTAGGAAGGCAAATGGAATTTTGGCCTTTATTACTAGGGGCTTAGAGTTTAAAAATAGAGAAGTCTTTTTACAACTGTACAGGGTTTTGGTGAGGCCACACCTGGAGTACTGCGTACAGTTTTGGTCCCTGCATTTAAGGAAGGGTATACTAGCATTGGAGGCAGTTCAGAAAAGGTTCACTAGGCTGATTCCTGGAATGAAGGAGTTGTCTTATCAAGAATGACTAAACAGGTTAGGCCTTTATTCATTGGAGTTTAGAAGAATGAGAGGTGATCTTATTAGACAGTCCTAGAGTTATACACATACATTGAAACATATAAGATTCTAAGGGGGCTTGACAGGGTAGATGTTGAGAAGATGTTTCCTCTGGTGGGGGAATCTCGAACTAGGGCGGCACAGTGGCGCAGTGGTTAGCACTGCAACCTTACAGCTCCAGTGACCCGGGTTCAATTCTGGGTACTGCCTGTGTGGTGTTTGCAAGTTCTCCCTGTGACTGCGTGGATTTCCTCTGAGTGCTCTGGTTTCCTCCCACAGCCAAAAACTTGCAGGTTGATAGGTAAATTGGCCATTATAAATTGTCCCTATTATAGGTAGGTGGTAGGGGAATTGAGGGAAGTTGGGGATGTGGTAGGAATATGGGATTAAGGTAGGATTAGTATAAATGGGTGGTTGATGGTCGGCACAGACTCGGTGGGCCGAAGGGCCTGTTTCAGTGCTGTATCTCTAAATTAAAATAAATTGGGGACTAATTTATAGAATAAGGGGGCACATATTTAAAACTGAGATGCGAAGGAATTTCTTCTCTCAGAGGGTGGTGAATCTCTGGAATTCTCTACCTCAGGGAGTTGTGGAGGCTAGCTAACTGATTGTATTTAAGGAGGAGGTAGATAGATTTTTGAAATCTCTGGGGAGTCGAGGGTTATGTGAAGTAGGCCCAAAAGAGGAGTTGAGGCCTAGGAGAGATCAGCCATGATCTTATTGAATGGTGGGGCAGGCTTGAGGGGCTGAATGGCCCACTCCTGCTCCTATTTCTTATGTTCTTGTGTTACAATGAGGGTAAATGTGAGACCTTCAGGCACTAAGGCCCTGTAGACTCCTTTGCTGTGGGAATTCCTCTTAGTTATCCACAGTTACAGCATTCTGGTTTCTAACAGTGCCAAGTTAAGGCATCCAATCAGGGCATCACCATCACAATCATTACAACTTAAGAAGCAGAAAATGAGGCACCAAAGTCCTCAGGTACTTCTGACAGAATGCGGTAATGATCAGGAAGGCTATTATTTTCAGTAAAGCAATTCATTGTTTGGTTAAGGAGAAAGGACTGGAAGGAGAACATCCAGTGTTTGAGTGCAATGTCCACTGCCAGAATGACTTGGCAAGAGATGCACAAAAGAATTAATGATCTAAAGAAGATTCTGAAGTACAAAATATTAATTACTGATAAACTAAAAAGAACACTACGGAACTGCCACAGCAGTCGAGATCGTTATATTCTGGAATGAAAGTTGACAATTACTTTACAGAGATGCTTAAAAGGGTTGTGTGAATGAAGAGTTAGATTTTCATCCACTGTAAGGATTTTCTCCATTTGATGAAGCTTTCGAAAACATCGAACACGATGAGACAAATGGCATTTACTTACTGAGAAGTGCCGTCGTAATAATGAAAGGTCTGTTTCTCTCTCCAAAGATGCTGTTTGACCTGATGAGTGTTTTGAGCTATTTCAGTTTTTATTTCCGATTTCCAGTCTCAAACTAGAAAACTCTATTTAATATGTGAACATTAATGTTGACAATCTGCGATGGCCACATTCAATGACTTTGAATACTTGTTATTGAATATCTGAAGTATTACACGCACCAATTCACCAACATAATGGGCTGATACTGATCCTACCAGTAATCCTCATCACAAAATATAGTTTCTCAATTTGACATGGCGTAGTTAATTAGTAGACAGTTTGGTTTTGTGCTGGTGTGCTTATCTTTGAGTTAGGACATTTTGTGTTACTGGAAGCTAGCATCAGAGATACAGTGATTGAGCACAGAAAAGTATCAGGTAATTAAAACCGAAAATTCTGGAAATACTCAGCAGGTCTGGCAGCATCTTTGGAGAGAGAAGCAGAATTAACGTTTCAGGTCTGTGACCTTTCATCAGAACTGACAAAGGAACCAAGCAGGTAGTGCAGGAGTCCGTCGAGTCGATTTCACTTGCTAACCAGCTTTCCATTTTGGATATTGGTGAGGGCAAGGGTTCCTCAGGGGAGTGCAGCAAGAGCCAAGTCCGTGGCACCACTGGTGGCTCAGCTGCACAGGAGGGGAGGAAGAAGAGTGGAAGGGCAATAGTGATAGGGGATTCAATAGGGGATCAGACAGGCATTTCTGCAGAAGCAGACATGACACCAGGATGTTACGTTGCCTCCCCGGTGCCAGGGTCAAGGATGTCACAGAGTGGCTGCAGGACATTCTTCTGGGGGAGGGTGAACAGCCAGAGGTCATGGTCCACATTGGTACCAAAGACATAGGTATGTAGAGGGATGAGGTCCTGAAAGCAGAATTTAAGGAGTTAAGAAAGAAATTAAAAAGCAGGACCTCAGAAGCAGTAATCTCAGGATTACTCCCAGGTCACGTACTTGTGAGCATAGGAATAGGAGGATTAAGCAATTCAACACATGGCTGGAGAATTGGTGCTGGAAGGAAGGCATCAGATTTCTGAGGCATTGAGATCTGTTCTGGGGTAGGTGGGACCTACAAGATGGACGGGCTGTACCTTAGCAGGACCAGGGCTGACGTTCTTGCAAGGAGATTTGCTAGTGCTGTTGGGGATTGTTTAAATTAAATGGGTAGGGGGTTGGGAACCTAAGAGGGAGCTCAGATTGGAGGGAAGCAAAACTGGTAACAGGAAGTAGAAAAGGAGTAAGCAAAATTGGAAGGTAGACGAGACAAAGGCAAACATCAAATAGGATTGGAATGAGGAATAACGTTAACACAAAGTTAAAGTCAGTCTATCTGAATGCATGCAGCATTCGCAACAAGGTAGATGATTTGAAGGCACAAATAGAGGTAAATTGGTATAATTTAATTGCCATTACGGAGATGTGGTTACAAGGTGACCAGGACTGGGAACTGAATTTTCAGGGATATTCATCATTTAGGAGGGATAGGCAGAGGGGAAAAGGAGGTGGGGCAGCACTATTAATAAGGGACGAGATCAGTACATTAATGAGAGACAATCTTAGATCGAAGGAGCAAGATGTACAATCAGATTGGGTGGAGCTAAGAAACAGCAAGGGGCAGCAACATTGGTGGAAGTTGTTTATAGGGCACCAAACTGCAGTGGTAATGTTGGCCATGGTATAATTCATGAAATTAGAGCTGCATGAAGCATGGGCAATACAGTAATGATGGGTGACTTCAGTTTACACATAGATTGGTTAAACCTAATTAGCACTAATGCTGTAGAGGATGAATTCCTGCAGTGTGTACTGGGTTTCTGGAGCAGTGTGTTGAAGAACCAACTAGTGATTGGGCTATTTTAGATTTAGTATTATGCAATGAGAAATGGCTAATTAATAGCCTTGCTGTAAAGAAGCCATTCAGAAATAGTGACCATAATATGATAGAATTCTACATTATGTTTGAAAGAGATATAGTTCATTCTGAAACTAGGGTCTTAAATCTGAAAAAAGGAAACTATGAAGGTATGAGGCGCAAGTTGGCTATGGTGGATTGGGAAAATACATTAAAAGATTTGATGGTAGACAGGCAATGGCTAGTATTTAAATAAGTTTACAATAAATATACATTCCTCGAAGACACAAAAACCCACCTGGAAAGGTGAATCAACCATAGTGAACAAAAGAAGTTAGGGATTGCATTAGGTCAAAGGAAGTGGCTTAAAAGGTCGTCAGATAAAGTGGTAAGCCCAAGGATTGGGAACAATTTAGAGTCCAACAAAGGAAGACCAAGAAACTGATAAAGAAAGGGAAAAGAGATTATGAATGTAAGCTAGCTAGAAACATAAAGGTGAACTGTAGAAGCTTCTTTAGGTATTTGAAAAGGAAACGATTAGCAAGGAGGAATGTGGGTCCATTGCAGGTGGAGACAGGAGAGTTTGTGGAGAATGTGGAAATGGCAGAGAGACTCAACATTTACTTTGTGTCTGTCTTCACGGAGGAAGACACAGAAAATCTCCCAGAAATACTAGGGAACCAAGGGGCTTATAAAAATGAGGAACTGAAAGTAATTAGTATCAATAAAGAGGTAGTATTCGAAAAATTAATTGGGTTGAAATTTGATAAATCCCCTGGACCAGATGAGCTATTTCCCAGAGTATTGAAGGAGGTGGCTATAGAGATAGTGGATGCAATGGTGATTATCTTTCAAAATTCTATAGATTCTGGAAGGGTTCCTGCAGACTGGAAAGTAGCAAATGTAACCCCACCATTTAACAAGGGAATGAGAGAGAAAACTGAGATCTACAGACCTGTTAATTTGATGTCAGTAGTAGGGAAAATGTTAGAATCTACTATAAAGAATGAGATAACTGGACACTTGGAAAATAATGGTATGATTGGGCAGAGTCAATATGGATTTGTGAAAGGGACATCATGTTTAACAAAGCTGTTGGAATATTTGAGGATGTTACTTATAGCATAGATAAAGGAGAACCAGTGGATATGGTGTATTTGGATTTTCAGAAGGCTTTTGATAGGGTCCCACACAGGAGGTTAGTAAACAAAATTAGAGCACATGGGATTGGGGATAATATACTGCAATGGATTGAGAATTGGTTAACAGAGAGAAAGCAGAGAGTAAGAATAAATAGGTCATTCTCAGGATGGCAGGCTGTTACTAGTGGGGTAGTGCAAGGATCAGTGCTTGTTTACAATCTATTTAAGTGATTTGGATATGGGGACCAAATGTATTATTTCCAAATTTGCAGATGACACAAAACTAGGAGGGAATGTATGTTGTGAGGAGGACGCAAGGAGGTTTCAAGGGGATTTGGACAGGCTAAGTGCATGGGCAAAAACATGGGAGATGGTATACAATATGAATAAGTGTGAAGTGATCCACTTTGGTAGAGCAAACAGAAAGGCAGAATATTTCTTAAATACTGAGTGGTTGGGAAGTGTTGATGTCCAAAAGACCTGGGTGTCCTTGTTCATGAGTCACTAATAGCTAGTAGGCAGGTGCAACAAGCAATTAAGAAGGCAAATGGTATGTTGGCCTTCATTGCAAGGGGATTTGAGAACAGGAGTAAAGATGTATTACTGCAATTGTATAAAGCCTTGGTGAGACTGTACCTGGAGTATTGTGTACAGTTTTGGTCTCCTTATCTAAGGAACGATATACTTGCCATAGAGGGAGTGCAACAGAGTTCACCAGATTAATCCCTGGGATGGTGGGATTGTCTTATGAGGAGAGATTTCAGAAACTGGGTCTGTATTCTCTAGAATTTTGAAAAATGAGAGGTGATCTCATTGACATTTACAAAATTCTTACCGGGCGTGACAGGGTAGATGTGGATAGGATGTTTCCTCTGGCTGGTGAGTCTAGAACCAGGGAACACAATCTCAGAATAATGGGTAGGCCATTTAAGACTGAGATGAGGAGGAATTTTTTTACTCAGAGGGTGGTGAATCTGTGTAATTTTCTATCCCAGAAGGCTGTGGAAGCTCAATGATTGAGCATGTTCATAGAGAGAGATATAGCACTGAAACAGGCCCTTCAGCCCACTGAGTCTGTGCCGACCAACAACCACCCATTTATACTAATCCTACATTAATCCCATATTCCCTACCACAGCCCCACCATTCTCCTACCACCTACCTACACTAGGGGCAATTTATAATGGCCAATTTACCTATCAACCTGCAAGTCTTTGGCTGTGGGAGGAAACTGGAGCACCCGGCAGAAACCCACACGGTCACAGGGAGAACTTGTAAACTCCACACAGGCAGTACCCAGAACTGAACCCAGGTCGCTGGAACTGTGAGGCTGCAGTGCTAACCACTGCACCACTGTGCCACCCTGTTTGAGACAGAAATCAGTAGATTTCTGAATACTAATGACATCAAGGGATATGGGGATAGCGGGAAAAAATGGCATAGAGGTAGAAGATCAGCCATTATCAGTTTGAATGGCGGAGCAGGCTTGACGGGCTGAATGGTCTACTCCTGCTCCTATTTCCTATAATCCTATGATCTTATAATATCAGCAGAGAAAAAGTATTGGAGAAGCATAGGGGACTAAAACATACAAATCCCTAGGGCTTGATGAACTACATTCTAGTTCTAAAAGAGGTAGCTACAGAGATAGTAGATGCACTGGTTATGATTTTCCAAAATTCCCTAGATTCTAGAACAGTCCCAGAGGATTGAAAGTTAGCAAATGTAAGACCACTATTTAAGAAAGGAGGGAGAGAGAAAACAGGGAACCACAGGCCAGTTATCCTGACATCAGTCGTCAGCAAACTGTTGGAATATATTATTAAGGAAGTCTTAACAATGCACTTAGAAAACCATGGCATGATCAGAGTCAGCATGGTTTGGCGAAAGGGAAATCCTGTTTGACAAATTTGTTAGCGTATTTTGCAGACATAACTAGTAGGGTAGATAAAGGAGAACCGGTAAATGCAGTATACTTGGATTTTCAAAAGGCATTCGATAAGATGCCACACAAAAGGTTAATACACCAAGATAAGGGCTCACGACATTGGGAATAATTTATTAACATGGATGGATGATTGGCTAACAGACAGGAAGCGGAGAGTAGGGATAAACATGGCATTTTCAATTAGCAGGCTGAATCATAGAATCATAGAAATTTCCAGCACAGAAGGAGGCAATTCAGCCCATCATGCCAGCCAACATGGAGCCATCCAGCCTAATCCCACTTTCCATCTCTTGGTCCATAGCCTTGTAGGTTATAGCACTTCAAATGCATATCCAAGTACTTTTTAAATGTTATGAGGGTTTCAGCCTCTACCACCCTTTCAGGCAGTGAGTTCCAGATCCCCTCAAATCAGTTGTACGTTTGTTTGGTATGCTGCCACCTTAATATGCTTGGTCTATCTTAGAGAGATTCCTTAGTCTGTAGTAAAAAGAACACTAACCTTTATTACAATGTAACTATGTACAGCTTCAGACCAGTCTGTGTGATTCCTCCAAAGCCACGCCACAACTATCTTCAAATATCTCTCACATGTGATCTCTTATATCATCATGGTAGGAGGCATTCTTTACACTTTCTCAACATTAACCCTTTCAGACCCTCATACTACATCTTCCCCCCCCCCAAGTCTTTATCCAAATATATCAATTTGCATACATTCACTTTTTATTTACATACTACCCTATCTCCCCCAAATCTCTAACTTCATACCTTCAATCTGTCATGAGGCTTCACAACTCTCCCTGATATTCTTCGTGTCAGATGCAGAAGATTGGTAGTCTTTCTCTGAACTCCTGTTTCTTGACTTGGATGGGCTTCATTGAGGTTTGTAGTATCCGGTGCTTTCTGAATTTCAGGTTCAACATCTAATTCATCCAAATGTATGACGTTTGGCATCTTTGAGGAATAGGAATAAGATTCCTTCTCTTTCTTCGTATAGAACCTTCTGGAGTTCTTACTAAATAAGATCGCTGCTGATTCTCTTCTCTCTGGACAATTATTCCTCTGTTTTGGTTTCGTACCCATACCTTTTGCCCTTCTGACAACGTCGGTAGGTTCTTGGTATGCTATTTCCTGTTACAATTATTTGCTTTCGGTAAGCCTTTCCTCTGTCTTGAACTGTCTGATAATCCTGAATTTGTAGCCCTGGCAGTAATTTCTTGGGTAAGATTGGAAGTTGCATTCAAAGTTTTCTTCCCATTAACAGTGCAGATGGTGCTAATCCACATAACAGTAGAATAGTTCTGTAGTTCAGAAGTGCTGTTTGAAATTCTTGATTTTTCATTAACAGTGCTTTAATAGTTCTGACTCCTTGTTCAGCTTTTCCATTAGATTGTGGATTCCGAGGGGAACTTGCTAGATGTACAAATCCACTGTTTTCCACAAAGTGCATGGAGTAATTGTTTGCAAACTGTGGTCCATTATCGGACACTATCTGAGCAGGTATACCATGTGTTGCAAAGCTTGTAACACTCGAATGACTCAGTTGTTGTTGTGTACATACATTTAACCTCAATCCATCTTGAAAAGTAATCGACTACAATCAGATAGGATTTTTCATTAAAGGCGAATAGATCCATCATTAGATGTTCCCATGGTCTGGTTGGGAATTGGGTCGACATAGAAACAGAAACATAGAGATAAATGGTTCTCTTTGATCCTGTCTGTGCACTGCACATACATGACAATTTCAGACCACTTCTTCTATGTCTTTCAATATTCTTGACCACCACAAGGATGCCTGAGCCCAGGCTGCACATTTAGTTATGCGCATATGACTCTGGTGTATTTTCTCCACGATATCTACTTGGAGTGACTCTGGAATCAGCAGTTTCTCGTCACATACCAATAAATCATCTGCTATGGTAAAGTGTCTTCTGTGTTCAAAGAAGATTTTCACCCTCTTACCCTTACCTGTTGCAGCCAACCTTGCTTGCAATATTGACTGACATGGATGCTTTCTTCATCTTGCAACTGTGCATCTCAAATTTGTTGGACAGAAATAGGAAGTGGGAATTCGCTAATGGCTCTCGTCTTTTGCGGGACTGCTATTATGCCGCTACTGCTGACAATATGTCCTAAAAATGAATGGATGTTTTTGAAATATTGCACTTCTCAATAAGTGTTAGGCCTTCGTCCTGCAGATGATTCAAAACTGCTCTAACCCTTAGGTTATGTTCTTCATTGGACTCACAGTGAACTAAGATGTTGTCCATATGACATATTACACCTTCAAGGCCCTGTAAAATATTCAACATTGTTCTCTGGAATATTTCCAATGCTGATGTGATACCGAATGGTAGACAGTTAAAACAAAATTTTCCAAGCGGAATTATGAAGGTTGTCAATAACCTTGCCTTCTGATCCAATGGTACTTACCAAAAGCCACTATTCGCATCAGGCTTCGAGAAGCCGGTACTTTTTGGATAACTTTGCCAAGCTTTCGTGCACTGAGGACATCGGATGAACCTCCTGTGCCACAGCCTTATTAAGTTGAGTGAAGTCAGCACAAATGCGAAGATCACCATTAGGTTTAAGAACTAGAACCATTCCGAGCACCACTGTGTAGGTTCAGTGACAGGAGAAATGACTCCCATCCTGGTCGTGTCTTCTAATTGATGTTGGACTTGCTTCATTAATGGATGTGGTATCTTCCTAGGTGTGAAAAGACATACTGGTTTAGCATCTTTTTGCAAAGTAAGACTATATTCGGTCTTCAGTTTCCCTAGACCAGTAAACAATTTTGGGAATTCCTCTTGGAAGTGACTCCTGGATTCTTATTGCTTAACTTCTTCCATTTTCTTTATTAGATGAAGGTCAATACAAGCTCTTTCACTTAAGAGAGAGAATTCCTGATTCCTTAGAACATACAGTATTTCTAATATTTACTTTCCCTTGTACTGGAGTGTTACCTTTCACTCCCCCTTTGTTTCGAGTTCAACCTGGGCCATGTAACTGAGTTTCTGTTGGTTACAGAAAATGTGTTGATAACCACGGCTCTTTGTCTGATAAGACCGTTACACTTGGCTCTGGTGTTCAGTTTAAAATTAGTGTTATGTCCATTAACATATATATCTGTAGACCAAAATGCCTGATTAGGATCACTGCTCTCACCAAGAAAATGTTTTGGTTGCTCTCCTGAAGGAGGTTGTATACCTTCATTAACCACTCTATGCTTGAATGCTTTTCTTTTGAACTTGTGGGAGTAGAGATTTTACAGAACTGTTGTTGCAGAGCAGAAGGAGGCCATTCAGCCCATAGTGTCTGCACTGGCTCTCCTAATGAGCATTTCACTTGGTGCCACTCCCCCTACTTCTCCCCGTAACCCTGCACATTCTTCCTTTTCATATAACCATCTAATTCCCTTTTGAATGCCTTGATTGAACTTGCCTCCATCACACTCTCAGGTAGTGCATTCCAGACCTTAATCACTCGCTGCGTGAAGAAGTTTTTCCTCATGTCGCTTTTCTTCTTTTACCAATTATTTTAAATCTGTGCTCTTTTGTTCGCGATCCTTTCATGAGTGGGAACAGTTTCCCCCCATCAACTCTGTCCAAACCCCTCATGATTTTGAATACCTCTATCAAAACTCCTCTCAGCCTTCTCTTCTCCAAGGAAAACAGTCCTGACTTCTCCAATCAATCTTCATAACTGAAATTCCTCATCACTGAAATCATTCTTGTAAATCTTTTCTGCATTCTCTCTAACGCCTTCACATCCTTCCTAAAGTGTGGCGCTCAAAACTGGATGTAGTACTCCAGCTGAGCTGAACTAGTGTCTTATACAAGTTCAACATAACCTCCTTGTTCTTGTTCTTGTACTCTATGCCCCTATTAATAAAGCCCAGAATACAGTATGCTTTATTAACCACTCTGTCAACCTGTCCTGCCACCTTCAATGGCTTATGCACATATACACCCAGGTCCCTCTGCTCCTGAACCCCCTTTAGAATTGTACCCTTTATTTTATATTGTCTCTCCATGTTCTTCCTACCAAAATGTATCACTTCACATTTCTCCGCATTGAACTTCATCTGCTACCTGTCCACCCATTCCACCAACTTGGCTATGTCCTTTTGAAGTTCTACACTATCTTCCTCACAGTTTACTCTGCTTCCAAGTTTTACTTTGGCACATTTTACCAAATGCTCTATTTCTTAAAGTGGAAACATTCTGGTTTGTTTGTAGGATGCTGTTAGCGCCGATGGGTACTTTTGGTGCCACGTCGCTGGCAGGGTTTAATGGCATCTTTCACTTCCCCCACCCCAGAGTGCCTTTTTTTCTGGTGCTTCATTTACAGACCTCTGGTTAAGGAACTGTACGGTTGCTAGAGATTTCCTGAACCAAGGTCCTTCTTCAACTCTGAGGATTGCTCTGTTGTTCTTCTGGACCTCCGCTTGTCTCACCAGCTGAATAGCTTTATCCAGGGTGAGGTTGT
The DNA here is from genome assembly GCF_036365525.1 of Heterodontus francisci. NCBI lineage: Eukaryota > Metazoa > Chordata > Chondrichthyes > Heterodontiformes > Heterodontidae > Heterodontus > Heterodontus francisci. The sequence continues at coordinate 168,129,719 of NC_090373.1, read as the reverse complement.
CTTTAGACTGCAATAAGTCTGATAGGGATTCATCAGCACTACCTACAACAATGCAGTCTCTTATTAAATCTGCCTTATGATCTCCATTTTCACATACTTCAGCTAGCCTGTAAAAGCATCAACTGATTCACCTGGTCTCTGGACTCTTCTATTGAATCTTGCTCTTTCTAAAATGTTATTGCTCCACAAGTTGAAATAAGAATGAAAAGCTTTTAAAACTTCATCGAATTTGGCAGATGTCTCATTAATGCCTTGTCTTGCAATAACATCACTGCTACAGCCCCAATAGAATACAATAATGTGTTAACTTGCTCTGATTCAGACTGGCTGCCTAATTTGGAAGCAATTCTGTATCTCAGAAATCTTTTTTGCCAGAGTGACCAATTTTGGGTTTGATTTGGTCCTTTCATGTGTCCAAACCTCTATCATATTGTAAATTTAAGCTCCACAGCTTCAATTTGTTTTACTTTCACTTTGGGGATTTTCCCTCCAATATCAGAAGTTCCCATGCTTTTTCAGCCCCATGCTGACTCCTGACTCCTGCTATGTCCCAATTTCTGCCTTTGAAGGCTCGCCGCTAGATTTAGGATTAATTTGCTCCTTATATTATCATAGAGAGATACAGCACTGAAACAGGGCCTTCGGCCCACTGAGTCTATGCCGACCAACAACCACCCATTTATACTAATCCTACATTAATCCCATTTCCCTCTCACATCCCCACCTTCCCTCAATTCTCCTACCAACTACCTACACTAGGGGCAATTTACAATGGCTAATTTAACTATCAACCCAAAAGTCTTTGGCATGTGGGAGGAAACCAGAGCACCTGGAGGAAACCCACACGGTCACAGGGAGAACTTGCAAACTCCGTACAGGCGGTACCCAGAACCAAACCCAGGTCGCTGGAGCTGTGAGGCTGTGGTGCTAACCACTGCCCCACTGTGCCACCCATTCAACACAGTTTTATTGCATTACTGCTATACTCTATTAACTCCCTTCTCACACAGAATTGGGTAGTTGCAGCCTCATTGTTTGTTTCTTTTTTTCTCTCTTCGCCCGGCTCGCCACATATATTGGCGCCAACCTCGGATCAGCCCTCGCTAAGGACTTTCCCGGGGCTGCCTGCCGAGTACCGTTAGGGACTATTTTTCTTTACCCTCTTTCAGGGTTGTTCACCAGATCCTCAATTGTTGCTTTGTTCTCCACCTTGAAGCTTTCGCTTGCTGGACCGGATTTCTACCACCGATTGCCTAACTCTCTGTGTCTGGAGCTCTGGAGCTTTTCCAAGCCCCTTCTCGAGTTCTGCAGATTTGGCACTTTTCCCAGGTCAGCGTTCTTCTCAATTTCTTCAAAATCATCTTCTGGGTTTAGCATGGTAAGAACCTCTATTGTTTTCAATCTCACCGTTGATCATCATATTGTATGTTTGTTTGGTATGCTGCTACCTTAATAGTCTTAGTTAGTTTAGCTTAGAGAGATTCATTAGTCTGGAATAATTATAACATTAACCTTTATTACATTATAACTATATACAGCTTCACACCAGTCTGTGTGACTCCTCCAAAGCCATGCTGCATATATCTTCAAGTCTCTCTCAGATGTAATCTCTTTCATCATCATAGAAGGAAGTATTCTTTACACTGTCTCAATATTAACCCTTTCAGACCCTTATACTACAGAATCCCCTCTCAACCTCAAATAAAAACAAGAAATGCTGGAAATACTCAGCAGGTCTGACAGCATCTGTGGAGAAAGAAGCAGAGTTAACGTTTCAGGTCAGTGACCCTTCTTCAGAACTAGCAGATATTAGAAATGTGAAAGGTTTTAAGCAAGTAAAGTGAGGGTGGGGCAAGAGATAACAAAGGAGGTGCAGATAGGACAAGGTCACAGAGAATAATTGATCAGAAGGTCATGGACCAAAGACAAACAATATGTTAATGGTGTGTTGAAAGACAAAGCAATAGTACAGATAGGGTGTTAATGGACTGAAAACTGAACAGCCACAAGCACAAACATGCTAAAAAACAGTGGGTAGGCAAACTGAACAAACTAAGATAAAATAAAATAAACACAAAAAAAAGAAAAAAGAACTAAAAATAAAAGTAAAATGGGGGACCCAGCATGCTCTGAAATGATTGAACTCAATGTTCAGTCCGGCAGGCTGTAGTGTGCCTAATCGGTAAATGAGATGCTGTTCCTCGAGCATGTGTTGATGTTCACTGGAACACTGCAGCAATCCCAGGACAGACATGTGAGCATGAGAGCAGGGGGGAGTGTTGAAATGGCCAGCAACCGGAAGCTCGGGGTCCTGCTTGCGGACTGAGCGGAGATGTTCCGCAAAGCGGTCACCCAGTCTGCGTTTGGTCTCCCCAATGGAGAGGAGACCACATCGTGAGCAGCGAATACAGTATACTGCATTGAAAGAAGTACATGTAAATTGCTGCTTCACCTGAAAGGAGTGTTTGGGGCCTGGGATAGTGGGGAGAGGGGAGGTAAAGGGGCAAGTATTGCACCTCCTGCGATTGCAGAGGAAGGTGCCCTGAGAAGGGGACAAGGTAGTGGGAGTAATGGAGGAGTGGATGAGGGTGTCGCAGAGGGAATGATCCCTTCAGAATTCTGACAGGGGAAGGGAGGGGAAGATGCATTGGGTAGTGGCATCATGCTGGAGGTGGCGGAAATGGTGGAGGATGATCCTTTGGATATGGAGGCTGATGGGGTGGAAAGTGAGGACAAGGGGAACCCTGTCGCGGTTCTGGGAGGAAGGGGTGAGGGTAGAGGTGCAGGAAATGGGCCGGACACGGTTGCGGGCCCTGTCAACCACAGTGGGGGGGGGAATCCTCGGTTGAGGTAAAAGGAAGACATATCAGAAGCGCTGTCATGGAAGGTAGCATCATCAGAGCAGATGCGTCAGAGACGGAGAAACTGGGAGATTGGAATGGAATCCTTCAGGAGGCAGGGTATGAAGAAGTGTAGTCGAGGTAGCTGCGGGAGTCGGTGGGCTTATAATGGATATTAGTAGACAGTCTATCCCCAGAGATGGAGACAGAGACATCGAGGAAGGGGAGGTAAGTGTCAGAGATGGACCATGTAAAGGTGAGAGAAGGATGGAAATTAGAAGCAAAGTTGATAAAGTTTTCCAGTTCGGGGCGGGAGCAGGAAATGGCACCGATACAGTCATCAATGTACCAGAAAAAAAGTTGGGGGTGAGGGCCTGAGTAGGACTGGAACAAAGAATGCTCGACATATCCCACAAAAAGACAGGCATAATTAGGACCCACGCGGGTACCCATAGCAACACCTTTTACTTGAAGGAAGTGAGTGGAGTTGAAGGAGAAGTTGTTCAATGTGAGAACAAGTTCAGCCAGGTGGAGGAAGGTGGCAGTGGATGGAGACTGGGTGGGCCTCTGTTCAAGGAAGAAGCGAAAAGCCTTCAAACCGTCCTAGTGGGGGATGGAGGTGTAGATTGGACGTCCATAGTGAAGAGGAGGCGGTTGGGGCTAGGAAACTGGAAATTGTCAAATTGATGTAGAGTCACGGATGTAGGTGGGAAGAGACTGGACCAGCGGAGAAAAGATAGAATCAAGATAGGAAGAAATACATTCAGTGCAGCAGGAGCAGGCTGACACAATGGGTCTGCCGGGACAGTCCCATTTGTGGATTTTGGGAAGGAGGTAGAAGCGGGCTGTCCAGGGTTGCGGAACTATGAGGTTGGAAGCTATAGAGGGAAGATCTCCAGAGGAGATGAGGTCAGTGACAGTCCTGTGGACAGTAGCTTGATGTTCGATGGTGGGGTCATGGTCCAAGGTCCCCTCTAAACCTCCTCCCTCTTAACCTAAATCTATTCCGCATGGTTATGGACCCCTCAGCCAAGGGGAATAGGGGTTTCCTATCCACTCTGTCTAGGTTCCTTATAATTTTATCCACTCCAATAGGTCTCCCCTCAGCCTTCTCTGTTACAAAGAAAACAAAGCTAGCCTATCCAATCTTTCCTCATAACTAAAATTCTCCAGTCCAGGCAATATCCTTGTAAATCTCTTCTGTATCCTCTCCAATGCAATCATATCTTTCCTATAGTGCGGTGACTGCACACAATTCAAGCTGTGGCCTAACTAGTGTCTTATGTTGTAGAGCCGCCATGATATTAATTTGACGTCTCATTTAAATGGCCACCCCCCACATTGATGATGTGGAGGGGGCAGTCAGTCCGTCATTGCGCAGGTGCCGACGCCATTTTTAAAGGGCTTCGAGTCCTCCCATTTAATGAAAACATTTTAAGAGATAGTGCATAAACATTGATACAAAAAATTACATAAATGTTTCGAGCCCCTCTCCCACCCGCCAATAACCAGAGAACTCATTCTTTGCCTTCTCCCCAGCAAAGTACTTACCTTGTGCACTTGATCTTCCCCCGCCCTCCAGTTCATAAACTATGAACTTTACCCCTTCCCAACATCCACTACATCAATCAGATGAGCTTGACCCTGCCACCCACCCCCTGCACTGAAACACTTACCTGCTCACCCCTCCCCACCAGTGTTTCCTCTCGGATCTCTGGACAGAATTCCGAAGATGCCGGAGTGCCAACCACCGCCAGCAATATCATTCCGGGATGGATGGCGGAAGCGAGTAAGTCATTAATTCATTTATTTAAATACATTTCCACATGTTAATTTTTCTTCTGTTACTGAGGCATTGGGGGGGGGGGGGGTGGGGGGTGCGAGTGGGGGCTGCCACGGGGTCTCGCCGCCGCTGGCAATATCGGGCCAGGCCTTCCCAGCATTGAGGCTGGTGGGGGGCCTCACCCGGAGGCCTTTACTGGCCCCCTCCCCGCCATGACCCCCGACATTGGGGGGATCTGTAAAATTCACCCCAATGACTCTATGAAAGTCAACATAGACTTGAGAAGGGTCAGTCATGTCCAACTAATTGAATTTTAAGGTAGTCACTAGCAGGATGGATAAGAAAATGCCTATGAATGTTGTATAAATGGACTTGCAGCAGGTGTCTGATAAATCTCCGTAAAAAAGATTACTAGCAAAAATGAAACTGAGGTAGCCTTGTGACATGGGTTGGGAAGTAGACGGCAGGGAGTAGATATAAAGGAATTATTACCTGACGGCGGGATGTGACAAGCAGTGTACCCAAGGGATCTGTACTGGGTCTCTGCTTTTCACCACTTTGCCACTAAGTTGAGGCGCAATTAAGTTGTGTCGATGAAAACATTGGGTTACAAAGGTGCATAGACAGACTAAGTGAATGGGTAAGTGAATGGAAAATAGAGTTGAATGTGTTGAAGTATGAGGTCATTCACTTGCAATCTGAGAAAGACAGATCAAAATTTATTTTTTGATGGTGAGATACGAGAGCTTGTATATGAATTACTAAAGGCTAGTGCACAGGTACAAAAAGTAATCAAAGAGGTTAATGGATTGCTGGCCTTTACCTTAAAGAGGTTGGAATGCAAAGGAGAGGAAGTTGTGATTCAGCTGTACTGAGTTTTGTTCATTCCCATCTCAAGTGCTGTGTTCAGTTTTAGGCACTGAACCTCAGGGAAGATATGTTGACCTTGGAAGGGGTACAGCAGAGATTTGGCACAATGGTACTCGGCCTCTAAACAGTTAAATTATGAGGACTAGTTCCATAAACTTAGTTTGTAGTCCATTATTTAAAAAAGTTGAGGGGGTGATTTAATCAATGTGTTGAAAGTGATTAAGGATTCAATAGGATAGATACAGAGATATTATTTCCTCTGGTGGGCGAACCCAGAACAGGAGGGCGTAATCTTAAAATTAGAGCTGAGGCGTTTAGGAGTGAAATCAGGAAGCACCTTTTCACAGAAAGGATAGTGGAGATCAGGAATCTCTCCCCTAAAAGGTTGTGGATGCTGAGTGAATTAAAATTTTCAAGACAGCAATCAATCAATATTTGTTAGCTAAGGATATCAAGAGACATGGTGCAAAGGTTGGTAAATTGAGTTGTGGTAAAGATCAGCTATGATCTAATTGAATGGCAGAACAGGATTGAGGGACTGAATGGCCTACTCCCATTCCCATGTTTAAATCTCAGCACATAATCTAGGTTGACAGTCCAGTGGAGTATTGAGGGAGTGCTACCCTTTCAGAGGTGATGGTTCATGGATGAGAAGTTGAACTGAGACCTCATCATTCGGCAGTCCTCCCCAACATCTATCTCTCAAGCAACACCACCAAAATGAATTATCTGGTAATTTTTCTTATTGCTGTTTTTTCGGGCCTAAACTGCAAATTGATGGCTATCTGTAAGTTATAACACTAATTTCACTTCAACATGACTTCATAGACTGCAAAGCATTTTAGGATATCCTGGGGATGTGAAAGGCACTCTCGAAACATACGCTTTTCCTTTCTAGTCCTGCTACAATGAGGACAATGTCACATGTCAGGCTGAAGAATTAACTTGAAGTCACAGATTTAACTTTAACAGAGATTTAACAAGCTTTATTAAACACTTCTGTTCACTACAGCAGCATATGCCTATCTGACCTTACAACAGTCCCCAGGTCAGGTGTTTTCCCCAAAACACTGAGTTACTTTCAGTTTCATATCTCAGTACCATATATTCTCTAATACTCAATCCCACACATACAATCATGACATTCCTCCCTTATCAGACTAAGCCATCTCCATGATTTTCCTAATTCACTGAGTAAATGAATTTCTTCAATTACATTTGCTTTCAAGGGCAGCGTTTGGCATACACCCTTTTTGTTGTGAACATAATCACAACACAAAATCTTCATATCGTTTTGGCAGTCTCCTATTGTGCCAAGGTCTGCCTATTGTCTCTGGTCACCATGTCAGGATTAGGAAATGTAGTCGGCCCCTCTAGAACTGATGTTTCTCCCTCTGGATAGCAGGCTTTCTGCCTGCCAACAGCATCACTGGCTTTGACTTCTGAATTGCTGGATGTCAGCTTCGCCTCAGCTCCTCCATCTGGTTCGTCTGCTGTTGTGTCTTTGTCACTGTGATACTTTTTAACGCATGAAGAATTTTTGTCATACAGTACTCCTTCTGATGACTGCACAGTCACACTATTTTCCTTCTTGGCAATAACAGTATACGGTTTGGGATATTATGGTGTATCCATCTTACTCAGACTCTCCAGTCTCAGCAATACTTCATTACCTGGCATCACATCAGACTGACTAGCTCTCCTTCTGTGGTCTGCATAAAACTTTGCAGCACCCTTTTCCTCAGCATCATGATCTTGAACCTCCTGATAAACTCTAATGTCTCTCAGCTCTGGTATCTTTGTGCGTATTTTGCATCCAAATAACAACTCAGCTGGGCTCTTTCCCGTCGTGTGTGTAGTTGCTCTATACATGGCCACATATGACAACAACACCTCCTTCCAGTCTTTACACTCAGCCTGAGCAATCCTCATCTATTTCTCTAAGGATTGGTTTTGTCTTTCCACATTTGCCTGTGGTCATTCTGTGATGATGAATACCTGTATGTAATCTGCAAAGATCTGTGAAATGAATTGTGCCCATTGTCTGAATATAAAGTGACTGGTAGACCATGTCTTGCAAATATTTCAGTCAAACACTGTTTTCTCTGTCATTGTAGCCATCATTACCACATACTCATAATAACGGTTGTAATAGTCAATCTCTACTAAAATGGACTCTCCTGATGGAAATGGGCCTAAGAAGTCAACTGCTACATCCTCCCATGGTCCAGCTGGTAACTGTGTGCTGCGTACTGGCTAAGTCAGCAGCAAGATAATTGGTAAGAATGACAAGAGTTTCATGGGGAAGAAAGAAGTGCCCAAACATGCTATTAAATTTTAATTGACCATTTATTAACCTTTTTATAGTAAGTAGATTTATTGCTCTTAAAATGTGCTCTGGAATGTCCTCTCTTTATGTCCCCATACCTTCCTGTTATCACATTTCTTATCCAAATGGACAGCAGCTGTTTGGTGTCAGCAAAAGATATGGTAGAAGCCACCTCACTGTACAAGGATTTTATAATAAAATTAAACCGGATAATCCTGGCCTGAGCCTGATTTATACCTCTGGATTTGTACACCACTGAAATATTCTCAAAGTGCAGCATCCAAATTTTTCGATCTGCCTCACATTCATTGATTCTTTTCATCCAAAGCATAACATTTTTAATGACCTGTTAAACATTTGTCAAAAACAAGCATAAATACTGCCATGGTCAATGTGACTCAGTGGGCGCACTCCTGCCTAGGTTCTCAGTTCAAGCCCCACTTGTGCAGGTAATCTGGACAGTTCAGCACAGTACTGAGGGAGATGCCATTTCTTAGATGAGGTCCTGTCTGGTCAGATGGATGCGAATGATCCCATGGTGTCAGTTGTGGCTCAGTTGGTAGCACTCTCACTTCTGAGCTATAAGTAGTGCCCTACCAAATTCACAGTCAAATTTTACAAATTTCACAGTCATGGCATATTAAGAATCGTGAATTTCACATATTTAAATCATAAATTTCACCGTGTCGCAACAAACCATGAAAAAGATTTATTAAAAATGAAAAAAAAGAGAAGGGAGGTTTCTGGTTTCAAATGGTATTTACTGTATACTCAAAAGCTATTGCAAAAAGCTGACTATAAACAAGTCTCATTCTTTACTCACTGAAGTCAGTTATACCACCATCGACATGCAGAAGTTGGCTTCCAAATTCTTTCACTTGATATGTTGCAGTAATGGTTGTGGCCATTTTTGATTTGCTCATACTGGCATTCTCACTTGTCTGCTAACACTTGAGACTGCTTCTCCCAAAACTGCACCTGAAGACCTCCTTCATCTACCAATCAGCGAGTCCAGCCTTGTGTCAATCATCAATCAGTAAAACACACAATGTTTGCAATATGCCCAGCAATCAGCGCGTCCAACCTTGTGTCAATGAATAAAACGGACAAAGTTCGCAAATTGGCCAATTTCACAGAGAACTTGAGATTTCACAGAGGTCCCGAAATTTCACAGTCGTGACGCATTCTTCACATCCGTGGATTTGATAGGGCCCTAGTTGTAAGGTTGTGGGTTCAATTCCCACTCCAGGACTTCAGCATAAAAATCAAGACTGGCACTCCAGTGCAACACCACCTCAGTGCTGAGGTATTGCTGGAGGTGGAGGTGCTGTCTTTTGGATGAGATGTTAAATCTAGGCCCCATCTGCCCTTTCATGTGGCTGTGAAAGATCCCATGGTGCTATTTTGAAGAAGGGCAGGGGAGTCTCCAGTGCCCTGGCCAATATTTACCCTTCAATCAACATCACAAAAACAGATTTATCTAGTCAATACCACATTACTGTTTGTAACAGTTTGATGTGTGCAAATTGACTGCTGCATTTCCTACATTATGTGAGTGACTACATTTCAAAAGTACCTCATTGGCTGTGGAGTGTTTTGTAATGTCCGGTGGTCATGAAAGGTGCTATATAAATGCAAGTCTTTTTTTAATGGTGATATTTAAAGACATAAAGGGTGATGGTCAACATTAATCCCTCAACCAATAAAATATCAAAATAATTTCCATCTAATTACTGTTTGTGGAACTTTACTGTATGTAAAAAGGCTGCTGTGCTTGCCAATGTGGAAAAAGTATTTCTTTGGCTGTGAAGCACTTTGGGATGTCCACAGAACATGAAAGGTACAATGTAAATGTCAATTCTTTTTCATATCAAGACATAACACCAAATTTAAAGCAAAATATTGCAGCTACTGGAAATTTTTAATTCAAAAGCAGAAATGCTGGAAGACACAGTAGGGCAGATCCTGACTTTGTGTGACAGGTTAAAGGAACAGCCTGTTTAACATCTTTCCCCTCCAATTAAGTCAATGAAAGTAAAAAGCAGGAGAAATATATAAAACAGACCCACTGATTTGCTGTCACCCCATTTTACATTATCACAAAATCAAGCTGTATCCCAGCAGGCCAGTTAGCATCTATGGAGAGAACAGAAAAATTAATATTTTGAGTATTTTGAAAAAGGTTTTGCACCTGACATGTTACGTTTTCTAATCTCTCCACAGATGCTGACTCATTTGCTATGTTTTCCAGCATCTTCTGTTTTTGTGACACCAAGTTTACTAGTTTTTAAGTGCGGATAACATAAAAATAAAGGCAATTTGCAAAGTAATTCCCAATTGTTTCAAACTTTGTAGTGTCTGTAGTTTCTTCTGTTTCCTCACCTGCTCTCCCAAAATTACTTAAACTGTTTGAAAATGTACCAACTTACAACTTCATATTCGGTGGATCAGATTACCCTCCGAAAAATACATTGATGGGCATTTTGCTGATTGATGTTGGATTTTCAAATGAATTAATAATCTGAGCACCTTATAATTGGATGACTGCCATGTTATAGTCTCCTAAAGTTCAGTATAAAGTAGAACCAATTTAATAGTCTGATAGAACAGCATATCACCATAGACGTGGGCTGAGATGTAGTGATATACTAGTTTGAACTTCGCAGTCCTGCCTTTGGAGAAAGAGCTGAGCCAAGAAGTGATTATTCCACTGAGGAAGAGACTGGGTGTGGGAGTTGGAGGGGGTGGAATGTGAACATGGGAGGGGATTTAAATAGACAGTACTGCATTGGTCGCCTTTTATATCTCTCCCCCGATCTTTAGTCCCATTGACTTTAACAGAACTGGATATCGGACATGTGGTGTAATGGTTGACCAATGTGATTCCACCTATTTTGCATCCCCGCCCATATCAAATTTCAGCCCCACTAAACCTTAGAAAAAAACAAACTACAACACTTTAACATGTCTGCTAATGGATTATTGGCACCATGGCACTATTTCAAAGAAGAGCGGGGAGTTATCCCTGGTGTCTTGGCCAATATTTATCCCTTAACATTACAGAAACAAATTATCTGGTCACGAGCACATTGCTGTTGTGGGAGCTTGCTGTGCACAGATCGGCTGCCGCATTTCCTGCATTACAACAGTGACTACACTTCAAAAGTACTTCATTGACTGTAAAGCCCTTCGAGATGCCTGGTGGTCATGAAAGGCACAATTTAAATGCAAGTCATTCTTTTTTTATATTGTAGACTATCGTTGGCAGAGGCCTAGCAGTGGTTCATCAGTGCTCATGGACTACAAACATTATTCATGCACTTGTAGTGCACTGTAGTTGGAAAGGTTTCAAGTTTTCAGCGCATTGTGTACTTTTGGAAGAGGAGAATGTTTTACAGAAGAGACATATTTCATCTTAACAAATTAGTACAAATGCCTTGGCACCAAGAAGAAACAGAATTTGAGTGTGAGTTTGAACTGTTAAACTTACCTTAAATCACATGGGAGGAGGGTAAGAAACCAATTTAACACAGAAAATAAGAAGGGAGAAGTGTACCAAGGGACAGAATTGAAGTGTCTATATGCAAAAGTAAAAATCATAAGAAACAATATTTGAAAAATAAAGGCACTGATTACTAAGGGAAGGTATCATGCCACAGGTTTGACAGAACCCTAGCTTGAACAGGACTAGGAACTAAATATTCCAACTATTTTTTAGAAACATAGAAACATAGAAAATAGGAGCAGGAGTAGGCCATCGAGCTTGCTCTGCCATTCACTATGATCATGGCTGATCATCCAACTCAGTAGCCTGTTCCCGCTTTCGCCCCATATTCTTTGATCCCTTTAAACCCAAGAGCTATATCTAACTCCTTCTTGAAAACATACAATGTTTTGGCCTCAACTGCTTTCTGTGTTAGCGAATTCCACAGGTTCACCACTCTCTGGGTGAGGAAATTTCTCCTCATCTCAGTCTTGAATGGTTTACCCCATATCCTTAGACTATGACCCCTGGTTCTGGACTCCCCCACCATCGGGAACATCCTTCCTGCAACTACACTGTCAAGTCCTGTTAGAATTTAATGGTTTCTCTGAGATCCCCCCTCCTTCTTCTGAACTACAGTGAATATAATCCTAACCGACTCAATCTCTCCTCATACGTCAGTCCCGCCATTCCAGGAATCAGTCTGGTAAACCTTCGCTGCACTCCCTCTATAGCAAGAACATCCTTCCTCAGATAAGGAGATCAAAACTGCACACAATATTCCAGGTGTGGCCTCACCAAGAGTCTGTATAATTGCAGCAAGACATCCCTGCTCCTGTACTCGAATCCTTTTGCTATGAAAGCCAACATACCATTTGCCTTTTTTACTGCCTGTTGGACCTGCATGCTTACCTTCAGCGACTGGTGTACGAGAACACCCAGGTCTCGTTGCATATTCCCCTCCTCAGTTTATAGCCATTCAGATAATAACCTTCCAACCTGTTTTTGCTACCAAAGTGGATAACCTCACATTTATCCACATTATACTGCATCTGCCATGCATTAGCCCACTCACTCAACTTGTCCAAATCACCCTGAAGCCTCTCTGCATCCTCCTCACAATTCACCGTCCCACCCAGTTTTGTGTCATCTGCAAATTTGGAGATATTATATTTAGTTCCCTCATCTAAATCATTAAAATATTTTGTGAATAGCTGGAGTCCTAGCACCAATCCCTGCGCTACCCCACTAGTCACTGCCTGCCATTCGGAAAAAGACCCATTTATGCTGACTCTTTGTTTCCTGTCCGCCAACCAATTTTCTAGCCTTCACAATATACTACCCCAATCCCATGTGCTTTAATTTTACATGCTAACTTCTTATGTGGGACTTTGTCAAAAGCCTCTGAAAGTCCAAATAAACCGCATCCACTGGCTCCCCCTCATCACCTCATACTAGTTACAACCTCGAAGAATTCTAGAAGATTTGTCAAGCATGATTTCCCTTTTGTAAATCCATGCTGAGTCTGTCTGATTCTACCATTGTTCTCCAAGTGCACTGCTATAAAATCTTTGATAATATACTCTAGAATTTTCCCCACTATCAACGTCAGGCTGACTGGTCTATAATTCCCTGCTTTCTCTCTACCTCCCTTTTTAAATAGTGGAGTTACATTAGCTACCCTCCAATCTGTAGGAACTGTTCCAGAGTCTATAGAATCTTGGAAGATGACCACCAATGCATCCATTATTTCTAGGGCCACTTCCTTAGTACTCTGGGATGCATACCATCAGGCCCTGGGGATTTATCGGCCTTCAATCCCATCAATTTCCCCAACACCATTTCTCTACTAATACTGAATTCCTTCCGTTCTTCTCTCTCACTAAACCATGTGTTTCCCAACATTTCTGGTATGATATTTGTGTCCTCCTTTGTGAAGACAGAACCAAAGTATACATTTAGTTGGTCAACCATTTATTTGTTCCCCATAATAATTTCCTCTGTTTCTGACTGTGAGGGACCTACATTCGTCTTCACCAATCTTTTTCTCTTCACATACCTATAGAACCTTTTACAGTCAGTTTTTATGTTCCCTGCAAGCTTGCTCTCGTACTCTATTTTCCCCTTCTTAATCAATCCCTTGGTCCTCCTTTGCTGAATTCTAAATTGCTCCCAATCCTCAGGTCTGTTGTCTTTTTCTGGCGAACTTATATGCCTCTTCCTTGGATCTAATGCTATCTCTAATTTCCCTTGTAAACCATGGTTTGGCTACCTTTCCCATTTTACTTTTGTACCAGACAGGGATAAACAATTGTTGCAGTTCATCCATGCGCTCTTTGAATGTTTGCCATTGCCTATCCACCGTCATCCCTTTAAGTAACGTTTCCCAATCCATCATAGCCAACTCACGCCTCATACCTTCGTAATTTCCTTTACAAAGATTCAGGACCCTAGTCTCAGAATCAACTATGTCACTCTCCATCTTGATGAAGAATTCTATCATATTATGGTCGCTCATCCCCAAGGGGTCTCGCACCACGAGATTGTCAATTATTCCTCTCTCATTACACAATACCCAGTCTAGGATGGCCTGTTCTCCAGTTGGTTCCTCAACGTATTGGTCCAGAAAACCATCCCGCATACGCTCCAAGAATTCCTCCTCTACGGTATTGTGACTAATTTAATTTGCCCAATCTATATACAGCTTAAAATCACCCATAATTACAGATGTTCCTTTATCACATGCATCTCTAATTTCCTGTTTAATGCCATTCCCAACATCACCACTACAGTTTGGGGGTCTATATACAACCCCCACTAACGTTTTTTGCCCCTTAGTGTTTCTCAGCTCTACCCATACAGATTCTACATTGTCAGAGCTAATATCTTTCCTCAATATTGCATTAATTTCCTCTTTAACCAGCAATGCAACTCCACCACCTTTTGCTTTTTGTCTGTCCTTCCTAAATACTGAATACCCCTGGGTGTTCATTTCCCACCTCTGGTCACCTTGCAGCCATGTCTCTGTAATCCCGACTATATCATACCCATTTACATTTATTTGTGCGGCTAATTCATCCACTTTATTGCGAATGCTCCACACGTTAAGGCACAAAGCCTTAAGGCTTGTCTTTTTAACATTACTTGGCCCCTTCCCATTATTTTTCATTGTGGGCCTGTTTGATTCTGGCCCTTGATTTCTCTGCCTATCACTTTTCTTATTCCCCTTACTGTCTTTTGTTCTTGTCTTTGATCCCCCCTCCTCTGCCTCCTTGCAAAGGTTCCCAACCCCCTGCCATTTTAGTTTAAACCCTCCCCAACCACTCTAGCAAATATTCCCCCGAGGACATCAGTCTCGGTCCTGCCCATGTGTAACCCATCCAGTTTGTACTGGTCCCACCTCCCCCAGAACCGGTCCCAATGTCCCAGGAATCTAAAACCCTCCCCCTCACACCATTTCTTCAGCCACGCATTCATCGGATATATCCTGCTATTTCTACTGTGACTAGCACGGTGCACTGGTAGTAATCCTGAGATCACTAACTTTGAGGTCCTGCTTTTCAACTTACTTCCTAACTCCCTATATTCTGCTTTTAGGACCACATCCTTTTTATTTACCTACGTTGTTTGTACCAATGTGTACCACGACCCCTGGCTGTTCACCCTCCCCCTTCAGAATGTCCTGTAACCACTCTGAGACATCCTTGACCCTAGCACCAGGGAGGCAACGTACCATCCTGGCGTCTCTTTTGCGGCCACAGAAACGCCTATCTATTCCCCTACAATTGAATCCCCTATAACTATTGCATTCCTACACATTTTACTCCTGCCCTGTGCAGCAGAGCAAACCGTGGTGCAACGAATTGGGCTGTGGCTGTCTTCCCCTGAGAGGCCATTCCCCCCAACAATATCCAAAGCAGTATATCTGTTTCGCAGGGGAATAGCCACAGGAGATTCCTGCACTGTCTGCTTAGTCCTCTTGCTCTGCCCGGTGGTCACCCATTCCGTTCCTGCCTGTGGGGTCTGAGCCTGCGGTGTGACCACCTCTCTATACGTGCTATCCACGATTCCCTCCGCCTCGTGGATGCTCCACAATGTCCCCAGCTCCGAAACCCGGGCTTCCAAGGGGAGGCAGTGGCGTAGTGATATTGTCACTGGACTAGTAACCCAGAGACCCAGGGTATTGTTCTGGGGACATTGGTTCAAATCCCACCACAGCAGAAGGTGGAATTTGAATTCAATTAATAAATCTGGAATTAAAAAGCTAGTCTCATGATGGCCATGAAACCATTGTCGATTGTTGTAAAAACCCATCTGGTTCACTAATGTCCTTTAAGGAAGGAAATCTGCTGTCCTTACCTGGTCTGGCCTACATGTGACTCCAGACCCACAGCAATGTGGTTGACTCTTACATGCCCTATGAAATGTCCTAGCAAGCCACTCAGTTGTATCTAACTGCTACGAAGTCAATAAAAAGGAATGAAACCAGACGGACCACCTGGCATCAGCCTAGGCACCAGAAACGACAACGGCAACCCAACCCTGTCGACCCTGCAAAGTCCTCCTTACTAACATCTGGGGGCTTGTGCCAATGTTGGGAGAGCTGTCCCACAGACTAATCAAGCAACAGCCTGACATAGTCGTACTCACAGAATCATACCTGACAGACAATGTCCCAGACTCTGCCATCACCATCCCCGGGTATGCCCTGTCCCACTGGCCAGACAGACCCAGCAGAGGGGGCAGCACAGTGGTATACAGCAGGGAGGGAGTTGCCCTGGGAGTCCTCAACATCGACTCTGGACCCCATGAAGTCTCATGGCATCAGGTCAAATATGGACAAGGAAGCCTCCTGTTGATTACCACCTACCGCACTCCCTCAGCTGATTGAGTCAGTACTCCTCCATGTTGAACAGCACTTGGAGGAAGCACTGAGGGTGGCAAGGGCACAGAACGTACACTGGGTGGGGGACGTCATTGTCCATCACCAAGAGTGTCTTGGTAGCACCACTACTGACTGATCTGGCTGAGTCCTAAAGGACATATCTGCTAGACTGGGTAAACGGCAGGTTGTGAGGGACCCAACAAGACGGGAAAACATACTTGACCTCGTCCTCACCAAGTGCCTGCCACAAATACACCTGTCCATGACAGTATTGGTAGGAGTGACCACCACACAATCGCTGTGGAGACAAAGTCCCGCCTTCACATTGAGGATACCCTCCATCGTGTTGTGTGGCACTATCACCGTACTAAATGGGATAGATTTTGAACAGATCTAGCAATGCAAAACTGGGCATCCATGAGGTGCAGTGGACCATCAGCAGCAGCAGAATTATACTTAACCACAATCTGTAACCTCATGGCCCAGCATATCCCCCACTTTACCATCAAGCCAGGAGATCAACCCTGGTTCAATGAAGAGTGCAGGAGAGCATGCAAGGACCTGCACCAGGCATTCCTCAAGATGAGGTGCCAACCTGGTGATTCTACAACACAGGACTATCTGCGTGCCAAACTGTGTAAGCAGCATGCAATAGACAGAGCTAAGCAATCCCATAACCAACGGACCAGATCTAAGCTCTGCAGTCCTGCCACATCCAGTCATGAATGGTGGTGGACAATTAAACAACTAACTGGAGGAGGTGGCTCCACAAATATCCCCATCCTCAATGATGGGGGATCCCAGCACATCAGTGCAAAAGATAAGGCTGAAGCATTTGCAACAATCTTCAGCCAGAAGAGCCGAGTTGATGATCTATCTCGGCCTCCTCCTGAAGTCCCCACCATCACAGATGTCAGACTTCAGCCAATTCGATTCACTCCGCATGATATCAAGAAATGACTGAAGGCTCTGGATACTGCAAAGGCTATGGGGCCTGACAATATTCCAGCATTAGTACTGAAGACCTGTGCTCCAGAACTTGCTGCGCCCCTAGCCAAGCTGTTCCAGTACAGCTACAACACTGGCATCTACCCGGAAATGTGGAAAATTCCCCAGGTATGTCCTGTACACAAAAAGCAGGACAAGTCCAACCCGGCCAATTACCGCCCCATCAGTCTACTCTCAATCATCAGTAAAGTGATGGTAGGTGTCATCAACATTGCCATCAAGCGGCATTTGCTTAGCAATAACCTGCTCAGTGACGCTCAGTTTACGTTCCGCCAAGGCCACTCAGCTCCTGACCTCATTACAGCCTTGGTTCAAACATGGACAAAAGAGCGGAACTCCAGAGGTGAGGTGAGAGTGACTGCCCTTGACATCAACGCAGCATTTGAGTATGGCATCAAGGAGCCATAGCAAAACTGAGGTCAATGGGAATCAGGGGGAAAACCTTCCACTGGTTGGAGTCATACCTAGCGCAAAGGAAGATGGTTGTGGTTGTTGGAGGTCAATCATCTGAGCTCCAGGACATCACTGCAGGAGTTCCTCATGGTAGTGTCCTAGGCCCAACCATCTTCAGCTGCTTCATCAATGACGTTCCTTCAATCATAAGGTCAGAGGTGGGGATGTTCGCTGATGATTGCACAATGTTCAGCACCATTCGTGGCTCCTGACTCCTCAGATACTGAAGCAGTCCGTGTAGAAATACAGCAAGACTTGGACAATACCCAGGCTTGGGCTGATAAGTGGCAAGTAACATTCGCGCCACAGAAGTGCCAGGCAATGACCATCTCCAACAAGAGAGAATCTAACCATCTCCCCTTGACATTCAATGGCATTACCATTGCTGAATCCCCCACAATCAACATCCTAGGGGCTACTATTGACCAGAAACTGAACTGGAGTAACCATATAAATACTGTGGCTACAAGAGCAGGTCAGAGGCTAGGAATCCTGCGGCGAGTAACTCCCCAAAGCATGTCCACCATCTGCAAGGCACAAATCAGGAGTGTGATGGAATACTCTCCACTTACCTGGATGGGTGCAGCTCCAACAACACTCAAAAAGCTCGACACCATCCAGGACAAAGCAGCCCGCATGATTGGCACCCCATCTACAAACATTCACTCCCTCCACCACTGATACACAGTGGCAGCAGTGTGTACCATCTGCAAGATGCACTGCAGCAACACAGAAAGGCTCCTTAGACAGCACCTTCCAAACCCAAGACCTCTACCAACTAGAAGGACAAGGGCAACAAATGCTTGGGAACATCACCACCTGCAAGTTCCCCTCCAAGCCACACACCATCCTGGCTTGGAACTATATCGCCGTACCTTCACTGTCACTGTGGGTGTACCTACCCTACATGGACTGCAGCGGTTCAAGAAGGCAGCTCACCACCACCTTCTCAAGGGCAATTAGGGATGGGCAATAAATGCTGGCCTGGCCTGTGATGCCCACATCTCATGAATGAATTAAAAAAAAGACACTTCCTGTACACATGCTGGTCCCGGGCACTGGAATTGTTCCAGGCTTCCCACATCGAGCACGAGTAGCACACCACGGTTTTGAGCTCTCCTGCCATGACTTAACCCTTTAAATTAAACTTTTTGGAAGATGCTTAATATCAAATAATATCAATTACTCTGGGGCCCTTCTTCCCTGGTCCTCGTTACTGCAGAATTCCCTGAAAAACACTACTTACTATATATGAAAATAAACTGTTAACCTTTCTTACCTTAGATACTTACCCAGCTATTTTGAGGTATTCCCGAACAGCAGTGACTCACCAACCAATCACCTTCCAGCTTTCCTGTGACGTTACTGTTGGCTTTTTTTTTTCAAAACTCCGGCACGCTGGAACAGGTCCGACTGCTCTCCGCTCCTGAAGGTAAGTGAAGGCCCCGAGTCTCATGCTGTATTTATCCGCTCTCGATTCTGGTTGTTTCCACACAGGTCCGACTGCTCTCCGCTCCTGAAGGTAAGTGAAGGCCCCAAAAGTAGAAGAGCTACAAAACTGCTGTATAAAATGCTAGTTAGGCCACAGCTGGAATACTGTCTACTGTGTACAGTTCTGGTCGCCACACTATAGGAAGGATGTGATTGCACTGGAGAGGGTGCAGAGGAGATTCACCAGGATGTTGCCTGGGCTGGACCATTTCAGCAATGAAGAGAGGCTAGGGTTGTTTTCCTTAGAGCAGAGAAAGCTGAGGGGGAACCTGACTGAGGTATACAAAATTATGAGGGGCACAGATAGGATAGATAGGAAGAAACCTTTTCCCTTAGCGGAGGTGTCAATACCCACAGGGCATAGATTTAAGGTAAGGAGCAGGAGGTTTAGAGTGGATTTGAGGAAAAAGAATTCACCCAGAAGGTGGTTGGAATCTGAAACAAACTGCCTGAAGGGGTGGTAGAGGCAGGAACCCTCACAACATTTAAAAAGTATTTAGATGATCACTTGAAATGCCAATGGGATTATGGAAAATGGGATTAGAATAGATGGCTGGCACAGGCACGATGGGCTGAAGGGCCTGTTTCTGTGCTGTATAACTCTATGACGATGACAAACGAACACAAAGGGAGGAATGGCAACAATACTAACTCAAGGGTGGCATTGACTAATAGAAGGAAATGATACTGTCAAAACTCATATGCAAGCTTGAACTGAGAAATAATAAGCACTCTGCAACAATACGAGACATTCATTATACAACTAACAGTGGTGAAGCAAGAGATTTACAGCTGATTCAGAGGTTTGCAGAAGTGATACTGCTGTCACAGTGGAACTTCATTTGTGCAGAGTTGGCCTCGAATAACATTAATGATGGTGCAAAATGGAAAGGGTTTGTAGATGAGGAAACAAAAGCAGTACTGTACCTAATTATGAGTAGTGAATCATTACAGGTAAGTGAGCTGGAGCTCGAAGAACGTTTAACATCACAAAGAGATAAAGAATGTTGTCTCTTATTGGAAAATAAATGAAAGGCAGAGAAGAAGGAAGGATTGAAGGAGTACCAGAAGAAGATGTGGAGGAACCACATGTATAAATGTATTGATGGGACTTAAAGTTACTCACCAGGTCCAGGAAATTTACACTCCAAAATACTTCAATATTACTGGTGCCGAGTTCTACACAATTCAAAATTCTTCGGAAATCAGAATTATATCAAGGGTGGTTTGGGATAAGCGAGGTAATTGTAGATCAGTTAGCATGTCAGTAATAGGAAAATTGCTAAAGACTATAGTAATGGGTAACACTAGAGAACACTTACAAAGACAAATCGGGAAGAGTATATACTAAATATATCTTCTTTGGCCTCCTTATCTCGAGAGACAATGGGTAAGCGCCTGGAGGTGGTCAGTGGTGTGTGGAGCAGTGCCTGGAGTGGCTATAAAGGCCAATTCTAGAGTGACAGGCTCTTCCACAGGTGCTGCAGAAAAATGTATTTGTCGGGGCTGTTACACAGTTGGCTCTCCCCTTGCGCTTTTGTCTTTTTTCCTGCCAACTGCTAAGTCTCTTCGACTCGCCACACTTTAGCCCCGCCTTTATGACTGCCCGCCATCCCAACCTCCGACCTGCTCTTGTAGCCACAGAATTTATGTGGCAGGTCCAGTTCAATTCCTGGTCAATGGTGATCCCCACTATGTCAAGGGGAGATGGTTAGATTATAAATATATATATACTAAAAAAAACTATAGTATTTCTATCATAATGAAAAAAATTGACATTACTAATGAAATTAGTTTTCTAGGGCAGAGAGACTGTTCAACAGTAAATATGATGTAGTACACTGTTAAAAATCCAGTGTACCTCAATAACGAGGCATAGATTTTTCAGGGGTTTTTAACAGCAATATTACAATGTAAAAGGGGGGTTCTAATCAGTTCAGTGATTTATAAAGATTGCCACCTGCGGGGATTTCAATAGCGGACCCTGTGGAGAATCACTGACAGCAACTTATGGATTTTTTTATTCGTTTGGGGATGTGGGCATCACTGCCAACATTTATTGCCGATGCCTAATTGCCCTTCAGAAGGTGGTGGTGAGCTGCCTTCTTGAACCGCTGCAGTCCTTGGGGTGTTGGCACACCAACAGTGCTGTTAGGAAGGGAGTCCTAGGATTTTAGCTGAGCGACAGTGAAGGAACAGTGATATATTTCCAAGTCAGGATGGTGTGTGGCTTGGAGGGGAACTTGCAAGTGTGGTGTTCCCATGCATTTGCTGCCTTTGTCCTTCTAGGTGATAGAGGTCACGGGTTTGGAAGGTGCTCTCGAAGGAGTCTTGGTGATTTTCTACAGTGCTTCTTATTGATGGTACACACAGCTGCCACTGTTCATCAGTGGTGAAGAGAGTGAATGTTGAAGGTGGTGGATGGGGTGCCAATCAAGTGGGCTGCTTTGTCCTGGATGGTGTCGAGCTTTTTGAGTGTTGTTAGAGTTGCACCCATCCAGGCAAGTGGAGAGTATTCCATCACACTCCTGACTTGTGCCTTGTAGATGGTGGACATGCTCTGGGGAGTCAGGAGGTGAGTTACTCACCA